>NC_140936.1:115089586-116289586 GCF_014529385.1 Adiantum capillus-veneris | reverse complement strand
GGCTAGTAATGTAGCATACTAGAGGGAGAGAGAGAGAGGGAGAGAGAGTAGAGCTCCATCCATAGCTCCTCGTTGTGAGCAATGTCGTCATAGCTTCATTGCTTGGTGAAGTGAGTGAAGTTTTGGTTTTGAGTGAGAGAAGGCCTCCTTATATAGGTTTCTGAGAGGGTTTAGGATTAGGGATAAACATGCTTAAATCCGTTGATTGGGGTTACTTTTTGCTTAGGGTGGTCAACAGATTGAGGTCACCTGATATGTCACCATCAAGATATTCTCTAGAGTGATGTGAGAGGAGAGGGTCAATGCTGATTTTGTGATTGTGACACATGGGGATAAGGCCTTGACTAGCATTTAAGAGCAGGTTAGGTGGCTGTTGAAACTGGAGGTTCTGCACATGTCAGGGGGGGACCTGTTGGGTCCTCCTAAATATCAAATTCTCAAAAAATCCTCAACCATGGCTTCTTTTGACATGTGCTCTTTGAAAAAATCAGCATGTCTCTTTTCAACTCAAAAGTCTTTATCCCTGTTGACTCACCTTTACCATAAGATTTTGCCTTTTTCTCCTCCTGTAACTGCATTGTTGATGCCCAATCACTGCTTCTAGTAAGAGTGAACTGTTACCTACCAAATACTTATGGTGCAGTAAAAAATATTTACCATGGGTAAAAAAAGTTACTGTAGGTAAAAAGTGATTTGTATTTACCATGTAGGTGAAAAATATTTACTGTAGGTAAAAAACATTTATTGTGGTAAAAAAATATTTACTGTCGATAAAAAAGTGAAAACGGAGTATGTTGTGCTGTGAGTCCATACGAACATCCTCGTGTAAATTTCACTAGAAATTCACACCTAGAATGGGCTATTCTATAAGATATAGGTTGTAGGCATGCATAAGAGCTCGTTCCCACGTATCTTCTGTCCATGGCACTTTTTATTCTTTGGTGCTTGTGAAGTAGATTTTTCTTCTCTTTCGAGATCCATTGGACTAGAGTATCCTCATCTCCCCAACAACTGACTGTGCCTTTATTGCATCTTCAGAAGGGGTCCTAAAAACCATGCATCATATAGCCCTCCCACTTAAGCTAGAGGTATTTGATGCCTCTAGCTGTAGGTTGTGCTACAATAGGGTTCTCTTGAATACTTACCCACCTGGTACCAATTGAATTTGCCATGTTACTGCTTTCTTGGCTGATGCACCCTGTTTAGTCCTTTCTGATGAATAATTGTATCCATCCATGACTAACAACTAGTCTCCTAGACCCTTGAAAGCCATACCCCATCCATTGTCAATATCTGCTTTCACTGGTAGCATACTCTTTTTTTCTTTTTTTTCTTCTCTTTTTTTCCTTTTTTTTTTTTTTTGAAATGACTATGTACATCATTGTTACCTTAGTTGGAGCTCGAATATGATGAGCTCTCCTCTGAACCATCCTTAGCATTGATTTCACCAGCATATGGCTGTGAAAGACGACATTGGTAGGCCTTCAATCGCCAACCATTTACCGGGGTCTGATGTACCTTACCATCTAGGTCACCTAGTTGGTAACTACCATTTGAGAACCTCTGTATCACTACAAAAGGGCCTTCCCACTTAAGCAAGAACTTACCATCCTTCCTGCGATCAAAGCGATTGTCGTATCTGAGCACTAAAGAACCTTCCTTGATACCTTTCTTGACAAGGTTGCGATTGAACTTCTTTCGTTTCTTCTCTACCTGGGCTGCATAGTACTTCACTGCTGACTCTCGATCTAGCCCTAACCTCTCCAAATCGATGATTCTTCCTTCCACCCGCTTCTCTTGACTATCCTCTTGATGTGCTTTTAGAACTCGGAGGCTCGCTAGCTCCACTTCTATAGGCAATAGTGCCTCTTGCCCGTAAACCAAGTGAAAAGGTGTATACCCCAAGGATGTTTTAAAGGATGTTCTATAGGCCCAAAGTGCTGCATCTAGGTGTTTGTCCCATGTCTTAGGATGTAAATGCACTTGCTTAGTGATGATTTTACATATAAGACCATTTACCTTTTCCACAAGACCATTGCACTGAGGGTAGTATGGTGTAGAGTGCCTGCGCTTGATTTTTAACTTGCTCATCAATTGCCCGACTAAATCAGCTCTAAATCCCGGTCCCCTATCCGAGAGAATCTCCAAAGGTGTGCCAAAACGGCAACAAAGGCATTCAAAAATGAAATCACTCACGTCCTTGGCTGTGATGCGCTTTGTGGGACGAGCTTCTGCCCATCTGGTCATGTACTCCACCCCCATAATGATGTATTCCTTCCCTAATTGAGTGCAAGGTAGTGGCCCTATTGCATCTTTCCCCCATTTTTCAAATGGCCCATAGGTTTTGATTGGATGCTGATTTTCATGGGTAAGACGCCTTGGTCCAGCTTTTTGGCAAACTTCACATGTGCAGCACCAATGTTGTACATCTCGATGGAGGCTTGGCCACGTGAACCCTGCTTGTAAAATCTTTCTGCTAGTAACCTCTTGTGCAAAGTGTCCACCACACACACCTTCATGACAACTAAAGAAAATATCCTTTATCTCTTGGGATGCAGGAACTCTCCTTAAGACAGCATCTTTCCCTCTACAATACAAGTCCTCATTCACTAAGGTATAGCTGGTAGCCTTTTTTTCCAACCACCTACGTTCACTTGTACTCATACCAGAGGGTGCTTCACAATGCTCAAGAACGTAAAGTAAATCATGCAGCTCCTCCTTTCCCTGGTATAAAGGACTTTTCACAAGGATAGCACCTACTATGAGAGTTTGTAGTTCTTCACCTGCTAAGGAATCTGCTTCTCGATTTTGATCTTTAGGTACAAAGTGCACTCGAACTTCTTTAAACCCTTCAACAAGGCCTTTGCTTCCCTCATCTTAACAGACAATTTGTCATTTTTACAGGCTCGTACACCAACCATTTGCTTAACAATCAACATGGAGTCACCAAAAACATTTAGCTTTGTGATGCCCTGAGAAAGAAAACATTGCAAACCTAAAACAAGGGCATGGTACTCTGCTTCATTGTTAGAATGAACCTCTTTTAGATGAAACCCTTCTGCAAAGATCTTCTCCTTCTCTGGACCTAATATTACTATGCCTGTTGATGCCTTGTCTTTGGTCCTCTTGTAAGCCCCATCAAAATATAGACTGTGTGCTCCCAGTAGAACTTCAGGCTCTGGGATAGGCGGTACCTTACTAGGTGCCTCTTTCTTGGCCTTCTCATAACACCTTTGTGTGAGGACATCTGCCAAACAAGCACGGGTGGAATCCTCTACTTGTAGGGTGTAGTCAATCTCTTGAAGCTGCACCACCCACTTTGCTATTCTTTGAGACAATTCCATGTGTTGTAGGGCATATGGAAAAACCTCCTCAGTTGTGATCACCACAAATTGTCTCGGAAGTAAGTGAGCCCGAAACTTCTCCACTGCAAACTTAAGAGCTAGCACCAATTGCTGAGTTGCGCTGAAACCCTTTTCAGCAGCTGTCATCACTCTACTAGAGAAGTAGACTGGTCTCATGAGAGATGTCTTTGGGTCTTTTTGCATCAAGACAGCTCCTAGAGCTTCTGGACCTACACTAGGATTTACATAGAATAATTCACCCCATGTGGGTTGTAGGACGACAGGCAATGAGCTCAAAATGGTTTTAACTTCTTGAAAGCACCTTTCACCCTCCTCACTCCATGTCAATGTAGTGTGCTTAGTGAGCTGCTGCAAAGGATAGATTGCCTGAGAAAGGAGATGTATGAATCGTCCCATGTAGCGAACCTTTTGAATGAAGGAGACTAGTTGCTTCACGTTTGAAGGAGTAGGTAAAGCTAACAATGTCTTTACCTTTTCAGGGTCAGCCTCAATACCATCTTGAGACACAACATGGCCTAGTAGAGTGACCTTGCTCTCACCTATGTGGCACTTGTCTTTATTCAATTGCCCACCCAATTGGGCTAGACAGGTGAAACCTTCATCAACCTTGGACAGATGTACTTCCCTAGAGCTGTAAATGCAAAAATCATCAATGAAGACTCATATGGACTTACCAAAGTAAGGTTGAAAAACCAAGTTCATAAACCTCTGGAAAGTATCTGGGGCATTAGTTAAACCAAAAGGCATAACTCTATAAGCAAAACACCCCCAAGGTGTTATGAAGGTAGTCTTTCTTTGGTCTTCATCTGCAATTCTGATTTGGAAGTAGCCTGAGTACCCATCACACACTGTGTACCTTTCATGACCAGCCACTTCATTTAGTATTTCATCTTGAAAAGGCAAAGGAAAATGGTCCCTTTTTGTGGCTGCGTTTAGAGGCTTGTAATCCACACATACCCTCCACTTCCCATTTTTCTTTGGTGCTACCACAACTGGAGACACCCACTCAGAATCTTCCACTGGGTAGATAAATCCTGCCTTGAGTAATCTTTTTACTTCCTTTAAGAGTGCATCTTGTTGCACTAGCCCTAATCTCCTTAGCCTTTGCACCACTGGTTTGGCACCTTCCTTTAATTGGATATGGTGTTGGGTTACCATCACTCCTTTAATGTGCTCGTAATCAGTTATAAAGAGGCCAGCATGCTTCTTTAGTACCTGCAAATAGGGTTCTCTCTCTTCTTCTAGTAGGTCCTTAGCTAGCATCTCCTCTAAGCCTGTGGCTTCTTCCTTGTTTAGAGAGTCTTGACCACCTTCTTCTTCTGGGTTTCGCAGTATTATACCCATGACTTCCAAAGAGCTAGCATCCTCCTCGGCTTGTGCTCCATTCATCCATAGAAGTCTCCATCTCTAGGTCTTGTTGTCTACCCTGCTTCATGTGATACACAATTTTTTGTTGCTTGCCCCTTGCCTTATGATTTGGTCGCAACTCAAGGGAAACTGTCTCCCAATCTTGCCTAGCTTTCATAGCCATAAGCCAAGGTCTTCCAAGGATTAGCGGATAGCCCTCCCCCTTAGTTGGGATCACATAAGCATCAATTGAGATTGCAACACCAAAAGCTGAAACCTTCACTCCATTAACCTTTCCCACACAAGCCACCCTTACATTATTTTCCATCTTATCTTGTAAGGAAGTTTGCTCGTTTACTTCCAAACCCAACATGTGCATTAATTTCTCTGTCATAACACAAATCTCGGCTCCACCATCTACGTACACATTGGAGACTCGCTGACTCTTAATCTCTGCATCAATGACTGGCACGATATCCTTCATGCCTCTTGCACTAATAGACCCAACTGACTTTGCCTTAGCCCTCCTGGTGCTGACCATCTTAGACCAGGTTCTACGCATCTTTGGGGAAAGGTGGAGGAGTTGCTGCCATGAAATCTTTGGTCCTTGCTTACTCACATCTGCTACCAAGTCATAAGGTATGGATCCTACCCCAAGTGGAAAGTCTTCTACTCCTATGTGCCTCCTTGACCTAATCTTCCTTTTCTTGTCTCCTATCACTTGGGAGGAACCCTCATTCCCTTTACCCGGCTCTGAAGCTTCCATTTCATCAGTTCTTTGTCTCCTAACTCTCTTTATTGGCATGGCAACAGCTTCCTCCATTTTCTCTTTCCCTTTATCCTTACCATTGTCAAGACTTATGACAGAGACAGCCCTGTCCTCCCCTCCCGATAGTAGTGGAGGGATCTCTGCTGGTGCTTGTGGTGGTGGAGGAGGGGGTCTCAATATTTGGATTGGTGGAGCCACGTGTGCATTTTGTCCATTTAGTGGCCTAGCTCGAGCAGGAGTGACTTGCTGGCGAGGAGGCCGTCTTTGATTACCATTTCCTTGATAGCGTCGTGGATGGGGGCAATAATACATGCCGTGACCTACCTCTCCACAGTTGTAGCAAATGTACTCATGTGCTTGCCTTTGTCCTTCTTGTCTATTTCGTTCATTTCCTGGCTGGGGAGCCCTTACACCTTGAACCAGATTGATGGACAGGCTCTCTAGTTGATTGGGGATTTGTTGAAGTAATTCTTGTTGAGAGGACTCTTGGTCTGTTGCTCCTGTCCCTGCTACTACCCTTGCCGTAGGTTGAGCTAGCGGTGGAGGCTCCATTCCCCCTTGCATGTTTTGTACTAACGTAGGTGTCTGTATGTGTGTGTGTGTGTGTGTGTGTGTGTTTTATCGGGCGCACTGTCCGATCCGCCGGAGGAGCTCCACTAGGAGCTTGATAGCGAGAAAAAGAGCAGTGCAATCGGGTGGCCTCTGTACTCATGCACACTCCACAAACCACGCCTCATGCAAACAAGAAAAGAACAAAACAAAGGGGGCACCACCCTAAATTAAGAGGTTTAGGGACCTCACACATAGTGCACATAGGCAAGTGAGACTTCTGGCATTATGATGGCATCAAAACATATGGAAAAACACATAGAAACGAAGCTTAGGGACCTTATGTAGCATATATATACACAAGACATCAGCTTAACAATACAATGGCATCTGATCATACATAACAAGGATATAGAGAAGCAAGCCAAGGATGGCATAATCCCTTGTCAAAAACAATCAACCCAGCAAGTAGGTATGATCCTACTAGCAACACATCAATACCTTAGAGAATGATGGCGAGGATGGTGGCCATGGAGCATGAGAGAAGACTCCTTATTTAGGTTTTAGAGCTAGTAATGTAGCATACTAGAGGGAGAGAGAGAGAGGGAGAGAGAGTAGAGCTCCATCCATAGCTCCTCGTTGTGAGCAATGTCGTCATAGCTTCATTGCTTGGTGAAGTGGGTGAAGTGTTGGTTTTGAGTGAGAGAAGGCCTCCTTATATAGGTTTATGAGAGGGTTTAGGATTAGGGATAAACATGCTTAAATCCGCTGATTGGGGTTACTTTTTGCTTAGGGTGGTCAACAGATAGAGGTCACCTGATATGTCACCATCAAGATATTCTCTAGAGTGATGTGAGAGGAGAGGGTAAATGCTGATTTTTTTGATTGTGACAGATGGGGATAAGGCCTTGACCAGCATTTAAGAGCAGGTTAGGTGGATGTTGAAACTGGAGGTTCTGCACATGTTAGGGGGGGACCTGCTGGGTCCTCCTGAATATCAAATTCTCAAAAAATTCTCAACCATGGCTTCTTTTGACACGTGTTCTTTGAAAAAATCAGCATGTCTCTTTTCAACTCAAAAGTCTTTATCCCTGTTGACTCACCTTTACCATAAGATTTTCCCTTTTTCTCCTCCTGTAACTGCATTGTTGATGCCCAATCACTGCTTCTAGTAACAGTGAACTGTTACCTACCCAAAAATTATGGTGCAGTAAAAAATATTTACCATGGGTAAAAAAAGTTACTTTAGGTAAAAAGTGATTTGTATTTACCATGTAGGTGAAAAATATTTACTGTAGGTAAAAAATATTTACTGTGGTAAAAAAATATTTACTGTCGGTAAAAAAGTGAAAACGGAGTATGCTGTGCCGTGAGTCCACACGAACATCCTCGTGTAAATTTCACTAGAAATTCACACCTAGAATGGGCTATTCTGTAAGATATAGGTTGTAGGCCTGCATAAGAGCTCGTTCCCACGTATCTTCTGTCCATGGCACTTTTTACTCTTTGGTGCTTGTGAAGTAGATTTTTCTTCTCTTTCGAGATCCCTTGGACTAGAGTATCCTCATCTCCCCACACTACAAGAGGCTCTTCATATTAGCGACGCTCACACAGCGACGCTCAAAAAAAAATTTCCCGACGTCGCTATGAGCGTCGCAAATTTCTTTGTAAATTTGCGACGCTCATAGCGACGCTTATAGCGACGCTCATAGCGACGCCGGTTGGGGTAAAAAAATAACCGAGCGCGCCCAAAAACTCAGATCTCAGATCTGAGTTTTTCGGCGCCCTCAAGCAAGCAGCAGGTAACGCTCTCCCTCACTCTCTCTCTCTCTCTCTCTCTCTCTCTCTCTCTCTCTCTTTCTTCTCCACACACACACACACACACACACACGAGGAGAGGAAGGAGAGCCAGGTATGCTCCTTCCCTCTCCTCATTCTCATGTTCCTTTCCCCTCTTTCTCTCTCCCTCTCTCTCTCTCTCACACACACACATACACACACATAGTGTTTTTGAGAGAGAGAGAGAGAGAGAGAGAGTACAAACAAAAACAAAAACGCACACACACATACATAAACAAAGAATGCACACACACATTGAGAGAGAAAAAGAGAGAGAGAGCATGCATAAACAAAAAACGCACGCATTGAGAGAGGAAAAGAGAGAGAGAACATGCATAAACAAAAAACGCACACATTGAGAGAGGAAAAGAGAGAGAGAACATGCATACGATCCAAAAAAACGCACACACATTGAGAGAGAAAGAGAGAGAAACTAATTTAACGTCGTAGGAAACTAATTAAAATTAAAAGACCTAAAGATCTAGCCGACGAGGAGTTGAACTCAAGACCTATTATTCAAGAGGGAAATGGCATAATCAATCTATCATACTTGGCATGGGTGATAGAAAGGTTATACCATTTATCTTTTTTTATTGGCACACACATCCACACACGCGCACACACACAAGAAGAAGAGAGTTATAACGTCGTAGGAAACTATCTTAAAAGACGTTAAAGATTAGGTTATATGTAGACTTACATTAAATTAGATTTAGGTTTATTTTTAACTAGATTTACGTTTATTTAAGCTAGATTTAGATTTACGTTATATTAGATTAGATTTAGGTCTCCATAGACTGCGATGCCTGCAGGAAGCGGGTGAAGAAAGCCCTCAATGGAATATAGGGTATTGCTGCCTTCACTCATGGTGGGCTCCGTCGATCCAAAAGTACTGGTGAAATGTCTTCAGAAGATAGGGAAGAAGGTGGATCTTCAGGGCGGCAAGAGTCACTACATCCCCGACACAATGACCATCTAGACAACCTCTAGTCATTAGACTTACGTTAAATTAGATTTAGCTTTATTTTTAGTTAGATTTACGTTTATTTAGATTTATGCTTATTTACGCTAGATCGAGTCCACGCAAGAATTACTTACGGTTTAGGGTTTAGAGTTAGACGAACAGTGAAAAGATCTACTGTGAAAAGATGTTAAGATGAAGTGAAGTGCTACAGCTAGAGAAGAGGCAAAGGGGTTTTGTCCACTACATGCAGTATCATGTAGACGTGGGTGTGTAGATTTCTTGTACCCACAAATATAGGTATTGACCAATTAAGACAAGATTATAACCCGGTGGTTCTGATCTCCGTGCACCTCTAGACCGAGGTGTGCGGGGATTGGACATGACTAGAGAATGTGAGGTAAAGAGAGAGAGAGAGAGAGAGAGAGTGAGAGAGAGAGAGAGAGAGAGAGAGAGAGAGAGAGAGAGAGAGAGAGAGAGATAAGACGAAGAATGCCAATAGAATATTAAATTTGTTGTCCAGGTTATAAGTTTTTTATCCTCATTATGAGTAGCGACGAGGATGTGGGACCGTCCAACCGAAACACCTATCTCTCAACAAGGGTCTTATGTCCTTGTAATCAATGCAAGCATGCTGTGCGACGGACAAGACTTGTTTCTTTGCAGCACGTTCGCGAATTTGGCGAGTTCGATCCATCTATTATAGATCGAGTTGTTGCCAATTATAACTCGTCGGACTTTGACGCTGGCCAACAAGCAGCAATCTTGCAACCCAATAGACGTGTTCGCAGGCGCTTTGGTCAAGCAGCATATGTGAGGCCACAAGATGTAGCCTCTGACAGCTCGGGGGATGATCATGCAGAGCACATTCCCAACGAGGCAATGTTTGAGCCCGAGATTGATGAAATGATCGAGACGATCATGGATTCAGAAAGGCTTATCTATGATGATATGAAAAGTGAAGCCGATACGCCATTGTATAATGGAGCACGTATGTCTAGATTGAAAGCACTCCTGGTTCTTCTCAACATGCAGGCAAAGTTTGGATGGAGTGACACTAGTGTCACAGCGCTTTTCAGGTGATCTATTACAATTAGTAAATTACTTTAATAGAACTCTAAATGTACAATGATCTGATAGATTTTTACACGACTGTATCATATTTTTATGTTGTGTAGATTGCTGAAAGAGCACATACTACCAGCTGACAATGTGATGCCAGATTCCCGAGATGAAGCAAGAAAGATTTTGCGAAACTTGGGGATGGATTCTAGAGGCTAAAATCAACCGATTTTGCATGCTTCACAATCCAGTGATGCAAAAGTGGATTTCACAATATGAGGATGCAAAGCAAGAGCGACAAAGGGCACGAATCGAGTGGAGACGCGGAAGACGACCACCGATGCACTATCCAGCGGTTCTGGAGAGCCTACCAACCTTCATGAGCTTAAGATGGTTGCACAACCAATTGAAAAGCGCACAACAATGCGGTGACGAAGTGACTGAAGAAGAGTGGGAGTACTCTCAGGGTTGTGCGACCAAGGTAAGTTTGCAATGTACGACTAGCAAGTGACTTTATTTATAAACGTTTGAACGGCCACTCATAATCTTTGTTCGTTGTAGTATAAGTCATACACAGCAGCATGGTGTAAAGGTCGACATTTTAGGGTGGAACGAATCGACAAAAAGCGTTTTACTCAAGATTGTGGAATCATGGCAAAATTTGAACAGTCTAGTCGACGACGTTCCTCTGATGCAGATCCTGTGGTGGCGGAACTCACTTACTTCGGCACGCTGCAAGAGATTTTGAGGATCCATTACAGAGGATTTTTTGTTGACTTGTTCGACGTGCAATGGTTCAAGATAATCATGGAGGGTCGCAACGCTACTGTGCGTAGAGGAGAGTCTGGTTTTCTTGAGGTGGATTCTACTAAGAAATGGACTGACCTAAGAGACACTTTCGTACTACCCGAGCATTATGAACAAGTAAGTATGTAAATAGTTAACATCCCCCTTTTACAAGTTATGTGCTTGAAAGCTCTCATGTAAGTTATGTGGCTCTGGCAGGTAATATTTCATCCTACAAAGTCTACATCAAACTGGTGGTACGTCATAGAGGTAGCCCCTCGTAGTGCAAGGACGTATGAAGGCTACCATGTGCCAATCACAACGACATCAATGGAGGAGATCAGAGAAGATGCTCAATCAAAAGCCGCTGCGGTGGTGCCAGACGAGCATCAAGATGCTACTACTCTATATGGGGTGCATGCACAGGAGCTACAAAATGAAACAGAGGATATGTGTTTAAACGGAGAGCTCTATATCGATATAGGAAGTTATGCTGAGTTATGCGAGGATGAGAGAGAGATCTCTTAAAGCCACAAATATTGTATTTGAACAATTTTGCTCCGTGTTGTAAAAGCTCTGGCTCTCTAAGTACCTTCCATGGTGTATAACGCTCTTTTCTACTCGCGCTCACATCTTTTGATTGAAAATTCTGAGTTTTCGACTTGCCTCTTCTATCACTCGATTCATTGCGTCATTGTATTTATATGCGTCATTACGTCATTGTATTTAATGGTCTTTGTGTCATTGTCTACTCTATTCATTCAATATTAAGTTTAAATATTCGTGTGTTTAATGCAGGTATGGATGATGAGGAGTTTCTTTCTTCTTTGTCACCGCAGCAGAGACAGTGGTACGTGGAGCGTCATCGCTCTGGTGCATCATCGCGCGTTCCTACACCATCCGCATCTCCCTCTCTTTCGGAGCATTCGGCGCGCTCCGAAGCTTCGGCGTCGACGAGATGAGCTTCACACTCGTCTAGACACCAGCGCACTAGTGGTGGCGGTGGCGGTTGTTGTGGGGATTCCGCCACCAATGCCTCCACACTGCCTCGTGTTCGACGAGGCTCTTTACCCTCCCCTTCTTTGCCCGCCCCCACACCAGCCACAGCATCGCCATCTACGCCAGGTTTTGCACGGCTGACTGTTCCTAGAAGCTACACACCTCTACCTACTCCGCCAGGAGCCACCCCACTCGACACTCCTCGCTTCGGGGCCCAGACGCCGGTGGAGACACCTGACGTCCGTACCCCCATCGACACGCCGCTAGGGACCCCTGTCGGGACACCCAGGTTCACGCGTCACCGGCCAGAGGGATTGCCTTACTCCGTCGACATCAGCGGCGGCATCATCATGGATGATGACGGCAAGAAGGTGATCTCGCGCATGCGTGGTCTTTGCTCTTAGCTGTTTAGACACTACATACTAAACAAAAGGAGTGAAGTACCAAGTGATTTAAAAAACAGAGTCATCAGCATACTTCATGATGAGTTTCCCGTTCCAACACGGGATCAGTGCTTCAATGAAGACCTGATGAAGATTCGAATGCGCGAATACTGCAAACACAAGAGTTTCGAAGTGCAAAAAGCAATCAAGAATGGGTGGAACAGGCCAGATTGGCTGGCCAAAGAAGATTGGAAGAATGCGAAGAAAGCAGCGCGCGAGAATCCCGACAAGTGGAAGCAACAAAAGGATGCAGCCAGAGCGCGAGTAGAGGCAGGGAGCTCGCACCACTTGGGGAGCGGTGGATGGGCATCATTTGAGGCCGATTTTGTAAGTCTTTTCACATTGCTCTTTATGCATGTTCGATAGTTTAGGGTTTATGAGTTTTTTAGTTCTAACATAATGAAATCTTTGTATGTTTTGACAGTGGTCGATGACAGGACGTGATCCCACACCGTACGAGCGCGAGTACGCAGGCAGGAAGGGCTTAAACGCCCTGATGGACATTCTCAGTTCTCGCGGCGGCATGGTTAGTATTAGGGTTTACTCTTTTTTATTTTTTGTATTGTTTTATAAATGTCGTTATATGTTTATACTTACTGAAAGCTGTCTTATTGTCTTTTTTTGCAGAATCCGACAGATACGCCGCTTGGACGCGATGAGACGTCTGACTAGACGACGTCAGTTTAGTCGTAGCTAGATAGCATTAGTTTAGGGTTTCTCATAGCTTATGTATCATGAGACGGATTTTATACATCTTTTTGAACCATGTATATTATTAAATTTGTCACCGCAGTTCCTTTTGCCAATCAATTCTTTATGCCTATGATGTTGTACAATTGTCATTATTACATTTGCCAATCAATTCATTTTGCCTATGATGTGTACAATTGTCAATTTTGCAAACAATGCGTCTTGTGGGTGACTATTTTGGGTCTATTATCTACCTTTGCACTTTTTTTAAAAAGTGAATCAAGTACAATATGGTTGATGGGTGGCAGGGCATTGAATGCCCTGCCACCAAAAAAAAATTCTCTCGGGCGTCGCTATAAGCGTCGCTATTTATGGCTCTGTAGCGTCGCTATGAGCGTCGCTATAGTCTTCTGTGTAAACGTCGCTATAGGCGTCGCTATATAGCGACGCTCATAGCAACGCATATAGCGACGCCTATAGCGACGCTCTCGTAGCGACGGTTTTAGCGATGCCGGGGGTTATAAAAACCCAATGTATTTCCGTCGCTAACAGCGTCACAAGAGCACACAACCTCTTGTAGTGCCAACAACTGACTGTGCCTTTATTGCATCTTCAGAAGGGGTCCTAAAAACCATGCATCAGAGCTCCTCCGATAGAAATACATTCATAGACACACACCCACACACTTGCATTCACACACACAACTACACAGTAACACATGGCACAAAAACACACACAATCATGCATACACACATACACACACACACACACACACATTACACTTGCATACACACCACACACAATAACAATCATACACACTCACACACATTACACTTGCATACACACACACACTCAGTAAGAATCATGCACACACACACACACACACACACACACACACACACACACACACACACTTGCATACATGGCACAAACACACACACAATCATGCATACACACACAGACACACACATTACACTTGCATACACACATACAGTAACAATCGTGCAACACACACACACACACATACACACTTGAATTCACACACATCAACACACTTACAATGATGCATTTGCATACTACACAATCAAGCACAAAATAAAATCGTGTAGTACACACAAAGACACTTACATACTCACACACTTATTGTAGAGCAGAGCTAAACAAATGTCAAAGTGGATTTGTATTGACACATATTGAAGTGGATTTTTTATTTGTTTCTTCCCGTGAGCATTATGGTTCTATAGGGAAGCAAGTTCGGAATGGGATTTTTTTTTTTAATTTGCATTTTACGTCGTTGTGCTGCCAAACTTTTGTAGTTTCTATTTGTATTTTCTTTGCTAAGAATACTTTTGTTGTTTATTATGGTTGATGTATTATGGCTCATACACCATCTAACATGGCAAGATAGGTATCTTTAAAAGCAAGTTCAGCTATATTAAGCTATTTGTGGTCTTTTTTTTATTTGTCTCTACATACTAAACTAGTTGTGGTCTTATTGTTTTTTTCTTTTAGGAGTAGGATACACATTAAGGTCTGGCACTACAGGACATAGGGACAATGCACAATCTTCCATTGCTTCTTCGAATGTTCGTCAGAAGCAGGATATATTGGGTGATGTGCATGAAGAAGAGGATCTCATAGATATTCATGCTACAGAAGGTGGAATGGTGGCCCAAAGCATGTCTGAAGAAACGACAATTGTTGCTAAACCTTCCGATAAGCCTACAGTGTTTGGAAAGGATGTTCTAGGTCGCATGCTGGAGGAGATTGTAGAGGGTTTTACTGTAAAGAGAGGTGGGGAACCTCCTCGCATTCCTCTCTATAGATTAATGGAAAACAAAGCCATTGGAGCAGTGGGTCCAGGCACTGAGGGCTTGGTGAAAAGGTTTGAGATGTCTGGATACAGTGTGCTTGGAGCTCCATTTCTTGTGTCATTTAATAAACTTGACCATGATCAACATTATGTTTCCGACTTAGACAAAGAAGAATGGGGGCCTATTTGGCAAGAAATAAGCATTTTTTTTTATAATTCCCTTCTTCTTGAGTGGGAAGACTTAAAGGGACAAAAATTTATTGTTTGGGATGGCAACCACCGCTTGAAAACTTCGATGCGCTTGTTTAAAATGCATAAGTGATTTTCTTTTGTTTAGTATAAGGTTATATTATATTACTCTATGCTTTTTAATATGCACTTTTGTTGTTGTAGATTTTTCAATGATAAGGTGGAGACATTGTTCTGTCAAGTGTCAATTTGTCTATGTTGGTAGAAGTGCAGAGGGGGAGCTAATGCTAGCTCTACGCTCTCAAAATAGTAGGCTCATTTGTGTTTTTTAAAGATATTGCTATTACTTTATTGATATCATTGTCTTGCCATTTAATTGAACATATTGTGGTTTAGGATTGGTAGAACCACTGTGAGCACAAATTTTGGTCAGGAGATCTTCTTGTTCCAAAAACTAGCCATGGCAAGCAAAGATTCTTTAATGAAAGACTTTCTCCAAGGTTGAATTTGATGGATAGAGGTAGATCTTGCTTGCAAGAAGAAGGCATCTAAAGGCAGTTGGTACAATGCTCCTCCTCTTTTATTGGCAATGCTCATATGGAAGGGATACTTTTTTACCTTAAAGTATACTTTTTATGTAATTTCTAAAGCTAAGCATAATTTTGGTAAATATTACTTTTTTTTCCACTTGCTCTACAAAAGGAAGAGTTTGACATGTCTCTTATCAAAGAGATGCAAGAGATCAATGATCCATTGATTTCAGTGCCAGAAAAGGAAATGGTTTCTCCAGGAAGAGTAGAAATAAATAGCTTATAAGGTAAACACTTTCTCTTCTCACCATTCATGTTTGAATTTCTACAATATTGTAAGTTGACATGTCATATGGATTGGATTTATTGGATTGCACAACTGGTTTGATTTTATTTTGTGCAAATGCAGCATATATGTTGGCCATTGCCAACCCTGCCAATGGACAAGGGTCTTATCTTTGTTATTTAACTTCAAATGGATAAGAGAAAAGAATCAGGTGGGTCTTACAAGAGACAAGGTCCACTCTTTGGCAACTTCTAAAATGTCAGCGGAGAGGTAATAATCCTTGGCTCAAAAATGCACATGAAATCATCAAATGAATCAATGCATTTATGGTTTGTTTATTGTTTTCTCTATAGGAAAAAGGAAATATTGCACTCTTTGATGCATTGCCATGTAGATGATGTTACTTCTGAGTGTTATAATATGCAATGAAATTTAGAATGTACTTGCGTAAAGGATGGTATTGGAGAAGTATCTTGAAGCATTGCTTAAGGATCAAAGGAAAAATGATTGATGAAATGCTAGAGGGATTTGAAGCATGGTTTCATCATCGGTTGAGGTAGCCCATTGATAAAGCTTTTGTGTAGCTTTGGAGTAAGCTCAACACAAAAGAGTAGGATCAAAAAATTCAAGAGCTCATGGAATCTTGGAGGAGAGTATTATTCAAGTAATACAATTGATATCTTTATGGTTGATATTCTATTTTGCACTTAGAGTTTGAATAATAAATAAGTCACTCAGTAAAGAAGCTCAAAGAAAGTTAAATGCATTTTATGTAGATGGCTAACTCAGCTTTACGATCAAACTTTGTTGGAGAAGTTGCCAGGTGTTGTTGAAAATTGGAGGGACCTCTCTTGTGAGGAGTGTATGTATCCACTATGGATGAGAGATTACGGTTTGCTTGCTTTGGAAATTGAGTATTGCTCTTGGTGGCTAGATTACACTCGAGGCATCTACCTACGTGTCGAAGGGAACTTATATAAAGGTTATTTTTTGGCATTTATAAAAAGAACAAATTTTTTAAAGTGCTCATACTATTTAAACTATGTTTGTGAGAGAAACATATTTTTGTTTGCTTTAGAGCATGTTCTAGAAGGAAATGAAGAGGATATTGAGGAGATTATCTCGGCCTCCAAGAAAGCCACCTCTTCAAAAGGATTAAACACTAGTACAATCTCCTCTATAAAGAAACGATTGGAATTTGTTAAATCCAAGAAGCCCAAGAAGTCCCCAGAAAAGAACCAAAAAGGTGCGCAAGGTTCCACAGGTAAACTTGCTTGTAAAGATATCTAGCAGTCACTTTCTGTCTACTCAACAAGTCTTGATGAAATATTTTATTTTCAGATTGTGCAGTGCCTTCCATAGATTATGATGTGACAGTTATTGGTAACATGCTAGATGTTTACAAAATTTCTCTCAATGATGACAAATGGTAAATACATGTGAGAAGAAAAATTGACTATTTGTGGTGTGTGTTGTGAATGTTTGAAATACATGTGTTTAATCGGACGCAGGATCTTGGATTTTCTACATTTAGCCAATGTTGATGGGGAAAACTGCAATGAAGTGGCCTCTCTTTTGTTTGTGGATTTCCCAACAAATTTTAAAGTTGATAAATTTTTGGAGAACGAGGTATGCATTCTTCAAAACTACAACGGGAAGTCTATGATAGTTTTGGAACTTTGAATAAATTAACAATGCGTAATATACAGGTCCCTCCATGGAATCAATTCTCTCAAAAATTAAGTAAGATAGTGACCATAATAGCTTCTAAGTATGTGGCAGACATGGGTGGTACATCACCTTAAGCTCAAGTGATCAATTTGGCATTGTGTTTGGCCATGCCATTGAGATGAAATTCAAAATGATGCACAACATCCTCATTTTGATCCCCGAGGGCTATGTGCGAAAGACCATTGAGATTGAGAGAGTAAGTAAAGTTATTTGCTTATTGTAAAAGCATACTCATAGTTTTCTTCAATTATATCACATTCTAATTGTAATTTGTAGGTGGAAACACTATTGCTAGGATTGTTTTATCATAAGGGTCAATGTCCTATCTACCATCTACGAGATGGAGAGAGTGTGGACAACAACTCTTTCGATGCCAAGTCCGAAATACTGATGGAGCGTGCTGACGGAGAGTACATTGGAGGATGTGCTCAAAGAGGTGCCACCGAGCGTAGTATTGACTTATTTCGGTAAGAAGATATGCTTCCTACTATGCCTTGTTAGATCATGTTACATAAAGTAAAATGGGCATGTTTCTTACTTTTTTAGCTAGCTCATGCGGACATGTACTACGGAACGCAAGTACATTGTTGATATCTTTTCTGGATGTGGTGGCTTGGGCCATGTTTTCATCGATTTGTCTAGACATTGCCTTTCCATAGATAGTGATCCACAGGTCTTTCAACAACATCTTTCACGCTTGAAGGCTCCATGTGTTAGTGCTATTCTAGCAATTGATGCAGATAGCGATGAGGAGACTGCGACTGGCAACAATATGAGCCTGGATCACACTACCCTTGAATGACATCAACATTGGTATTCTCTATGGTTCTTTCTAGTTTATGATTTGTATGGGACAACGTTGGTGCAGCCAAAGTTTCTGCACTGGAAAGTGTGCTATGAAGTGCAAAGGGTTCTAGCAGGCGTATGGCAAAGGGCTAAAGCAGGTATGAAGGCCATGGGCAGGTCAGTGATAGAGAAAATGTATGCTTGAAGTGGTTTTTTAGGCCAAGGGGGCCTCCAAAGTGGGATAATTGGGATAGCATGTCAAAGTGTACAAGATGCTGGGAATGTGCCCCCAAATGTGGTATTCGTGATTCTCTAGCAGTCGGTCCAGACAGCTCGTCAAACGAAGCCCGGATGTGCAAGATATGGCAAGTTGAAGTGGGATGCGTTTGCAGATCCTCGCCGGATTTGGCGGGCACAAGTGGTTGGTCAAGGCGGGTGTGGAATGATACACGAGAAGTGCTTGAGTTGTGGAGCACGCCGGTTTTTTCGGATTGAGAATTGGGCTTCTGGATGGAAAGTTATGGACAATCAAGTTTTGACAGGGGCCAGTTTCGAGGCGGTTGGGCCGCATTGGGAAACACACCATTTGGTGTTTTCTCGAGCTCGCCAGGTTTCTGGTGGGTAGCATGTAGCATGTGATGCTAGTCGGAGTGGACGATACCTGAATTGGAGCTCTGGATAGCAAGTTAATTTGAAGATTTTTCGACGGCCGGGTCTGAGCCCACTTGGCCACATTGGAAGATGTGCCATCTGACAATTTTTGAGCCTTGCCAAGGTTCTCGGTGGGAGTGTTTACCATGTAAAGCTAGTCGGAATCGACTGCACGTCCATCGGATGCCCGGTCGGTCAGATATAGTGAAGTGAAGTTGGGAGCATTTGGGCAGTGAACCATTGAAGATATTTTTCCTTGTTTTGGAGGCCTGTTCAAGGGCGCCGAGGGTTTGAAATGCAGAGATGACAAGTGTAGACGGGGCCGGGAATGTGGGGTTTCTGTTGGTTTATTCTGCTTGGCAATCGGGTTCGGGAGCAACAAAGAGGAGCCTGTAGAGGGAGGCTAAAAAATTTGAGTGGGTTTTTTTTTTATGTGTAGTATTTCATGGGGTTTGAAGGCTAAGGCACATGAGGGTGCCACGTGGTGCACTGTGTAATCCCACATGCGGAGCTGAAACCGCCGAGCTCGGGCTATATGAGCAGGGCCGTGAGGCCCTCATAGTATCACAAAGGAGAGAGGGGCTCCTTAGGAGCTCGTGGCCATGGCGTCCGCGCATGGGGCTATTGTAGCTCCGCAGGCGGCGGGTGGCTGTTTGCGGTGGTTTTGGGCGGTTCCGCCCGCGCGAGGAAGGTGATGACGTGGAACCCCACCCATGGGAGGGCCGTTTCCCACGGACTAAATTCCGTCCAAACCTTTTTTGAAGGCAATGTGAGCCCTTAGGGGGGCAACGACGGCACCGTCATTGCTCCCTAGAGGGTGCTTGTGTGTAGAGGGAAGTATGAAGCCTCGGGATAAGCACCAAGCTAGTCAAAGTCAAGATGAGCCTCCCCCGGGGAGTGCCACATGTCGGCCTACCATGAAAAATGCCTAAAAACTCAAAAAACGAGCCCAATAAGGGGAAATTTTTTTTGTAACAAGGGACTTCTGAGTTTTTTCACTGTACATGTAAGGAGGAGAGAGGGAGAAGCTTATAGAAGCATTGTAATGGGGTTTTGAAGCTGTTAATGAACAACCCTCTTGGTCAATTGTGTCGTGTTGCATCCCCCTTCCCCTTTTCTCTTTGTCGTCTTGTCTGTTGCCAGCTGCGGTGCCGGTGAAGCATGTGTACGCCCGGATCGTTGGTGAATTGCAAGAGAGAGAGAGAGAGAGAGAGAGAGAGAGAGAGAGAGAGAGAGAGAGAGAGAGAGAGAGAGAGAGAGAGAGTAAGTGTATGTGCGGAGGGAGGCATAGCAGGTGCAGTGAGGTGTCAGCTCCTTTTGCGGTCCTGGATAGCGTGTGTGCGCTTGGGAACTGAGCAGGTGAAGCGGATTAGGTGTAGATTGTCATTTCGAAGGTGTTTTCGAGTCGATTGGGGTGATGTGTTGACCCTGAGATATAGAGAGGCATTTCTGGTCGTGCCGGGTGTCGTCCAAATTCCCCCTCTCCATCTTTAGGTGCCCCCACTGAGGAGCGCACTGATGCTCCTAATTGAAGTCAAAGCGGTGATTTTGGTTGTCATAATAATCAATATCTAATTCTCCTAAATGATTTTCTCATATTAAACCGATCATTTAATGTGGGGAAGTGCGAGGGGAGAAAAAGCTAGAATATTGGTTAAGCTAGCAGACCGGCCACAGTAAGGATCCAAAGGAGGGAAAATAGGGATCCAAATGGGGGGGCATCTGCAAAAGAACCATGTGCAAACAATGAGCTAAAAGACCCTAAGGTTCAGCCCATAAAGACTTCCAAAATGCTAAGGTTCCAAAATCCAAAGGTTGTGTCCAAAGGTCAACCCTAGGGAAAATTGGATGCTTTGTGTGTGCCCTAAAAGTCTTTGCACATCCCTACATGGGAGGGGGCGAGCCCTTCTTCTAGGGGATGAGAGAGAAAGCCACACACACACACACACACACACACACAGTCTCCCTTTACACAAAGGGAATTAGGGACACATGTCAGCTCCCTAGGCCAGATGCCCACAAGGTGTGCCCAATTCCTATTGGATGGCCTTGGAGGTGGACCAATGAGATTTAGACTAGAGTAAATCTACTTTAATTAATTTAAAAACATTTAATAAAAGAAACCAATGAGAATTAAGTCTCCTAGAAGACTATTGGGCAGTCTCCTAAGGGGTCCAATGAGCATTCAGGAGCCGAATGGCTTGCCTGATTCCTATTGGCCAGGAGGCAAACGGGTCCAATGAGAGTTTAGTTTAATTATTTAATTACCTAAATCTCTCACAAAAGGGGAAAGGGGAACACATGTCAAAAGGCTATCACTTATGCTGCTTAAAGGTGATTGGCTTCACTTGGGGAGAGCCAATGAGGCTGTAGCAAGAGCAAATAGCAAGAGGGCTCGCCCATGAGAGAGAGGGGGATGATATTTTTCAAGGCATTATCACACACACACTCACACAAGCTCATGTGTGAAGAAAGAGAAGATTATCTCTTCCCAAGCTTTAATGGAGAACTTATCACCTACTCCAAGCTTGTGAGATAGAAGCCTACATCAACACTCTCTTGGCATGTGGATGCAACTCCAACCAAGAGCCAAGATTCAATGCATGCTCATCTCCTGTACCAAGCTAATTACTAAGCTAAGCTATGCTAATATGAGTGATTATGTGAGGAGATGTACATCTTTCTCGTAAGATACTCCTTCTTCCTCTCAATCTACTCTCATACCCTGCTAGCTCTCACCATCTTTGAAGGTGTGTGAGGTCTTGGGTCTGAGAACGGGGATAATTCAAGTTGTGTTTGTTAAGTGTTTTGCTTAGTGCATGAAGTTTCCATCTTCATTGCACTAGCTAGTCTTGAAGGAACACAAAGAATTGTATTGTACAATGTCTCTCTTGATGGGAGAAACCATAATACAAAGCCTTTTGGAGGGGGGACCGACTCCATGAAAATCCGGTCCTCAACTATTGTCAATAGCTTAATTTCTCTCTCTTTTGAAAGTATTGTTGATGCTATCTAACTAGGTGTTATGTGTTGGGGTATAAAGCCCAATGTGGTCTCCCAGGTAAGTGGGCGGGCCGCCAGGTATGTACACATATTCTTTGGTAAAAACCTAATAAGAACTCACTATGCTCTACACATTACAGTAGAGCGAGTTCACCATATCCTCGTGCTCTTCTTCTCGTACTCTCTCTCGCGTCGTACTTCCGCTCGTACTCCTTCAACTGGTATCAGAGCTCAGTTCGAAGCTCGAGGCAGCACTGCAGGAGGCTAGAGTCACTAGCTCAGATTGGAGTGAAATTCGACAGGCGAAGACATGGCCCCAAATCTTGTGGGAATGCCCATAGGGCTCCGTGTTCTCAAAATTTCATTCTGAGGTCATCTCGACCACTATTCGGCTTCGACAAAGTTCTACGCATGCCATTTTCGACTACGTGGTCTCGGCGGGTGCATATCCGACTCTGCAAATTTGGGGTTTCGGCCTACGACTACAGGTTCTGAGTATATCTGCACTTCCAGAGTGCTGATTTTTGGCTGTCTACACATCGAAGAACACCTTACAGTTCTTGGAGGCGTGTCACATATGACACGGGTGCATCTACACACAGACTATAGGCGACATCCACTAGTTCATCAGGTAGCTTGTGTATGCTGCTTGATATTCCAGATTTCATTCTAACATTGCAGGTACTTCCACATGGGATGTATTGTCAGAGATGATGTATGTCTGTTGAGGGTTTGCTGGCTGTGAGTCACGCAGCAAACAACCGCCGCAGCGGTTACAGCATATAGTGGGAAATTTATGAATGTATGACTTTGTGGGAAGTCTATGTACTGTCAGATTTACTGCAGCCTTTGTTGAAGGTCGAGTGAGGTTTTATTGAGCTGGGGGATTCTCGAATGTTGAGATCCTTTCGGTGATACAGGTCTTGGAGCGATCCCTCGAGCACCCTTAGATAGGCAGCTAGGATGTATTGACTGTGAGTTAGACAGTTGGGATTGCATCCTTGCTTTACTGCCGTTGAGGCATTGTCGCAGTCTATGATTATAGGACAGTGACATGGCAGTGAGAGACGGTACAGGTGCAGGACAGGTTTACCCGTAGCTTACAGTGTCAGAGAGACAGTGTTTTTTGGTCTGTTTTTGAGTACACCAAAGCCATTTTACAAAGGAGGCTCTGCCGAAATTTATGCAGAATCTGAAGCTTTCTTGGTTCATTTGACAGGTTGATATTGGTTCAGAGGTCAGTTTACAGGGGAAACTCTGCCGAATTTTTCACAGGAAAGTAAACCACTGTGAAGCGTAGCTATGGCTGGATCACAGGACACTGCTCTTTATAATATCAAGAAGCTGGATGGAACCAATTTCCCATTGTGGAAGAAGCAGATTTGGCACGTGTTGGTACAAAAGAAGCAGATAAAACCTATAAAGCTCAAGGGGATAAAACTAGAAGATATAGACGAAGATGAATGGAGCGAAATGGATGAATTGGCACTTTCTACCATTATGTTGACTTTGGCAGAAAGCGTTTACTTCAATGTAGCAGATGAGATGTCGGCTTATCAAGCATGGATAAAGCTGAGTGATCTTTATGAGAAGCAGAGTGCAGCTTCACAGGTATACTGGCTTAAGAAGCTTGTTGACTTGAAGATGAAAGAAGGGACCCCTATGTCCAATCATCTGAATGAATTCAACACCATCTACAGTCCGTTGTCAACTCAAGGTGTCAAGTTTGATGAACCTGTTAGAGCTATGTTCCTGTTGATCACATTGCCGGAAAGTTGGGACACTTTTCGCACAGCTTTGAGTAATTCGGCACCTCCAGATGGTTTGAACATAGCAGGTGTAGAAGGAAGTCTGCTTACTAAAGAAACCAATAGAAAGACAATGGACAAAGGAAAAGGAACAGCCTTAGTTGTCAGGGGAAGGACCAATGAAAAGTACAAAGGTGGAAAGAGGAATCAATCTCGTAGCAAGTCCTGCAGTGCTAAAGGCAAGAGTGACATAGAATGCTACCATTGTGGCAAGAAGGGTCACATGAAAAGAGACTGCAGAGAATGGAATACAGAAAAAGGCAAAGAGAAAGCTGAAGACCATGGTGAGAAGAACAAGTCCTCAATGAAGATTCAAGAAATAAATGTGACAAACACTGTTGCAGAGGATGACAGTCTAGTGTCAGGAGACATCTACTTCTTGAAGAATACAATGGACTCAGCTCTTCTTACAGCATCTGATGGAAATGCACTGAGTCACTGGATTATAGACTCAGGGGCATCACTTCATGTGTCTCCAAACAAGGAGTGGTTTACCTCTTATGTGACCACTAAAGATCATGTTCGGCTAGGCAATGGGCAGACATGTGAGATCTTAGGTGTTGGAGATGTTCAATTGAAGTTTCAGAATGGCTCTTCTTTCACGCTGAATAATGTGAGACATGTTCCCGCAATTACAAAGAGCTTGATTAGCACAGGTTTACTTGATGATGCTGGCTACGTCACCACTTTTGGACAGAACATGTGGAAGATATCCAAGGGTTCTATGACACTAGCACATGGAGTAAAGTCTGGAGGACTTTACATGATTTATGTATCAAATGTCTCTAAAAATGTAATCAATGTAACCGAGCAGCCGAACGTTTCTTTGTGGCATAGCCAGTTAGGACATATGTCCAAGAAGGGAATAGAAATCTTGTCTCGTTCTGGTTATTTGCCTGGCTTTTCATTTAATGATTTTGAATTCTGTGAACATTGTCTATATGGTAAGCAAACACAGCAGCCACATAAGCATAGAAGCAGTAGAAGAGATACACAGTTGGCACTTGTTCATAGTGATTTGTGTGGACCTATGCCTAGCCTATCTCTAGGGGGAGCTTCTTACTTTATGACATTTATAGATGATTACTCGAGGAAAGTATGGGTTTACTTTCTCAAGCACAAGGATGAAGCGTTTAGTGTTTTCAAAACTTTTGTGACACTTGTGGAGAATCAGAGTGGCAAGAAGCTTAAATGCTTACGCACTGACAATGGTGGAGAGTACGTTTCAAAGGCCTTTCAGGACTTTTGTGAGTCAAAAGGTATAAAACGTGAACTTACTGCTCCTTACAATTCTCCTCAAAATGGTGTTGCTGAGAGGATGAATAGGACCATACAAGAGAAGGTCAGAAGTATGTTGTCCAATGCACAACTACCAAATGGGTTTTGGGCTGAAGCTGTAGCAACAGCTGTTCATCTTATAAATAGATCTCCTAGCAAGGTTTTGCAGAAGGATTTAGTGGCAGAGATGGTATGGTCAGGCAAGGTGCCCTCATACAAGCATCTCAGAGTCTTTGGCTGTGAGGCATATACTCACGTTGCAAAGAAATTTAGGAAAAAACTTGAGCCAAAGAGTAGAAAGTGCATCTTTCTAGGCTATGGTAATTCTGGTGAGATGGGGTACAAATTTTGGGATCCCGAATCCAGAAAGGTTATCCGCAGCAATGATGTTCACTTTAATGAAGCCAAATATCATTCTAAACCAGAGAAAGTTGATGAGATTAGAAGAGTTGTCTTCCAAGAAGATGGACCTGCACGTGCAAGACAAAATGTCAGGGCTCAAGAGGAGTAAGGACAGGATAGATTGGAACCACAAGTTGTGGCTGAGCCTGAGCCACCTGTTGTGCGTAGATCTCGACGTATTACGCGACCTCCTAATAGGTTTGTTCCATCTATGAACTATGTCATGTTGACTGATTGCAATGAGCCTTCATGTTACAAGAAAGCAGTGATAGCGAAAATATATGCTTAAAGTGTTTTTTTAGGCCAGGGGGCCTCCAAAGTGGTCTAATTGGGATAGCATGTCAAAGTGTACAAGATGCTGGGAATGTATCCCCAAATGTGGTATTCGAGATTCTCTAGCAGTCGGTCCAGACAGCTCGTCAAACGGAGCCCAGATGTGCAAGATATGGCAAGTTGAAGTGGGATGCATTTGTAGATCCTCGCTGGATTGGACGGGCACATGTGGTTGGTCAAGGCGGGTGTGGAATGATACAAGGGAAGTGCTTGAGTTGTGATGGAAAGTTATGGACAATCGAGTTTTGACGGGGTCCAGTTTCGAGGTGGTTGGGCCGCATTGGGAAAGTGTTTTCTCGAGCTCGCCAGGTGTCTGGTGGGTAGCATGTGATGCTAGTTGGAGTCGACGGCACCTGAATTGGAGCTCTAGATAGCAAGTTATGGCCATTTGAAGATTTTCTGGGGGCCGAGTCTGAGCCCACTTGGCCACATTGGAAGATGTGCCATTTGGCGGTTTTTGAGCCTTGCCAAGGTTCTCGGTGGGAGTGTTTACTATGTGGAGCTAGTGGGAATCGACTGCACGTCCATCGGATGCCCGGTCGGTCAGATACAGTGAAGTGAAGTTGGGAGCATTTGGGTGGTGAACAATTGCAGATGTTTTTCCTTGTTTTGGAGGCCTTAGTTTGAGGACGCCAAGGGTTTGAAATGAAGAGATGACAGGTGTAGACAGGGCCGGGAATGTGGGGTTTCTGTTGGTTTCTTCTGCTTGGCAATCGGGTCCGAGAGCAACAAAGAGGAGCCTATAGAGGGAGGCTAAAAAATTTGAGTGGTTTTTATTTTTCATGTGAAGTATTTCATGGGGTTTGAAGGCCAAGGCACTGGAGGGTGTCACATGGCACACTGTGTAATCCCACATGCGAAGCTGAAACCGCCGAGCTCGGGCTATATGAGCAGGGCCGTGAGGCCCTCATAGTATCACAAAGGAGAGAGGGGCTCCTTAGGAGCTTGTGGCCATGGCATCCGCACATGGCGCTGTTGTAGCTACGCAGGCGGCGGGTGGCAGTTTGCGGTGATTTTGGGCGGCTCCGCCCGCGGGAGGAAGGTGATGACGTGGCACCCCGCCCATGGGGGGGCCGTTTCCCACGGACTAAATTCGGTCCAAACCTTTTTTGAAGGCAATGTGAGTCCTTAGGGGGGCAACGACGGCGCCGTCGTTGCTCCCTAGAGGGTGCTTGTGTGTAGAGTTAAGTATGAAGCCTCGGGATAAGCACCAAGCTAGTCAAAGTCAAGCTGAGCCTCCCAAGGGGAATGCCACATGTCGGCCTACCATGAAAAATGCCTAAAAACTCAAAAAATGAGCCCAATAAGGGGCAAAACTTTTTGTAACAAGGGACTTCTTAGTTTTTGCACTGTACATGTAAGGAGCAGAGAGGGAGAAGCTGAGAGAAGCATTGTAATGGGGTTTTGAAGCTGTTAATGAACAACCCTCTTGGTCAATTGTGCCGTTTTGCATCCCCCTTCCCCTTTTCTCTTTGTCGTCTCGTCTGTTGCCAGTCGCGGTGCCGGTGAAGCATGTGTACGCCCGGATCGTTGGTGCATTGCAAAAAGAGAGAGAGAGAGAGAGAGAGAGAGAGAGAGAGAGAGAGAGAGAGAGAGAGTAAGTGTATGTGTGGAGGGAGGCAGAGCAGGTGCAGTGAGGTGTCAGCTCCTTTTGCGGTCCTGGATAGCGTGTGTGCGCTTGGGAACTGAGCAGGTGAAGCGGATTAGGTGTAGATTGTCATTGTGAAGGTGTTTTCGAGTGGATTGGGGTGTTGTGTTGACTCTGAGATATAGAGAGGCATTTCTGGTCGTGCAGGGTGTCATCCCCATTCCCCCTCTCCAACATGTGACCCTGGTGTTTGGGTGCCACTTTTTTGGTATGATTCAAGACATGTTGTTGGTGTTGACCGTCCTTATCAATGTAGTCATGATTTCATATTTATTATGCTAGATAGGAGTTAGTTAAGAGCTTTGGATTTACCAAAGTAATACACTAACACATGTTTTTTTGCGTACGTAATTTCTTCTTCTCGTGAGCATTGGGCTATTGCATGAAAGCAAGTATGGAATGGGGATTTTTTTTTGTTTGAATTTTCACGCCCTTATGCTACCAAAATTTTGATTGCTTGTCAATATAATCATGCTTTTTTATCATGTTTGGAAATGTAATCCTGGTTTCATGTATAGGCAAGCTTTCATGGAAGAAAGTATGGAATGGGGATTTTTTTGTTTGCATTTTCACGCCGTTATGTTGCCGAAATTTTGATTGTATAGTCATGCTTTTGATAATGTCTAGAAACTTAATCATGGTTTCATGTATACAAAGCTAAACAAAAGTTAGTCAAGCGGAGATTTTTTTATTTGCATTTTCACGCCGTTATGCTAGCAAAATTTTGATAGCTTGTCAATATTTCTTTACATTGTCGATCTAGGAATATATATATATATATATATATATATATATATATATATATGTATGTATCTATCTATTTAATTATATGTGTGTGTTCATGTATGTAAGCAGTTCTTCAACTTGGTAAAGTGTTTTTAAGTACTCGTTTAAATAATATATATATTTATTTATATGTATGTGTTTGTGTATGTGAGCAATTCTTGAACTCAGTAAAGTGTTTTTAATTACTAGTTTATTTGCAAGAGTCTATGTGTGTATGATTACTTTGAGGTCCCTTCCCAAACTCGAGGAAAAACAAGTACAAGTACAACCATCAACATTTTTTAGATTCCTACTTTCAAGTTGGGTTATTAGGCATTCATCCTTACTTTTTGGTATGAACATTGTGCAACAACACCTACATGGACATGAAACAACATTCTACCAGAAGTAGGGTAAATCCTAAAGACATGCTCATCAATTTCTTGAATTATATAGAAAACCCACATAGATTTTCGCAATATATAATACATTACATCAGGGCTTTTAAAAAGATTGTAGTAACATTTGGCGGTCCAGTTTAGCTAGAAGATATCAACAATACCCTGAGCTATGACAGATCTTGAAGGCATGTTAGTAGACCAGGCCATATAAAAGTCTCATTACTTCAATAGTATTAAGTCCTAAAAGATACAATCTTAATGAACTCATGCAATCTCCTCCATTTTAAAAAATTAAAACATTTATATTTTTGCTAAACAAAAACAGTAGTCGACATTCCTAGAATTGCCTTTGTCTTTGCAAGTATTCCCCTTCTCTTAAGTTCCAATCCAAATTGAAGAAGTAAACAGTAAGATAAAAGTGAAAAAAATGAATATTATCATGGCTAGGTATCACAAGAAGGTAATGTCTCTAAAATTGGTAGTTTTTTTCCCCCTTACATTAAGCAGCTCAACCAAAGACATATGTATGTTTAGACTTCAAAAAAGCTTGGTCTTTGTACCAAAGGTCTGCCACAAAAATTCCATGCATAAATCGGGCTAAATGGGTGCAATTTCTAGCAGTGTCTGCAAATCATGTTTGAGGTGGCTCATCCCAAATAGGCATAACTAACTTAACTAGTATATTAATGAATGAAGAGTGCACACTTTAAGATTTTGACAATTGTGCACACAAAGAGAGGGGACGGTCCCAAACCTTGACAGATAAATTACTCTCACCAAGGCATAGAAGAGTGGAAGAATAATGTGTTTATCTACTTAGGTCTCATTTTTTAAATGTTCAAGCTAACATTTTTTTACAGTCTCATAAGTAAATTATTCTAAGGTTGTTCAAATAGTACGTCCTCACATGTGGTGTGGTCTCTTACACATTATTTGGAATTCATAAAATACAAAGCAATGAATAAACACAATGTTGTGCACATGATCTCATGTCCTGCTATATATAAGAGCGTACTCAACATTAGTCATATCAATCATTACAATTCAAAGAACACCATCATATAATCAAAATAAGAATCATATAATTAAAGTAAGTTGTTTACAATATTAGGTAGGGCATCAGACTTGCACACACACACACACACACACACAGAGTACAACTTGCATCAAACTAGTACAATTTATTGTGTGCTAGTGCATAATTATTTAAATATATTAATTAGTACATTATTATTTAAATCTCGCCTCAATCTTCCACCACATTAGAGCTAGAGATGTCCACCAGGTTGATTGTGCGTTTGCAGACGACCAAATGATCAATCTTCACTTGCAAAGCGGCCCTTTGAGTGCTGTCAATGTAGCCCCATGTCTCCCACTCGGCTAGAGCACTTTTCATTGTCTTGTAGCCCTCATTGAGATCCTAGTATCTGGTGTTGCAAGCGCGATTAAGGTGGTTGAACATCCGGATGGCCTTGTTTGTGTCACACTCCCCCTGCGTGAACGTCTTTTTTTCTTCAAGGAGTGCGTTGGGGGCAGGTTTGTGAAGCTCATCGTGGATTTTACCAATGACCTCATTACCAGTAGTTGCATATCCTACAGGCATTGTAATAAGTACATGGAAAATAAAAAAATCTCTCTTGATTGGCACCTCCGAGTCACTTGTGTTGCATATGCTGCTTGCCTCTATATCATTTATATAAGCTAAAGTAGCATGGTCTCGAAAAGCATCTGATAGTGATGGATGAGTGGCACAAGGTCTCATAGGCATATGTTAGTGCCATGAGGGGTCCCACTTCTTAAAAAGCATATGATTTGGCCACTAGTAGTCCCAAATCTTGAAAAGCATCTACTAGTGCCATGAGTGACCACCACTAACTGCTTTAGTGGAGTGTGCAAGAATACATGCTTGATTTGTGTGCTCTGAATATTATGCCCCTAGCATTGCACAAATGACAATTCGACTATTGTGCAAATGATTTTCTCTCTCGGCTTCCGCTTCCACTTTGGAATTCTCTCTCTCTCTCTCTCTCTCTCTCTCTCTCTCTCTCTCTCTCTCTCTCTCTCTCTCTCTCTATCTATCTATCCCTCACACACCCTCAGGCTCTCTCAGGGCTTGGGAAACATCTTTTGTGGACCCAGACTTGAAACCTTTTCACACGCATATGAATAGGCTAACTCTAAATTTGAGAGAGATAATCATACTAAAAATCTCATATCATAACTAAAAATTCCATAATTTGAACCGGCTTGAGAACCTCCTTGCCCAAACTAGAACCAGCCATTTCTCATTTTGAACAGGCTTTGGATAAAGCAAACCTATCTTTCCTCAAGCCCCCCCCCCCCCGCCCTCTCTCTCTCTCTCTCTCTCTCTCTCTCTCTCTCTCTCTCTCTCTCTCTCTCTCTCTCTCTCTCTCTCTCTCTCTCTCTCTCGCGCGTGCGCGCGCGTGCTATCTGTCTTTCATTGGCGGTACTCTCACACCCCTATCCTATCTCTATTTCACAAGTATGTTTTTATCTCTCCGTCTAATCATTATTCTCTCTCCTTTCCTTGGTGCTTATTTCACCTACCTCAACACCAACTTAGAGAGCATACATATGAGAGAAATCCATGCTTATATAAACTAAAAAAAGCATCAACTTTAGCCAAAAAAACAGGAATTGATTAACTCACAAATAAAATTAAGCCCTTTAGAGGTAGTGTCAAAGTGATCACCTTGATTCACGCTCTCTTCAGTGGATACCCTACGAGCGATCTCTCCAAATATCCCTTGATTTGCTAGTATACGACCAGATCTAAGGTTCTTTAAACTTATTAAGCTTTGGATAGAGTACTTACCATTGGATTAAATTGTTATCCATTTTTTCACTTGACTTGAATTCCTATTAAGCTCTCAATTCTTTGCCTACAACCTAGTTCCCGTGTCAATTTTAACCAATTTAGATGTTTTCCCTTAAAGACTGTACAACTTTTGCTAACTATCATGACTGGTCTGTGTATATCACTTCAATCTAAGCTAAGTGAGTCAGCAAATGAGACTTTCAAATTCTACCCCTACAAAGAGCTAAAGAGCTAACCTGCAACTTGGAAATTGAGCTAACATGTATCAATTTTGGACCAAATGAAATCCAAACTTGACCAGTGACCTTGTATTATGTTGTATAAACACCATACAAGCTCAAAAGTCTAATTTTTTTGTCTTTGGGGCTCAAAAGTAAATAATATGATTACTTACTTTTCTCAAATTTTCTTAGTTTCTAGGTTTGTTTTTCCATATAAACACCTTGTTGAAGTTTCTGGACAAGTTTGAACAAGATTTGTCCAAGTTATCAAATGTTTAGTGTCCACAGACTCAGTTTTCAAGAATCTGACTCAAGTCCCACTTTTGTGATCCAAATTCGTGGAGTCTACTTAATATGCTTGACCTTGTGGTATACTCAATTGTGCAAAAATAATCAAATCTGGGGTATATGTAAATAATTGTGATTATTTACTTCTGAGAAATTTTTACAACTTTTTGCCAAAATGTTGATACAAACCAGTTCAACAACTCAACTAAAGCTCCTTAGCCAAGTTTCACTAATTTTGGATAAACTATGCTCACTTTGTCAATAGTTATATGTCTGCAAACCGACTTTACAAATGTGACCACAGTTTTCACTTTATAGATCCAAATCTTACCAAATTTGGTATGAGTGCTTAATACAACATGATAGAACTTTTGGTATGCTTGGTTGGTCAATAAAGTTGAAAAATAGGATAAAAGAAAATAATTATGATTATTTACTTCTAGATTATCTGAGCATACTCACATGTTAAACACTTCAAACTAAGCCTCTGAGTCAAGTTTCACCAAATTTGAACAAGATTTAGTAAGTCAGACTCGATTTCTCAACAATCGGTACAGATTTCAAATATCAAGTTTTTGGTTTTTTTTGTGATCCAAATTCTACGAGCCTTCACAAAAGCTGTTTGTAATCATGTATAGAATCTCTCGTATCAACCTTGGTCAATTTTGAGCTAAAAGTAAATAATCATGATTATCTACTTTTGGTCTAAAATGAGTACTTTTTGCAAATTTTTCAATGGTCTATCTTTTTATGACATGTTTTAAGCCTCTAAGTCAAGTCAAAACTTAATTTGGCCTAAATTCTCAAGAAAATATAAATAATCTGATTTTTTGCAAACTCTTGAAAATTTACCTCAAATGCATCCTTAAGCGTACCCACTAGCTCATACAACTTTTATGAGCATAATCTCCAGCCCCATTGAGTGGTTGATAGTTTTTTGGTGTTGTTTCAAGTCGTAGACCTGAAATTCCAAAGCTAACTAGCTTCAAACACCTTTAAGCTCTACAAAAAAGAGAGAGATGGTTGGGCCTCATCTTCAGCTTTAAACCTTAAATCTTGAGTTAAATCCTAAACCTAACCCCTAAGCTCTAATATTAAATCTAAACCTAAACTCTAACGTAAATATAAATATAAAAACTAAATCATAAACCTATGTTGACTCTCTCTCTCTTTCTCTATCTCTCTTTCCCTCTCGCTTTCTCTATATAGGTCATAATACATCTATTTACAAAGAAAGACATTGACGAAGCTCTTCACCGACATATGCACTATTTTCTTGGAGAACGTAGACATTAAATTAGATTAGCAAGAAGTTTATCCGATTGGTCTCATAAGTCATTTTGACATTTTAAATAAATTTAATATAACATTTCATTTCATAATCTCTCTCTCTTTCTCTATTTTTTTTTATATCTCTCTCTCTTTGTTCTCTTTCTCTCTCTCCCTCTCTCTCTCTCTCTCACACACACACACATATACAGTGTGTGTGTGTGTGTGTGTGGAAGAGAGGGAGAGAGTGAAAGAGGGGAAGGGAACATGAGAGGGAAGAGAGAGAAGGAGCATACCTGGCTCTCCATCCTCTCCTTGTGTGTGTGTGTGTGGGGGGGGGGGGGGGGGGGGGGGGGGGGGGAGAGAGAGAGAGAGAGAGAGAGGTGTGCGGGTATACTTATTTTGCAACAGCGCCGAAACTCCGATATGAGATCTGAGTTTTTGGCGCTCGCGGACTAATTTTTTTACATGGTCGACATCACTATGAGCGTTTCTATTAGTGTGGCTATGTTATTTGTTGCATAGCGACTCTCCTAACGACGATTATAGCGACGCTGTGAATTTTCACATTTAAGTGTCACACTGCTAGCGTCCCTACTATGAGGAACCACTTGTAGTGTAATTAGAATTCCTAATCACTCTATGACCAACAATCTATGTGTATAAAGTCATCATAGCAGAAACTCTACAATGGGTTTTATCGTTTCATTATAGAGATGTATGGTTTGTTAATGACACTACCCTCTGTTTTTTCTTGAAGGGTTAAATCCATTTCTTTCCTTATTCACCTAAGGGAATTTGTATATACATCACACACTTGAACAACATATGGGTCTGCAATAGATCACATTTGGGTTTGAAACATAAGCTTCCCATTCATAGCTAGTAGTAAGTATTTTTATTGGATTAACGACTTCATCGTGATCCCATTACTAGTTGTCTTTTCCACCTTTGTAGGAAGGCTCTTACCTAGGGCCTCTTGTGAGGTCCTCACATTTGAAATCCTATACACATGTCAAACATGTTAAGCTACTTGGTTCAACTCTTCTAACTAAAACAAGAATCACTTGTCCAATGAACATTGGGTTGGCGCACATGAACATAAGTTTAAGTATGCAAACGCAAAAGAAATTATAATTAAACTTTGACCACACAAACCCTATAAAAATTAGTTATGGTCTGGTTGAATTGAGATGTATACCCTTGTCATTGCCACATATATTCCACATCCTAAAACCCCTGCATGAGTTGATTGATGTGATTCTAAATCTCTCGCACACATGCACAAGCCAAGGGGGGGGGGGGGGGGGGTTGGTTAAATGCCAACGTCACCTCTTTGAGGTAAATTTATTTGAGGGAAGGAGATTAATTAACAAAGTTATGCCCTCCTTGTGTAGGGATACCCTAAGGTACCTTGGACATGTCGATGAATCTCATATCTCTCTTAGAGCTGATGCATCCAAAAGCTCAACAATCCTATGATCAGTCACTTTTATAATGCCGATGCAAGAATGAAAGCAGGTTTTCCATGACAATCTCCAGCCAGTCTTTGGAAAGGCCTTCCAATTGGAGCTTCTTTGTATATTGGACCATCATGCAAGACAGGTAATCACTGGAGATCCTTCGGCGAGCTCCAAACATTTGTGAAACATTAACTCAACTCAAATCCTAAAGGCCTACACTTTGTACAAAGATATCACTACAAGTTCACATACTAGAGCAGAAGATCCGATGCAAGTCACAAGGGCTTTATGGGGAAGGGGCTTAGGCGCCTGTCACACTGGGGCGGGCATGAAGCGGCCATGCTAAGTTGGCATGCCACTATTCAATGAGAAAAATGTGATTTCTAGGCTCGAGGATGTGCTAGATGGGCGGCGTTATCCCTTGGTGGCCAACTTTTCAATAGTATGGCCAATTGCAAAAAATGTCACGGGAGCTGCTTTCACAGGGCTTAACACTGCCAATCAACGAGAAACACTACCAATCAACGGGAAACACGGATGATCTTCCAAATGACCAATTCCTATTATCTTCTAGTTAGGGGCAGGTTGCTTATGTTTTATTGAGTGTGAAATCGATTGCGGCTAGCCACTCTACACGAAGAGTTGGACACCTACCCTAGTGTGACATGGGCCTTAGGACATCTTCAATAACATAGATTTTATTCAAGTTATGAAAGGTTAGAATCTTGAGGTCATGGTGTGAATGTGAAGAGACACGGCCATCGAGAGGGTGCATTCAGATCAAAAGGAAAATAGGGAAAAAGGCCCTCGAAGCCACTCTCGGCAAGAAAAAGGGGAGGAGGCAACATTGCATATCAGAATTTGATAAGGGAGCTCATTATCGAGAGTGAGCAAGAGAGTTGAGAGAGAGAGCTCTGTCTAGGAGTTTGAGGAGCACCCAGGTGCACATCAGCAAGAAGGACAAAGATGAGAAGGGAATAGATTGAGGGCTGGGTCCACGAGTTCTAAGAGAGGGAGAGCTGAATTATGATGGACCGCTTGTGAGAAGACTCACTGAGCTCACAAGGTGCATGTAGGAGAGCCATAGTAGGTACACAAGTCAACAACACGTCTGACTGGACATTTTTGTATAGTGTTGCAAGGGGCTAAGGAAGCTCGTGTGCTGCAGACCAAGGGGAGTCAGAGACTTTGTGTCACAATAAGCCTTTGTAGTTGTGGAGACTGATTGCTTACCACTCCTAGGGATGGTTGCAAGTTGCTCTACTCTTGACATTGCTATGCTTAGGTGGATTTCTTATATAAAGTCCTTGAACCCAAAATTAAATCACACTGCACGAAAAGATAATTCAATGGAAGATATGCTTTCAAGGGCAAGGTATGAAGATGAGGATGATAAGATTGAGGAGGAAGAAGATGTGGGCACAAAATTCTACACAACTTCTCATGCAACGTGTGATTATATATGCATTGTATCTTCACTTGAGTCCTTGTTAGAGGAGTTTAATGAGGATGATTGGCTACTCATAGGTTGCATCCTAAGTACTTTACAAAATCAGTATGATTGGACTGAAGTAGAATTCAAAAGGATCACAAAGAAAGCATATGGATTCTTCTTGAGGGATGGCTACTTATGGAAACATTCTAAAAGAAGAGATGGGACTCCATTGCCAGTAGTATGTGATAAGCCTACTCATCTCAAAATTATCAAAGAGCTTCATGAAAGCCTATATGTTTGGCATCAAGATGTATGGGCTACTTTTCCCAAAGTGAAAGAAAGATATTGGTGGAAAGGCATGTATAACGATGTAGCATATTTTGTGGAGTCTTGTGTCACATGGAAAATGTAGTCTAATGTACACCATCATGATGGATTGCATCCTACATACCCATTAGCCATGCACTATAAATGCGTTAATGACCTAGTCACAATGCCTTTAGGACTTTGTCAAATGATATACTTGGTAGTTGCACGAGAAGACTTGGAAAATAAAGTGGAAGGGCGTGCATTGTGGACAAAAACTATAGAAGTTGTTTGTAAATTTTTTCTTGAAGATGTAATTTTCCACTATGACTATGTGGGAAAGATAGTTGCTAATAGAGGTGAGCTAGATGTAGATGAAGCAAGGGATATTTTCACAATATTAAGTATCAAGCCAGCCTCAACTTATGCTTATTATTCAGAGGAAAATGGGAAAAATGGAAGAGGACATCCTCCTATCGACAAAGCTTTGGCTAAGGCATGCAAAGGGGAATGCGTGAATGCCCAAGGCTACTACCATATGATTTATGGGATGATCATACAACTCATAGCTCAATGAATGGTTACATGCCTACTAAATTGATGTATATTCAAAAGCGAGTTTTGCCAATTGAGGATGTAGTTCCTACTTGGAACATGTTACCTTGGGAAGATGGTGTAAGCAAGGAAAATCTACTTGCATTGTGCATAAAGAAATTGGAAAGAAGGCATGACGACATAGAGATTGCAAAATCTTGATTGAAGGATGCAAGACTAAAGAATAAACATAGGCTTGATAGAAGACATAGGCTTCGACCAAAGCCTATTGAACAGGGTGATTGGGTCCTAATGTATGATAGTAGCCTTCACAACTAGCACACCACACAAAGGAAGTTTGCAAAAAGGTGTTTTGGTCCCTATGTTTTCAAACATGTGCATGGAAATGCTACATATACTTTGAGGAAGCTTGATGGAATAGATCTCAAAATTCCCATAGCCGGAAAAAGAGTCAATATGTTCAAGAGGAGACATGATCATGATCCTTTTGATTCACAACAAAAAGATGATGAAGAAACTTATGACATTGCCATGGATGAGGATGAAGAAGCGGCAAATGATCTCCCAAACTTTGCAGAAGATGAAAATGACATCCAAATATTGAAGCCTTAATGAAGAATAGAACAACATAACTAAAATGTTGGCACATGCCGGAGGATGTGCAGGCTCAAAGGGGTGGATATTGTGCCATGGCGCATACATAGTGTGAGATAAAAACATTCACCTCACTTTTGATACCTTATGATGCATGGAAAAGAAAGCAATCATGTACATATTGTGATATGTTCAAGAGAGGCTCGTGCGGTTGCTATCATGTACATACTTATCTGGGGAGTTTTGGCCCTTGATGTGACACCTTTGCATGTTTTCCTACTTGATAAGATAGTATCAAATAATCACTCTATTTAACCAAAGTCTTTGTGCAGTACCAAACCTACTCTTTTTATAGTACCAATGCATTCTTATTTATCACCAAAGCATTTTCAGAGTACCCATATGGGTACTCTTCTGCATGGGGTTCTACTATGTGTAAAAAGAAAATAGACATTACCAAATCGAATTTCTATTATATGGCAATGGTCCTCCACAGTAGAAATTGTCTTTGTATAGTATCCAAGCCATTGTAAACCACCAAATTTAGTACTCTCCTTCATACCAATGGCTGTACATAGTACCAAAAGCCTAAAGACAATACCAAATACGAAAATAGTCTATTATAGTACCAAAGGTTGTATGAATAGTGCAGAAACATCTTTGATCTACCCAATTTGGTACACTCCTGTATGCCTATGGTTGTACATAATACCAAAAGCCTAAAGATAATACAAAAAACTATCCAATTTTGTACTCTCTTGCATGCTGATTGTTGTCCATAGTACCAAAAGCCTAAAAACAGTACCAAATATGGAAATAATCTATTATAGTACCATAGGTTGCATGAATAGTACCCTAGCATCTCTGAATTACCCAACTTTCTACTCTCCTACATGGAAATGGTTGTACATAGTACCAAAAGCCTAAAGACAATACCAAATATGAAAGAACCCATTTTGTTGTTTATCGGTTCTATATTGTACCAAAGAAGGTATAAATGAATCATTTTGGTTACCCAACATGAAATTTTGGTACTCTAGATTTTTAAAGTTTGGTAGACCACCAAAGATGGTTCTATAGTACCGTATTTGGTATTGTCTAGAGCCAACTTTGGCACTATTTCATGAGTGGCATTTTACCATCTGCATGAAGCTAGAATTTTCTAACCTTCTTTGTGTTGGTGCCATAGGTTGAGCTATACCAAAGATTCAAGAAGACTCACCCTACAATGGGAGTGTCTCTTAGATTCTTTGAGGCATTAAAGCCATACTTTGTTCGAAAGCTGAAAGAGCTCTAAAATTTCTTTTTTGCATCCCATGTGCCGATGCTCTCTTTCAAATAGGCTTTAAATCAAATGCAAAAAAACAAGTTTGGGTACCATGGGAAAGGTCACCTTTACACTTTCTCCATATGTGTAGATGTGATGATATAGGAGAGTGTTTTGCAAACCAAGTAGTATATCAACACATCACTGATATGTGGGAATCCATAATGTGCCCAAAGACTCACAATAGTGAATAGCATGCCAAGAAATTCTTGATGGCGGAGTGTTCCCAATGTGGTGTACCAAAGTTGACATTTTGTCCCAATGAGATAGCAAAAGATAGGAGGGAGGTGTCTATGAAGGTTCTCATGGATGTTGGAATAGGACAAGGTGATGCAAGTGGGAGTGAGAAGAAGAAAAAGGACTTGATTGTGCAATGAATGAAAAGTCAACAATATTTTCTAGGTCTATAACATAGTCAAGTGTCCACTCATGACATTGTGGGGGGTCTACCTCTGTATATAGAATACTACCACTTTGTATAAGGCGAGGCTTCTTAATAGATGACGGGTGGCGTCTGTGGGAGGCATCATTTTTCCTTTGCCATGTTTCAACCTTCCACTCCAACCCTCCCTTGTGGCTGGCACACATACTGAGTACACTCTCTCCAAACCTTACCCATGCCACTTTATGGCGTGTAGGGTCCTTTATTGCTAGATGAAACTTCTCAAAAGAAAAGTAGCACACAAACTTTAAAGTGATATCCCCACAAGATGGAGGGTCTTGGTACCTTATGTAACAAGAACCTGCAGTCGTCAATTAGGCCTGGTTGCACATGATTCAAGTCAATCTTTGCTTTCTTTTTGTAGCCTTGCTTGAAAATAGTCATCCACCATTCATCAGGGAGGTCTTCTTCCATAAGGTCTTTTGGAAGAACACCCTCCATGCTCATACCATACTTTTCATGAAGCTCTTCGGCTATATAGAAAAACTAGGTCAGAAGAGGGTATTCCTCCATATTTTTTCCTGCAATGTGGAAACATGAAGCTCATTATCCATTGCCTTGTTCTACTAGAACAAACACCTAAGCATGCTTACTATATGCCTTTATTTTGGATAATTTCAGTAATGTAAATGATGGATATTTTTCTAGGCCTGGGCCATGGAGCATACCCGTACAAGAAAAACCAAGCAAAGACTAAAGATGCTCAATCTCCCAAACCCAAGCCCAAGCCCACAAACAAGGAACTATGGCTAGAAAGTGCTACTAAAAGTTGCTGCCAAGGAATGTGCAATGCAGTCTGAGTGTCAGATCTCCCCAATGACTATCCACAAAGTGATCACTTCACCATTCAACAAAGAGAGAGAGAGAAAGAGAGAGAGAGAGAGAGAGAGAGAGAGAGAGAGAGAGATATGTTGTCTTTATTTCAAAAGAGAGAGAAAGATGAGAAGAGCACGAGACACTATGAAATTAATCTGTAACTATGAATATTGGAATTGTTTTTAACAAACACAATAAAACTTATATGTGGGATATGGTGCACACCTTGGAAGCTTTGGTCTTTATAATGGAGTCTTTTTAGACTAGCCTACGGTTTTACCATTATTTAGCCATAAGAAGTCCAAAAGGAGCTAACCCTTGGCAACTTTTCTATGTTAGACTAACTCCACTAGTCTCTATAATTAACCAATTTGAGCCGTGGGTGTAGATACTTAAGTGCCTATTTTCAAAGGCTAAGAGGAGTAGCAACTAAGGTATGGAATTGCCAAAGCATGCACTGAGTAAACAAATAAGTTTAATTAACATGGCTGACAATAACCAAGAGAGTAGAATGAACATTGATAACTTTGATTTTGCACATGAAGGTGTTAATGATGATTCCCCCATGCTTGTTAATTATCTTGTTACTAGGCTGCAACAAGTTATGGGCAACCCTCTTTGCAAGCCGAAGTTACTCAACAACTTCGTGCTTATGGGATTTCTTTTCCTCTCAAAGAGGAGAGAGAGCTTAGGAGGCCTCTTGGTGAGACCCCCAAAATAATACTCTCTCCCATACGAGGGGAGGAATCCAAGAACGAGAAAGTAATGACTCCCTTAGTTCCACAAAAGATGTGGCTCCATCAAGATGGAGGTCTAAACGATCACCAACTCCTCCCAAGAGGAAACTTTTAACCCATAGTCCTTCTCGTCGTCACTCCAAAAGGGAAGAGAGGAAACAAACAAAAAAGGGCAAGAAAGAGGTCACCCTCTTCTCCTTATTCTTCACCTTCCTCCTCTACCAATGAAAGCTATGGATATTCTCCCAGAGAATACAAGAGGGGAGGACATCACAGATATTACCTTGCATGGCGAAGGTCACAAAAGCTAAAGAAGTTCATGTTGAGATGTCGAGCTCTACACCTTGAGCTGGCATCCACTACGGGTCTTGGCCGCTTACGGCATTTACTCACTGGCGCGTTAGGTGACCGACACGGAGGATCTCTGCCAGTGATTCTACAGCTGGACTACACTTATAGTGCCAGCCTAGTACGCTTCTAGCGAGTTCACACTTAGTGACCGCATGTACATATGTGCTACTTTTCAGCTTTAGCACTTAGTCTTTTTGTACTCTCTTTTCTGTGAAGAAGAAGAAGAAGCTTTCCATCTCTGTGTGCTTTGTGCTTGCCTTGTGTAGCTCTCTTGCATCCTCATTCTTTACATGGTATCAGAGCCTGGTGCAGGCAAGAGAGGCTAAGAGAGCAAGAGCATCACAATCCCTTTGTTCGCAATCCCTTTGTCTCCAAAGTGCAGTATACAGAGATTTACTGTACAAGTACAGTGGTTGTGAAACGCTTGATTGTGGACACTCGTTGAGTGTAGAAAGCGTTACAGGAACCACGATAGCAGGTTCAGCAGATTTGCAGGTTTTTGCAGATTGCAGCTATTTTGTCTTAGTGCTTCAAGATGTCTGACGGTTTCAGTCAGATTGTTACTGAGAAGCTTGAGAAAAATAACTACCCTGCATGGAAGTTCAGAATAACAAATTTCCTAAAAGGAAAAGGTTATTGGGACTATGTAGAAGGAGACAATGAAAAGGAACCAGAGATTCCCGAGGCAAATGCTACAGCAGAACAAAGGAAAGCTTTGAGGGACTGGCAACAAGGCCAGAGCAAAGTGATGTATTGGCTGTCTATGAGCATCACAGATGGCATGATGGGCTATCTACAGGATGCTGAAACCCCCGCCATTGCATGGAGAAACTTAGGCAGAGTGTTCGAGGTGAACACCAAGGCCAGGAAGCTTCAACTAAAGTCGGAGCTAAATCAGGTTAAGAGGAACAACCTCTCAATCAATGATTATGCCTTGAAGATCAAGAGTATCATTGAGGCTCTTGGATCTATTAAAGTGTCAGTGGAAGACGATGACATTGTCCGTGCATGCTTGGATGGTCTAGGAGATGAGTATGTACATTTTAGGTCTTCCATGAATACAAGAGACAACATCCCCGTGTTCCAAGATTTGATTTCTATGCTTATTCTTGAGGAGAAGAACCTTGACACATCTTCTTCTCATGGCAGAAATAATTCTGAACAGGCCTTCTATTCTAACTCCAACAGAGGTAGAGGTAGAGGTCGTGGTCGAGGCCCAAGGGGTTGCAGGGGCCAATTTCTGGAAGGTCAATCAAATCAAAACAATACAGGTGGCAGGGGAAACCAGTCTCAAGGCAGGGGGAGTCAAAGAGGTCGTGGTGCAGGATCAAGCAGGCAGCAACATACTCCAGATAGTAGAGAATGTTGGACTTGTGGTGAAAGAGGTCACATGTCACGTGACTGTCCAAAGGGAAAAGAAAGTAGAAAGAGAGAACAGGGCAACTATGCATCTACTAGCAGAGATGCAGATGACAGCAAAAACGAGCGCATGTTTGTTATGCAGCATGTAATGAATACAATGACTGCAGAGAATTCCACCCAAGATGATGTTTGGTATGTGGATTCAGGTGCCTCTAATCACATGACGTCTCGTGGAGAGTGGTTTAGAGATATGCGCAAACCAGATGTGTCAGGCTATGTGCAGACAGGAGATGATACAGCTCACCCCATTGCTCATGTAGGGGACATACCTCTAAATACGAAGAGTGGGAAATCAAAGTACTTAGCAGATGTACTTCATGTCCCAAACATTACAAAGAATCTTGTTTCTGTTGGACAAATGGTTGAGCAGGGTTTGCAGGTTCGCTTCAATCCAAATGGCTGTTATGTAGAAGATTTCCAGAATGGCTGTAAGCTGATCACAGAGGGCAAATGTGTGGGCAGAATGTTTACGCTGAATGTAGACATGCCTGAGGTAAAAGCTGCATTATTTGCACAGGGCACAGGTGTTGTGGCTGATGTTGACATTTGGCACAAACGCATTGGCCATGTCAATGAGCAGAGATTGCGTAGCATGCAATCAAAACAGATTGTAAAAGGTTTGCCCAAATTCAAGGTGGATGGTATGCATAAAGTGTGTGCAGCATGCCAGTTTGGAAAACAGTCAAAGGGCTCATTTCCACATGAGCGCAATGTATGTAAAAGGCCACTTGAGGTGGTGCACACAGATGTTTGGGGTCCAACCGATACTGCAAGTATACATGGTTGCAGGTATTATGTCTCTTTCATTGATGACCATACAAGGAAAGTATGGGTCTACTTCATGCGTAACAAAAGTGAAGTGTTTGGTCACTTTCAAGACTTCAAAGTCATGATTGAGAAGGAGACAGATATGCAAATCAAGACATTGAGGTCAGATGGAGGGGGAGAGTACTTCTCCAATGATTTTTCAGATTTTCTGCGAATGCATGGTATACACAGGCAGTTTACATGCAGATATACTCCACAGCAGAATGGGGTCGCAGAAAGGAAAAACAGGCACATTGCAGAGGTTGCACGTGCATTGATGAATGAGAAGAACATGCCTCATCATTTCTGGGTTGAAGCTGTAAATACAGCTGTGTACATTATGAACAGGACACCTACAGCTGCGGTGCATGATGTAACACCTGAGGAAAAGTTTACAGGTACAAAGCCTGATTTGGCACACTTGAAAGTGTTTGGTTGCATAGCTTACGTGCATGTACCAGATGAGTTGCGTAGGAAATTGGATCCTAAAGCAGAGAAATGTATTCTTGTGGGATATTCCCTTGAACAAAAGGGGTACAGGTGCTACAATCCTACTACACGAGAATTACGAGTGAGCAGAGATGTAGTCTTTGATGAGATGAGCAGCTAGTACAGTAATGCACATGGCACTATTGGGGCTGATGTAAAAGATGATGTGGTTGTACAAAATGTGAGGCCACAGTCACAGGTTTTGAGTGGACCACAAGAGTCCTCTTCTCGTGGCTCTGTTGAGAAACCATGGAATGGTAGACTACGTACGCAGGTTACTCCACCAACAGGTACAGGGAATGTATCACGAAAAGGAAAGGAAAAGGTTGATGAACCTCCCTTTATGGTTGATGCATCATCAGGTTTTTCACATGTAGACATGGATTTAGATGGTTCTGAACAAAGTCTTGATGAGGAATTTGGAATTCTGGCTATCAGGACACCTGGTGTAAGGAAAGTACAAGAAGATGCTAGAGGGCAAAGGAGTGACCAAGGACCGCGCAGATCTAATAGAGTCAGAAATCCAATTCAGAAATTGACTTATGATGGGTATCTAGCGCATCACCAAGCCTACATGGCTAAGGTGATACAGGATGTGGAGCCCACATGTTTTGAGGATGCAGTTGGAAATGTGCATTGGGATGATGCAATGAATGAAGAGATGGCGGCATTGGAAGCAAATGACACATGGGAGTTGGTGCCATTGCCAAGTGGCAAGAAAGCTATTGGCTGTAAATGGGTGTATAAAACCAAGCATAAGGCTGATGGTAACATTGAGCGTCACAAGGCAAGGCTGGTCGCAAAGGGTTATGCACAGACGTATGGCATAGACTATGAGGAGACCTTTGCTCCAGTGGCAAAGATGACGACTGTGAGAGCTGTCATAGCAGTGGCTGCATCTAGAGGATGGATTATGCATCAAATGGATGTAAAGAATGCCTTCTTGAATGGTGAGTTGCAAGAGGAAGTGTATATGGATCAGCCACCTGGTTATGTCGATCCAGGTTACCCAGATTATGTATGCAGACTTCTCAAAGCTTTGTATGGTTTGAAGCAAGGCTCTAGAGCATGGTATGACAGGATTGCCAAGTATCTTGTCAGTATTGGTTTTAGGAGAGCTCATGCTGATCATTCACTCTATGTACGTGAGAGTGATGTGGGGATTGTGGTCATTACCATATATGTAGATGACCTTATTATTGTTGGTGACAATGCTATGGAGATTGACCATGTGAAGGGTCTTCTCAAACAGGAGTTTGAAATGAAAGATTTGGGCGAGTTGCGCTACTTTCTTGGCATTGAGGTGATCAGGACTCCAGAGGGTGTATGGCTGTCACAGAGACAATATGCTTTGGACATGTTGTCAAAGTATGGTATGGCTGATTGTAAGCCGATTTCCATTCCCTTGGATGTGAATGCAAAGCTGAGTGCAGAGAAGGGTGATGTTGTTGAGGATGTCAATATGTACAGGAAGATGGTGGGTAGTCTAATCTACTTGACTATCACAAGGCCAGACTTGAGCTACACAGTAGTCTTGGAGAGTCAGTTCATGCAGCTTCCGAGGAAGCCACATTTGGATGGAGTACAACGCACACTTAGGTATGTGCAAGGGACTCTTGACTACGCATTGTTCTATGCAGCAGATGCACCATTAGCATTGTATGGGTATACAGATGCAGATTGGGCAGGTAGCATTGTTGATAGGAGATCTACGAGTGGCTTCATGTTCTCTTTTGGGAGTGCTGCTGTTACTTGGAGCAGCAAAAAGCAACCTACGGTTTCTTTATCGAGCACAGAGGCCGAGTATAGAGGTGCAGCAGTTGCGGCGTGCGAGGTAGCTTGGCTACGCACATTACTTGAGGACTTGGGAGTGCAGGTGGACCAGCAGATTTTCATCCATTGTGACAACCTCAGCAGCATGCAGCTGGCTAAGAACCCAGTGTTCCATGCCAGGACCAAACACATAGAGGTCCATTACCACTACGTTCGAGAGCGAGTGTTGGCGGGCGACATCGACTTGGTCTACGTCAGCACAGAGGAGCAGATAGCGGATATCTTTACCAAGGCCCTCGGAGCTGAGAAGCTTTGACGTTTCCGGACTATGCTTGGACTCTGCGACATGCAGAGCTCGAGGGGGAGTGTTGAGATGTCGTGCTCTACACCTTGAGCTGGCATCCACTACGGGTCTTGGCCGCTTACGGCATTTACTCACTGGCACGTTAGGTGACCGACACGGAGGATCTCTGCCAGTGATTCTACAGCTGGACTACACTTATAGTGCCAGCCTAGTACGCTTCTAGCGAGTTCACACTTAGTGACCGCATGTACATATGTGCTACTTTTCAGCTTTAGCACTTAGTCTTTTTGTACTCTCTTTTCTGTGAAGAAGAAGAAGAATCTTTCCATCTCTGTGTGCTTTGTGCTTGCCTTGTGTAGCTCTCTTGCATCCGCATTCTTTACAGTTCAAAGAGGGAGGAAAGAGTATCTCATTTCCACCTCCTTCTCAAAGCTTGTGAGAAGTGAGAGCCTACACCAACACTCTTGGCTACGGAATGCAAATCCAACCAAGAGCCATGCTTCAATGCTTCATCTTGACATCTTCTCCAACTTCATTAAGATGCTATTATGTATGCTATCAAGAAGAGTGATGATAAGTGAGGAACTATTTCTTTCTCCTATGGAATGTTTCTTCTTCCTCTTTCCTATGCTCATTCCCGGCTAGCTCTCTCCGCCTTCAAAGGTGTTTGAGGCCTTGGGAATGAGGCTTGGGATAGTTAATGCTTTCTACAAAGTTTATGCCATTCTTGTGATGCATGAAGCTTTCCATCTTCATTGCATCACCTAGGTCACAAGGAACACAAATATTGTATTGTACCAAGTCTCTCTTGATGGGAGAAACTATAATACCAATGCCTATTGGAGGGGGAGCCGGCTACACATGAATCCGGTCCTCAATTGTTGTCATGTTCTCTAAACTCTCTCTCTTGAAAAAGTATTGTTCGTGCCAAGTTAACTAAGTAACATGTTTATGTTGCTACCATCAATTAAATTCACCCGCTATGATCACAAAGTAATCTCACAAAAGTGTTTCATCTAATTTCCTAATTCTGCTACTCTTAAAGTTTATAGGCCATCATCATTACATTGGTATTGGCCTATGAACTTTGAGAGTAGAGGAATTAGGAAATTAGATGAAGCACTTTTGTGAGATTACTTTGTGAGCATAGCTATTGAATTTAATGGATGGTAGTAACATAAACATGGTACTTAGTTAACTTGGCACAAACAATACTTTTGCAAGAGAGAGAAAGCATTAACTATCCCAATCCTCAGTCCCAAGGCCTCAAACACCTTCGAAGGTGGAGAGAGCTAGCAGGGAATGAGGATAGGGAAGAGAAAGAAGAAACATTCCATAAGAGAAAGAAATAGTTCCTCACTTATCATCACTCTTCTTTCTAGCATACATAATAGCATAGTAATGAATATGGAGAAGATGGTAAGCTTAAGCATTGAAGCATGGATCTTGGTTGGATTTGCACTCCATAGCCAAGAGTGTTGGTGTAGTCTCTCACTTCTCACAAGCTTGGATAAGGAGGTGGAGTTTCTCAACTTTCACCAAGTAAGAAAGAATCCACAAAATGAGTGTGTGTGTGTGTGTGTGTGGTGAATATTCCTCCAGCACCCTCCTTGCTTGCTTGGGGTGAGTTGTAGCTTTTACATATGTTTTAAGGTCATTGGACCCCTCTCCCCCGTTGCCAATCACATGTACCATGCATTCAAGTACATGGGTAGTCTTTGGACAAGTTTCCTCCTTACCCCTTAGATAGAGAGAGAGCTTGAAAATATCTAGATATTTGTTGGATTGAGCTAGAAGCTGATTGGATCCCTCTTTAGCCAACCAATAGCATTCAAGCACACCATGTGGTTAAGCATAGGGAGAGTCTGACATGTGTCCCATGTGCCCTTCGAAAAAGGGGTGCCCTTTGGGTGAGTGGAAAGTTAATTCAAAGATTCCCCTAACTTTGGAATTTCATGCATAGGAAGCTTCTCAAGCACCTTCCTCATTAAGTTTTTAGGGTCTTTTTTTGACTCAAGCACCTTACCCTCCATATATGGGAGCTTCTCAAGCACCTTCCTCATTAAGTTTGTAGGGTCTCTTTTTGACTCGAGCACCTTACCCCCCATTAAGTATGATAAGCACCTCAAGTAGCTTAGTCATCAAGCATGACAATCACCTCAAGAACCTTAGTCATCAAGCAGGCACCTCAATCATTAAGCATGATAAGCACCTCAAGCTTAGGTCAGGTTTCCACCTCAAGATCAACCCTAGCTTGCCTAAGGTCAAAGGACTTTTAACACTAACCATTGAAGGTCTTTAATGAAGCTATCCCTAAGGTCTTTTAATCTCCATTAGATACACATTGCTCTTTAATAGACTACCTCCTTTTGGACTCTTATTGATATGTAACCATCTCTCCTCTTAGTCCCCTGCTGAGGTAAGTCTAAAGGCACTTATTGCACATTTCTCTTTGATAGACCATGTCCTTTTGGATCCCTATTGAGATGCAACCATCTCTCCTTTTGGTCCCGTGTTGAGATAGGTCTAGAAGAACATGCCTCTATTCTAACTCTTGTTCCCGTTTATTTTACCACATTAAATCATCAGTTTAATATGAGAAAATCATTAGGTAAAGTTAGATATTATATTTTATGACATTACCTCTCTCTTGAAATCATAGTCGTCCTCGACTATGTGGTAGAGAAGATAAAGCCTAGTCATTAGTCCATGTTACTTAGTGGGTAGAGGATCCCTTTTTTTGCCCTTCAACATCATTCCAAGATGGATGCCTAATCCATTTGCTGCTTGGGAGATGTAGCTGTCGCAAGCATGTATGCTCTTTAGTCCATATCATACTTCCAAAGTAGAGTGACAAGTGCTACTTGGTTTTTGGGAGACATCATCACCACAAACATGATTTTAAGCATACATACTTCTTAAATTTGTGCACAATAATAAGAGAACTAGTCTTATAAGACAAAAACATTTCATTTTCATATGCTTACGCTAGTGCATCATTGTACACATTGAAAAGGGTCATATTATCCTTAGGCTAGGTTCCTTGCATCCATTTAGCATCTTTAAAATAATAATTCTTTGACTTAATAAGATATCATCAGATAATCTTACCGTTTCTCAATACCTTGTCTTCATGTCATAGGATGGACTTAGATTGAAGTACTTCTTCTTGCTCTTTGATTTTTGGAGGGTCTGCAAATATTGCTTCTTTTTTATGGGGCTCCTTTGTAAGGCTTATGTAAGTTCTCATGGAAAACATTGTGCACAAGCCAATGGTTGGGAAACTTCAATTGATAAGCCATCTCATTGACTGGCTTAAGAATTTTAAGGACCATAATATCTTTTTGCTAGTTTAGCATCATACTCTTGGTGGTCCATGGGACTCTTGCCTGTATTATGCCTCATATGAGCCTTGAGAAACTTCAGCAAGACCCAATCATTTTACTTAAAGGCTAAGGCTCTTTTGTGCTTATTAGCAGCAACTCTTTTTGCCTTTCTTGTGAGATGGATATAACCCCTTTAATCTTTGGAAAAGATTCTTGTAGTGCAAGGCTATATTCATCAACAACGAATATTTTCCCATGTAATTTAAGTAGTAAGGGACTTTTGGATCTTCCTTCTTTAACCTCAAAAGGTACTTTCCCCATAGAATTATCTACAATATCATTGTACGCATACTCTATAAGAGGTAGGTACTTATATCATTGAGAACATTGATATACGTCCATGACATAGGCTTTTAGTATATCGAGAATTGGTAGATTAGTTATTTCACTTTGGTTATCCGTTTGTGGATGATAGTCCGAAAGAGAAATTTAATCTACTTCCTAGATTCCAAAAGAGACCCTTCTAGAAATTACTGTGGTCATTCTAGGATCTTTGTCCGGACACTATGAATGTTGGAAAGCCATGATTCTTGAAAATTTGAGATATGAAGAGGGTTTCCATTTGATGTGCATTAACAGTCTCAGGAAAGACAAACGGCAACAAAAGCAGGGGGGGTTCAGAGCATGCAACAAGATCCTCTCACTGGGCTTGGTGGTCCAGTCATTGGCCTACTGAGCAAGATATGGCAGGCATTCAAAAGATGGGAAAATTTCAAATGAGTTTTTTTGGGTGGAATTTTAAGACCCCTAAGGGTGCATTGAACAAGAGACACCACGTGGCACAGGCCAGCCCCATATGCGCAAAACAGGCTTAAGGTTGCACGGTAGATATCTTGGGGCATGACCTCCTTTGAAAGCATGCAAAGGAGCTGGAGCTCATAGCGATGGCGGGCCCTGTGGAGCACTATGTTGGCGGTGCCGATAGCGTGCAATGGAGCGAGGCGGTTTAACTGGGCGGTTTTGGTAGCGGTGGCTGGCGTGGGGTGGTGCTAGTGGCACATGCCCACGTGTGGCAAGTAAAATTCAGCTAATGACGTGGTGTGCCCGTTAGGAGTTCTCTCCCATGGCCCTTGAAGGCCCACTTTTTGAACGCAAGGGAGGAGGGCATGAGCGATATCGCTAATGCCTCCCCGCATGAATTAGGAGATTGGTCCCACGCTGAAGAGGGGGGGAGAGAGAGAGAGAGGGAGAGAGAGAGAGAGAGAGAGAGAGAGAGAGAGAGAGAGAGAGAGAGAGAGAGAGAGAGAGAGAGAGAGAGGAAGGGGTGATCCCGCTCGGCATAGAAATAAGGAGAGAGTGGCCAGACAGGGCAACAGAGCCACAGCCACGGCAAATGCAAAGGACGGGCCCATTCTAAGTTCAGACAAAGAAAGAGAAAGAGAGCATGGGTCAAAGGGCAAATGAGAGCAGTGCAAGGTTGGATAGTCCAAAGGATAGAAAATAAATGAAAAAATGAAAAAATGAAAAAATGAAAAATACCTAGGGGCACTAGCCACCCTCCCTCAAGTACAAAAGAAAGAGAAAGAGAGAAGAAGAAAGAAAAGCGGCTTTCCCTTTAGAAAGATGCCAAATGGACCAGTTAGGAGGCAGTTTCCAAAGTTGAAGGTGCCCCACTATAAATGTCATTTTTTAGTCAAAGTAGGGGCCTTTTTTTGGGCCGTTTGAAGCCTACAAAGGGGAGAGTTCTTTGGCAAAAGAGTGTGCTTGTCAAATCCCTTTGTACTTTTTCTTGAAAATGGCCATGGTGATGATAGTGCAAGCCTTTGTACATGCCTTTTGAAGTGTAATCAAGCCACTGCTGCCCCGTTTTGCTATCATTTCCGTTCCCCCATTCTCTTTCTCCTGCTCTGGTGTGTCTCCTCGGTGTTGGCAGTGTGGATGTGTGTGCCCCCCCCCCCCCCCCCCCCCCCCCCCGGACCGACGGTGCTTTGTGTCAGAGAGTGAGATTGAGCAGCTGTGTGTGTCTGCAAGGGTGGAGATCGATCGTGGCAGTAGGTATACGTTGTGTGGTGGACTTGTGGAGTGTGTGAGCATTGGAATAGAGTAGGTGGTGGTCTTCTAGTGTGAAGTGTCTTTTTGAAGGTGTTTTCTGAGAGGATAAGGGTGCTATGGATACCCGGAGCTATAGGGACGCCCTTGTGTTTGTGTCGGGTGTGTTCCCCCATTTCCCCTCTCCAACGCCATTGTCAAATTTTTTTTTGAGCCTTAAAGAGCATGTTTGCATGAGCATGATTCACTAAAAATGAATCACTTTATGTGCTATTTGATGATGATACTCACACTTGATTAGCCAATTGGAGTGGTTTTGTAGATAGGCAAAGAGAAAAGGAGAAGACTAATAGATAGAGACCAAGCAGGAAATGGACTTGATGCAGTTCAAAATCATGAAGTAAATGAAGTATCAAAATTGGAGATTGATTTTTATGAAGTGTTTGGAGATGCTATAAAGAGGATTATGTTCTTCTTGTTTTCCCACTAGTGACACATCACTTCTAACATCGTTTTCTTCTACACTATATAGCACATGCTTTGGTTTGCATGTGTTTCACATCTAGAGATCCATTAAAAACGTATAGAGTGCTAGTATTTTTTTTGTTAGATATTTAAATAATACATTGCCTGCATAAAACACCATGCACTCTGAAGACAAGAGCTACCAACCTTTAGTGAGGAACAGGATCGCGATGTCAGGGCATATTGATTAGCCACAGAGAGCATGGTGTTGGTTGCCATATGATGTAGATCGCACTAGTTCCAAGCCATGCAAGAGAGGATGTTTCTTACTTAAGGAAAACTTGGGTGGCCAAGCCGGAGTTCAGAGGGTGTGAATGGGAGCTTAAGAAGGATTTCTTTAAATGAAAAAAAGGGGTGTTCTATTTTATTTTTAATGAGTTGATGAGCGGGTGGCGGGGTCCAAAAAGAGTAGGGGGAGCATCGATTAGGGGGACTGCCATTTTGCAAGCCATGCAAGTCAGAGTCGAGGGCTCTGCGAGGAGAACTAAGAGGAAAAGGGGGCCATTAAGTGCACGTGCTGGTAGAAAACGGTCGAGAGGATGAGGAGGAGTGGGAGTAAGAGAGATCCAACCTTTTTAGCAGTGCTGGTGTAAAGCTTGGGTTGCCAAAACAAGATTGAGAGAGGGAGAGTTTCTTTGTGTAGCAACATGCTGAGGATGCTTACAAGGTGCAGACCTGTATGAGAGGGGGCTTCCAGATCAATGAGGAGACAGAGAGAATCCCTCTTTGCATAATCAAAGACAGAAAGGCAGCCGAGAAGGGGTTGCATCGCCATGAGGAGGAAATTGCCGACAAGGTGCAAACCTGCATGAGAGGGGGTTGCCCAATCAGTTAGGAGAGAGAGAGAATCTCTCTTTGCATAATCCTCCCATAATAAAAGAAAGAGAGGGATCCGAGAAGGGGTTTCATCCCCATGAGAAGGATACCTTAAGGCCTGAGTGTGAAAAGCAAAGAGAGAAAGAGATTGCCTCGTCGCATAGCATAGGGAGAAGAGAAAATAAGGAGGAGAGAGAAAGGGTGCCTTGATGAGGCCATCTTTTTGTAGGCCTGATGAGATGTAGAAGAGAGAGGGGTACCTTGCCTTGCATGGTGTGTTGTCCTGGAGTATCCGAGAGTGAGAAAAAGAGCAAGTATTTGGAGCTACTAAACAGGAATACACCACAATTACCTATAGGGTGTAAGCAAAATTGAAGCATTTTCCTATAGGGTGTAAGCCTTGAGTTGCTGTCATTCAAAGTTTTGGAAGCCTATGAAGCTGCTTGTACCACTCTCTCTCTCTCTTACCCCCCCCCCCCCCTTCGCTTGTCTTTCTCCCTCTGATAGGGCTGCCATACCTCAACCGCCCTCTCCTCTTGTCCACACTCTCTTGGCCTCACACACACCCCTCTCTCCCCTCTTGTTTTCTTTCCACTAGTGGGCAACATTATCTAACTCTCTCACTATCTTCCCCCCCCTCTCACTCACACACACTCTCTCTCTTCCCCTCGGTGTAGGAACCCGCCATGCAACATAATATTCTCTCTCTCTCTCTCGCTCTCTTATTTCCCTCTTTATCTCTCTTCCCCTCACTATCTCTCTCTCTCACGGTGTGAACAGCCCGCATGTTAACTAATGATAATGCTCTCTCTCTCTCTCTCTCTCTCTCTCTCTCTCTCTCTCTCTCTCTCTCTCTCTCTCTCTCTCTCTCTCTCTCTCTCTCTCTCTCTCTCTCTCTCTCTCTCTCTCTCTCTCTCTCTCTCTCTCTCTCTCTCTCTCTCTCTCTCTCTCTCTCTCTCTCTCTCTCTCTCTCTCTCTCTCTCTCTCTCTTATTACCCCACCCCGTTGACCCTCATTAACTCCCCCCCCTTCCTGGCTTGTTGTCGGTCAAAAGCATCCCGGACCCCCCCCCCCCCTGCCTCTCTTTTTCTTCCTCTCGTGCGCTCCCTAGACTAGCATGAAGGCACAGTGAGACAGCTCCGAGAACTCTCTCTCTCTTATCCACACCCACACACCACATAGCAGACACTCCCTCCCTCGCTCTATGTGTTGACCAGGAACAGTCTGAAATGCTCCCTCTCCATATCTCGCTCTCGTAGCCCGAAGACATAGTATACCAGGGCCATCTCTCTCTCTCTTATCCACACCCACTCCCTCACCTTCTCCCTCCCTCGCCACCTCACCTAGGCCTCTCTCTCTCTCTCTCTCTTGCTCTTTGCTCAAGCCCGCAGGCACCCGGCCTCTCTCTTTCGCGCTCTTGGCTTGCAGATGCAGCATCACGGAATCTCTCCCACTCTCTCATAATATACACACACACCCACTACGCACCTACATACACACACACACACTCCCCGCCCGTGTTCTCTCCCCCCTCAATCTCCTTCTCCCTCTCTGATTTCCTGCGCACAGTAAGCACGTAAAAAAGAAAAAAAATATATATATATATAGATATAGATATAGTATTTACACATGATTTATAAACTACCCTCCCTCTCTTGTTCCCACACACCCCACATGTACATACACATATATGCACTCACACACAACACATAAACACAAAACGCACTCATACATATATACAAAACACGCATCTATACTCACATATCCACACATACACGCGCATGCATATTCGCACACACCAAAAAAATAAAAAAAACGAAAAACCAAAGGAATCGACGCCCAAAAAAAGAGGATGGCCAACTCGTGCGTCACCAACACCAAAACAAGAAATGGTGCCAAAAGCACGCCTCCACTGCCACCGAGAGGAAGTGACACATAGCATCTCCTCTTCTCGCAACAAATACCAATTCTGGTAGCCTTAAACCTCACACCGGTTGCCCGAACCATTGATAAAACCCTTGTAAATACCCCTAACCCCACTGTCCCTCAATAACCTAGCAAGTGGCTAGTAGATTGTAAAAAACTCTCCCCACCCCACTCTTTCCTATCTCTCTAGCTCTACCTTCTCTCTCTCTATCTCTCTTACTAGAGAGGCATGTAGACCTTCTACAACGACCAGTGGATATTAGCAAGGACCATAAGGTAAGGACCACCTCTTAAGCCTATATAAAGAGGCCTCCGCTAAGCACAAAGGGGGACACAAGTGAAGGAGGAATACACTAGCTCCATGCACTCTACATTGTAAGCACCACTAAGCACATAATGCACCCCGATCTAGAGAACTCATGGCATCATGTTGAGTTGCAAGCTTGGGAATCTTAGCATTGGCAACATCGCCATTTTCCCCATTATCCACCACACAATAGTTGAGTTACTAGTCACGACCACTCCATGCACATAAAGTAGTCACTAATTCCCCCACAAGGCAAATGAGCACGCTAGGATTGAATGCACCCACACCATGCTACCTTGGGCCGCTCTGGATGTTGGTGATTGACGTCATGGGTGGCTGCATCGTCTTGATGTTTTCCCTGAACTAACCTTCCTGCTAACTCTAACTTCGCCATGCACCATATGGCACTCGCATTCCATCATGCATCCCTAGTGCGAAGATCCAGGTTTGTAACCATAAATACCACCATTTGTAAGTATCATCATCGCCAATAAAAGGGTGCTATGTTGTCTTGATCTTTGGGGTCCATTCTCTGTTCTCCTTAGTTTTGCTTTCGCACATTCGTGGGATGTTTCATCTCTTGTATATCACTCTGCTTGTGCTCCATCACGTGTAGCCTCTCCAATGAGTCAATATGCTCCATTCCGACCTTGCAACATACCTCCCTCGTCACACACTCCTAACTGTTGGCTAGGCATTTTCTACATGTGGACGTTTGCTGTATCACCATTCCATGTTGGTCAACTAGAGAGCATCTCACTTTTGCTACCCTAGGTCATGTATGTCTGCTTCCTAGCCGCACTTATGCTAGGTGGTTCCCCCTCTCTACCTATGGGATTACTCCTACCTTGAGATGATGCTTGGGAATGTTCATGCTATGTGTGGTGTAGAGGCCACCCCATATGGCATGTTATTTCCGTCCATCATTTTCTTGGCACCCCCACCGAGGATCCTTTCATGAAACCCTCCAGTTTACAAGACTAAAAACCCTAAACTTTTGTGGATGTATGAATGGTTAGCAGGGTTCTCTAACTAGACGATAGAAGAAGAAGAGATCCAAGCACAACTAGACGAACTCCGCATCTCCATCGAAGCTCGAGTGCTAGGTGTAACAGTAATCGATTTGCAGTGGGAGAGTCAACCAACACGCCAATTTCAGTGGATATACATAGGTGGGTGCCAATAAGAAGAAGGAGAAAGTCAAAACCATGTCCACAACCTACAACCAACCCGCAAAAACAAGACGGAGGGAGCTCTCCACAATAGATAATCAACACTATTCTACTTCGAGAATCGGGTAACTCAAGCCACCGAGGTAATTATCACAGTCAGTTTCCAAGTGGCACCTGATACTGAAACATAGATAACGGAAGCACATGCTCACGCTCTCACTAGAGAGACTAGGGATCTACCGAGCTTGTTTGAGGAAAGAACACCACCCTCTCCCACAAGCTTGGACAGTGACTAAGCACCTCTAAGCTTCACATGAATTAGTACAACTTACCCCAAGGTAGATCACACATTCCAATACGATTACATTCAATCAAGGTAATACTGGACTTCAAGGCTCACTACCAGTACATCATCGACACCATGCTGGGTGGCGAGCGCTTCTTTGAGGTTCTGGCATCAGATCAACCATTTGTCTTACCTTTGGTACAAGGCAATGTACTGTTTGAGATTTTAGTCTATGTTCTAGTATAAAAAGGGTATACATGCCTCCTTGTAAAGAAAAAGAAAAAGAAAAAACTTTTGATCGCAAGCTAAAAAATGTGTCTTTCTAGCTCTCTCTCTCAGTAATCATGGCAAGTTTAGTAAGAAACAAAGATACAGATGAATCCCAGGTTAGAATCTTTCAGCATCTCATGAAGCTAGAAGCTAGGTCATGGTACAACGCACTTCCACAAGAAACTAAGGATGATTGGGAGCCCTTAAAAACTGCTTTAAAGAGGCGGTTTGGGGGAGTTACCACTTCAGAGAAGCTGTGGGACAAGTTGAGAGACTTGAAGCAAGAGGGTCTTTAGAATATGCCACCTATGAGTCAAAATTTATGATTTGTGGGAACAGTGGGTTGAGTCACTGGCAAGAGGGGAAGCTGTACCCAATTTCCTAAAAAAGGACCAATTCACGCATGGCTTATGGCCGCTTCTCAAGGAGAAGGTGAAGGGTAGATTCCTGGCTACATACGAGTTAGCCGTCAAGGTTGCTCACCTTAAGGACAAGAAGATGAGGATGAAAGCCAAAGAAACCAAGTCAACAGAAGCAGGAACATTGCATCGACCAACAACCACGACAACCACCATTCCTCCACCACCACCGGCTCCTGGGGTAAGAAATGACCAACAAGATATGTTGGCCCACATTACTGAACAACTGGAGAATTTGTCTGTCCACTTGATACAGCAAGGAAGGAATCAAGAAAGAGATCAAGACCCGGGAAGAGCACGATGACAAAATAGGGAGTATCACTACTACAACTGCGGAGAAGATGGTCACGGTATGTACTACTATCCCAAACCGTGACAAAACTATAATAGAGGAGGTAGGAGGAACCAATTGTCACCCCCTAGAGAGAGAACACCCCCACCCCGAGCACCAGCCCCACCAACAAAAATTATAAGTCCACCCCAGGCACCACCACAAGCACCCATTCCACCTCTTCCACCGACACCACCACCTGATCGCCCTGTAAACATCATAAGGCTATAAGAGAAAGGAAAGGTTGTAGTAGTGGATCTACCCAAAGCAAAGGAGAGGGATAATGGTAAGGACAAGGTAACCTTTCTAGAACCATTTTAATCCATGATTAAAGAGAGCTAGGAGGGAGAAAGCTACACAATTTGATGATGAGAGAAGCATGAAAGGAGAGACTAGCAAGAGGCCATCAAGGCCACGATAAAAATTAGGCATCACCGACTTCCAGTTACGGGAAAGTTCTAGGCCCTATGATCTAAAATTGGATGTGGGAGAGCAAGGACCAAAGATTACATGGCCACAGTTGCTACATCTCGCACCAAAGGTAAGGCGGCAATGGTCCAAAGGTATCTGGAGCAATTTTGGGTTACAACATGGATGACATACTTCCAATTTTCGACGTCAACATAAAAGGTAAGAGGGTTGGAAACACCTAAATTGATGGAGGTGCACAAATTTGTGTGATGAGTGAAGCTATGATGCTTCAGCTAGGGCTCGAGGTTGAGAGGCCTTCTCCATGCAATGCAAAGATGGCAAACAATGCAAAAAATGTGCAGGTGTGGTAAGTGCTGTGGAGATAAAAGCTTTCAACACTGAGGTAGAAGTAGATATTTTTGTAATGCCTACTAAGGGAAGGGCTATCCATTAATCTTGGAAAGGCCATTGTTGATGGCCATGAAGGAAAAGCAGGACTTCGTCACTGGCCTTCTACGCATGACTGGTAAGAAAGGGGAGACAATCTACTACGACACAAAGACTGGCAAGCAGAAGCAAATGGACCTAGAGACATCAGGATGAAAGCATGACTGGGTGGTACACTTTTATGGGTTGACTACTAGTTTTAAATAGTTGCACTATTAGACGTGGCACGCGGTAAAATGTTGGCAAAGTAATTCTAAATTTGGCACCAAACAGCTTTTTAGATTCTCCTCTTCAAGAGCTATCCAATGACATATCACACGTTTTTGATTCTTCTATCTTTGTCAAAAATATTACAACTATTAATTTGCCAAATAGTGATGTCCTGAACACAGCTTTGGTGTCCACCCAGTCATGCTTTCACCCATCAGCAGATGAAACCACTAGTGAATCTTCCACTTCTGAGGAGGAGACCACATACACTGACGAAAGTGACAGTTACATCGATGTGATGGGTATCATCATGAAGGATCCACAAAGGGTAAGCACAAGTGGCGATCCGTCACCAAAAGGGCAACGCAATGAAGAGGAAAGTAAATCACCTGGCCTAGGAGAAAGTAGGTTGAGGGGTATGTTGTCTACGGAATTAACAATTGAGGAGAAAGATAATTTTTTGCAAATGTTGATGGGATTTCCTCACCTTTTCATTGACAACTATGAAAGAATCACATGTATTATAGTAGTGGAACACCATATTAAGTTGAAGGAAGGGATAAAACCAGTTGTGCAAAAGCTACGACGGCTTGGGGTCATACAAGAAAAGGCACTCCTGGCCGAGGTAAGGAAGCTACTAGAAGCAAGGTTCATCTATCCTGTAGAAAACTCAGAGTGGGTGTCACCCGTAGTAGTGATGCCTAAAAATAATGATAAGTGGAGGATCTGTGTTGACTACAAACCACTAAACGCAGCTACAAAGAGAGACCACTTTCCTCTCCCTTTCCTATATGAAATTTTGAATGAAGTGGCGGGTTTTGAATGCTACACCGTGTGTGATGGTTATTCCGGGTATTTTCAAATACGCATAGCCTTGGAAGATCAACTAAAAACCACTTTCATTACGCCATGGGGTTGTTTCGCATACAGAGTTATGCCACTTGGTCTCACAAATGCACCTGCCACATTCCAAATATATGTCACATATGTCTTTAAATCGTTCTTTGGAACATCCATAAGAGTGTTCATTGATGGTTTTTGTATATATATCCCTCACATTTCACACTTAGAAAAGGTAACTGAGGGTTTGGCAAGGTTGCAAAGCCTAGGAGGGAAATTAAATGTGGAAAAATTCCACATTGGGGAAAGTAGAGTCATTCTGTTAGGCCATGAAATTTCAGCAAAAGGTATCAACACCGATCCAAGTAAGGTGTTTGCACTCATAGCCCTACCTTCACCAACAGCCACACGTCAACTGGTCTCTTTTTTACAAAAGGTGAGGTACTTGAGTAGATTCAAACATCTACTATGAGAACTTGTTCTACCACTGCAACAGATCACTCAAAGATCAACTTTCACCTGGGACAAGGAGAGCGAACATCACTACAACAAGGTAAAGGAGGTCTTAGCCACCCTGCCAACTATCTCACCACCTAAGTGGGATGAAAAATTATATGTTACCTCAAGTGTGGGTAATGACTCATTAGGGGATTTGCTACTCTAGAAGGATACAACAAAATATTTCATGAGGCCAATTTACTTCTCCAGTGAATGATGACAGCAGCAGAGAAAGGTTTCACCCATGTGGAACACCTAGTCCTAGCCCTTAGATTTGCAACTACAAAGTTCAGGTCATATTTGCTACCTAGGCAATTTGTAATTTTTAACCATGGATGAGATGTCTCCCTATGTTGTACAACACATGGATGTTTTTGCTAGGATTACTAAATGGCTAGTTTGTTTGCAAGAATTTGACTACATGGTACAGGTGGAAAGCACGATAAGGGCAAGCTTGGGGGGATTCATGACCTACCAAACTTTGATAAGAAGGTGAAGCAATCTAAAGGGGAAGGGATTCAATCCCTTCCAGAGCCACCGGTAGTAGAGAGAGCACACTCTCTCTACTTTGATGGACCTACAAGCGAGCATCCGAAAAAGCAGCTATAGGCATAGTGGTCTTTGATGTGAGGGCCATACCCAGACTCAACCCTACTCACCTCCCTCAGTCCTCCAGACTATTCCAGGGAGTGAGGTAGATCTATCTGCAGATATCCCTCCCATTTGGTACCGACATTCAGATAGGACTCCAGCCTATCTTGAAAGCCAACCCAAGGGGGTACATCCATTCATTCAATGATTCTATCCACTTCTCATAATCAATCTGTCCTTGATAGATATCTGGCTTTCTTGTTCTCCCTTGGTTCATGGCGATAACCCCTTTTTCCTAACAAGCAGGCATGGTAGTTATCACTTTCCCCTAAGAAGAGCGATCTTTCAATCCTACCTGGTCTCGCTCGTCCCCGATTACCCATTTTCATCCCACGTAGTCCTAGCGTTGAACATAAAAATTTTAAATCAATATCCAGCCATCTGACCCTCCGGATCCGCCACCCACCGAACCATTTCATGAAAATCCCTTCCCGAGGTAGTACTTAACTACTACAAAATCAAGAAGACAGTCGTTTATCAGACATCATCAAACAACAAGCAGCATGCAATCTGTTGCATACCCTTGTTCAAGGAAATTAATCCCACCAGATCTTTATCTAGAAACTTTTAATTCATTTTCTTTCCTTTATCTACTATAATTAGCTTGTAGCTAGTTTTATTACTAATCATGCAACACATTTAGTTTCAACCAATTCATCTTGCCTCCCCATTCAGGCCAAGATAATCGGTTACAAGCCATCAAAATGGCAGCACCTTCACAATATTTCCCAGAATTAAGTCTTTGGGAAAGGCTCATCAAGTAATTTAATCATTCCTTCCTAAGTATTTAATTTCGAGAGGTATAGCACCATCTGTTGATAGATGCACAGAATAGCCCCTATATTCCTAGCCTTTCCAGTTCCTTTTTAAGCAACCAAGCCGAACAAACTTCCTTAATTAAATTCACATCATCATCCCTGAGTATAGCCTTCTCATCCAACTATTGACATCAAGCCATACCCGGATTATGGCCGATTTCCAATAAGATACCGCGGGTACTTCACTCGGCCGGGCAAGAATAAAACAAACCCATTCATCCCTTATCCCTCGGGCATGAATGACCTAGGTATAACAACTTGCCGAGTAAGCTTCCCTAGCCGAAAAGGGCCAATCTCCGATAAGTTTCCCAAGAAAATCCTCTCAATGGGCCGGCCTTTCAATCAAATTTGACCCCAAGAAGATCCATCTTGGTTCCTGGTCATTTCCAGACAATCTTCAAAACTCCTAATTAAATCTATGTTTTGCAATGGGCTATCCCTATCACCTCTCGAGATTCCTTTCTAAAATCCTAGTTGGTAATTTCCAGGTTCATTCATTTATCAACCTTAATTATTACTTTCATTAATTATCTACGAGTCAAGTTTTTTTAGAAAATACAAGCGAGTTTTTGCCCTAGGCATTTGATGGTTAATGTCTCTTCGAAAATGCCAACTTTTTTTTAAGTTCAATCGCCGTTTTGTTGATTCCTAGGTTTTTGCAGTCCTTTGCCATCCATGGGACATCTCCATGGAATCTTGTAGAGTTTTCGGTTCAAACAACACGGAGATCAATTCCGCGAAGTTATCCCCTATCTCCTCCATCCTGTATTTGCAAACAAGCTTGAAATTGAAAACTTTAGATACACTCTTCAATACCAAAAAATTAATTAGTTCTAGTATCAAGCTTAGACAACTACTCTTTTCTTATGGTACCTAGCTTTCCATTTTAGAAAGCTAGAAGGTCATCATATAATTTATGAGTTTTCGAGCTTCCATTAAAGCTTAAACCTAAAAATACAAGGTAGTCACTAAAGCTTACACCTAAGTGCAAAGTTACCATTAATGCTTAGCTTAAAAGTGAAAATCTACCTTTGAAACTTAACTTAATGATGTATAGATACTCTTATCACTTGACCCTAATTGCAAGGTTTCCATTAAAGCTTAAACCTAAAAATACAAGGTAGTCACTAAAGCTTACACCTAAGTACAAAGTTACCATTAATGCTTAGCTTAACAATGCAAATCTACCTTTGAAAATTAACTGAATGATGCATAGCTACCATTAATACTTAACCCTAATTCCAAGGTTACCATTAAAGCTTAAACATAAAATGATGCACATAATCTTCCTAGTATTAAAACACATGGATTAATTAATCTTGCTAGAAATGAAGATTACCTCCTCTAAACAAGAGGGAAGTGGGGTTGAAGTCCTTCTTGAACAGATGTGAGGCTCAAGGAGGAAGGTAAAGGGATTTATGGTGAAAAGGAAGGAGAGAGGAGCTTCTCCACAAAACCCTCAAGGGTTTGGCCTTCAAGAGAGGGAGAGAGCAAGAGCAAGGTTTAATGGAAACCTTGATTTACTTAAGCATAGTTTTGAGCATGGGAAGTATGCAAGTAGCTTAGCAATATATGTGTGAAAAAATACAAAGGAGAGGGGGTGTTTATATTGGAAATGGTGGGTGGAATTCTCTTTTCAATTCCTATTGGACCCCAATTCTCTTCTTAATTCCTATTAGACCCCAAATTCTCTTCTCAAATCTATTGGACCCTATTTCTCTTCTCAAATGCTATTGGACCCCAATTCTCTTCTTAATTCCTATTGGACCCCAATTTTCTTCTTAGTTCTTATCTCTTAACTTTATCTTTCAATCAAGTTAGTCCCTATTTCTCCTAGTTCCCAATCTACATCAGTTCCCACGCGGATCTTCATGAAGAAGTATAAAAATAATCTTAATCTTTTTGGAAAAATATAGGGGTGACGTAATTTCTTATCCAAAATATCCTTTTTTCATTCTGGAGTAAAGTCTCGTTGTCCGCATTACTTCTTTCTCAGTCTTGCTTTTTCTAAATTACTTTCTAGGTTGAAAATTTTTCTGAATGGCTCCAGGGTTTAGGGAGGGACCTTACATTTGATGACAAAGGTATCAAGGTATTTTCGCTTGGCCATTTGTTGGAATCACATTCTAACAATGAAGCCGAATATGAAGCACTAACAAAGGGTTTACAATGGTGCATCTCGCAAGGGGAAAAGAGTCTTAACGTGTTTGGGTAAGGCATGTAAATGGAGTATGGACATGCAAGAATCCTAGATTAAGTACTCACTTAAGCTGTGTAAAAACCTTGTTGGGTAAGTTTGAAGAAGTTCCATTACACCACATCCCAAGGGCTCAAAACCATGAAGCGGATGCCCTAGCAAGCGAAATACTACAAGAAGTGGTGGTTGGGGCTATAAAGCTAAAGCTCCCTCTATTTCAAGGTAGTGACGCCTTACCTGACATCATGTATTATTTGGAAACGGGGGAATGTCCACTAGATTTAACAAAAGGACATAAGCAATAATGTCTCACCCAAAAGGCCACAAGGTATCCTCTTATCAATGACGGTTTGTATTGTAAGGGTAAGGACCAAATACTCAGGAAGGTCCCTCTCTCTAATGAAATTACAGGGTTAATTGCCAATTGTCATGATGGTGTTTGTGGTGGTCACTTTTCCCTAGATATAGCAAGTAGGAAAATCTTGAAGGCTGGTTTTGTATGGCCTAGCCTGAACCGTGATGTACACCACTAGTGTAAGACATATAAGTTGTGTTAAAAGGCCGGCACCAGGTCACTCATGCCTGAACCACAAACACCTATCCTTTCATATGGACCATTTTAAAAATGGGGTATAGATGCCACAGGACCATTGCCTAGGGCCAACTCAAGGAAATTCTACATCATGATGGGAGTCGACTATATAACTAGATGGACGGAAGCTACAGTCACACCTAGGATCACAACTGTAGAGGTAGCTAAGTTTGTCTATGAGCACATATGCTATAGGTTTGGCACACCGTTAGAAATCATCTCTGGTACAGGGTGAGTTTCCAAAGTAGACTTGGTAGGAGAGTTAATGCAAAAACTTGGCATTACAAGGAGGCAATCCTCACCATATTACCCTCAATGTAATGGCCTAGTTGAGAAAGTGAATGGAATGGTTTGTAAAATTATCACCAAGCAGGTTAACAATCATCTTGGAGACTGGAATAAGTATCTACTACCAACTTTGTGGGCCTATAGAACCTCACTCCGTACATCTTTGCGGTTCACACCATATCATTTGGTATTTGGCAAGGAGGCAATCTTGCCTATTGAGGTGCAACTACAAAGTCTAAGAGTGATGGCAAGCCAGCTTCAATGGCCCAACATGCATTTGAGAGATCACATCCTCAACCTGGAAAGACTACAGCTAGACAGAGAGGAAGCAATAAATTATTATGCGGCACATGCAGAGCACAGACAGCTTAGTTTCAACCAGCATCTTCGGCACAAAGATTTAAAGAAAGGAATGTTGGTCCTCCTGCTATGACAATCGCTTCGACACACGCAAAGATAAGAAGCTCCTACTCCGATGGGAGGGCCCTTTCATCATCAGGAAAAAATATGACAATGGGAGTTACCAGCTTATGGAAGTTGATAGCAAGCTTCATAAGACCAGAGTTAGCTGGGTTGATGTTTCTATAGTTTCTTGTCTCTCTCTCGACTGCGTTGTGGTGGCTGGTTTTTCTTTCCCTTGCGGTTGTGGTTGACCTTCTTCTGCTTTGTCACCTGAGGCTTTATGGATACATTGGCCGTTTCATGCTATGTGGAGGTAGAAGGTGTTGGATCGGATTTTGTTGTGTCCTCTTGTGTAGTACTTGTTTCGTGCTATGCAGATTCGTCTGTCTTTTGCGGTTCAAGCTCTTGTGTAGCTTCGGCTGCTTTCTCTCGTTTCGGCTCAGCTTCTTTTTTTTTTTTTTCTTGTGTAGCAGTAGCCTCTTGTACAGATTCTTCAGCTTCTTTTGATTCAAAATCTGTCTCTTTGTTGGACTCACTTTCTGTGGTTTTCTCTGCTAGTGATGGTGGTGGGCTTGGAATAGGGTTTTCTTGTTGTTCCGTAGGCAGTGAAGTGGGTCGAAGAGACTCGTGACCTTGGTCGTGTTGTGCCTCTTCCCTTGCCGTTTCCTTGGCTTGTCTCCGGTCCTTCACCTCTTTTGCTTTCATTGGCTCTTCTTGGGCTTCTTTCAACTTCAGAGCTTCTACTTCTTGATACATTTTTTCCAAGGACTCTGTTGGATCTTCAGCTTATTTTCTGGTGTGATGCTTTATCCTTGAGCCCTTAAGTCCACTAGGTACCCATTTTTCTGGGTCCTTTCCTTGTGCTCATCGGTTGTTCAAGTAGGCATGTTTTTCTGTTTCAAATCCGGCTTGCTTTTGCACGGGATCTTCTTGGTGTGTGGCCATGGATTTTCTCTTCATCCTCCCTCTTCATGCTCTCCTTTCTTAATTATCTGAGTTGTCTTTGCTGCTTCTTTCTGGCAAGATTTCAGCCAACTCTTCATCAGATCTGTAGGATCTCTTGGCTGATCTTGTAGCTCGAGGAGATGGTTGTGCTTCCAGTACCCACATCTTTTGTTTTAGGGCCGGTGGTAGTTTGTCGGTCGTGCCGATGGCATGGTACGCAATCCTTGTCAAGACTTCTGGTGCACCCAGGTAAGTGATATTTCCTTCTTTCTTTTTGCCTTTTCCAGTGGTCAAGACGTATTGTGCGTGGTCCACCGGTTGCCTGGTTGTTGACTTGAGGACTTTTGTAAAAGTGGTGGCAAACGTATGATTTGGCGTGGTATACCTTGGTGGCCTTTTAGCCAGGAAGTGGAAGTGTTGGTGGTATAACCTGGTTGCTCTTCCTCCTGCTTGTGAATTAGATCTACAAAGGTGGCTCAACGGTTTCTTAGGTGAAAGTACCTGTCGTTTTCCTGTCCCTTGCCCTCATCGTCATTCCTTATGTGGGCAGTCTGAGTGCTTCTGCCACTATCTCCTTGGTTACTACCACTTCGACTTTATTTACCTGCAGGTCAAAAATCTGGGCAGTTCCATATTCTTTAATAGGAACAAAAGCTCGTAAGCTTTTTGGAAATCCACTCCGCATGGCTCCCGTTCATAGAAATCTCTGAGTCCTAGCCTGCGGTTGGTTTCTTTGGTCTCAGGCTTTGCGGAGACATCATACACTTCTTTTGGTAGGATTTGCAACTTATCTGATGTCCCTCCTCACTCTTGAATCTTCCAATTAATACTGTGGTGTGATTCTCTTCTAGCTGTTCTTTGGAAAGATAGGCTGCCTTGGCGGGTTTGGCTGAATTTGGATCCAATTGGTATGGGGATAGCTCCTATAACTTTTCTTTTTGGTTGAGCTTCTTATTGGCCCTCTCTGTTGCTTGCATGGCTCTTGTTCAGTGAATAGAGTGTCAAAGTTAGCAGATTTGTTGGATTTTTCTCTGGAATGTCCCTTAGTCTGAAATGCGAACAATTTTGGTCCAATTTGCTTCAAATCAATTTTTGAACAAGCATAGATGCATAAAAACATGCAAAGAATAGATCGTGATTATTTACAATTGAGTATTTTTTTCAACATTTTGCAAACTTGGCATCACAAGTTTGAAGTATATACCAAATACATACTCTGAGTGAAATATGGGCTCATTTGGATGCATAGGGTGAAAATGGTACTAGATTTTTTGGCTTTAGGTCTCTGAAATAGTAGATATAATGGAAATTTGAGATTTTGATCTCGAAATTGGTTCAAACTTGGCTAGTGGGCTTAACACATTATTTACTTTGGATGTATCATGGCAAAATAACAAAATTCTCCCATTTTGGCTAAAAAGTAAATAATCTTGATTATTAACTTTTCTACCAAAATCAACATTTTTTGGTAGAAATTGGTTCTAGGCATTGTATAGACTTTGTGTATGAGATATGAGGTAATTTGAATCAAGAAATGTGGTCCATAACCCAAAACTTGGCTTGAAAAGACTTCTTTGCGTTTTTTGGCAATTTTCCAAGTTATAGGTGCTCATTTTGGCTCATACTTGACTTTTGGCATAATAGGTGTGTACACATGATAGGTAAGGTTATGATACAATTTCCAAGCAAAAATGGTGTAAAAGTAAATAATCGTGATTATTTACAACAGTCACAATTTTTTTGCAAAACTTACAAATTTTGACATAAACACATTCTACACACCTAAAACAAGTCCTAAATTGAATTTGGTCAAGTTTGGTCTTGCCAGCATCACTTTGTGCTTTGTCGACTCTGAAATCATCGATTTCTGTGACTACACTGCCTGTTGAGTTGGTCAGTCCATTTAGAGGCTTTGGACTTGTCCGCAACATAGTCATGAAGCCGCTCATCCAACTCTGGCTTATTTGGAGTTAGTTTGACCCCGTATATCGAATTTGACGCTTTGTAGCCTTCGATCCGTTTTTTGCTTTTTGAGGGATTTTCTTGATTGATTTCATAAAACCAATCATATACATTGTATACGAACCTCGTAGGCAAGCTATCTGTGGAGTCAGATCCGAATTTTGGCATTTGCCAAAAACCTAGCTTTTCTATTGGGGACCTCCTCGACCCTTGCCAAATGGTCAACTGATGATATATATAGAAAGGTTCTTTTATGTTAGGGCATGCTACAGTTCAAATCCCATCTGATTTGGTCAAGCTGACAAGCCACTATGGATGAAAATGGGCAACTGTAGATTCCGAAAAAGATGCGCGAAAGAGGTCGAAAAGCTCTCTTTGCAAAATGCTGCAAGTGGAAATGAGGTGGTTTTAGCCTACCTTGGATATCTATACCCGGACTTCCCAAACCAATTTCCCCCAGATTCCGTCATTAGTCCTACTAGGCCAGGAATCTATGTCAGACTCAAAAATTTCCTTGATCGGATTCCTGTAGCTCAATCTGCAAGGATTTTGCAAAAGTAGGCTTGGCCGCCTAATTTAGGCTTCCCGCTTCCATCTTCTGATTCCATTGAAAAATTTTGTGCTTGCCCACCTTATCTTTCTCATCACCATCGTGTCTTCCGTTTTCCCATTCAGCTTCCTTGCTATTTATTATTAATTTTTGATATGTTTATTGAAAAATCAAAGAAAATAACAAATGCTCTAAAAAAGTAAAGTGAAAATCCAATAATTAAGAAAATCCATTGAAAAACACAGCTTTATAATTTTTGTTGGATTTTTCTACTTTTAAGTCTCAATATCGATAAAAATGATGAAAAATACCCAAAAAGGACTATTTTTTGATGATTTTCTGATAGTATATACACATTTACACTCATCGGGAAGATATTATCAGTGAATTTTTCTTGATGATGAAGTATAAGGACATTATTAGGTAATTTTGCAAAAAATCACATGTTCACATCGAACTTTTTCCTCCTTCTTCAAACATTGCCCTTTAATACTTAGTACTTAGTCCCCTTCCACCCCTCCTAGATGACGTACTCCGGGACGAGTGTGTGCATGGGTTGAACAATCGTGTCTATGTATAGCCGTGGTGGGCTCTACCATGCTTTGAAGATCAATGCAATTCAAAGCACTATGTTGTACAAGAGCTGGGTCTTAAGTAATTAACTCGAGGGTTTCTGATGTCCAGGTTTGCTGCTAATGTCTTCCAAAGAGCAAATCTCTATTTGATTGTACTATCAGGATGCTTCAACGTGTTCATTGCTTGAGCTGTTGGTAGCACTTTTGACTGTTGTCGACATTTTTCTCGCCATTGGTAGCTTGGTCTACTTTGTGTAGTATGGTGTGGTGGAGTCTTTTGAGACTTAACTCGCCATTTCTTGATTGGTTTTACGGTTTGTGGAGAAGATAAGTGCTCCTTTTTCTTCCAAATCCATTCCAAGTTAGGTTCCTTGCTCGGAGATGCTCATCTCTGTGTTTTAACCCTTGGAACCTTCTTTTGTTTTGTCGGTGAAGTTTTAGGCACCCAGATTTGAATCGGGTTATCCTTAAGCTGTGCTTTTGGTACCCAAATTTTTCTGACTCCTTGTATGCTACTTGTAGCATTTTCTCGTCGAGTGGATGCAGAAGATTAATTACTCCGTGGCTTGGTCTATTGATTGCTTCCTTTACATTCCTCTTTGCTTGGTGAAATTGGAACAATGAGTTGCTCGCCTTTAGGTGATAGCTTGAGTTGATTTGTATCCCAATCTGGTACTGCTTTGTATGTCCGCATCCAAGGAATTCCAAGAATCATCATCTCATTCATGTGTTCATCTGGCAAGCATACAAACTGATGAGTACATGAACATCCATGTACTATCACATTCAAGTTGAATACTCCCAATGTTGGGGTTGGGTTCTTGCTGCATCCTTTGATTGTCGCTATTCCTGTTGTCAATGTTTGACTTGTTGCCTTCTTGTACGTGGAATAAATGACTGCATTTACTCTAGCTCTTGTGTGGACCAAAGCATTGGTGCTATGATTGTTGAACTGTAATTTGATGCGCAGGTCCATTCCGTCTAACCAGTCATCGTCTGTTGAAACTACATCGTTAGGTAATTCCCATTGTCAGTCATCTATTTTGAGAGTGTTGATAGGAATCGGTATGTGCTGATTCGTGAGAGCAGCTTTTTGTTTGAGTACCTGAAGCCGAGCTTCCTCTTCGGCTTCATCAATAACCTGTTTTCGTTTCATTTTCCTTTTCTTGGCTACATGCGTTCTTTCTAGCAGTTCATTGGTTAGCGGAAAATTGTATTTCTTTAAACGACATCCACTAATTCAATTAGCCATTGGTTCACCATCTAGGGTGGACAATTTTACTGCTCCACTTGGAGATATATCTTGAATGATAAACGGTCCATTTCTCTTTTTTTTAAACTTGGGAATGTGTTGCTTAAGGGAATAGACTAAAACTAAGTCCCCTTTCTTGCAGATTTTTGTGATTAAGTGGCAAAAAAATATTTTTGTTTTCGCTTTTGTGCATAGATGTGAGCTGGAGCAGTTAGCCTTTTGTCATAATAATCAATATCTAATTCTCCTAAATGATTTTCTCATATTAAACTGATCATTTAATGTGGGGAAGTGCCAAGGGAGAAAAAGCTAGAATATTGGTTAAGTTAGCAGACCGGCCACAGTAGGGATCCAAAGGAGGGAAAATAGGGATCCAAAGGGGGGGCCATCTGCAAAAGAGCCATGTGAAACAACGGGCTAAAAAGACCCTAAGGTTCAGCCCATTAAGACTTCCAAAATGCTAAGGTTCCAAAATTCAAAGGTTGTGTCCAAAGGTCAACCTTAGGGAAAATTGGATGCTTAGTGTGTGTGCCCAAAAAGTCTTTCTGCATCCCTACATGGGAGGGGGAGAGCCCCAAAGCTAGGGGATGAGAGAGAAAACCACACACACACACACAGGCTCCCTTTACACAAAGGGAATGAGGGACACATGTCAGCTCCCTAGGCCAGATGCCCACAAGGTGTGCCCAATTCCTATTGGAAGACCCTTGAAGTGGACCAATGAGAATTAAGCTAGAGTAAATCTAGTTTAATTAATTTAAAAACATTTAATAAAAGAAACCAATAAGAATGAAGTGTCCTAGAAGACTATTGGGCAGTCTCCCAAGGGGTCCAATGAGCATTCAGGAGCCCCATGGCTTGCCTGATTCCTATTGGCCAGGAGGCAAAGGGGTCCAATGAGAGTTTAGTTTAATTATTTAATTACCTAAAGCTCTCACAAAAGGGGAAAGGGGGACACATGTCAGAAGGCTATCACTTATGCTGCTTAATCCCTATTGGCTTGACCTGGGGAGGTCCAATGAGGCAAAAGCCAGCCTAACTTAGCAGCTAGGGCTCGCCCAAGAGAGAGAGGGGGCTGATTTTTGCTTGGCATTGACACACACACTCTCACACTTGACCATGTGTGAAGGAAAAACACTCTATCTCCTCCCAAGCTTTAATGGAGAGCTCATCACCTACTCCAAGCTTGTGAGATAGAAGCCTACATCAACACTCTCTTGGCATGTGGATGCAAATCCAACCAAGAGCCAAGCTTCAATGCATGCTCATCTTCTCTACCAAGCTAATTACTAAGCTAAGCTATGCTAATATGAGTGATTATGTGAGGAGATGTACTTCTTTCTCGTAAGATACTTCTTTTTCCTCTCAATCTACTCTCATACCCTGCTAGCTCTCACCATCTTCGAAGGTGTGTGAGGTCTTGGGTCTGAGAACGGGGATAATTCAAGTTGTGTTTGATTAAGTGTTTTGCTTGGTGTATGAAGCTTCCATCTTCATTGCACTAGCTAGTCTTGAAGGAACACAAAGAATTGTATTGTACAATGTCTCTCTTGATGGGAGAAACCATAATACAAAGCCTTTTGGAGGGGGGACCGGCTCCATGCAAATCCGGTCCTCAACTGTTGTCAATAGTTTAATTGCTCTCTCTTTTGAAAGTATTGTCGATGCTATCTAACTAGGTGTTATGCTTTTTGTTGCTCTCTCCACCCAAGCACTCTTGTAATTATCATTAGGAATCTATTCTAATGAAATGCCCACTATGTTCATGCTAATTTCCGCTACAAATAAGATTTTAGGCCATTAAATGTTACATTGGTATCAGAGCACAAGGTTTCTCTTTTCTTGCTCAAGAAGGGAGGTCCTCAAGCTAGCTACAAATGGTTGGTATTATTAATTGCCTGTGAGTAAGTAGAATAGGGATTTTTCAGCCTTGCAGTGCGCCTGCCTTTGTGCAGTTAACGGGGCATCACCGTCGAGAGCTATGGTCTTAATAGTGGAGTCCTACGGGGCTTGCCTACGGCTTAACCACTATTGAGCTATTAGAAGCTTGACAGGAGCCGGTGCTGTTTTGGTGTCGAAAGACCCTCTCTTCTATTCCTTGCAATTAATGGTATTCGAGCCGCGGGTACAGTAGCTTGAGTGCTTTTTCTAAAGGGGTAAAGAGGAGTAGCAACTAGGGCTTGAAGTGCCAAAGTACACCTAAAAAGTTTACACCTAAAAATTGTTAGAATGGCTGACAATATTAAAGAGAGTGAAGTTAATGTTGATAACTTTGATTTTGCTCATGAGCAAGCTACTAATGATGCCTCAATGCTTGTTAATTATCTTGTTTCTAGGCTTCAACAAGCCATGGGCAATCCATCTCTCCAAAGTGAAGTGCAACGGCAGCTCCGTGCTCACGGGATTCTCCAAGCTCATCACCATGACGAGAGAACACCTGGGAAGCCTCCTTGTGAGACTACCAAAAGAGGTCTCTCTCCGATTCGGGAAGAAGAAGAGAATCCATATGAAGGGCTCAAGAACTTACTTCTTGATGATGCATCTCCTTCCCAAAGGAGAACTCAAGAGCCTCCACCGAAGGAACGAGAAAGAAGCGAGTCTCCCGCCACCTCGACGGAGATGGCTCCACGAAGACGGCGGGCTAAACGCTCTCCATCACCACCAAAGCGGAGAAGACCATCACACTCTTCTCCACGCCATAATTCAAAGAGGGATGATAAAAAGCAAGAGAAGAAAAAGGCGAGAAAGAGGACACCCTCTTCTCCATCTTCTTTATCCTCTTCCTCTTATGAAAGCTATGGTGAAGACGACAAAGATCAAGACAAGAAAAAGGCGAGAAAGAGGTCACCCTCTTCTCCACCTTCTTCAAATTCTTCATCTTCTGAAGAAAGTGATGGTGCAACTTTTGAACCATCAAAAAGAAGAGGCCATAGGAAATCCTATGCCGCATGGAAGAGGTCGTCCAAGCTGAAGAAATTCAAAGAGGGAGGGAAGAGCATCTCTTTCCTTACCTATGATGGTACCTTTGGTGCTACAGACAAAGTTTTGGCCTTTATCCAACAATTCGATGCGGCGTTTGGAGATGAGGGCTTCACGGAGTCCTCTAAGCTACGCCATGTAGCTATGCACTTTCAAAAGTCCGCCAGACAATGGTGGTCTAGCCTACGAGCCAACGGTGAAGCTCCACGAACATGGAAGGCTTTAAGAGCTTCCATTATGAAGCAGTTTTTGGCCACCGATGCCAAAGACAAAGTACTCACCGAATGGCGAAGCTTAAAGCTCTCTCCCAATGAATCCATCTACAAATATGTAGACAAGTTTTGGGACTTACAACTCAAAGCCACTGTCTTCAAAAGGTTGGATTTTGGAGAGCAAAAGCAACAATTTTGTGCGGGCTTAACCGAAGAAATGGCGGAGTATGTCAACTCCCAAAGGCCACGTACCATATCGGCGGTAATACATCATACTATGGTGGCCTCGCGAATCAATTTCCAAACGGGGGGTAAAAGAAATAATAAGCCCCCGGAAAACAAGGGTTCCAATGAGCCTAAGGGGAAGGACAATGTCCAAAAGTCTCCTAAGGGCAATTCCAACAAAGCAAAGAGAAGGGAGTTTACAAAGGAAAGAATAAACTCTCTCCTGAAGAGCTTGAGCGTTATCGTAAAGATAACCGGTGTTTCAAGTGCAGCGAACAAGGGCATGCGTACCGCGCTTGTCCCCAAAAGAACAACCGCCAAGATCCTCCTAGAGCTTCTTTGGTTGAAATCCAAGAGGAGGAGATTCATCAAACTCACCACAAAGGATCTCCTCTATGCCATGCTTGGGGAAAGGTAAGAGAACATGATGCTTTTATTCTCTTTGACCCTGGTTCTACTCACAATTTCATATCTATGGAGTTAGCCACCAAGCTAGGCATACAATCCTACGAGATGGGAGATATCCTACCCGCAGACAGTGCCTTCAAGGGGCAAGAAGCTTCAGTCACTCCCTTAATCGGGAAATTGAGGCTTCATGTCCAAGGCTATGTGGACAAAGAGGATTTCTTTATCTCTCCTCTCAAGCATGAGGATGTAATCCTAGGGGCACCATGGTTTGACCGTCTGGCTGCCCATGTTAAATTTCCTGAAAGGAGAATCTCCTTTAAGTTCAGGGAAAAGGACATGTATATAGATGCTAGGGAGATGGGTAACACCATCCCCATTGTACATACACCAGCTTTCAACAAGTCAATAAAGAGCTCTATTTCCGTGTACATGATTTTTGTTAAAGATTCTCAAAATGAACCTAATGCTTTAGCAAAAGAAAATAAAAGCAACCAAAAGGAATTAGAGTTATCCAATTTTCTCAAGGGGTTTCAAGATGTCTTTATTGACGACATCCCTTGTGAGCTACCTCCTAAACGAGGTAATGACGACCATGCAATTGAACTTCTTCCAGGAAGTTCACCGCCTAACAAACCTCCTTATAGAGTTTCTCAAGCTCAACAAGAGGAGATTATGCGGCAAGTGCATGAGTTAATTGAGAAGGGCATGGTTAGGCCTAGCTCATCTCCATTTTGCTCACCTGTGCTATTAGTGCAAAAGAAAGACGGCACATATCGTATGTGTGTCGACTATAGAGCACTAAATAGGATCACTATCAAGAATAGGTTTCCCGTTCCACGGGTAGAAGACCTATTTGATAAGCTACAAGGATCGACCTACTTCAGTAGGATTGACCTAAAAAGTGGCTATCATCAAATAAGGATAGTTGATCAAGACATTGTAAAGACCGCATTTCGTACTACATTTGGTCTTTACGAATACATTGTCATGCCTTTTGGCTTGACTAATGCACCAGCCACATTTAACCGCTTGATGGAGAAGCTGTTCAGACCTCATCGAACCTTCACTGGAGTGTTCTTTGATGATATTATCATCTACTCTAATTCATTAGAGGAACACAAGCAACACCTCCAGGTAATATTTCAAGTTTTAAGAGAGAATAAACTTTATGTTAATCGAAAGAAAAGTGAATTTTTCTTGCAAGAGATTCAATATTTAGGTCACATTATCTCTCAAGATGGAATCCAAATGGATCCATCCAAGTTAGAGGTAATAAAAGGATGGCCTAAACCAAGGAATCTTCATGAACTAAGAAGCTTTATAGGTATGTGTGCATACTATAGACGCTTCATAGAAAAGTTCTCACAAATTGCGGGACCATTACATGACCTAACAAAGAAAAATGTTAGGTATACGTGGTCTGCTAAGGAGAACAATGCTTTCGAAAAGCTTAAAGAAAAGCTTATCTCTCAACCTGTGCTTACACTACCGGATCTCTCAAAACCATTTGAGGTCCAATGTGATGCTTGTGGTGATTGCCTTGGGGCTGTTTTGCTCCAAGAAGGGCATGCCATAGGCTATGAGAGTCGAAGGCTCGACCCTGTTGAGCAAGCTCTAGGCATATACGAAAAAGAACTCCTTGCAGTTCTACATGCCTTAGACTCATGGAAGCACTATTTATTGGGGACTCCTTTCATTCTGCGAACGGATCACCAAAGTCTTAAGTACTTCATGACGCAGACCAAGCTCTCCGACAAACAAATGAGGTGGGCAAATTTCCTTTCGCAATTTCATTTTCATATTGCTCACATTGCTGGCAAGCATAATCAAGTAGCCGATGCACTCTCAAGACGACTGAGAGTGAATGCGGTTTCCATAGCAACTCACAATGATCTATCTTCAATGATAGATGAGTATGCTATTGATCCCGATTTTAGAGATGTGATTTCAGCCCTTGCATTAGGGAAGAAAGAAGAACCATTTACTTTACAAGATGGTTATCTTCTCTATGGCAATAGACTATGCGTTACTAACTCACTACGTGAGAAAGTAATGTATGAATCTCATGCTCCCCCATATGCGGGGCATAGAGGGATTCAGTCTACCCTAAAGGGAATTGAAACATATTTCTATTGGCCTACCATGAAAGTGAACATACATGAGTATGTTTCCAAATGTGTGGTATGTCAAAAGACAAAATTTGATAGAGGGAAGCAACTTGGATTGCTTCAACCCTTGCCAATCCCTAATTCACCGTGGGAGAGCATATCCATGGATTTTATCTTTGGATTGCCTAAGTCTATCCATGGGAATACGGGAATATGGACGATAGTAGACAGGTTTAGTAAACAAGCTCATTTTATACCTGTCAAAAAGACTATCAAAGCCCATCAAATGGCAACCCTCTTCATTTCACAAATTTTTAAGTACCATGGCTTGCCAATGTCCATAGTGTCGGATAGAGATCCTAGAATGACCAGTAATTTCTGGAAGGGTCTCTTTGAGAATTTAGGAACAAGGCTAAACTTCTCTTCGGCCTATCATCCACAAACTGATGGCCAAAGTGAAATAGCTAACCTAACTATTCTCGATCTACTAAAAGCCTATGTAACGGAAGTAGATCAAAGATCCCAATGGGAGAAGTACTTACCCTTAGTAGAGTATGCTTACAATAACACTGTACATACTTCTACAGGAAAAGCACCTTTCGAGGTAATTGAGGGTAGATCAAAAAGTCCCTTGCTACTTAAGGTACATGGGAAGATCTTCGCTGCAGATGAGTATAGCCGAGACCTACAAAAATCTTTCCAAAAGATTAAGGATGCTATCTCTATCTCACAGCAAAGGCAAAAGGCTGCTGCTGACAAGCACAGAAGAGCCCAAGCCTTTAAAGAAAACGATTGGGTCTTGTTAAAGTTTCCCAAGGCTCGATTAAGGCACACGACGGGCAAGAATCCTACGGGCCACCAAAAGTACTATGCTAAACTAGCAAAAAGGTACTATGGTCCCTTCCAGATTCTTAGGCCAATCAATGAGATGGCCTATCAACTTAAGTTGCCCAATCATTGGCTCATACACAATGCTTTTCATGTGAGCCTTTTAAAGCCTTACAAAGGAGAGCCACCTCAAGAACCAACTATTGAAGACCCACCGGAGATCGAGGACCACGAGGAGGTGCTGCAGCCCGAGTCCATTCTCCGACATGAAGACAAGGTATTAAGAGGCGGTAAGACTATCAGACGATATCTTATTAAGTTTAAGAATTATCCTTTTGAAGATGCTAGATGGATGCAAGGCATACAATTAAAGGATAACCTAAACCTTGTCAATGCTTACAATGCTTCCCAAGAGTAAGCAAATGTACAAAATGTTAAAAATGAACAAAAATTTTTGTCTTATAAGACTCTCTTTTTCTTGATTTGTGCACAAAAATGAAGTAGTATGCATGCTTAGATCAAGTTTGTGGGGACGACGTCTCCCAAACACCAAGTAGAGCTTGTCACTCTACTATGGAAGACTGATAGGACTAATGTGCAGACATGCTTGCGGCAGCCTCAGGCTCTCAAGCGCCAAATGGACTACTCATCCATTATGGAATGATGTCGTAGGGTAACATAGGGATCCTCTACCCGCTAAGAATAGGACTCATGCATATGCTTTATCTTCTCTATACCATAGTCGAGGACGACTATGATTTCAAGAGAGAGGTAATGTCATAATAATCAATATCTAATTCTCCTAAATGATTTTCTCATACTAAACTGATCATTTAATGTGGGGAAGTGCCAAGGGAGAAAAAGCTAGAATATTGGTTAAGTTAGCAGACCGGCCACAGTAGGGATCCAAAGGAGGGAAAATAGGGATCCAAAGGGGGGGCCATCTCCAAAAGAGCCATGTGAAACAACGGGCTAAAAAGACCCTAAGGTTCAGCCCATTAAGACTTCCAAAATGCTAAGGTTCCAAAATTCAAAGGTTGTGTCCAAAGGTCAACCTTAGGGAAAATTGGATGCTTAGTGTGTGTGCCCAAAAAGTCTTTCTGCATCCCTACATGGGAGGGGGCGAGCCCCAAAGCTAGGGGATGAGAGAGAAAACCACACACACACACACAGGCTCCCTTTACACAAAGGGAATGAGGGACACATGTCAGCTCCCTAGGCCAGATGCCCACAAGGTGTGCCCAATTCCTATTGGAAGACCCTTGAAGTGGACCAATGAGAATTAAGCTAGAGTAAATCTAGTTTAATTAATTTAAAAACATTTAATAAAAGAAACCAATAAGAATTAAGTGTCCTAGAAGACTATTGGGCAGTCTCCCAAGGGGTCCAATGAGCATTCAGGAGCCCCATGGCTTGCCTGATTCCTATTGGCCAGGAGGCAAAGGGGTCCAATGAGAGTTTAGTTTAATTATTTAATTACCTAAAGCTCTCACAAAAGGGGAAAGGGGGACACATGTCAGAAGGCTATCACTTATGCTGCTTAATCCCTATTGGCTTGACCTGGGGAGGTCCAATGAGGCAAAAGCCAGCCTAACTTAGCAGCTAGGGCTCGCCCAAGAGAGAGAGGGGGCTGATTTTTGCTTGGCATTGACACACACACTCTCACACTTGACCATGTGTGAAGGAAAAAACACTCTATCTCCTCCCAAGCTTTAATGGAGAGCTCATCACCTACTCCAAGCTTGTGAGATAGAAGCCTACATCAACACTCTCTTGGCATGTGGATGCAAATCCAACCAAGAGCCAAGCTTCAATGCATGCTCATCTTCTCTACCAAGCTAATTACTAAGCTAAGCTATGCTAATATGAGTGATTATGTGAGGAGATGTACTTCTTTCTCGTAAGATACTTCTTTTTCCTCTCAATCTACTCTCATACCCTGCTAGCTCTCACCATCTTCGAAGGTGTGTGAGGTCTTGGGTCTGAGAACGGGGATAATTCAAGTTGTGTTTGATTAAGTGTTTTGCTTGGTGTATGAAGCTTCCATCTTCATTGCACTAGCTAGTCTTGAAGGAACACAAAGAATTGTATTGTACAATGTCTCTCTTGATGGGAGAAACCATAATACAAAGCCTTTTGGAGGGGGGACCGGCTCCATGCAAATCCGGTCCTCAACTGTTGTCAATAGTTTAATTGCTCTCTCTTTTGAAAGTATTGTCGATGCTATCTAACTAGGTGTTATGCTTTTTGTTGCTCTCTCCACCCAAGCACTCTTGTAATTATCATTAGGAATCTATTCTAATGAAATGCCCACTATGTTCATGCTAATTTCCGCTACAAATAAGATTTTAGGCCATTAAATGTTACACCTTTGCTCATCTAGCTTTTCCAAATCTTCAAGTCTTTCTGACAATTCATGTCCAATCCACTCAAGATTTCGTGCTACCCTTAATGTCGGCAATAGAAATTCTATTGGTAGTATGGCATCGAGACCATAAACAAGGTTAAAGGGTGTAGCATTTAAAGTTGTTTTGAATGAAACTCGATAAGCCCATAGAGCAGCATGGAGATTCATTTCCGAGTCTGTCCTTCCTGATCTAAACATGTTAGTCAGCACCGAGCTAAGAATTTTTTTTGTATGCTTAGCTTGTCCGTTTGCTTGTGGGTGAAAGGGAGCTAATTTGTTATGTATGACCATAAAACTCATTAAGCAAATACTCAATTACCTCATTGAGGAAATGAGTTCCCTGATCATTGACAATTTCTATTGGCAGTCCATATCTCGTGAATACATACTCATATAAGAATGCAACAGTGGTTCTGGCATCATTCTTTTGAGTTGCTTTAGCCTTGGCTCACTTGGTCAAATGATCCATAGCTACAATGATATATTGAGCTTGGGTTCTATAAGCACGTGGTTGTATTGGCCCAACAAATCTATACCCCATTTTGCAAAAGCTCTAGCCCCCATCATTGGTCTTAAGGGCATGCTATCTACACGTGTTGGCATTTTTTCTCGCTGACAAGCATCACACCTTCGCAAAAAGTGTTGGCCACCATATGCCTACCATCAAGATTGCTCTTGCGGTGGTCTCACTAGAAAAGTGACCTCCAGCTAATCCAGCATGTTCTCGTTCTATAATCGAAATATACTCGTCTTTATTTGCACAAAGACACAAATGTTGACCTCTACCTCTCTGATACAATTAGTTCCCGATAAGAGCATAGTCTCTTGCTTCAGTTTCAATTTCTCTTTGACGGTGTTTACTCATATCCTCAGGAAATATTCGGCTCGATAAGTAAGTAAATAGATATTTACTCCACTTAGGAAGAGGTGACATCTGAAACAATGTTACATGAGGTATGGGTGTTTGTTTTTGACATTGAGGACAATCCTTTACAAAAGATCAAACAACACTCCTCATAGTCGGCCAAAATACTCCAAGTCTTAAGATTCGTTGCATAGTTTGGTCTTCCGCAAAGTGAAGTCCTACTATGGTAACATGTGCTTGACTTAGGTACTGTTTTTTTTTTCTTCAAGATTAATGCATAAGAACAAATTTCCATCTTGATTTCTTTTGTATAGCCTACCAGCTAGTAATTGATACAAAGCCAATTGATTGATTAATCCGATCGTAATAGGAAGTGGTATCTGGGAATCCACATGAACTATTGTCATCCATGATACCATCGAGGTATCATTTCCAGTGTGTCGTGCATCTCCGCTTCCATGCTAAGAAAGATGCCGAAAAAACACATATCAAGCTTTTTTAAATCTTACTTGATTAATGGTTATAGATCATGGCTTGTTAACATGCCAAGTTTAATGATTAATGTATGTCAGATGCGGCTTTAAAAGGACAACTTATACCTTAATGATGCCAGAAATGACTATGCTTGAAGTGAGCACATATGGGAGTTTATGATCTAGAGTTGTAGTGCTTCAAGTTCTCTAATGGCTTGTCTTTACGGCTCGTCGATTGGAGCTACGGTGAAGAAGTTATGGCATATTGAAGTTTGAGTCGATTACAGATCCGTAATGGATTGGGCAACTGCACCTGAGGTGACAAAAATAAAATGAATGCATGGGCCTGAAGTGCTCACTTTGTGGAGCGCGTCGGTCTTTTCAGATCAGTGATCGGAGTCCCGGTCGCCAAGATATTAGCCGTTACAGATTCACCGGGGGCCGGCTCCGTACCAGTTCGGTCCGCTTGATCGGAGTGCCATCTAGGAATTTTACAGCCTCGACAGGGTTTGTATGCATTTTATGCAGTTTAAGAAGTCTAATGGGATTTACGGCTTGGCAGGCAGAGTCTGGTGTCAGTTGTTGACACGCTGAGCTGGGTAATTTTTGCATTATTGGGGATGCTGTTATGGACAATAAGATTCTCGAAGATATTGTTAGTCAAGGCTAACTGGAGAAAAATATCGTGCATGACATTGCTTTGCCGACATGTGTACCAAACATGATGCCTTTTATTTGTTGCTTAACATTGCCTGGCCGAATTGTATGCCAAATGTGGTGCCTTTGATAATGCTAGCCATAGGCCAACCTAAAGGCCGCCCACTAATGTGGCCGCCAATGAAAGAAGCTATACTGCTTGGCGATGCCTTAATCATTATATACGCCAAATTCAATGCTTACCGCATTGCCTTGGCCTGCATGTATGCCCTAATGTGGTGCCCTTATGAGATAAGGGCCGCCCGCCCATAACCTTATCAGATAAAGGCCGCCCAATGGGTAAATTAAGGGAAGATGTGTGAAGCCAAGGAAGAAATAAGGCAATGGTGTCCATAGCAGCGAAAAAGGAGACTGCGCAGGAGGAAAAAGGTTCGGAGCGATCGCATTCGATGTCAGACGAGCACGCGACAGAAGCGTGATTTGCTCAGCTAGCAGGGGTGATGCCGTTCGTAGCCGATTGCGGCGCATTCCGCGCTGGTCGACATCCAACCTTGCCACGTCAGTGGTGCCGGCTCTAATAAGGGGAGGTTATATTTTTAACAAGCGAGGAGAGAGGAATAGGGCAAGTTAACGAAGGAAGGCAAGCCAACAAGGGCTATCAATGGGAGGGCATAACACGAGGGCAAGAAGAAAGGAAGAAGGAGGGTAAGCAAGAGAGCGTTCTCTCTCTCTCTCTCTCTCTCTCTCTCTCTCTCTCTCTCTCTCTCTCATACAATAAAGGTGCTCTTTCTCTCGTGCTGGAGAGAACAAAGAGCTCGAGAAAGAAAAGCATCCGGGAAGAAGACAAGAGCACCAAGAAATCTCCCTCTCTCGCCCATAATCAAGAGGAGGCATAAGGGAACTAGGCTCGGCTTCAAGCTCACAATTGAATCGGAAAAGCTAGGAACTCTCTCACTCAAGAGTAAGAAGATCTCGGCAAGGCAAAGAGTGAATTTTGGCAAGAGCAGATAAGCAGATTCCGGCAAGATAAGGTATTCAAGAAAAAGAGAGTCAAAGAACCAAATGCGATCAGAGCAAATGGATTAGAGGAGATGTAAAAATTCATAAACGACAGATAAGTAAGTGCATGCGCACAAAGCAGGATAATTAATAACTACTGAAGCTTGATGATTGAGGTAGTGAGCTTGATGATTGAGGTAGTGAGCAGAAGAAGCAACATGAGGAAAATGTCCATAACCGTCATAACCTAGAAATTGATTTAATATTCTGATAAGTCCGGTGCCGTTAATGGCCTTGTTAATACTGTAAAGCGGGAGCTTAAACTCCTCGTTAGTAGATGATCCAAGTGACGGCGCTGTTAACAGCCCGCCTTGGCTAAGGACTAAGTTGTACTCAAGTTAATATTCAATTAATTGATGATTGTGGTGATTGGCAAAGCTATCAGTTGTTCTTGTTCTCTCTCTTTCACACCTCCCACAGCCAGAGGCCCGGTGCCTGCCCGGCTCACGTAGCGAACACATATCCCCGGACAACGGAGAACAAATAGGCATCTGGTAGATCATCGTCTACCCCTTTAGGTGATTCTCCTGAAACAATCCTTGACAAATGATCTACTCGTTGATGCGTTGTGCCCTTTTTTACAACCACAGTGAAATCATATTCCAGAAGAATGATGAACCATCTCACTATTCTTCCTATGTTGCATGGCTTGTTGACCAAATACAACAAAGCTTGGTGGTCTACAAAGAAAACAAACTTGTTGGCTAATAGGTAACGTCTATACTTTTTAACGGCATAGATCATTCCCAATCCTTCTCTTTTGGTGGTGGTATAATTCTTTTCCACCATGTTCAATTGTCGGCTAGCATAAGAAATAGGAAAGTCAAATTTCCCGTCTCCTGGTTGAGCTAGTATACAACCGATAGCAAAACTGGAAGCATCTAGATGTACGTGGAATAACTTATTCCAATCTTGTGCTTTCAATAGTGGAGCTAAGGTGAGAGCTTGCTTAACATTCATGAAGAATTCTTCACATGCCTCGGTCCACTCAAAGTGTGTAATCAAGCTATACATGGGTTTTGCAATTATAGCGTACATGTAGATGAACCATCCGTAATATCCACAATGCCCCATGAAGGCTTGTACCCCCTTGATTGTTGTTGGTCTAGGCAAATTAGCAATGACATTATTTTTTTCAATATTAGTAGCTATGCCATTTCTAGACACTATATGTCCAAGAATGTTTCCTTGTCTACCCATGAATGTGCACTTTTCAGGATTTAAGAAAATCCTATAAAGTCTACATTTTTTGTATATTTTTGAGGTGTTCAAAATGATCATCCCGGATTGATGAATTCACACATAGATCATCCATATATACGTTCCTTAGATATTCTTTAAACGCATGGCTCATCAACCTTTGAGATGTGGCTGGAGCATTAGTTAACCCAAACAGCATAACCCGATAGGCAAATATACCCCATTCTGTTGTAAAAGTAGTTTTATAATGATCTTTTGGATAAACCAAAAGTTGATTGTATCCCGAAAATCCATCTAAGAAGCTATAAGCTTCTTTTCCTGCAACATGTTCTAAAATATTCTCAATGATTGGAAGAGGAAAGTTGTCCCTGATGGTAGCTGCATTCACTTTTTTTAGATTGGCACACACTCGTAATTTTCCATTCTTCTTGGGTACTACCAAAATTGGAGACACTCAATATGTGTGTTCAATTTTATAAATGAATTCGGCTTCCTTTAGTTTCTCAATCTCTTCTTTTATCTTCCTGGAAAATGTTTTATTATACATGCATGGCCTTTGTCTACTTGCTTTCGCATCATCTCTCATGGGTATGGTATGTTGACATATTTTTGGATCAACACCCTTGAGATCCTTGTAAGACCAACCTAAGACATCTCGATATTCCTTTAGCAAGCTCAGCAAGAGCTCTTCTTCTTCTTTTGTTATGTCATTTGCAATGTAAGCAGGTCTAGGCTCTTCTCTTGGTTTAGCCACGTCTATCTTTTTAGCATTTTCAGGCCCTTTGTAGGACTCGCCCTGTTTTCATAGTTCCCTAACAGGTTGTTTGACTATGATTTTTTGATCTTGGAAAGTATACATTTTGTAATGGAATGGAACACTCATTACATCCTTACCATCCTCTTCCGTGGTTTCCATTTCGGTCGTATATACCTTCTTTAGAGCTTTTTTCAACTCTTGATATTTCTTTTTTCGCTCAGCTCGGGTCATGAGTGGTTTCTTATCCTGTGGGTTTCTTTGAGTATCCTTACTTGTTTTTCTCAATGTTTTAGACCTTTTTGAATTTTTGTTTCCACGATATCTGCTAGTGATTTTGTCCTTGGCACAATCATTTGTATCTATCTGCATCAAGAATTGTGTTCCACTGGAGAATGATGGCATAGGTCGTGTTTTCACGTTTGTGGTGTCTCTTTTTCGTCTATACCATTTTTATCTTCTTGATTTCTGGTTAGGAAAGTCAAAAAACCTTTCCTTCCCTCCTTTCAAGAGTAGCTTAGCTCTCACATGTTCTTTTTCTGACCCCGATCTTCTGAGGTAGCTAAGTGTTCATCTAACTCATCAGCTGCATCATAGTAGAGGTCTGAAAAGATTTATTGAGCTTTTATCAAGTCCTTGGGTTCCTCATCTTTGTCTTCAATGTTGAGGGTTGAAATCATTTGGATGGGAATTATGTCGTAGCCATCCTCATTGCAAAACTAAGTAGGCATAGACGTATTTACACATACATCTATTGTCTCTAAATTTTGAGTCCACTCAAATGGCTCAAAGAAATTCTCTGGAAAGGGTTCAGGTACGTAGGCTTCGTCTGTGCAGTCCCTTTCTAGGATACATTCTTCTTGACTTAAATTTCTATTTTTTGAAGCTCCACACATCCAAATAGGAGTGTCTTTGTTTAACCAGGATAGAAGCTTAGTTTCAGCCGAAGAGACTAAATCAAAATCTTGTATGGGTGTTTTCAAGACATCTCTATAAGTGTGATCTTTAAAATTTACTCTTGTTATAGATTCACTTGCTTCAAGTACAGATAATTGTTCCCCAATCTTGGATAAGTTGTACGTGTCGCATGAAAGGTCTTCCCACCATGATTTCATAATTGATTTTTTTCCCAAAGTCTACTATGGCAAAAGTGTGTTGATATTCAATTCCACAGGAATTGACTATCACCTTTTCAAGCAGCCCTAATGGTCTCTCAATGTGTCTGTCAGCCAATTGCAATTTCATTCAAGTTTGTCTAATGGCTAGTTGTCCCCAGGATTCCCATACTTCTTTCGTGGCTATGGCTATGCCTACTCCACTATCCATTATTTCCATGGTTTCAATGTCATTATATTTCAGTGGAAGGGTGGTGTTTCCTTCTTCCCCTTCATAATATTCTCGGACTTTGTTCATGGGAACATAATGAATTTCTTAGTTGTCCATTTCGTTTTTTAATTCTCCCAAATTTTTTGAGATTAACCCCGTTATCTCCACCTTCTCTAGGGTTTTCTATAGATCATTCCATAAGTATGGTTTGAGTTTTAATAGTTCTCCCAAGGTAAGAGTGCATTGGATGGATGTAGACATGATTGAACTAATGCTGTCCACTTCTAGGGTCTGTTCAGCTCTTTTTACTTGAGTGGTCTTACACACTATGGATTCATCTTTGTTATCTCCCATGTAAGAGGGTAATGTTTTCAAGGTCAATGGTTTCAACATTCCTGAAGCTTTAGATCCGCAATCCCCGTACAAGGATTGTAGATCCATATTCATATCAGAAGGTAGGTTATACAACCAAACTTTCTCTATAGGAGCTGACTTTAGAGTTAGGCTCCCATCATTGATCTCTCTAACTTTTTTCCATAAGTGTCTTGGCCACTCTTCCTCTACGAATGGAATTCCTTCTAAGGAATCTTCACTCTCCGGCACTATAAGTTCTCGTTCTTTTGTTTCAAAGTGGGGTTTTGCCACCGCATCATATTTTTCTTTTGTTTCTCTTAACACAAGCTCCTCAGGTTTTGTGATACTTTCAACCTTGGGTTTTTGTTTTTTCAGTAGTTCTTGCGTGATTCTTACTAAATTTTGATAAGATTCAACCTTAGATGCTTTCATGTTTGGAGAAGGATACTTTTTCCATTTGTTATCCATGTTTTGGTCTGCTTTAAGTCCTGCTTGGTAGGCTTCCAAGGTTGTGTTAATAGGCTCAAAAATTTTATCAACCAGAATGGATCCTCCAGATTTCACGGTTGTTTCCTTGATTTCACTTCCAGTTTATTTCAACTTTTCCTGGAATAGCTTTTTTGCTTTCTCCTCGATTTCAACTCGTGGTATTTGTTTTTTCATCTCATATCTTTTGCTTCTACTTCCTTTGATTCTTTGAGAGAAAACTTTTGTATTTTCCGAATCATCAGAGGAGTTGTGTTTCTTTTTCTTGGCCTGGGCTCTAGTGATTACCTTGATTGGAACAATCGATTCACTCTCTAATGAGCTACTAGGTAACACTTGGACTACGTTTACTACTGTTTTACTCTTGTTTAAAGGATTTTTTAGACAATCTTCCGGAAAGTGTCTTCCTTTTTGCAACATTGTATGCAATAGGCTTCAACTTGCTTGAGGTTTTTGTCAGTCTCTGGACATTCATTTCTCAAGTGATCATCCGCACCACAATTGTGACAATGTCCCGTTCTTGGTTAATCATGGGTCTTACCATGGGAGGTCTGATACCTTGATTAGCTACATAATACATTGGTGGGAGTTCTGGTGGAGCATAAGTCATGTTTTCTTCCATTTGTGGTGTATGTGAATTATACCAATCTCCTTCTACCATTACTGTAGATGGACTAGGCTCAGCATAGGGTGTAACAGGTACTAATGCTTGTTCATCCATGACTCCTTCGGAGTGCATGTACTTTACGGGCACTGCATTATGTCCTGCGTATGGAGATTGTTGTCCCAACACAGGTTGAGGTCTTTGCATAACCATTCGTGGTCTTTGAGCTTGGTCCATATTAGGCTGATATCTGTACATGGGTTGTCCTTGTGGCCTCATAGGCACGTACTGAACATTCCCATCATAGTTTGGTCTGAAGTAGCACTCGTGGGTCTCATGGTTGGTCCATTTACCCTCAATTGCACACCATTTTTGTGGCCTAATTGGTTGTCCCTGTTGAGGTATCCCTTGTCCTGGTCCCCTCATAGGTGCTTTTTGCATGTTGTTCATCATGTCGTTCATCCTTTTGAGCATATCTTCTATGGCTGGAAGTGGTGCTACAGCAGCCATTCCCACTTGTGCTAGTTTAGTGGATACTGTTTTCTCACTTTGGTTATCCTTAGGGACATCTTCTTCGTTAAAAATATCACAATTGTCTCCTAAGTCAATAGCATCTAACACACTCTCTTCTAGGGTTGTATGCTTTTTACGATAGAGTATAGCATGAAGTTCTTTGTTTAGCAGTCCCTCTAGAAACAAAGATACGAGTTGTTCTTCTGCACGAATCTCTAGCCGTGGGCATCTGGCAATGTATTGTTTCATTCGAGTTACACAAATTTCCCGAACAGACTCACCATCTTTATGTTTAAAGCTGTAGATTTGAGCTACTGTATTATGTTTGATCCCCATTTTGAAGCAAGCAGCTACAAATCCTTGAGCTAATGTGTTCAAGTCCATGATTGACCTTGGTGGAATGTTTTGAAACCATGTTAATGCTTTTCCTTCTAATGTCATTCCAAACCCCTCGAATTGAGTATTGAAATCGAATATACGTTCTGCTCTTAGCACTTGCTTAAAGATTGCTAAGTGGTCGTATGGATCCCCTGGTACACTCTATTTTCTAACCCATTTCTGGAAATCAGCTGGTTTGACACGTCTGTTTGGTTCAACTCCCTGTCTCCTGGAAATTGGTCCTATTAGGAGTCCTTCAAACCAGTCTATTGGAAATAGTGACTCATGTAGCCCTAGATTGACTTTAGTGTCACCCGGTTTTCTACGTGATGAGGTGCTTTCTGGTTTCTTAACATTACTCTCTGATGATCTCTCACGGTGTTCATCTCTTGGAATTGTTTCTGGTCCTTGTTCCAATATCCAATCCCTTATGGAATACCTTTGGTATTTGGTTTTTTCTACCTCCTCAGGAGTCATCATAACAAAGTTGTTGTTATAACAATCCCTACACAGGTAGGTTGATAGGTCTGCTCATCCCTTATCTTGATCTTGAAGATATATATGATCTTTATGGCCGTTACTTGTCCTGGTTTGGCATGAAAAGTCCATAGAAGATCTTTTATGTTTCTATCTTCCCAACAATAGAATCTGATCCTAGGATTATCCGTACTAAGCTGTTTCAAAGGCTTCAAATCTACTTGATCGTATCCCTCAAATTCTAAAGTTGGTGGTCCTTCTTTTGCTGACATATATGGGATTATGCTGTTTACTTCTAACCCCCATTTGTCTACTACATTAGGGTTTTCGACATGTACATACTGAGTTCCGTTTCTATCCATGTACATTTTTCCTTGTTTGTTTGTCCTAATCTCTTCTTTGAACTCAATAACATGGTCATCAGTACGAATAGCATACTCCTCGTTAGGGTCCAAGTAAACATGGGCTCCATGGCGGTTAGTCTTATAAAAAGACACTATATGCTTATAGCGCATTGTCATTCTGATTTCTGAGTGAGTCGAGTAAGAAGACATTTCAGATGTTGAATCTGGAAAAGTATTTGAGACTTCTTCAAGAATTGTGTGGAAGGAATTTCCTTGATTCATGCTTTCTTCGGTGGACACTCTACTAGAGGTTTCTCCGAGTATGCCTTGATTTCCTAGTACACGACTAGATCTAAGATTCATATAGACTTATGAAGCCCCGGTTAGGGTACTTACCTTTGGATTGACATGTCATCAATTTCCACTTGATTCGATTGCAACTTTCTGTCAAGCGACTGATTCCTTGTCTGCAACCTGATTCCTGTACAAATTTGGTCAAGTTAGCTATTCTGCTATAAAGACAATAGAGTTTTTTGCTAACTCTCGTGATTGGTCTATGTGTATCACTTCAAATCGAGCTATCGGAGTCAAACTGACTTTCACATTCGACTTTAGCAAAAATTCAAAGGTTTATCTGCAACTTGGAAACTGAGTGAACATGCACCAATTCGGATCCGATTGAACCCAAAATTGCCCGATGGCCTTGTATTATGCTGGTCTAACACTTTACAAGTTCAAAAGTCAAAACTAACGTCCCTGGCTAGCAGTAGTAAATAATCACGATTATTTACTTTTTTGTCAGTTTCTTACACTTGTTGGATTAGTTTGGCAAGTATACAACCTGTTAAAGTCCCTGGACAAGTTTCAACAAGTTTGGACAAAATCTAATCAAGTTTATCAACTGTTTTGTATCCACGGACCCTGATTTCAAGAATTTAGCTTAAGTCTCACTTTTGTGATCCAAATTTCACCAAAATTGATTTCTGAGGTCTACTTGATATGCTTGACCTTGTGGTATACTCAACTGAGCAAAATTATCAAGTTTTGAAGTAGATGTAAATAATCGCAAATATTTACTCCAACTCAAGTTTTGAAAATTTTTGTCCCAACTTTGACACAGATCTGTTAAGCACCTCAAGTTAAGGTCACTAGCCAAGTTTCATCAAGTTCAGACAATTTTTGGTCAAATAGTCATCAATTTTCTGTCTACAGACTAACTTTGTAAATTTAGTCACAATTTTCAATCTAGTGATCCAAATCTTACCAAATTTAGTTTGTGGACTTATTACAACATGGTAAAACTAGTGGTATGTTGACTTGGTCAAAAAAGTTGAAAAATGGGCCAGATGTAAATAATCGTGATTATTTACAACTGATAACTTTTTGCATCTTTTTGGTCAACTAAGCATGTACACATGTTTATCACATCAATACAAGCCTATGAATACAATTTCAACAAGTTTGGACAAATGTTTTTCCAATTTACACTCCAGTTTCAAAAAGTCAGTACAAGCTTTAGTTTTTACCCAGTTTTTTGTCAGTTTGGTGATCCAAATATTTTGGGCCTTTACAAAAGTTGTTTGTACACATGCAATGAGTCAATGGTATGAGCCTTGATCAAATCTGAGTTAAAAGTTAATAATCACGATTATTAACTTCAGGCTTGAAATGAACACTTTTTGCAATTTTCTCGAAGACAGTCTTTACATGAGCTATTTTAAGCTTATGAATCAAGTCAAAACTTAATTTGGCCTAAAATGTCAAGAAAAAATAAATAATCTGATGTTTGGCCAACTCTTAAAATTTTTACCTCAAAGTGTCCTTGAGCTTACCAACTGGTTCAAACAACTTTTAGGCTTACTCTCCAGTCGGATTGAGTGGTTTCGATTCTTTTCGTACTATTTCTAGCCGTAGACCTGAAATTCTGCAACTTCCAATAACAACTCACACTTGATTCTTTGGGAGAGAGCAATGTTCTCAAATCCACTTCGGATCCTACTTATCCTACTCCTAGATTCTCATGCAATGGGGTTGTGGAAGGTGTCCACAAACACTCGTTTTCTTGTCTTTTATGGTTTTCTCAGCAATGACCTTAAGACTTGTCTCGTCTACGAGTCATCATCAAAATGCTAATCTATTTCTACAATCCTACAATCCTAAAGGTACTCGACAAGTATGATTACTCCCAAGCTACCTCTACACAGCAAAACACGACAATCTTAAGCTATACGGTTTCTAAAAGAATGTTTTGAACTCTAGGCGATCCTAGAGAAAGTTAACACTAGACTGGTAACCTAGCAGGACATAAAAGTGTCCTTTTAGGGTTTTCAAAAAAATTTCCAAAACCATAATAGATCCACTCATTTTGAAAAATCATTTCATGAGCTTATAGTACAATTATTACTACTTACGGAAAAAATAAAAAACTTGTAAAATTTATTATCTCTTGGTCACAACAAGCCTTCAAAGATGATGGACCAGTGCATTCAGCCCAAAACAACCCTTTCTTACGGTTGAATGCATATAAATAAGAGTGGGGATTTTTGTAGGACATGAAATAAAATGCCCCGTTAACTTCAATGAGTTGGTGATCAAAACATATGGTTTATTTTGCCTCAATATTTTTTTGCACAAAAAAATAGGTACAAAAAAGTTGCATTTTTGCCATTATACGGACTTATCATGAAAGTTTCTATAGTCACGGTCAATAATGATGCTATATACATGTTTTCTTAGTTTCCTTTGGGCCATTGGATTCAAAAGAATAATGGATCTCTTACTAAGTGAAACCTTGGGGACAATGATGAAGTGCTAAATACACTGAGCCGTTTTTCGGCTTTCCATAATCGCCATAGTAAGCTACCTCACCCTATCAAATCACTCAAACATTTTGGTTATCCCTACCATTTCAATGTACATAGGTGTGTGTGAGTTAGGGACTTTCTCCATATTTTCTTTAAAAAAACCCTCAATTAGCTAGTCATTGGGCTAGCTGAGCCAAATATATATATATATATATATATATATATATATATATATATATATATATATATATATATATATATATAAGTATATTATGGCCCATTTATGTGTAAATATTTCATTGTATATAGGGCCTAAATAAAAGGATTTTTCAGAATTATTTTGGTATTTATTTAAATATTTTTACCTATGGTGTGTTATTTATGCTATGTACATTGACTCACCATTACCATACTTTTTCTTATCATTTTGCATACTATTTATTCCATATAAAAATAATTTCATGCAAGCTTCTCTTATTTTTGGTGTAACTCCATCCCAATAAAAATCCAAAAAAACTAGTTTTATTTATGCGTATATTTTTTCACTATTGTGATTTTTTCCTTCTTACATCTATTCTCTATTACTCTCATAAATAAGACCACCAAAAATATTCATTTTTTTATGGTAGACTTATAATGAGAGAGATTTATTTTGACCCCTTTATATTTTTTCCACCTATATTATTGACATGTACATATATTTTTAGACCCCTCAATATTTGATTTTCTTAGTTGTACTATTCACTTATATCATGATCTCAACAATATCTTCAATTATAGACCTACCAAATAAGGTCAAGGGTATATGGAATACATGTATGCACCATGGGGGGCTCACTCTTGGAGGTATTCAAAAGAATCATCCAAAGAAGGACCTCACAAGGACTTTGTGCAATGGAAAAAAACAGTCGGTTTTGCTGAATTTTTAAAGATCACATGCTCCCCGAATTTGAAAAGGCAATACAAAAAAAAGTTGTAGCTCCTGGGCTGAAATTGCACCTCAAATTTTTTTGTATTTTTTTGAGCTACGAGCTGTGAGCTATGATTTTATTGGTGGACCCCAGTTTGTCCATGCTATGCAGCCACACTCCCTCTTCCACTTTACCATTTTCCTCTTTCACACACACCTCTCCACTCATCATCCCCACCTCTCTCACCACTCCTCTCTGCACCCTACTCACCTTCTTCTCAACCTTGAAGAATAAGAGAAACCATGGTGAACTCATGTCTCCTACACACACTTCCATTCCAAAATTGACCACCTAGTCTCATTTTTTCTCTTCCATATTACCCATATTTATAAAAAAAACCACAAAATTCAGCCTCTTCTCTTGAAAGAGAGCATCATGGTGATTGATTACTCATGTTCACTTACCTTGGCTCCCAAGGAAGGTCAAGAGTGGAGAAAAAACGTACCGTCAAAGCTAGTGGACCGTCAACAAGCATCAAAATTGACCCTACTCAAGACACTTGGAGCATCGACATTGTAAGAAATCCATGTTTTCTTACCTATTAAGAGTTTTTTCTTGCTTATTTGTATCCTACATGGATACTTTCATTGTAAATATCCAATTCCATTTGTAAATCAATAAAAATACTAACTCTACTAACACTAATCTAGTATGAAAAGTCCTATCACCTCCACTTCTCTCCTCTCTCTCTTCTTCATCTATCCGCACCAACTTCTTGATAATTACAAGCAAAAGAAATTAGATAAGTGCTGAAAATCTAACCCAACCATGGTTAGAGGAGTAACCCTAGTCCTCAAAATTGCTATAAAAGGAGGGTGTAGCTAGCACAAAAAGGGGAGAGCGATAAGCAAGAGCACTATGCTATAGCTTGAGAAGCCAAGCTCAACCTCTCTAGAAGGAGCTCTTGAGTGGAAGCTCATTGTCTTATGCATGTGCATGTGTTGTAATAGGGGTGATTAGCACAGGAACTCTATGCCATTGTAAGAGAGAGAGCGATCATTCAATTGAGAGTGGGAAATCTATCATTTCTCGTACTAGTGTAAGCCCAACATTTGTTGAATCAAGGAGGGTGGATTTGAAATAATCTTGGATACTTTGTCTCTTTTCCAACGTGAAGTAATGGACAACAATGATGTGTAAGTGTCTTGGTGACTTTTTTAGTTCTTGATAGTTTGTGTCTGGGTGTTGTCATCAATTTAGCCATAAATCCCACTTACTGTAAGAGGGCGATAGGGTGGAGAGGACTCCCCTAGCCTTAAGACAGTGATTGGGGTGGCTTTTCTTGTGATGTGTTGTGGTGTAATTTACTCAAGCTATGTTGAACAAATACTAATCTCACTTTCATTGGTCATGACAGATTTGTAAGAAGGTATTAGTGCAACAAGCACCCCCTCCCCCTTCCCTCTCTTTCTTACATATATAATTGTGTTTGATTGATCATTGACGATACATTTCAAGGCAGTCCAAGCACTCTCTCTCTCCCTCTCTCTTTACGCGTCCTAGTTCGCATCCAGAACTAGGTGGTGCCCCAAATTTGTGTAGGGTTAGGTTGCGGGTTTCTGTGTGTGTTTGTTGTTTTTTTCCAACCCCAATCCAATTGAGCAGCACGGGAGCCTGGAAGGGTGCTTAGAGGCCACTCTTCTTGTTGCCCGCCCCGAACCGCCTCAAATTGGTGCCCCCACTGAGGACAGCTTGTTTATGTTTTGCGAAGGCTCAACCTTTAGCATAATCAAGTAGCTTGCATGACTCACGAGAATTTGTATGATCCCTTCATTCCCATTGCAAGGCAAAAGGTACACATAATTGTTAGTACTAAGTTGCAATATCAAAGTGTGATTCATAGAATTTTAGGTCCTCTTAGGTTGGGAGAGATAAACGCATCAGTAAATTCTTTTATTTTGCCTCTCATTAGGTACGACCTTAGTTTGGACGTCTATATTTTTGTTTTGTTTTAAGCATTAGGTCATGCATAGACAATGGATAATGGCCCAAGAATAGAGATTTTCCCCTTTCATTTCACTCCACACATTAGAATAAACATTGCAATTAGTAGAAAAATCCATTTTCAACAACGTATGGTGTTCATGTTTGGTGCCCATAGAGTAGGAGAAATTCTCGCATCACCAAACCCTGTCATCCTACCTCTTAATGATTATCATAGGTCATTTGATGTGGATATTTTTATTTTGTTGTAGAATAAATTGCAATTTAGGAAACATTATTGTGTAAATGTTTTTAAGAAAGAAAAAAAAAACCGTGTTGTCACTTTGAAACCGGTTCAATGGAGGCCCAACGCCAAATGTCCGGATATCCTCTTTTCTTTGGAGAGCCTGGAGAGGATGCAGAACTATTTTTAGCAAATTTCAAGATGTCTTACCGTATCAAGAGGATAGTAACTGATCAAGAACGTGTAGAAATGTTTGAGGTGGTCCTTAGGAAAGATGCTAGCACTTCGTTTGACTCTTTGCCTGAGGAAGTTAAGGGGAATTACACAGAAGTTTTGAATCGTTTCAAGAAATACTTCTTTGATCCCCAAAACACTCAAAAACTATGGCAAGACATTGTTTCTCATAAGAAAAAAGACTTAGATGACTACTACTTGTACAAACAGGAGCTTCTACGTCTTTGGGCTGTATGGGTGAGAAATGTTGCTAACCCTGGTGATGGTGCACAGTTCCTAAAGAAGGAGAGGTTCATAGCCGGACTCTTTCCTGACCTTAAGGTAAAATTTGAGGCGGGTGCACCTGCTACCTTTGATGCAGCTGAAACTAGGGCTGCTGAGAAATATAGAAAACTCAAGTGCTTAAGGGGAGAGGTTCCAATAGAAGGTCTTAGACCCAAAGGTAAGTCACAAGCATCAACATCTAGTGAGCTTCTTGAGGTAACGGCGGAAGTGATTGAGAAGTTAAATGAATCTTTAAGTATCTTGTCAATTCACCTTGCACAAGCTGTAGGTCCAAAAGGACAAGCAAGGAAGTCTAAAGAGCGAGATCCACGACCTAGGAGAGTCTTACAATGTTGGAATTACGGAGAGTCTGGACATGGGATGTATAATTGTCCTTGGCCCCATGGGGAGCCAGGGAGACCTAACTTGAATTACCCAGTGATGAATGCAGGTGAAGGAACTAGTTAGCGACCACGGCTTCTACAAAGTCCAAATGGAGCAAGACCACCTCCACAAGGAGTGGAAGAAGTTTCACCTTTGGCAAACCCAAATGTGCATGTGGTAGAGGTGACAAATTCAAGAGAGGTTGACATGGAAGCAAATGGCATTAAGCATGGCCGAGGAAAAGGGAAGGAGAAAGAAGGAGTCACGTCACAAAGTGACCATAGACTAGAAAAGAAGGCAAAGGAGACCAAGGAAGCTAAGAAGACTCGACGTCATATCAACCTCCAAGATCTCCCTCTTGGACATGGAGCAGCTCCATACAACCTATTGGAAGACATGAGAGGTAAGGGTCCTGATATCTCATGGCCTCAGTTTCTTGCATTATGCCCACAAGCTAGGAGGGATTTAACAAAAGCTGTTAGCACTAGGAGAAAGGTAAAAGAGAGTGTGCCTGTTGTAAAAATTGCACATGCTAAAATGAATGAGGATATTACACCTGTGCTAGATTGTTACATCAAAGGAAGATTGGTTAGGAAAGGTCTAGTGGATGGGGGTGCACAAATTTGCATCGTGACAGAGGGACTCATGCAAAAACTAGGCATTCACATCCATGAGACACCTGAAATTAAAGTCAAGATGGAAAACAATAGCAATGCTAGGTGTGTAGGCATTTGTAAAAATGTTTTTGTAGAGGCCTTTGGCATTAAGAAGGTGGTGGATTTTTATGTTATGTCTACCAAAGGAAGTGGTTATCCATTTATGCTAGGGAGACCATGGCTAATGAAAATGCGAGCTTTGCAGGATTGGGAGAGCGAAAAATTAATTTGCAAGAATGACAATCATAAGAAGGTTGTCTTTGACATGAAGGAGCAACGCCAAGAGGAGCTCCATGAAGAATCATCTCAAAGTGAGACGGAGGAAGGCTGGACCGATAGCACTTCAAAAGGAGAAAGTAGCGGCAGCATTACTGAAGAGGAGTCTTCCATTGAAGTGGTGGGGGTAAGGTTTAAGCCAAACAACCAAGAGACCTCTTGCCCAGGTTTGGAAGAGTTAGGTTCCCAAGAGAACCAACATGTGCATGATGAAGGAATGTTAGAAGGTATGTTGTCTACAACACTTACAAAAGATGAAAGAGAGGAGCTCAAAGGTGTGTTAAGGAAATTTCCTAGGCTTTTCGCTAAATACTACACCGATGTGTGTGGAGTAGATGTTGCTCAACACAAAATTGAGTTGAAGCCAGAGGCCACACCTAAGGCTCAGAAACTACGAAGGCTAGGAGTCATCAAGGAGCAGGCTTTACTCAAGGAGGTAAGAAAGATTCTAGCAGCAGGTTTCATTTATCCAGTGGAGAATTCAGAGTGGGTCTCTCCCGTTGTTGTCACTCCCAAGAAGAATGGAAAGTGGAGGGTGTGTGTGGATTACCGTCCACTCAATGAGGCAACAAAAAGAGATCACTTTCCCCTCCCATTTCAGGATGAGATACTAAATGAGGTAGCTGGTCATGAGAAGTACACTGTGTGTGATGGCTACTCAGGTTACTTTCAAATAGGTATCGCATTGGAAGATCATTCAAAAACAACCTTCATCACTCCTTGGGGTTATTATGCTTTTAGAGTTATGCCATTTGGCTTGACAAATGCTCTTGCAACTTTCCAACGTTTTATGAACATGGTGTTTCAAGCATTCTTTGGAAAGTCAATCAGCGTGTTCATTGATTATTTCTGCATTTATAGCTCAAAATCATTGCATCTACAAAGGGTAGAAGAAGGTTTAAAGAAGCTCTACGACATGGGAGGTCAACTCAACCCCGAAAAGTGTCACATAGGTGAGGATGAAGTGATCTTGCTTGGTCACAAGGTTTCCTGTAAAGGCATTGAGGTGGATCCCTCAAAGGCAAAGGCTCTTATTGAGCTCCCATCACCCAAGAATCTCAAAGAGGTCATCTCATTCATTCAAAAGGTGAAGTATATGTCACGCTTCATTCACTTAGCCTCGGAGTTACTTCACCCTTTGCAAAAGTTGACACAACAAGTAGAATTTGCATGGTCTGATGAGCTTGAAGAGTACTTTTGTAACATTAAAGTCATTTTGTCAGAGCTACCAACACTCATGCCTCCTTGTTGGGAGTACACATTCTTTGTTAGCTCTAGTGTTGGGAAAGAAACAATTGGACCGGTTTTGCTACAACAAGATCCCCATAGTACCCAGATACGACCCATCTACTTTGCTAGTAGGGTCATGAATGCTTTGGAGAGAGGCTACACGGAGGCAGAACTCATGATGCTTTCTCTCATGTTTGCGGTGAGAAAGTTTAGATCCTACTTTCTACTAAAACCTTTTGTAATTCTAACTGCAAAAAATTTGTTTCCTTGGGTGTCATCTCAAATGAATCTTAGCACTAGGATCTCAAAGTGGATTATGGAATTGCAAGAGTTCCAATGCTCTTTCAAGGTAGAAGATAGTGTGCATGCACAATTGGCAGGGATCCTTACTTATAGGGTACATGAGAAGGAGATTAAGGTGCCTAAAGTAAAGACCCTACCATTGCCACCACCTAAAAGTATTCCTAATGCTTTTACCTTGTTCTTTGATGGAGCTTTTCGACGAGTCACAGGAAAAGCAGGGGGAGGGATAGTATTGCTCAACCCAAGTGGAGAGGTGGTCATGAAAGAGAATGTCAATCTACCAGGTTCAACTAGCAACAATGAAGCAGAATACGACACACTACTTCATGGTTTAAAGATATGCATTGGCCAAGGTATACAACGTCTCATGGTAAAAGGGGATGCACTTCTCATTGTGAAGCAAATTCTAGGTATTTGGGCATGCAAGAATGAAAGCTTAAGGACAAAAGTTCATGCCATTCGTAGGATGTTTAATCACTTTGAAGAAGTGCAACTATATCATATTCCTAGGAAACAAAATGAACATGCCAATTTACTTGCACAACAAGCAGTTTGATGTGTTGAGAAAGAAGTGTAGGTCATCATGGTGGCAGCAACTATCAAGCAACCGAGATACCAGGGATTGGAGTCATTGACTCCCATTATTAGCTACATTTTGGAGGGTGAGTTTCCACAAGACTTCACGAAGGCTCAGAAGAGGAGACTCATGAAAAAGGCAAGCACGTATCTCTTTCTAGAAGGATCCCTCTATCAAAGAGGGAATGATCAAGTGTGCAAAAGAGTACCAACTATCAAGGAAAATCCAGCCATTCTAAAAGTTTTGCATGAAGAGGCATGTGGTGGTTATTTTGCCCAAGAGTTAACTGTGAAGAAGATTTTGCTTGTGGGGTATGTTTGGCCAAGTCTGCATGTGGATGTCCAACATTGGTCTAAAAGTTGTCACAATTGTCAGGTAAATGGGAATAGAAGATTGGTTTATGGTCCAAGGCGAATCATGCTTGCAAATGGACCCTTTGAAAAGTGGGGCATTGATGCTATGGGTCCTCTCCCTAGGACAAAAATTGGTAAACTCTACATTCTAGTGGTTGTAGACTATATGACTAGGTGGGTGGAAGCACAAAGTGTGGCAAAGGTAAATGAGAGGACAGTGAGAAAATTTGTCTACACTCACATTTGTTGTAGATTTGGCACACCTTTGGAGATTGTTTCTGATAATGGTCCAGGGTTTATAAAGGGCTTGCTCATAGAAGTCTGTGAAGAACTTCACATTCTACATCGTCACAATACACCCTACTATCCCCAGTCAAATGGTCGGGTAGAAAAAGCTAATGGTGTCATTACAAGCATCACTAGAAAGATGGTGAGAAACAAGACAAAGTTGTGGGATGACTTCTTGGATGGTGCCTTGTGGGCGTATCGAACCACATATAGGGAAGCCACAGAGTTTACACCATTTCACTTGGTCTATGGTCAAGAGGCTTTACAACCAATTGAGCTCAACATTCCAACAATGGGACTTCATGGCAAAGCAGCACAAGATGATCAAGAAGCATGGATGGATCGACTTCTTACCTTAGCTGAGCTTGAGTGGAAAAGAGAAGCAGCATACGAGTGCTACAAGAGGAAAGCTACGCAGGCGAAGGAGAAGCTTGACAAGAAACTAAAGGACAAAGGCATCAATGAAGGAGATCTTGTGCTAAGGTATGACAATCGACTCCAATATCGTTTTGATGCCACATTTGAAACTAGATGGCAGGGGCCATACATAGTCAAAAAGGCCTTCAACTCAAGTTATTATCAGCTTACGGACTTGAATGGGAAAGAGCACTCCATGAAGGTAAACGGGTATCGCTTGAAGCCTTATTTGAGTCGCCTTCTACCAAAGGATCTACCAAAGATCTGTCAAAGGGCAGCTGTCTCATGTAAGTATTGTTACATAAAGCATGAGTGTAACTCCAGCCAACAAAATTCTGAGGGGCCAAACAATGAAGATCTCGTCAAGGACTGTGAAGCACTCTCTTTGAAAAAGATGCTCTATGATGGTACATGAATATACCATCATCCTGGGGGAGGGCTAATGATAGCCGTTTTTCGGCTTTCCATAATTGCCATAGTAAGCTACCTCACCCTATCAAATCACTCAAACATTTTGGTTATCCCTATCATTTCACTGTACATAGGTGTGTGTGAGTTAGGAACTTTTTCCATATTTTCTTTAAAAAACCCTCAATTAGCTAGTCACTGGGCTAGTTGAGCCAAATCTATATATATATATATATATATATATAATATGGCCCATTTGTGTGTAAATATTTCATTGTATATAGGGCCTAAATAAAAGGATTTTTCATAATTATTTTGGTATTTATTTAAATGTTTCTACCTATGGTGTGTTATTTATGCTATGTACATTGACTCACCATTACCATTTTTTTTCTTATCATTTTGCATACTCTTTATTCCATATAAAAATAATTTCATGCAAGCTTCTCTTATTTTTGGTGTAACTCCATCCCAATAAAAATCCAAAAAAACTAGTTCTATTTATGTGTATATTTTTTCACTATTGTGATTTTTTCCTTCCTACATCTATTCTCTATTACTCTCATAAATTAGACCACCAAATATATTCATTTTTTTATGGTAGACTTATAATGAGAGAGATTTATTTTGACCCCTTTATATTTTTTCCACCTATATTATTGACATGTACATATATTTTTAGACCCCTCAATATTTGATTTTCTTAGTTGTACTATTCACTTATATCATGATCTCAACAATATCTTCAATTATAGACCTACCAAATAAGGTCAAGGGTGTATGGAATACATGCATGCACCATGGGGGGCTCACTCTTGGCGGTATTCAAAAGAATCATCCAAAGAAGGACCTCACAAGGACTTTGTGCAATGGAAAAAAACTGTCGGTTTTGTTGAATTTTTAAAGATCACATGCTCCGCAAATTTGAAAAGGTGATACAAACAGAAGTTGTAGCTCATGGGCTGAACTTTCACCTCAAATGTTTTCATATTTTTTTGAGCTACGAGCTGTGACCCCAGTTTGTCCATGCTATGCAGCCACACTCCCTCTTCCACTTTACCATTTTTCTCTTTCACCCACACCTCTCCACTCATCATCCCCACCTCTCTCACCACTCCTCTCTGCACCCTACTCACCTTCTTCTCAACCTTGAAGAATAAGAGAAACCATGGTGAACTCATGTCTCCTACACACACTTCCATTCCAAAATTGACCACCTAGTCTCATTTTCCCTCTTCCATATTACCCATATTTATCAAAAAAACCACGAAATTCAGCCTCTTCTCTTGAAAGACAGCATCATGGTGATTGATAACTCATGTTCACTTACCTTGGCTCCCAAGGAAGGTCAAGAGTGGAGAAAAAACATACCGTCAAAGCTAGTGGACCGTCAACAAGCGTCAAAATTGACCCTACTCAAGACACTTGGAGCATCGACATTGTAAGAAATCCATGTTTTCTTACCTATTAAGAGTTTTTTCTTGCTTATTTGTATCCTACATGGATACTTTCATTGTAAATATCCAGTTCCATTTGTAAATCAATAAAAATACTAACTCTACTAACACTAATCTAGTATGAAAAGTCCTATCACCTCCACTTCTCTCTTCTTCATCTATCCGCACCAACTTCTTGATAATTCCAAGCAAAAGAAATTAGATAAGTGCTGAAAATCTAACCCAACCATGGTTAGAGGAGTAACCCTAGTCCTCAAAATTGCTATAAATGGAGGGTGTAGCTAGCACAAAAAGGGGAGAGCCATAAGCAAGAGCACTATGCTATAGCTTGAGAAGCCAAGCTCAACCTCTCTAGAAGGAGCTCTTGAGTGGAATCTCATTGTCTAATGCATGTGCATGTGTTGTAATAGGGGTGATTAGCACAGGAACTCTATGCCATTGTAAGAGAGAGAGCGATCATTCAATTGAGAGTGGGAAATCTATCATTTCTCCTACTAGTGTAAGCCCAACATTTGTTGAATCAAGGAGGGTGGATTTGGACTTATCTTGGATACTTTGTCTCTCTTCCAACGTGAAGTAATGGACAACAATGATGTGTAAGTGTCTTGGTGATTATTTTAGTTCTTGATAGTTTGTGTCTGGGTGTTGTCATCAATTTAGCCATAAAGCCCACATACTGTAAGAGGGCAACAGGGTGGAGAAGACTCCCCTGGCCTTAAGACAGTGATTGGGGTGGCTTTTCTTGTGATGTGTTGTGGTGTAATTTACTCAAGCTATGTTGAACAAATACTAATCTCACTTCCATTGGTCATGATAGATTTGTGAGAAGGTGTTAGTGCAATAAGTACCTCCCCCCCCTTCCCTCTCTTTCTTACATATATAATTGTGTTTGCTTGATCATTGCCAATACATTTCAAGGCAGCCCGAGCACTCTCTCTCTCTCTCTCTCTCTCTCTCTCTCTTTCTCTCTCTCTCTCTCTCTCTCTCTCTCTCTCTCTCTCTCTCTCTCTCTCTCTCTCTCTCTCTCTCTCTCTTTACGTGTCCTAGTTCGCATCCAAAACTAGGTGGTGCCCCAAATTTGTGTAGGGTTAGGTTGCGGGTTTCTGTGTGTGTTTGTTGTTTTTTTCCAACCCCAACCCAATTGAGCAGCACGGGAGCCTGGAAGGGTGCTTAGAGGCCACTCTTCTTGTTGCCCGCCCCGGACCGCCTCAACAGCAAACATGACAAAACTGGGTTTAGCATTTTGACCTCTAGAATCCCAAAAAAACTACTCAATATCTAGCCAAATTTGTAGTTTATGATTAGATATGGTTACTACCTACAATATACACACAATTGGACTAAGAAGCTAGCAATATTGAGAAAGCTATACTTTCTACACTAAAATGTCTCGTATTCTTCAGCAATCAAAAACATCAACCATCATCGTATACTATGCTATATAGCATATTAAGTCCCCCAAAACTCAAATATGATTAGTGTTATGATATACATGTCACTTACACAATAAAAATTGCATTTGGATATCAAGAAAGACACCAAAAAAATCATAAAAGTGCTAATTTTGGTCAAAAAACGGGATTATGCAATTCTTGTAAGTTGGTCATAACTTTCAATTTTAGCACTTAGTTCTCCCTAGAAGCATCAAAACATGTTGATAACTATGAAGGCTTATCCTCTAGCAACCTAAACCTCACAAACATGAAATTTAGAGTGATATAATTGCAAAAATTTGAGAAAAAGCCAAAAATAGGACCCGTTTTTTCACACAATTTAGGTTCAAAAATGTTGTGCAACAGTAAGGTTAATGGGGAGATTGATATTCCAAAAAAAATGTCAAGTTTTTTTCAACTCATAAGACAACTTTGTGGATATATAGCACCTAGAAATTCATTTTCATAGTCTTCAAATAATTCAAGCAAAATGGTCACTTAACAAGAGATAAAAATGTTAAAGGACATAAAAGTGTCCTCTTACCATTCTAGTGTTAATTAATTAAAGGATAACTTCACAATTTGCTTGTGTTTTTTCCTAGTTTAGGTCTCTTCGATCCTCGGCAGCAGCGGTGCCAAATGTGGGACGCATGTCTAATCTCACCATACTATCTTATTGCAGTATTAGCGAGAACAATGATTAAATTGTCAATCCATGGGACAAAGATAACTTGAATAGTGCATAGATACTACAAGAGGTTGTCAATCTCTTGGAAAACAACTAACAACTTGCATCTAACTCAAGCTACACTCAAGTGACTGAAATCACCAAAAGCCAATCGCTCATCGGCAAACAAATCACATCTGTTATAGCATCAAGTGTCATCCAAACGTAACAAAACGTTTAGAACATGTTTATAATACCTAATCACACATGCTTATGGTCTCAAACCCCACTTTAGGTCAAGTTCCAAAATCGTGATTATTAAGAGTAGTGGATTTTTGACCTAGTCGTTTTTGACCCAAAATGCATCTAAATGCTTCGCAATGATGCTCCAATATCCCACCTATGCTTAGTTTTTGATTTGAAAGTGTAAATTCTAGCTATGATGAAATTAGGCCGCGGATCGACGACGCCAAAAGCTACGAAATACTGTGATCTGCTTACGTCAATGCGTAGAGCTCTTATCTGTGTATGCAATGCAACAAACACAACTGCAATCACAACCGAGGAGGGATTAGGAAACGTGAGAAGGAGAGGAGTGAGAGTCGTTAGCTCATGTTGTGTATTTCATTATCCAAAAAACTTAAACTAAACTTACAAAAATTGGCTTTTATACCTTAGACAAGGTTTTTGGTGGTCAAAACTAATAATCTGGGAGTTCTACCAAAGCTGGGTAATGAGAGGTTGATACAATCTGGAAGTTGGTAGCCCCGGCTCATTAATTACAAAGTTTACCAAGAAAATAGGAGTTACAATATTCTCAATTTATCAAAATAATCAATGTGTTACAATGAGAACTCCAAAAAATGGTATCCGTGTAAGATTGCTGCTAACAGTCCAAAAGGAGATGGTCTATCAAAGAGCAATGTGCAATAAGTTCTTCTAGAATTACCTCAGTAGGGGACCAAGAGGAGAGATGGTTATATCTCAATAAGGGTCCAAAAGGAGGTAGTCTATCAAAGAGCAATGTGGATCTAATGGAGCTTAAAAGACGTTAGGGTTAGCTTCATTAAAGACCTTTAATGGTTAGTGTTAACATTCCTTTGACCTTAGGCAAGCTAGGGCTGAGGTTGAGGTGGGAACCCAAGCTAAATTTACCTTTGACCTTAGGTAAGCTAGGGCTATGCTTGAGGTCGGAACCCGACCTAAACTTGCCTTTGACCTTAGGCAAGCTTGAGGTGGGAACTCCACCTAAGGTGCTTGTCATGCTTGATGACTAAGGTACTTGAGGTACTTGTCATACTTAGTGAGGAAGTTGCTTGAGAAGCTTCCTATGCATGGGGGGTAAGATGATTGAGTCAAAAAGAGACCCTACACACTTAATGAAGAAGTTGCTTGAGAAGCCTCCTATGCATGCGGGGTAAGATGCTTGAGTCAAAAGGAGAACCTACACACTTAATGAGGCAGTTTCTTGAGAAGATTCCTATGCATAAAAGTCCCAAAGTTAGGGGAATATTTTACCTAACCTTCCACTCACCCAAGGGGCACCCATTTTCTAAAAGGGCACATGGGACACATGTCAGACTCTCACTAAGCTTAACGACATGGGGTGCTTGAATTCTATTGGTTGGGCTAAAGAGGGGTCCAATGAGATTCTACTTCCATCCAACAAATATCTAGATATTTTCAACCTCTCTCTCTCTCTCAGGGGTAAGGAGGACACTTGTCAAAAGACTACCCATGTACTTGATTGCATGATGCATGTGATTGGCTAGGGGGAGAGGGGTCCAACGAGATTGAAGCATGTGGAAAAGCTACCACTCACACAAAGGAAGGAGGGGGGGTGCTAGGGGGATATACTCCACACACACACTCATTTGTAAGGGCATTCTCACTTGGTGAAATTTGAGGAACACCAACTCCTTCTCCAAGCTTGTGAGAAGTGAGAGCCTAAATCAACACTCTTGGCTATGGAATGTAAATCCAACCAAGAGCCATGCTTCAATGCTTAAGCTTGCCATCTTCTCCATCTCCATTACTATGATATTATGTATGCTAGCAAGAAGGGTAATGATAACTGAGGAATTATTTCTTTCTCCTATGGAATGTTTCTTCTTTCTCTTCCCTACCGTCCTTCCTCGCTAGCTCTCTCCACCTTCGAAGGTGTTTGAGGCCTTGGGACTGAGGCTTGGGATAGTTAATGCTTTCTACAAATTTTATGTTATGTTTGTGATGCATGAAGCTTTCCATCTTCATTGCATCACCTAGGTCACAAGGAACGCAGACATTGTATTGTACCAAGTCTCTCTTGATGGGAGAAACTATAATACAAATTCCTATTGGAGGGGGGACCGGCTCCGTATAAATCTCGTCCTCAACTATGGTCATGTTCTCTAAACTCTCTCTCTCTCTCTCTCTTGCAAAAGTATTTTTCATGCCAAGTTAGCTAAGTCCCATGTTTATGTTGCTACCATCAATTAAGTTCACCCGCTATGCTCACAAAGTAATCTCACAAAAGTGCTGCACCTAATTTTCTAATTCCGCTACTCTCAAAGTTCATAGGCCATTTCCATTACAGTGCAAGTGTACATCATTGCAGTTGGAGAGATGCCCTCTCTTTGCATTTACTAAAAGTACCTCTCTCTTCCTAACCTGACCCTATTGAACATATCCTACAATCAATGCACTCCTTGAGACAACATGACCTCTCTTTGCATCAATTGAAAACAGCTGAGACCATGTGTCATTGCATCTAGAGAGACACCATTGCTTTGCATCCACCAAAAACAACACAAAGCTTTTTGGCCAAGCGTATGGAGAAACATCATCGCTTTGCATCCACCCAAAACAGCCCAAATATTCATGATGCAAGCATATGTGATTGCATCTGGAGAGACACCCTCGCTTCGTACCCGTCAAAAATAGCCCAAATCTTCTTGAACCTAATCCTATTGGGCATATTTTGCAATCGGTGCACTCCATGAGACAACATGCATCTGGAGAGGCACACTCCCTTCGCATTAGCTTAAAAAACAACCTAGAGGGTATTTCCTTGCATCTGGAGAGACATCCTTGCTTCACATCTGCTTAAAAATGCCCAGAGCTCCTTGGCTCTAACCAAATTGGGCATATCCTACAATCAATGTATTTCAAGAGACAACATCCCAGACACAAATCTCCTCAAGCACTATTTGTGCTTTATAAAATCTTTTTCTCATATCATCATCTTGTGCAATGCCACATGCCTTCAAGGTGCAATTGTACATCATTGCATTTGGAGAGATGCGCTCTCTTTGCATATTCTAAAAATACCCATCTCTTCTTGATCTCATCCTATTGACCATATTCAGTAATAAATACACTCCTTGAGACAACATAACCTCGCTTTGCATTAGCTAAAAATAGCCAAGAGCATATGTGATTGCATTTGGATAGACACCCTCACTTTGCATCTGCCCAAAACAGCCCAGAGATTCAATATGCAAGCATATGTATTACATCTAGAGAGACACCCTCGCTTCGCAAGCTACTTTGGTTTGGTATTCATCCAGCCACACTCAGACATCCATCCTCAAACCGACCTTCATACATGTCATTACCCTTCAAATGGTGAAAAGACATGCTGATATTTGATGCATGCAAAATGTAGGACACCGACATAGAACCATGGATATTAGAAGCCTCAACCATAGACATACCATGCAACCAATGCACTCCTTAAGACAACATTGCATCTTCAGAGACACAGTCACTTCTCATCCACCAAAAATAGTGCACAACATATGTCATTGAATTTGGAGAGACACCCTCGCTTTGCATCTTTTGAATACATCCCAAAGCTTCTTGGCCAAGTATATAGAGAGACACCCTCACCGAACATAGCCTAGAGCTTCAAGAACTTCACCCTATTAGGAATATTCCGCAATCAAAGCACCCCATGAGACAAGATGCATCTGGAGAGACTCTCTCCCCTCGCATCATCTAAAAACAACCTTGAGCGTATGTGTTTGCATCTAGAAAGACACCCTCTCTTTGCATCCACTCACAAATACCCAGATCTCCTTGGCCCTAACAAAGCTGGGCATATCCTGCAATTAGTGCATTCCAAGAGACAACATCCCAGACACAAAGCTCCTCAAGCACTTTTTGTGATGTATGAATTGTTTTGCCCATATCAGCATCTTGTGTAAGCAACATGCCTTCAAGGTGCATTTGTATATCATTGCATTTGTAGAGATTCCCTCTCTTTGCATTTGCTGAAAATACCTCTCTCTTCCTGACCTGACCCTATTGAAAATATCTTGCAATCAATGTACTCCTTGAGACAACATAACCTCGCTTCACATAAACTGAAAAAAGTCAAGAGCATATGTGATTACATATGGAGAGACACCCTCACTTTACATCCGTCGAAAACAGCACAAAGCTTCTTGGCCAAGCATATGGAGAGACGCCCGCACTTTGCATCCACCCAAAACAGCCCATAGATTCAAGATGCAAGTGTATGTGATTGCATATAGAGAGACATCCTCCATTTGCATCCGTTGAAAACAGCCCAAACCTTCTTGAACCTGAACCTATTGGGCATATTCCGCAATCATTTCACTTCATGAGACAACATGCATCTAGAGAGACACTCTCCCTTCCCATCAATTGAAAAAAACCTAGAGCCTATGTGTTTGCATGTGGAGAGACACTTTCTCTTTGCATCCGCTCAAAAATACCCGGAGCTCCTTGGCCCTAACCAAGTTGGGCATATCCTACACTCAATGCATTCCAAGAGACGATATCCCAAACGCAAAGCTCCTTAAGCACTTTTTGTGTTTTATGAATTTTTGTGCATATCAACATCTTGTGTTATGCCACACGCATTCAATGTGCAAGTGTAAATTATTGCATTTGGAGAGATACCCTCTCTTTGCATCTATTGAAAATACCTCTCTCTTCCTGACCTGATGCTATTGGACATATCTTGCAATCAATGCACTCCTTGAGACAACACAACCTTGCTTTGCATCAATTGAAAATAACCGAGAGCATATGTGATTGCATGTGGAGAGACACCCTCGCTTTGCATCCTCCCAAAACAGCCCAGAGATTTAAGATGCAAGTGTATGTGATTGCATCTAGAGAGACACCATCGCTTTGCATCCGTCAAAAACAGCCCAGAGCTTCTTGGACCTGACCCTATTGGGCATATTTTGCAATCAGTGCACTTCATGAAACAACATGCATCTAGAGAGACATTCTCGCATTGCATTAGCTGAAAAAAACTTGGAACGTATGTGCTTGCATGGAGAGAGACCCTTGCTTCGCATCCACTTAAAAATGCCCAAAGCTCTTTGGCCCTAACCAAGTTGGGCATATCGTGCAATCAGTGCATCCCAAGAGACGACATCCCAAATACGAAGCTCCTCAAGCACCTTTTGTGCTTTAAGAATTCTTTTGCCCATATTAGCATCTTGTGTAATGCCACATGCCTTCAAGGTGCAAGTGTACATCATTGCATTTGGAGAGATGTCATCTCTTTGTATTTGCTGAAAAGAACTCTCTCTCTTTTTGACCTCACCCTGTTGGACATATCATGCAACCACTACACTCCTTGAGACAAAAGTGCATCTAGAGAGACACCCTCGTTTTGCATCATCTGAAAATGGTCCAAATCATATGCGATTTCAATTTTCATATGGAGAGATACCCGTGCTTTGCATCCACCGAAAACAGCCCAGGTTGCTTCTTGGTGCTACCAGGGAATACACCACAATCAATGCACTCTATGAAACAACATCTCGGACAGGAAGCTCCTCAAGCACTTGCTTTATGAAGTGCACCACATCTGGATTACATGGAAATCAAGGTAGTGCCAAAATCACAACATTTTCCTTCAACCCTGGAATTCTTAACAATATCATCATGAATTCTTTTGCCCATATCAACATCTTGTGTAATTCTGCATGCCTTCAAGATACAACTGTGTGTGATTGCATTTAGAGAGGTTTCCTTTCTCTACATCTACTGAAAACAATCAAGATCTTCCTAACCTGGACCCTTGCCTTCAAGATGCAAGCATATGTGATTGCATTTGGAAAGACACCACTGCTTTGTATCTGCCACCAATAAACAGGTGTCCACATAGCCCTGACTTCGCTCATTTGGAGGGAAACCCTCACTTTGCATCTGTCAAAAACATCACATATCTTCTTCTTCCAAGAGTTTGGCAAGACACTATCACTTTGCATCCTTCAAAAATGGCCTAGAGCTTCAAGATCAAGCGTATGCGATTGCATCTAGAGAGACACCCTCGCTTTGCATCCATCAAAAACAGCCCAGAGCTTCTTGGCCTTGACCTTGTTTGGTATATCCTACAATTGGTGCACTCCATGAGATGACATTCATCTGGAGAGACGCCCTCCCTTTACATCAGTTGAAAAAAGTCTAGAGCATATGTGATTGCATCTAGAAAGACACGCTTGCTTCATATTCACTCAAAAACATACAGAGCTCTTTGGCCCCAACCAAGTTGGGCATATCTTGCAATCAATGAATTCTTTTTCCCACATCAGCATCTTGTGTAATGCCACATGCCTCCGGAGTGCAAGCATATGTGATTGCATATGGAGAGACACCCTCGCTTTGCATCTATCAAAAACAACCTAGAGCTTCTTGGCCTTGACCCTATTGGGTATATCGTGCAATCGGTGCACTCCATGAAACAGCATGCATCTGGACAGACACCCTCCCTTTGCATTAGCTGAAAATTTCCTATAGCGTATGTGATTGTATCTAGAGAGACACCCTTACTTTGTATCCTCTAAAAAACACCCAGAGATCCTTGGTCCTAACCAAGTTGTGCATATCTTTAAATCATCACATTCCAAGAGACGACATCCTAGACATGAAGCTCCTCAAGAACTTTTTGTGCTTTATGAATACTTTTGCCCATATCAGCATCTCAAGGGTGTCACTATTTTATAAATTATGTATATCGCGTGCATTCAAGGACTATTTACAAAACTCCTTATCTATAAATTTTTGGCAAATTAATGCATCCTTTTCCTATTAAATTTGTAAATTTATTTCATTTACAATACCCTTCTGTATGTGAAACAATGTGAAAAAATGAAATTTAATAACCCCTTCTACTACACTCACGTGATACTCACATAATAAATTTATGACCCCCCCGAGATCAGCATCTTGTGTTATTCCACATGCCTTCAAGATACAAGTGTACATAATCTCAATTGAAGAGATGCCCTGTCTTTACATCTACTGAAAATACCTCCCTTCCTCACTTGACCCTATTAAAAATTTCCTACAATAAATGCACTCCTTTGAGACACCATAACCTTCGCATTTGTTACCTTTGTATGAGCTGAAAATAGCCGAGAGCATATGTAATTGCATCTGGAGAGACACTCTCATTTGCATCCGCCAAAAACAGCACAAAGTTTCTTGGCCAAGCGTATGGAGAGACACCTTCGCTTTGCATCCGCCCAAAAAAGCCCACAGATTCAAGATGCAAGCGTATGTGATTGCATCTGGAGAGACACCCTTGCTTTGCAAGCTACTACTTCACTTTGGTATTCATCCACCCATACTCAAACATGCCATCCTCAAACTGACCCTCGCACATGTCATTACCCTTCAAACACTTATAAGCCACACTAATATTTGATACATGCAAAATGTAGGATAGAGACATAAAACTACGGAGATTGGAAGCCTCAACCATAGACATATCCTACAACCAATGCACTTCTTGAGACAACATTTCATATTGAGAGAGACATTCGCTTATTATCCACCAAAAACAATCGAGAGAATATGTGATTGCATCTAGGGAGACACCCTCGCTTTGCATCCGCCAAAAATAGCACATAGATTCTTGGCCAAGCGTATGGAGAAACACCCATTCTTTGCATCTGCCCAAAACAGCCCAGGGATTCAAGATGCAAGCATATGTGATTGCATATGGAGAGACACCCTTGCTTCGCATGCTACTACTTCTCTTTGGTATCCATCCATCCACACTCAAACAATCCATCCTCAAACCGACCCTCACACATTTCATTACCCTTCAAACACTTAAAAGCCACACTAATATTTGATACATACAAAATGAAGGACATAGACAAAGAACCACAGATATTTGAAGCCTCAACCATAGATGTATCCTACAACCAATGCACTCCTTGAGACATATCCTGTCCAAGTTAGGCATATATCGCAATTAGTGAATGCTAAAGACGACATCGTGTACAGGAATCTCCTAGATATACACCCTCACTTTGCATGCGTTGAAAAATACCCAGAGCTGCTTGGCCCCGCCCAAGGTGGGCATATCCGGAAAATATACATGATTTCATCTGGAGAGATGGCCTCTCCTTCTAGACCCTACTCGACATATCGTGCAATTGATACACTTCATGCGGATAAGAATCTCATAGATGATCTATTGTGCTTTTTCAAGTCACTACACTTGACATACATACTGACTTGCTTGACCATGTGTTTTTTTCAAGAAATCCACTATCATAAATATTAGAAGACACCACCGTTTTGCATCTACCAAAAATAGAGCAGAGCTTCTTGGCCCTACCCAAATTGGGAATATACAGCAAGTGTATGTAGTTGCATTTGGAGAGATTCCCTCTTTGTGCATTTTCTGAAAACAACCCAGAGCTTCCTGACCCTGACCCTGGCCCTTTCCTTCATGATGCAAGCATATGTGATTACATTTGAAGAGACACCCTCACTTTGCATCCGCCAAAAATAGCCTAAAGCTTATCGACCATACCCAAATTGGGCTTATCCCGTAGTCACTGCATTCCAAGAGACGACATCCCCAACACAAAGCTCAAAACTTTTTGTGTTTTATAAAGTACACCCCACTTGGTGTACATGTCGACCAAGGTAGTGCCAAGCACGACGTTTTCTTTTAGGAGCCTCCCATAAATTACATTGTTTCTTTTGCCTATTCCTGTGCTTTTGTTCTACAAAATTGCACAGCTGATAGAAAAATTTGGACAAGCCCAATGAAGAAGAAAGATTGGGAAACAAAACCTATTGCTTGGGCCATGTTCGTTGAAGAAGTTGTGGCCAATGTCATAAAGAAAGGCACTTATGACCAAAAACTTGATAGGTGGAGAGAGGCCAATGGGGCCACACGAGTTGTGGCATCACCTCTACTCAATGTGAAGCTTCAAGTAAAGCATAAGATAGAGCAAAAATGGCCACAGAAAATGTGGATTTTCAAGACCATATATTGGCAGCAAAGAAAATGGTTAGCACCTTCAATAAAAGGGTTCATGAGAAGAAAGAGCAGTTGTAGAGAATGAATGTAGACTTGGAGGCAACAAAGGCAGACATGCACATACATGAAGGTCTCTCGAATGGTGTAGATATATTTCAAAAGAAATTGGTAGATTCTGAGTGCCAATTGAAAGCCATAGATGCAGGGGATGAAACTACAAACACGGAGGAAATCATAAGAGATATCTAACTATGAGAAGTGTGCGGCAACAACTTACCACACAGAGAGCAATAGGGTGCAAGAATTGTGTGACTAGGATTTTCGCAAGCTGGAATTCATCCATTTTCCCCATCAGACAGTCATAGATCAATTTGTCTCATCATTGAAGGCATTTGTGCATCTTGCTGCTTGGGATATCCCAACAATGAGGTAGTGGGTGTTTGTATGCTCCAATGCAAACACACTTACCATCTCTTATGCTTTGCACATCTGTGTGGAAGTAGCAATATGTGCATTTACAGTGGCTGCAATCAAGTATTCTCAATGTTTCTCAGCAATTGTGCTCACCCTTAGTTTCGAAGAAGTCTATATTAGCTGGTATGTTCATATGAAAACCTGGCATGTTTTAATAGGTAGTAGATTACACGTGGACATTGGTGGGGGGAGCACCTACTGACATAGAAATGATCTTATCATTGGTAGAAACCTCCCATATAGTGGTAGAATCCATTTTGATAGTGGTCGAATCCACATTGGACCTGCTAGAAATGATGCTTGGAATAGTAAGCCATAAGCTTGCGATAAGTAGAAAGCATGACTAGACCTACGAGAGACCACAATTGATTGCACTATAAAGCAGTGAAGGCCCATGTAAAAGCTAGTGACATGGTAGAATCTAGCCTAGGAAGCACACTAGGCATTGTTTCTACCACTATTACGGTAGAGACCAATAAAATGCACCTTGAAATTGGTGGGGGGATAATCTAGTGCCATAGAAATGATCTGATAGATGGTAGAAACCTCCATAAAGTGGTAGAAACCATTCTGGTATTGGTGGATCTCGCGTTGGACCTGCTAGAAATGATCCTTGCAATGATAAACCATAAGTTTGGGATAAGTAAAAAGCACCACTAGACATGCTAGAAACCACAATTGCCTCCACTATAAAGCAATGAAGGCCCAAATAAAACATAGTGACCTGGTAGAAACTAGTCTAGGCAGCACACCAGGAAATTGTTTCTTCCAATGTAATGATAGAAACCAGTAGACTGCACATGGACATTGGTGGAGGGAGCACCTAGTTCCATATGAATGATCTTATAACTGGTGAAAACCTCCCACAGAGTTGTAGAATCCATTTTCGTACTGATCGAATCCACATTGGACCTGCTAGAAATTATCCTTGGAATGGTAAACCATAAGCTTGAGATAAGTAGAAAGCACGAGTAGACTTGCTAGAAACCACAATTGCCTGCACTATAAAGCAATAAAGGCCCATGTAAAAACTAGTGACATGGTAGAATCTAGTCTAGGAAGCACACCAGGACATTGTCTCTACCATTGTTATGGTAGAAACCAATTGAATGCACGTGGAAATTGGTGGAGGGATAATCTATTGCCATAGAAATGATGTGCTAGATGGTAGAAACCTCCCATAAAGTGGTAGAAACCATTCTGGTATTGGTGGAACTCACATTGGACCTGCTAGAAATGATCCTTGCAATGATAAACCATATGCTTGGGATAAGTAGAAAGCACCAGTACACCTGCTAAACCACAATTGCCTCCACTATAAAGCAGTGAAGGCTCAAGTAAAAAATAGTGACTTGGTAGAAACTAGCCTAGGAAGCACACCGGGAAATTGTTTCTACCATTGTTATGGTAGAAACGAATAGATTGCACCTGGACATTGGTGGAGGGAGCACCTTGTGCCATAGGAATGACCTTATAATTGGTTGAAACGTCCCATAGAGTGATAGAAGCCATTTTGGTACTAGTGGAATCCACATTGGACCTGCTAGAAATGATCCTTGGAATGATAAACTGTAAGCTTGGGATAAGTAGAAAGCACGAGTAGACCTGTTAGAAACCCATGTAAAAACCAGTGACTTGGTAAAAGCTAATCTAGGAAGCACACCAAGACATTGTTTCCAATAGTGCAATGGTAGGCACCAGTAGAAACCATTTTGGACATGGTAGAAACCCAATTTTTGAAAGAAATCATTATGAACTGCTTGAAAGCAAATGGAAAGTGGTAGAAACCATACCCCTAGGATGAGTAGAAAGCACAAATAGACCTACTAGAAACCAGAATTGGTTGCACTTTAAACCAGTAAAGGAATGGTGAAAACCATTGACTTGTTAGAAACCTATTGAAACTAGTAAAAGTCATTGGGCTCTAAGATTTCTTACTAGGTACCTAAGTCTTGGGTGGTTAAAACCACCAACGAAATGGTGGAAACCTCAATATAGTGGTAAAAACCACCAATATAGTGTTGGAAACCATCTATGAGTGCGGAAACCACCTATACAATTGTGGAAACTTATTAAAACGGGTCAAAAGTAGCTGGGTTTTAAGATTTCTTGGTGGGTACCTCATTTCGTGGTGGTGGAATTCAGCAATAAAGTGGTTGAAACCACCAATACAATGGTGGACCACGCTTAATATAGTGGTAAAAAGCACCAATAGAGTGTTGAAAACCACCTATACAATGGTGAAAACCTATTGAAAGTGGTCAAAAGTAGCTAGTTTTAAGATTTCTTGGTGGGTACTTCATTCCATGGTGGTGGAATTTAGTAATAAAGTGGTTGAAACCACCAATACAATGGTGAAAACCCTCAGTAAGTGGTAAAAAATACCAATACAATGCTTAAAACCATCTATAAAGTGGTGAAAACCACCAATAGAGTGTTCCAAGTCTTTTTTGTACATTGTCTAGGTGGTCTTGAAGGCTCACAAGCTGGTTCATCACAATGAAGACTAGTATTTTAAGAGCATTCCCAAAGTGCAAGGTGTGAGTCCCAGTAGTACCAAAAGCAGTTCGCGAGTGCAAGGTTAGAGTACAAGTGAAGCATCAAGTCTACCAACTAGCGATGGCTTTGGTAAGAGCAAACAAAGGTTGGTGAGAAAGTGTTAAGAGACAGACCGGACGGACACCCACCTGGCCGAACATGTAGCCGGACACCACATTTGTAGTTTATTATTTTGCCGAGCTAGTGTAGTAATACTCTATGTAAATCCTAATTCTAGAGTAGCGAGTCAATCTCCTGAGTTGTAATTTTGTCATGACAATTGTAAAGGTCCATATGAACCAGCATTGGCCATTTAGAAGGTCCTAAGTATAAAGGTCAATAACTTTAATGTGAAAGAAGGCTTATCTTTAGAGAAGAAAGGAGCTCTGAAATCATATGCTCAAGCTACAAAGCTGCTCCAACTTGTAATCATCGCAAAACTAATGATTGAGTAATCTGTTTTGAATTTTGAAACTTGCTTTGTACTCCTCTCTCTTTGCTCTTTCATTCAAGTGTAAGCATTGTCGGTTTTGTTGTGGTTTCTGACAATGCGTCTGTGAGCCTTGATTGCATATTTGAGTGCTTAAATCACTGTTTTTAGTCATTTTGACCAGAGGACAATGTTCCTAGACCATAGGGTGACTTTTTGAATAGTTTTGTTTGGATAGTTTTGTTGCAGTTTTTACGACCTTTTTCATGATGGATCGTGATTTTGTCACCTTGTCGGATTACAACCAGACTTGGTAGGATAGTGCCCCTAGGTGTCCTAGACCTCCTCCTAAAGTTTTGTTGCATTTGAAGCTCGTTCAAATGCAAAAATGGCATGATGACCTAGAGCGGTGAGAAAGGACATATGCAGATTTTCCTGATCGTTGACCGATTGGTTTGCTTATTGAGTTGTTGTGCTAGCTTGTTAGGTTCACTTCTTGAGATTGGAAACCTCAAAGAGTCTTCATGCCCCATTCGAGTCAGTTCCCTGAGTATTGACATTATGTTAGTGCCAAATTGCTATGCTAGACATCCTCACAGCGACCCGCTAACATTGGCGCCGCTGTCGGGGATATGATCCTTAGATGGTGAGTGACCTTGTGCGTATTTAGAGCTTTTTTTTTTGGAAGATTTGTCTTCCATTCTATTTACACTTTAGCAGCGAAGTAGCTAGACACGAGGTTTAGTGCTTGGTAGAGTCTAGAAGTCGAGGACTTGCTAGATCTATTCTCGAGAGGTAAAGAGGGTTGTGAGTGAGATAGCCAAAAGCATTTCATTCTTCAATTTTCTCTATGCTTTCAGAGTGCTGTTCAGATTTCTGGTTTGACTTTATTTTATACCTTTTGTTTGTTTTTGTTTCATGTTTCATTTCAGTACTTAGGACTATGGCAAGTAGAAAGTACCACCATCAAATTTGGGCTAAAAAATTGAGGGAAAAATGGTAAAAACCATATTTTGACCGAAATGACCATAACTGTGAAATTCTAAAAATTTGATGGTAGAGACCTCAAAAGTGATCCAAATTCAAAATTTTGTAGATCAAGAACATTATTAGACTCTCTAGAAGCAATTTGGAAAGTTTGGCCAGAATCTATGGAGGAACATGGATCACAATTGATGTACCTCAGAGACCGTTTTGGCAGAAAAGTGACTAGTGGCACTCTGCAACAATGGGACATTGCTCTCATCAAGTTTTCTTGACAGAGAAACTCAAAAAACACATCAGAATTGAATGTCAGGGAAAAACAGCAAAACATGCATTTCATACACAAAATTTGGGGGTTTTCAACTTTTTGGGATCTAAATTCAAAAAGGGGTGAAATTTGGCTTCTATAGAGAATAGAGAGCCTGCATAACAAAATTCATGAAAAATGTTGTCAAACATGGATCGCAATCCATGTACCTTTCGACATTTGGGACTGATACTTGACAAGAACATCCCTGATAACTAGTGGAACAACTTTGCCAAAAGGAGTATAGCAAAAAATTAAAAAATTCAATCAAAGCACCAAAATTCTACCAGATAGCCAAAAATCGCAAGGCAGACAAAAACATTCACTTTTGATTGGGAAAAAATTGTCCAAATTCAAAAAGAAGTGGTGGAATAGACTACTGACACTACAAATAACACCATATTAGAGAGTTGTAGACTTTAGGGCCAATTTGGGAATCACCAATGTCTTGAAGATTTGTCCATATGAACAAATCTCAACCTCTTTTCTAACACCTAATCCTTCCACAAGGTAGTACTTGAAAAGATCTTCCAAGCCATGATCTCAAAAATTTGTATAAGATTTGACCATGTGGTCAAATCTTAAGCTCTTGTTGAAAGTGGGAATTGGAAAATTCCCAAATTCACTAATAGGGTGTCAAATAGTCATCAGACCAAACTTGGTGTTTAGATGTGATGGAACATGGATCATGATCCATATACCTCATCAAAAAGTCTTGGCTGAGATTTGAGCAGTAGGTAGGTGGTATCATTTGGAACAACTTTCCCAAAAGAACCATTTGCAAAAAAAGTGCCAAAAATAGTTCATTGTCAAATTTATGACAACAGACTGTAGAAGTCAGTTTTTGTAGGGCAAAACTGATCCAAATCTAGAAATTCTTGGTGGAGCAAGCTACCAATATGATAAGCTATCAGCACACCAAAGTTCAGATCCAAAACTGGTGGAACATGGATCGCAATCCATGTACCCTCTGAGAAATTTTTGGACATAAAATTTTCCAGACTATAGTAAAGACCATTGTGAACTAAAGTCCCCAAAGAAACATTGTCGAAAAAAGTCCAAAAAGCTCATTAAAAGTGTCAAAAACAATTCAAGGTGAAACCCCTAAACGAGGCCTATGAATTGACTTTTGCTTGACCTAAATTGATCCAAATCACACAAAAACCAGATAGTAGGGATAAGGGGACCAGAGTCCCCAATAGATAGTGCTTCCACGTGTCTAGGGCACGTAGAACAGCTAAAATCTCTTTTTCGTATATGCTCAAGACTCATTCATTGGCATTGAGCCTTTGGATCTTATATGCTATGGCATGCCCCTCTTGAAGCAAAACTGCTCCAAGACAATCACCACAAGCATCACATTGGACCTCAAATGGATTTGAGAGATCTGGAAGCATAAGGAGTGGTTGGGAGGTACGCTTCTCTTTGAGCTTATCAAACAAATGTTTCTCCTTAGAAGTCCATGAGCACTTAACATTTCTCTTCATTAAGTCATGCAATGGTCCTGGTATTTGAGAGAATTTGGGTATGAATCATCTATAGTATACACACATACCAATAAATATTCTTAGCTCATGTAGATTCCTTGGATTAGTCCATGCTTTTATTACCTCCAACTTTGATGGATCCATACGGATACCATCTTGCGCAATAATATGACCTACGTATTACATCTCTTGAATAAAAAATCCGCTCTTCTTTTGATTGATAAAAAACTCATTCTCCCTCAAAGCTTGAAAATTTACATGGAGGTGTTGCTTGTGTTACTCCAAGGACTTGACTAGATGATGATATCATCAAAAAACACTCTAGTGAACTTACGATAGGGTCTAAATATTTTCTCCATTAAACAATTGAATGTGGCTGGTGCATTAGTCAAGCCAAAAGTAATGACTAGATATTCATAAAGACCAAATGTTGTACGGAACGCGTTATTTAGATATCTTTATTCACTATCCTCATTTGATGATAGCCACTTTTAAAGTCAATTTTATTGAAGTAGGTCAAACCTTATAGCTTATCAAATAGATCTTCTACCCGCTGTCACACTGTGGCACGTATATAGTAGGAACGGGCATTAAACGATTTATCTTGTGACTTTTTGACGCATTATTATACTTCATATGATACTCATATACATATATAAAAGCTTTCTACCATACCTTATTATTACCTTTGAAGTAATATAAATGTACATTACTATTAGAAAGTACTGCAAGAGAAGTATCAATAATTGTGTCTCTTTTTGTCTAGGGGAAAAGCATTTGTATATTTCTTCTAATATCTCAGCTATACCCTACCATATATAAATTATTTTCTTCTTTTCACATTTATGTAATAATATAACCCTTCAATAATGCATACCTTCTTGGATACATACAAGAGGGAAGGGCCTACTAGAAGACTTTATGAAAAGGAAGATCCAAAGCTTCTTGGACCATCCCAATTTGAAACTCCCGACCTAAGGGCATGGAGAAAAGGCCAAAACCAAGTCAATATCTTTTAGTAGGCCAATTTTGCCTTTTGAAGCATGTCAATCCGAGTTACAGGTCAAAAGTTACAGGGAAACCAGTGAAAAACCCTCTCACAACTACACTACAAGAAGAGATGGTAAACAGGTGAATCAAGTGAAACGAGGTAATCTTGGTCTATTTTCCATAAAATAAGATATTTGGATGGTAAAATACATAAGCATGTGAATGTGACACCTCAAAGATTCCTTGAAGGACAAGACACACAAGTTGGGACCCCCTGCTGGAGCCACACAGAAGATGCCTAGGTGGGGCCCACATACATCATGCACCCACATGGAGCCTCAATGACCAAAATGCTGAATTTCATGATATTTTGAGTCCTAATATTTCCCATTTTAAGAAATATCCAAAGAACATTTGATTTGGGCTAACTCTTTAGCCTAATCAAGTGATTATGTAAAACATGCCTCCCTCACCTATAAAAAGGGCAACCTTCTCTTCATTGAGGCAAGTTATGAGTGAGTGAGAATAGCTCAATTCCATAGTGACACACTCATCTTAGTGCCACACTTTCTCTTGAAGAAAGGCTGAAGTCTTGCCTCATCATCTCTCTCCATTAAGGTGGTGGCGATTTCTCTCATGTAAGATATATGTTGCTAGTTTTACTTTCATTTGCATATCTAATCCAATAATTGTCTCTAACTCTATCTCTATCTCTCATTATCTATCTTTAATACCACCACCATACTTAGATCTATCTCTAATTCTATATTTACTACTCCTTTGATCTCTCTTGTTGTGTCCTAATTGTTTCATTGGAAGGTAATCAAGCAGCAACCTTGTCAATGTAATGGGTACAACCTTCTTGCAGGAAACAATTATGTGCACAAGGTTATTAACCCTATCTTCATCTTCCACAAGCATCTCTCTCTCTTAAGGTTCTCATTCTCTTCCACAAACTCTAGAATCTCCTTGCTACAGGTACTTCTCTCCCCGCAGTATCCTTATTGCCTAAGGGCAACAATAGGGCTTGGGAGAGAAACTCTCTTCTTCTTCTCCTTTCACTTCTTTCACGCCTTTATCTTTGAACATACTAAGTATATCATTGATGAATAACCATAATCCACATAGAGGTAATTTCTTTTAATTCCATTCAGTGCAATCTATTAGGGTCAACATTTGGATTAGTCGAAAGATTCACTTTCAGCAACGCATAGTGTTTCTATTTGGTCTTGAAGGGCTCAACGAAGTACTTCTCTCACCAAATCCCATCATTCTACCTATTATTGACTATGACTTCTCTTTTGATGTGAATGTGGTTATTTTATTATGAATCAAGAGGATTTGTACTCACAACTAATCCCAATCGCTAGACAAAACATATACATTATAGTGAGCACAAAGCTACAAATATTATCCCATCATATACATTATAGTAGCTTATTTGGAAAACAAAGATTAAATATCATTAACTCATCCATTAATCCTTTTATCCTACCCATGATACGATATGATCGTAACCTCGATGTTTTCATTTTTATTTTGTTCTGACTATCTTTCATGAGTTCTCTCCATCACGTGTGTGTTTGTAAGGAAAAGTGATCGGCTTCTTTGGATACATTTCTTCTTTAGCTTTAGAAGCTATGTTATCTACATCTTGGCTCCTTCTCATAACCCTTGAGCTTCCTCACAAACTCTCACAGCAAGAGGCTCGGTGTCTTCCTGGAAAGACCGCCAACTTCTTGACACCATGGTACGAGAAATCTGTTTTTGATAGTGATATGGTTTAGCACTCGATAATCCACACACATGCGATATGTACCCCGGGCGGTCACTTTTTCGAATGTGTATGCTATCACGTGAGTTAACCGGAGAGGATTATTAAAATATCCAAATGTATCAAAATGTATACATACAGAGGGGGGTGGGGGTTTTTTAAATAGGCATGTAGTGTAAATATAGTATGTATATTGAGGTATTATTAATAACCTCTTGAACGCACGTGATATAGGAAGATTTTGATAAGTGACCGCCCCTGGGGATATGTACCATCTTTCTTTTGCACTCAAAGGACTGGAGAAGAAAAGGGAGAGGAGATAGGCCTTACCATCCCTTTGTCTACCAATTCTTGTACTTGCCTCATGATCTCCTCTTGTTCAGCTTGGAAAACTCAATAAGGAGGCTTGTTAGGTGGTGAGCTTCCTGGTAGGATTTCAATTCGATGGTCATCATCCCCTTGTTTTCGAGGTAAGTCCATAGGGATATCATCGATGAACACGTCTTGGAATCTATTTAGAAAATTAAACAAGTCTAATTCTTCTTAATTCCTAACACTTTGTTTTGTTAACATTAGCATCAGTTAGATACTCTTTGACAAAAATCATGTATGCGAAAACTAAGCTTTTTGTTGACTTATCAAAAGAAGGTGAATTTACAAGTGGTATAGTACAACCGGACTCACTAGAATCTATATACATGCTCTTTTCCCTGTAGATGAAGTAGATTATCCTTTCAGGAAACTTCATGTTGGTAGCCATGCGGTTGAACCATGGTGCCCTAAGGATAACATTCTCATGTTGGAGAGAAGAGATGTAAAAGTCTTCTTTGTTTGCATAACTTTGAAAATGAAACCTCAACTTCCCAATCAAGGGAGTAACGGAGGCTTGTTATCCCTTGAAAGCTCCATGGGCAATTACAATATCTACCATATCGGAAGATTGTATGCCCAATTTAGTGGTAAACTCCGTTAGTATGAAGTTGTGAGTAGAGCCAAGGTCAAACAAGATGAAGGCATCCTGCTCCCTTACCTTTTCCCAAGCATGGGAGAGAGGTAATCCTTTGCAGTGAGCATTCTCTTTTGGAGCTGCGAATGTGGAAGCTCTCCTTGGAAGCTCTAGGAGTCTCATTACGGGCATTTCTTTTGGGGTAAGAATGATATCCATGTCCTTGCTTCCCTCACTTGAAGCATTTGTGGTCCTTACAAAAATCTTCTAGCTCTTCAGGAGAGAGAGTTTATTTTTACCTTTGTAAACTCCCTTCTTCTTGGACCATTTATTGTTGTTGTTGTTGGAGTTGCCTTGCAAAGAATTTTGGGCATTGTTTTTTCCCTTTGCATCATTTTTGTCTTTTCTTTCCATGGGCTTGGTATTACGTCTAGCCCCTTGTTGGAAATTGATTCTCAAATAAACCATAGTGTGGTGGATTATTTCTGTGATAGAACCAAGCCATTGAGAGTTGACATACTCGGCCATTTCTTTAGGTAATCCCGCACAGAATTTTTGCTTTTACTCAACAAAGTCTATCTTTTGATAGATAGTAGCCTTGAGATGTAAATCCCAAAACTTTTCCACATGTTTGTGGATAGACGCATCAAAGAGTAGCTTCAATCTCCTCCATTCAGTAAGCACTTTGTCCTTTGCATCGCATGCAAGGAATTGCTTCATGATGGAAACTGGTAGATTTTTCCATGTCTTTGGATCCTCACCATTTCCACGAAGTCTAGCCCACCATTGATGATTTCTAAAAGTACATAGGTACATGGTGTAGCTTGGAGGACTTTGTGAAGCCCTAGTCTCCAAACGCCGTATCCAATTGCTGGATGAAGGCCAATACTCTGTTGGTAGCACCAAACGTGCCATCATAAGTAAGAAAAGAGATACTCTTTCCTCCCTCTTTGAATTTTTTGAGCTTTTGGGACCTTTTCCATGCAAGGTAGGATTTGCGATGTCCTGTCCTCTTGTATTCTCTAGGAGTGTATCTACTGCTTTCGTCGAAAGAGGTAGAAGGTGAAGAAGAAGGAGAAGAGGGTGAACTCGTTCTTGCCTTTTTCTTCCATTGTTTCCTCTCTTCCCTTTTGGAATGGCGCAAGAAGGACTATGGGTTGACCATTTCCTCTTGGGAGGAGTTGGCGACCAACTAGACCACCTTCTTCGTGGAGCCACATTTTTAGAGGAACTTAGGGATTTGCTTCTTTCTCATTCTTTAATTTCCTCCTCTCTTATGGGAGAGAGTCTTCTGCCTGGGAGTCTCATGTGCAAAATCAAAGCTATCAATGTTTATTCTACTGTCTTGGTTATTGTCAGCCATGCTAATTAAACTTATGTATAAATTACTTTGTGCTTTGGTGCCCTCAAAAACCTTAGTTGCTACTCTTCTTTACCTTTGAAAATTAGTTATCAAGAAACCACACTCGTGGCTTATAGTCCTGTTGAGTGCAAAGACTAGTGCAGAGGGTTTAACATTGCTCGGTTGATTATGGTTCCTGTTGAGATTGCTCGTAGCTCAATAATGGTCAAGTCAAAGGCAAGCCCTGAGAGACTCCATTATTAATACTATAGTTCCCAATGTTGTACCTCGAACTAAGTCCTTCTCAACCAAGATAATAGATCCATGTCCCACTTACCTTGTTGCAATGTGCAAGTCCAACCTTTCATGGACAACTTAAGGACCTCTCTTCTCAAATAAGAAAAGAGAAACCAATAGCTCCGATACCAATGTAATGTAAATGGCCTATGAGCTTAGAGAATAGCGGAATTAAGAGAATTAGAGTGATCATTTTCATGAGACTACTTTGAGATCATAAAGGGTGAACTTAACTTGCAGTAGCAATGTAACCATTATACTTAATTAACTTCTCATGAAGAATACTGTTGCAAGAGAGAGAATTAAAGAACATGTCAACAATTAAGGACAAACTTTATGTGGAGCCGGGCCCCCCTCCAATAGGATTTTGTATTATAGATTCTCCCATCAAGAGAGACTTGGTACAATACAATATTTGTGTTCCTTGTGACCTAGGTGATGCAATGAAGATGGAAATCTTCATGCATCACGAGCATAGCATAAACTTTGTAAAAGCATTTACCATCCCTAACCTCAGTCCCACGGCCTCAAACACCTTCAAAGGTGGAGAGAGCTAGCGGGGAATGAGGGTGGGGAAGAGGAAGAAGAAGCATGAGAAAGAAAAAGTTCCTCACTTATTATCACTCTTATTTCTTAGCATAGCATAATAGCATAGTAATGAAGATTAAGAAGATGGTAAGCTTAAGCATTGAAGCATGGCTCTTGGTTGGAAAATCATTCCATAGCCAAGAGTGTTGGTTTAGGCTCTCAACTTGTCAATAGGCTTGGCGAAGGAGATAGAGCTCTTGCACTTTGCACTTTACACAATGTGTGTGTGTGTGTGTGTGTGTGTGTGTGTGTGAAAGCGAGAGAGAGAGAGAGAGAGAGAGAGAGAGAGAGCGTATACCCCCCAAGATAGCCCCTAGCTTCCTTGGTCGACACCCCCTTGTAGCTCATACTAGAAGATGATTGGACCCCTACAAGCCTAGACAATCACATGCAAGGTGCATATCAAGCAACCATGCTAACCTTGAGACAATTGTCCCCCTTTCCCCTTTGAGAGAGAGGACTTGATAAATGCATAATCAACTAAATACATTAGCTAAATTATCATTGGACCCCTTGAGAGGCCAACCAATTGGCTTTAGGCACACCATGATGGAAACATGAAAAGGAACTTGACAAGTATCCTTGTTACTTCTTTAGACCAAGGTTGCCTTGTGTGAGGGTATGTGTGTTCTCTATCATGCTCCTAAAATGAGGGCTTGCCTCCCCTTGAGTAGGGATCATTTTGACTTTTGGGAACACCTTGAACCCCTTGAACACCTTGGTTATGGATCACCGTAGCACTTTGGTCATTAAGCATGACAAGCACCTTAGTCAGCAAGCACGACAAGCACCTCAATCTTGAGTTGGGTTCCTAGCTCAAGAACAACCCTAGCTTGCCTAAGGTCAAAGGAATTTGAACACTAACCATTGGAGGTCTTTAATGAAGCTACCCTAAGGTCTTAAAGCTCCATTAGCTAGCCTTTCTCTTTGAAAGACCCTCTCTCATTTAAACCCCTTTTACCTTGGCCCCGAGTTAAGATAGATCCATAAGCACATGTCTATATTCTAACCCTTGTTCCCTTCTAACCCTTCTCCCACATTAAATGACCAATTTAATATGAAAAAATCATTTAGGTTGGTTAGATGTGAGATTTTATAACAGCAGTCTACAAAAGTGATTAAAATAAACTAGAATTTAGGCATCATCTCACTAAGAGGATGCAAACACACCTTCTAGTTGAGTTGTAACATATCCATATGCTCATTCATATTTTGCAATGTTTTTCTTTGCCAAGGTGGTTGCTTTAAATAGTTTTTGTGCACTATACTGAGAGTCACGCCACAATCAATTTGCTTTTTCTTTTTCCATGGCACATTGTAATGTTTTGAAAAATCTTTGCACCAATTACATAGGTAGAAAGCAACTTCATAGGTGTCTTTGATTAAATATACCCACCTTCGCCATGAACATAGCTTTGACCTGTGGGCAGTGGGTAATTGTAATTCTCTTTGGCTTATGATAAAATATCCCCTAGAGTGTGTAAGTATTGCATTAGGAAATTTCGGAGGTCATTTGGAGGACCTTCTAAGAAAAATAGAATTTTGACTTTCTCTCTCGAGAAAATAGGTGCGGTAAAAGCAATTGTAAACTTGGAATAACCATTCGAAAAGTGCACTTACAAGTAAATTCTTCCACATTGTCATAATGCCCATGATTATTGAAGAATAAATCATTTTTATTTGCATTTAATGAACATCGTGGAATTGGAGGGAGTTTCCTGTACATGGAATGTATGACTAAAGGAAATAGGAATTATCCTTCCAAACCTGCTCTCTTCTTACTCTCTCACTGTTTGAGCACTGACCTTAAAGAAATCCTCCCTTTCTTGCCATGTTGCATAGATGGCTTATTATTCCACTCCCACAAATGTCCTCCTTAAAAGACCCTTCTATCATCTACACATTGACCTGGATCCCCAACATATGCCACTGTGTAAGCGAGGCAAAACTAACATCAAAGTGACACCGATCATGACAGAGAGACTCAGAGCAGAGGGAGAAAAATACTTAGATATTTGGACGAAAGGCTCACTCTATCCATTGAATCCCATGAACAATTCTTTTCGTGCATTTTCAAATCCCACTAACTTATTGACCTTTGCAGGTAATGGAGAGAATGGATTACTTGGCTACTATAAAGCTTTAAACAACAAATCAGAAACTTTTTAAGACATGGTGAAGGACCAAAAGATTGTAATGCAACACACACAAGAATCACAGGTCTTGCGAACAAAGGTACGGTCATTAAAAACAAAGAGACAATGTTAGGCACTCGTGTGCAAAAGAAGAAACTACGGAATCTTGAAACGTTGAAGGTAGGCTCTGGTGGCCTTAAGAAAAGAATCCAAGCATTGAGGTGAGCATTGTAAATTGCCTAATTAACTTAAACTAATCTTAGTTTTTGTTTATGCTAGTTATACTTTCTTTGTTAGAGATTCCATCTATCTAGACAAAGAAAACATAGACCCAAGGCCAATGTAGGAAAGCAGTTAAAGCCATTGATAACTAGTGGTCTTGCAAAGGATATAATGCATGACAAAAAGTTTAAGGTTTTTCAACGAGATGTCTTTGATAGATTCATTTCAAAGAATGCAGTGCCTACCAAGCATATACGAGGTACATTGGACTCACTTGGAGTTAGTAAAAGAGGTTACTCAGCTATTCAACAGTCTATCTCTTCCATGTTTTTGAAGAAGGGAATAAAGTCTAAGATTTTACCAACTGCTGCAAGTGTTTGGAAGGAAAGACTACATCTCAATAATGAACAAATAGACTTTATTGGATGTCCATTTCATAATCAAGATATTTATAGCTCACAGGGAACTACTATCACTTATGATGAGTACAATAATATCTTCATGGACCTCACTTTTTTGCAAACTAGAATGGTAGAGTTCTACAATATCACATTCGAAGAGACAGGTGTCGTTCTACATTTTGTTTTGAAGCTAGGATGAGTGTGAGATTCTTAAAGAGAAGAAGCTAGAGCGAGTTACAATCACATTAATGAATAGGGATCTTTCCAAATGTCCCATTGATGAGCCTTCATACTTCAGTGCTCAATCAGAAACAAACATATGGTGGCTTGGTGCATTTCTGGTAATCCGGTTATCTCCAATTTTGCAGCTCTAGAAAGCCCTCTATTGTACCTAAATTTTATATTATTTTTTTGTATCTCATAAGGATTAATCTTGCAGGTAAACAAAGAAGACCATGAAATTTTATTTTGGGTGTTCAATCAAACCCCTATTCCAGATATCATTGATAGGAAAATGAATCGAGGAGAGGTATCGGCTATAGGTGGGAGAGGAGACTTTCAAGTTCAATGGCATCTTGCAGGTGACCTCAAAACACTGAAGTGTATGTATAATTGTGGAATGGGTGCCATGGCAAAGTCTCCATGATTGTATTGCATGGAGCTTGCAAAAGTGATGGACCCAAAGTGGTGGCAAAAGGCTCCTACTCATCACAATCAAGACTCTAATTTCCGACCAGTTCTGGATATACCACTTGTTAATGTCCATATTTGTACAATGCATGGTCTCTGCCGAATTGTAGAGAAGTTGGTATATCTGTACATTGGGTTTTCTTGGAAAATCAAAAAGTCATTTGAACGACAAGTCACTCTAGAGGCTTTGGAACTAGTTTTGTCAGATATTGGTCTACATGGGGACAATGTGAAAATACAGCGAGATGAAAAAATGTCAACCAATGAGAAAGATGTACCCTACAGATCATCCATAGGTGGGGCCAAGGCACGCCTTTTTCTATCTAAACCTCAAGGTATGAAATATGTGAAGCTAACAAAGCGAGGGAGAGTATATCACTCTACCTACATTAGCAAAGGTGAGTATATGCAATGGGAAAAACTTCATGTAACAGTGAAAGACCATCAACCAACAGCTCGCGATGCAAAGGGTGATGTGTGGCGTTCCACTGACACATTATTTCAAATGTGATGATCGGTCGTAGGATAATCTCAGGAAGTTTAAAAAGAACCTTCAACTACTGAAAAAATCCTTCAAGACAGCGTGGACTGACACTCAAATCACTCATTACATGGTAAATTCAAAGCACCTCAGATAGTCTTAGTACTAAGTTTGTGTTTAAATTTCTAAATAAATTTCTTGTTTTGCAGCACATTATTTTGAATCATTTGCCATACTTCATCCAAAAGTATGGGAATCCAGGTATATGGAACACCCAAGGCCTGGAGAAGTCTCATTACATGGCTAGAAATGCCTACTTTAGACACACACAGCATGGAGGCTCTCAAAATAAGGCAAATAGTTTGAAGGAGTTATTTCAGTGGTTTTATTGCAGAATAATTCATCACATGTAACAAAAGTAAGAATTGGCCTCTTCAGCAACCGTACAGGCAATAAGACATTTTCAACTTCAGAAAAGAAAGCGAGCATATGCATTCAACAACTCAAGTGCTCTTGAAAGCCAAATTAGGTGGAGGGAGACAATGCAATATGCCAATCATCAGCGGAACAAGAGAGTTAGAGTTTAGATGATTGGATGTACCACAAATGCCTGTAGAATTAAATTCATTATGTACCACAACTATTTCAACATTTTGATGATTTGCAAAAATCATTGGGAACCTCTCCCTTGTATGTGATCATTTAATGTTTTCCATAATCTAAGAGTTCAGTGGGGTTTCCTTTCCCTAAAGATAATGCCATTGTTGTGTATGTGTAGTAATATGCTGCTCGTCCCCCAGTATATCATGGCGAGTAACCAAAACATTCTCTCCCAAAAACCTTGTCGGCGAGAATAACTTTGTCAGCATTTTGTGGCAGCATTGGAACACCTAAGAAGCAAGATAATGTCTTGAAAGCATAGGTTGCAGTATTCTCCTCTTGTGACATTATGTTGTGGAAGATAAGGATGGGTGCCTCACATAAACTAGGAAGATACTGTCCTAGAGCTCCATTACTACCACGGAACTGTCTTCTTCAACGACAAAGAAAGTCGTCCTTTTCAGCAATCCATGATTGTAAACAAAAGAAGTGTTTGTGAATGTGAGAGAGAGAGAGAGAGAGAGAGAGAGAGAGAGAGAGAGAGAGACAGAGATGGGGGGTGGGGGGATGGGGGGAGGATTTTATACCATGAAACTCTCATCTTACAAAAAAAGCTCATCCTTGCATAGGTTGACTGATCTTATTGACTCTTGGGCTGGTCCCTTAAACCAATCCTCCATATCATGTTTACTAGTTGATGGCTTAAGATTATTTCAAATAGTTTGAAATGTGGCTTCATTAGGAAGGCTTTCTTTAGAATTTTCTGCCTTTTCAAAGCAGCCCAGGGGGTTACTGGAGATCTACATTGCCTCGTCATCACTACTGTCATCTGAAAAAAATTCCATTCCTCTCCTCCTGATACTTGGACATAGTGGCCCGTGCAAAGTCCTCCCGCAAACAAAAAATACTTTGTACATCATGAAGGAAAATGTATGACCTATCTCCAAATTTAAACTCTGGCACTCCTGGTAGCATTAAGGTGGCTTGACGCTCATTGAAACCTGACACATCTAGAGGTAGCTTATCTGAGGTTTTCACTGAGAGAAGATTTCTTTGTTTCACCTCTTTTGCTTCTTCTTCTTCAAGATCAATGGAATCCTCGATCTCCGTCACTTCAATATATTCCTCATTATTTTCCTCTTTTTCATCTGCTGGTAAATCGTGTTCCTCCATGACCTCCTTAGGATCTTTCGTAAGACTTGTTAATAATCCATTTAAAAATATTGGAAAAAGCAAAGGATTCTTTAATCAGCTTGCACTCCCGTTCATGTAGTTGCATCAATGAGGCATGTACATAAGAGGCAACTGATTATACTTCTTGTAACACTGCCTTTTAGGATCACAGTCTTCTAAATGGAGTACCACCATTTCACCAACATTAACCCTGCCCACTTGAGTGTGAAGCTCAAACTTATCTCGTTCCAGCTTCAAGTGTTCACTCTGTTCAGCTATAAACACATCAAGATTAAATGGAGCATTAAAAATGCAGAAGACCAAATCAAACTTATCACCAGCCTCAGACGAAACTGCAAAATCTAAAAGCCTTTCATCAATCACTATAGGGTCTTCATAAATAACTGCCTCTTTTTTCTTTCGAATTGCTGCAACACATTGGGCACTCTGCAAAAAAGTAGGTGCTAAAAAATCCACTTCTCTCTTAAGTGAGTTTGGTAAAGTAAATTTTGGAGTAGAAGGGGACTCCATTTTGACAAATGGATCAGTATCAAGCTCCTCCAAACCTAGAGTAGGCTCCTCCAAACTCACCGCAGGCTCCTCCAAACTCATGGCAGGATCTACAACAGATATATCAATGGGTTCTGTGAAGTCTACATTCCTCTTCATTGATGTTTTAAACAGCTTCGATAGTCTTCTCGGAACGTTTGCTTCACCAACAATGCACTCGGGATCTATTTTCTACCTCTTCCTCCTATGTGATCTTAATCCTGCCATTTATTTCATACTCACAAATATAAGTTTCATCAAACATAAATAAAAAGAAGAGCACCACATGATCATATAAGTTTTGAACAATCTATAGCTAGGTATCTCACAGTTATTCCCAACTAATCATATAGACAATAGCATAAGATGATTAGTATGGATAGAATGCAAAAATGCTTTATAGTTGTGAAGAGTAAAAGCCATACAAGTTGATCACGGCACGCAAAGTACATAAACCAAAATCCACAGAGCTACTGGCACGCCATGATCCACTTAATGGGCTTTCATACAATAGAATAGCTACCAAAAAATCTACCCATTTTATTCTTCAAAAATAATGTTTGTACAATTTCAAAAGAGGTTCACGGCGCACGGAGTATGTAAGCAAATGTCCACAACATTACTGGCGCATCGTGACCCACTTAATGGGCTTTCATACAATGGAATACCTACCAAAACATCAAAGAATATTATTCATAAAAAAAACGTTTGTACAATTTCAAAAGAGGATCACGACGTGCGGAGTACGTAAACGAATGTCCATAACATTACTGGCATGCCATGATCCAATATTAGTTGGTAAAGTGTGAAATGGTCTTTTACATTTTGAAGCACAATTTGTAGACACAACTAAACTATGAACCAAATGAAAGTAAAGAGATTGACTTTACCTTTGCCAAGACTAGACATTGCTGTTGGAGTAGAGATTCAGGACTGGGAATGTTGTTCTGGGTCTTCAAGATTCTGATTCGTGCACCTTGAAGGAGGCAGACGCCTTCTTAAGTCTCTCTCTCTCTCTCTCTCTCTCTCTCTCTCTCTCTCTCTCTCTCTCTGTATTTAGCTTCACCAATATGATTTCTATCCTCCCCTTGATATGTCCTCTCACCACACGAGTTATTCTCTCTCTCTCTCTCTCTCTCTCTCTCTCTCTCTCTCTCTCTCTCTCTCTCTCTCTCTCTCTCTCTCTCTCTCTCTATCTCTCTCTCTCCTCCCCTTTTCATGCAATAATAGATATTACCATTGCCGTTTTTAACGAAGCAAGCCTGTTCTGTCTTCAAGAAGCAACATAATATTTTTTACTAGAATTATCATCATTGTTGCTGCTCATGCTCACCGGGTGACAATAATGGACAAGGATACTGAGACGCTCAAGAGAGTACATTGGAGATACGATAAGATCCTTATCTGTAATGAGTTTATTGACCCCCAAATGAAGAATATATTGTTAATACTACCAGGCCACCGTGATCACGGGGTTAAGATTCATGAGGTTACTATTGCTGCTGATGAAGAGGCCCAGAGGAGAAATTATGGGCAAGTTACCACACTTAAATGAACGAAACAATGATATTTTACATTCCATGAAAGAAGCACTATTAGCAACCATTCCCCTTGCTGATGGTACTAGGAAATTAGCTTTGGATTCTGTTGATATTGGGATTTTGAAAGATCCCAATGCCCAAATTACACACTCAATTGTTTATTCATGCCTAAAGTAAGTGCTCTTCTCTAACTTTGAGATCCTTTTTTTTGGTACTTGGTCTCTAATTAAATCCTTGTTTTTTATTGTAGCTTAATAAAGAGCCAGGTCCCTCAAGCAACCCATACTGAAATATATGTTCTAGATCCACAGTTGTCTGTGCCACTCTGGATAAAAAGCACCCCTCATGGCACATTGGAGAGATGGTTTGTCCATTGTCCAATGCTTTAGGTCACAACTCTGGTGTTGCCATACGAATCAAATAATCATTGGAGCTTTGTATGCATTGAACTGGGCAAACAAGTGGTATAAACTATCAATTCCATACAAGGAACACATTCAGAGATAAGAGTGTGAGTGTTGATAAAACCTTGAGTGTTTATTTGGGCTATGGTTAATGACCTCAATATTGTTAATCACAAATAACCTTCACTGTTCATAGATGTGTAAAAATATTACTTCATGGCTATAGAAGGTTTTGTGGAAATCATGAACTCTACAAGTCAAACTTTAAAGCTGTCAAAGTGTCGAATCAGACAAATCCAAATTCTTGTGGTTGGAGATGTCTTCTCCATGCAAAGTACATACTAGAGAGTTTTTTTTCTTTGAACCCATTTATGTCAAAGGTGTTTCCTTGCTATGGTCTGGACCAGCTTGGTGCTATTATTAACTAAAGTATTGACCATAAGTTAACCTAATTTTGCAGAATGCTGTAGAAAATTATACCTTGGAATATTTACAAAGGTTTTGGATGTAGAAGATAGTTTTGTCGACGACCATATAATAACTTTAACAATGACCGGTGATGAGGAAGTCATGCCAATTTCCACCACTGGAAAGCAAATCCCTAAAACTAACCCCATATTAGAGGAACAAACACCGGTATGCTTTGCAGTTGGAGCGGCTGAATACGAAGTTGGGGTTGATCAATGTGAAGTAGACCTAGCCGTTGAAAATGAAAATGTAAAATGCTCCTCAGAGCCGAGGAATGCAATACATGTTCTAGGCAAAGTAGAGGAGGATAAGGGAGTGCCTATTATTGTGGCATAGGATGTGGCACATGATCAATTTGAGGAAGTACAAGCTCCTGTAATTGCTGATGTGAAGAGCTCTTCAAAGCCGAGACAAGATACAGAGTGTCTTGACCATGTAGAGGAGGAGGACAACATTGCAAATCAAAGCCAAGAACAGACAATAGAACAGGTTAACCATTCAGCCATTGAAACTCAAGAGTCCTATGCTACACAACCGCAAGAGGTGGATACCCTTGGCAATACAAAAGGGAACATCGACACTCAACAACATAATTTCAACATTAGAAATGACCACTATGGACTCTTGCTTTAAGTAGATATGGTTGTTCCGGTAATATACATTGTACTTAAATAATATACTCTTTTTTGTTTCTATCTACCTATATGTATGCACACAATGATTGCAGAGACTAATTATCTTGGATCTCAATGGATTGTTGCTGCTATGACAGCCGTACAGTGTACATACAGAGCTCTCCTTTGACCAGGCACAAAGGAATTTTTGAATTTTTTGATTCCTCGATTTAGGGTTGCTACCTGGTCCTCAATGCAGGCCAAAACCTGAATCCCCTTCTTACTATAGTTTGCAATTTGGCTGAAATTGAAAGATCGGATTTTTGTTTTGTGTATAGTCAAAGAAATTATAATACCATTGTAGGACATTTCCACCCAACTAAAGCTAATGTACCACATTTTTACAAGACCTTTGAATAGATCAATGTGCCTTATGGTGCTCTCAATACTTTGTTGATTGATGACACACCACATAAGGGTTTACATAATCCACCCGGCACTACTATTTTCCCACCTTCATTTGAAGGGCATCTTCATGCTTTTTACCTAGAGGACATTTTGGTCACATACCTGCAAGCAATGTACTTAAGCCCATTGAGCACATCGGAATTTGTACTTACAAATGTACTTAGTAATTCATTGTTTATACCTTAAATTGGTACTGTCTACCTGTCTATGTGTTTCAAATACTCAGAGAGAGAGAGAGAGAGAGAGAGAGAGAGAGAGAGAGAGAGAGAGAGATCCTTGAGAAAACACTTGATATTAAAATTAAACTAGTAAAAAAAGTTACATTTCATTGAAGCCATTCAGGCCAGATTTCATTGAGGCCATTCAGGCTAGATTACATGGGCACAATTTGAATACGGCCAGAAATATCTCCACACCAAAAATGATTCTCCCTTGGTTGCATTACTCTTCGTCCGCCCAACAAGAGATAAAAGTTTATGGAGTCAATGTTGGCAGTCTCCTCCACTATGTCATGTCGAAGTTGCAAAAGATTGCATTGCTGCTTTATTGTAATTACTGTCATAAGATTTAGGTCTTTGTCCACCGCTTCCACGTATATGACAGCATTGTTTGCCAAACTTGTTGCCTCTTGATCCATAGGCACATAGCAATCTTCAACAATGTGAGAAGGCTTGTACCAGAAAGAGATTATTAATGTCTGCGTCGCAAGAATATACTTGAAAATGAAAGTGTAAAGATCAATCTTGCAACATATGCCATCTGTTTCTTTCACAGACTACCCTCTATCAAGAAGATTATCACACAAGAGGGAATCGAATGATTTGCAGAGCAGCATAGTTTTAGCAACATGTACTTTGGAGGTATGAAATAGCTCAATAAAGAGACCAACAAGACAGAAATATGCAAGTTTCACCAATTTAGTGGGTACAGAGTTTTGGAGAGACCTCTGAACACCCCTATAAAGCCTCCTCCTCAATGCCTCACTCATTGTTGTGTCCGGAACGGGCCAATCCACGGAGTTCAAGTTGGTTGGTAGTGGAACCTTCACCAAAACTCCTCTCTAATTCCTTTGATTGAGTTGGTAGAAATGTTCATAGAAGAAAATACCCTCGTTGTCGTGCAGCTCCGCTCCCATGCTAAGAAAGATACCAGAAAAATGCACGTCAAGCTTATTTGAAGATTACTTGATTAATGGTCAGTGATCAAGGCTTGTTAACATGCCAAGTTTAATAATTAATGTATGCGAGAGGCGCCTTAAAAGGGCCAAATGATACCTTAATGATGCTAAAAAGGGCTATGCTTGAAGTGAGTATAGATGGATAATATGATCTAAAAATGCAGTGCTTGAAGTGCTCTATCGGCCTATCTTTATGGCTCGTGGATTGGAGCTACGGTGAAGAAGTTATGGTAATTTGAAGTTTAAGTCGATTGTAGATCCGCACCGGATTGGGCAAATGTAGTTGAGGTGAAAGAAATGAAATGAATGCACGGACCTGAAGTGCTCACTTTGTGCAGTGCGGTTTTTTAGATCACTGATCGGAGCTACGATTGCCAAGTTATTGGCCGTTAAAGATTCACCGATGGCCGGTTCCGTACTAGTCTGGTCGGCTACGGTGGATTTCCATCTAGGAATTTTTGACTTCAACCAAGTTCTGGAATGTCATTCTATGCAGAACAACGATTGCAAGATATACCCAGCCTGGTTGCGGCAAGGAAGCTCTAGAGAAAATAATCATATGCAAAAGGAATGCTTTTCTCAAAAGCCACTCACTTGTACTTGCGTCTTGAGGGCAGGAGATATTGACAGGGAAAACGAAATCCTGATGATATTTTCAGATTAGGGCTAATGGGAGCCTTGATGCTGACATGTATGCCTAATGTGGTTATGTATGCTGTTAGTTACGAAGAAGCACAAAAAGTTCTTGGTGAGATCTTTATCCGAAATGTCCGCTCATGGATCATATTGATTGTGGGACATTCCTAGCGGCCACTAGGAGTGCTTGGTACTGCTTGACCAATACGTATGCCAAATGTGGTGCCCAGGGGTCCATAAATAGTCAACCGCCCATAACGAGGCTCAATGGCGGCCCGGGAGCAAAGGCCACCCACCCAAGGCAAATGGTATGGCCACCCTAAAGAGTAAAAGGGTGTGAACTAAAGAGAGAAGAAGAGGTGGAGCATGTAAAAACAGCGCGCAGGCAACATGGGCGGGAGAGAGAGCTCGCCCCGGGCGCCGTGATGCTCGGATGGCGATGAGCATGAAAGGAAAACCTCATAGCTGTCCATGGAGATCCTAATCGGCACCATCTTCGGCGGATTTTGCACCGGTAAAAATCCAGGCTTCCACGTCATGGAGCCGTTTCATGCCACATCATTGACGCCGGCGCTACTGAGAGGAGTTATTAAAAGATGGGTTTTTTAGGGCATAAAGGGAGGAGATAATAAGAGAGGTTCAAAGGAAGGCAAGAGGGGGGGAAGAGGAATCGGAGCAAGGAGCAAAGCTCCCTCTCTCTCGATCTCATGCTCAAAAAGTAAAGTACTTACTTTCTCTCGCTCTCTTTCTCTCTCTCGGCCCTTAAGAAGAAAAGGGATATGGAGAAGGGCATCGAGCAAGGAGGATAGCAAGGTGAAGGGCAAGAAACAACGGAAAGTGGTTAGAAGCGGGGAAGGCAGGAAAACAAGACAAGAGGAGAACAAGCATAAAGGGAGGCTCAAAGCTTGGTCAAAGGATCAAAGGAAAGAGCTTGGTCAAAGGATCAAAGGAAAGAGCTTGGTCTTGAACCAAAGCAAGAGAAGAAAGCAGGAGAAGGCATGCACGGTAAACAAAGCAAGGTAAGAAGCAAGAGGAAAGCACGAGGCAAGCCAAGTAGGGGTTAAGGGACTCAGAGCAAGTCGAGTAGAGGTGAAGATAATGCTCGTGAACAGTAGATAAGCCAGTCCAAAGTGCATAAAGCAGGAAGTTACAGGATAATTGGTAATAACTGAATCTTGATTATCGAGGCAGTGAACTAAATTGAAGCTTGCAGAATCCACGAGGTATTTGAAGCAGATAAAGCGGCAGAGGAAAATTTCCATCATCGTCATGCATTAGAGATTGAATTAGCATTTTGTTAAGTCTGGTGTCGTTAACGGCCCAATTAATCCTGTAAACGGGAGCTTAAACTCCTATTTAGTAGATGATCCAAGTGATGGTGATGTTAACAACCTGCCTTGGCTAAGGACTAAGTTGTACTCAAAGTAATATTCAATTAAGTGATGATTGTGGTGATTGCCAGAGCTGTCAATGTCTCTTGTTCTCTCTCTTTCACACCTCCCACAGCCAGAGGCCCGGCGCCTGCCTGGCTCACGTAGCGAACACATATCCCCTGACATCGTCAGCCAGGCTTTTGCTAGTTCTGCCAGCATATTGCAAGACCCCAATATGAGCATGGGTCACAAAGATGAGACCTATAATGCACTCCAATGGATCCCATTCCTCATATGAGGAAGGATAAACATGTGTGAATGTAAGAGAATAGAAATAAATACAAACATCTGTATAACCTAATTATATACCTGTAATAAGAGAAGAAAAAATTGATTCACATTTGAAATGTAAGATAACATTTATAGAAGAGTGCTAAATAATTAACTTACAGTTGCACCGTGGATTATGCACCATGAAGACATCACCGCCATTAGCAATCCCATCAGAGTGAGTGAAAACATGTTGAAGAAAGACTTCTTTCACAGTATTCTTACCAACCTCGACTTTGAAATCCAAAACTCTTGCTTTCCATGCAGAATGAAACATATTTGTAGTTTTCGAGCTTTTTCTCCTTCTTGGATGCATAAGAACCTAAGAACTTTTGCTTATCCTCTGCTCTTGCCACCTATTATCTGCACTGAGAGAGTTTGAGATTGAGATAGTGCTTATGCTACTACATGGTCTTCTTGGCACACTAATGGTGAGGCTAGTAGTTGGGGATAGTGTAGAGCAACCTCTAGAACTTCTTGGGTGGGTAGAAGATGAAGCTGTAGGTATAATGTAGGGAGAATGAGTTTTGAAAGCCTTTCATAAAGGTAGTGGATATGTTTTAATGAAGGGAGAGAGTTAGCTGTCAATCAGTAAGTCAAGTGTCAGCAACTTGACGACTACTAGCAATGGGCCCTACTTTGTGAGACGAGGAAGTTACCTTATGAAAATGGGACAAAACTCAATATTTTAAAATGTTTTCTTTCATTTTTGTGTTATTTTCCATGCATTTATACGTTACGTAAGGTTGTTGCTCATTGGCTGCGCCTTCTTTTCTCTCTCTTCAATAAGGCCCTCCAAATGACCTCCAAAATTTCCTAATGAAAAAGAAAGATTTCTCTTCTTCATAGTTTAACAAATTTATCAATCATTGTCTCACCTCTATGTTAGCATATGTATTCACTAGAAATACACAATATAACGTCGTGTTCAGGTAGAAAATGTATTTTGTTAGCATGACTTTTCTTTTATTTATCTATAATATTATAATGGGGGAAGGGATTCCGACTCGTCTCCCCAAACACATTCCCAAACCTCCTCATTCCGAAGCGTTCAGGGAGTGCAGTCTGAGCGAAACTGTGTGTGTGTGTGTGTGTGTGTGTGTGTGTGTGTGTGTGTGTGTGTGTGTGTGTGTGTGTGTGTGTGTGTGTGAGAGAGAGAGAGAGAGAGAGAGAGAGAGAGAGAGAGAGAGAGAAGCTTAGAAAGATGGACTCCGGAGCCTGATAGGCATGTTGTGATAGCATTGACTGAGAGAGAGAGAGAGAGAGAGAGAGAGAGAGAGAGAGAGAGAAGAGAGAGAGAGAGAGAGAGAGAGAGAGAGAGAGAGAGAGAGAGAGGGGTCTGCTCAGGTGAATCGAGCATGCACTGGCGGAAGTGGGCATCGAATCCCATGCCATGCTCCTCGAAATGCCCTCATCTGGTCCAGCTCCTCTTCAGAGAGCAGTGAGCACAACAATGGTCCAATTTTTTAGTGATCTCAACCAAAGCTTGCTACAACTGCCTCACAAGATCGACGAGGTCGATGGGTGCAAGGGTGGGTAGTGTGGGAATCGCCCATGGCCGGGAACACGCTTTGATTGCATCATAGAAGAGAAGCACACTAATGTAATAATCGAAGAGCATGTCGAGGGTGGAGAGCTGAAGGGTGGCTATGGGGGTGCTGGTGGTGAAGGTAACTGAGGGATGCAGGGGCTGGGTGGTGAGGAGAATCTCCCGTGAGAGGTCGAGGGAGCCCTAACTGAAGATATTGAGGATTGTCATAGCGTTGCTGAGTACTTTGGACATTGGCAGAGGTGGTGAGGGATAATGAGGCAAGAAGTAGAGAGCAAAGCTCTCCTTGCAAGAGTACACAAAGCTGCAGGTTTCGAACGGGCGAGAGGCGAGAGAACCACCCCGCCCCAATTAAGTTCTAGCCAATGTTCACAAAAAAACATTTTTCCTAGCATACAAAATTCCCTTTCTTGAATTTCCAAGAGAAACTTAGGTTTATATTTGGGCTTTGACACTAATTATCTCTATTTTGGGGTGAAATTTCTCCTTTTTCCCTTGCCTTCACTCGGCATCTTTGAAATTGAAAATGGCACAATCATGGCGGAAGGGAAAAATGCGAAGCTTTTCATAGCCGAGGCTTGAGTCTAGAGAGAGAGAGAGAATCTCAGAGAGATGGAGCTTGATAGAACTATGTTAAGTGTGAAGAGAAGCTTGGAACTCGGAAGCCAGACTTGGAAACAAGCTGCACAACACACACACACACAGAAGCTCAAAGAGATGGAGCTTGATAGTACTATGTTCGTAAGTGTGAAGAGAAGCTTGGAACTCGGAAGCCGTACTTGGAAATAAGCTGCAGAAAACACACACACACACACACACACACAGAGCCTATTTATAGCTCTAATATAAATACCTCGACATTGCTTCCCAGAGACTAATTTTGGTGGCAAGAGATGTAGTCAGCAAGCGTCGTTAAGGGAGCTGCCTTAGTTGCATCAAATCTAGAAAGCTCTTGACGGGCATTGCGAGAGAGGGCATCTACATAGACACGAGCTCTATGGAGGCCCATGAGCTAGGGAAAAGTGGTCTTAGAAGAAATGAGCTAGTCTTTGCTGGCAATCTTGCCAAGCTCGGCAGACGATTGGGTGACGTCCAGGATATCGTCCACCACTTGAAACAAGATATTGTCTTGCCGTAGCTGCACAGAGCTTGGACATCGGCCTTTCAGTACTCTATTTTTCTCTATTTTGGTGTAAATTTTCTCCTTCTCCCCTCACCCACCACCGGCATTTTTGAGCTTGAAAATGGCACGATATTAAGTTGAGACACATTTTCCCGAACATTGACGCACAGACTCCGAGGAATGTTTCAAAAATCAATTTCACAAACATACAAAATTCCCTTTGGGGTAGTTTAAAAATTCAAAGAGAAAATGTTTCCGGCCCCCTTTCCCTTGACAACTGGCAGCATTTGCTTCCTTCGACGTACCTGGCGGCCTGCAACACAAGAAACAACGAGGGCCAACCGAGTGTTCTCTGTAGCTCTACGGTTGTACACACACACACACACACAGATGCTTCTTCTTGGTTAAAGGTGGCATATTTTTTGTTGTGTGTGTGTGTGTGTGTGTGTGTGTGTGTGTGAGAGAGAGAGAGAGAGAGAGAGAGAGAGAGAGAGTATTGTTGATGGCCATCCGGCGTCCGCCTTACACACACACACACACACACACATAGATAGATAGAGAGAGAGAGAGAGAGAGAGAGAGAGAGAGAGAGAGAGAGAGAGAGAGAGAGAGAGAGAGAGAGAGAGAACTACCCTTTTGTTCTTTTTTGGGGAAATTACCAAAATACCCCTCTAATATTTGGAAACTCCCAAAATACCCCCAATATTTTGTCATAAATTCCCAAACATCCCTTGAGATTTTCCAAGATTCCCAAAATACCCCTGGTCTTGAGATAAGTCTCTCTAAAGATAAAAGAATTTGTAGCTTTTTATAAGAAGAGTGGTTGTCTATCAACACAAGATGCTAAAACTAGAATTTGAGTTGGTTATGTAGGCTTTGGAGATAAAGTGCTCCGTATTTTTAGACATAGTCTAAAAATATGGAGTGGTTTTCTATCAACACAAGATGCTAAAACTAGAATTTGAGTTGGTTATGTAGGCTTTGGAGATAAATCACTCCATATTTTTTGACATAGTCGTCATTTTTTGCGAGGGAATTTCCCTGCTAAGCACTCAAAGACGGACCTTAGTTATAAAAAATGAATAATAGAAAATCTTGAACAATCTCACCAAAATAGATAAAAGGATATTTTGGGATTTTTAAAAATTTGAGGGATATTTTAAGAATTTCTACATAGTGTGTTGTCCTTTTGAAAAGCACAACTTTTCAATGGGCTTCCTATCTGGTACGTCGTCTCCTGGATTGCACATTTGAATAATACTCTGGTGAAGGTGATGTACACGGGCATTCTTTGACGCTTATTGATACAACTGGATAAGATTTATTGGGTGCACACTCCATGGCAAAATGCAGGATATAAGCCCATGTGGCTCTTCTTACCTTATTGGTCTCAATCTCTCAATGGTTTTCTTGATCAATTTGTCGAACATGGAAAGGGAAATAAATGCATCCTCTATCGAGCAACAGGCAGAAGATAAGCAAGATCACCTCGATGCAAAATAAACAACAAGAGACACGGTCCATATATTGTAGTGTAGGAGCCTTAAATTATAAGGGGAGCTACCAAGCTGAGCACCATGGCCACCATAATAGGAAATGGGAGCCCCTTTCAACGTGATTGTTGCCTTAAGGTCTCCTTGCTCTCTCTCCTATTTCTCCCCTCAGTGAGCGTGAGCAATCATGCACAGGTGGACCTTGAAGGCATTTGGAATTACACTAGATGCGGATATGGGCAAAGGAATTCACGATGATATGGTTCGCTAGGGGTTATTGAAAGAAAACGGTGTGCTTGGCATTGCCTTGGTCAACATGCATGATGAAGAAGCTCTGGGCTGTTTTTAACATTTGCAAAGAGCTCCAAATGCAAATTGGGATGATATGGTTAGTCAAGCGGTTGATGAAAGAAAACGTTGTGCTTGGCTCTGCCTTGCTAGAAATGTATTCCAAATGTGGTGCACTTCATTAAGCACAAAAAGTTCTTGAGGAGCTTCCTTTCTGGAGATGTGGGGGGGGGGGGGGGGGGGGGGGGGGGGGGGGGGGGGGTGGGGTGGGGTGGGGTGGAGAGAGAGAGAGAGAGAGAGAGAGAGAGAGGAATCTCTTGCCTGCTTTTTGTTGCGATGGAGCCTCGCAAGAGTGAATTGATCGCAAGATATGTCCAACCGTAGGATTAGGAAGCTTTGGGCTATTTTCAACAGATGCAAAGTGAGGGCATCTCTCTACACGAAATGACGTACACTAGCACCTTATGCTGGTAGTCTTGCATTGTTGAAGGAAAATGTCATGCTTGGCATTGCATCGGTCGACATGTGTGCTAAATGTGGTGCACTTCCTAGAGCACAAAAAAGTGCTTGAGGAGCTTGCCATGCGTGAGCATCGCCGGAAGCCTCACCATTGTAGAAAACTAGGTTATTTTTTTGGGGCTTGAGGGTAAGAGGGGCCATGCGGGCGGCCCTGTTTTACTATTACTATTACTATCTAGACTAGCATAATATGGCGGAAGGGGGAGCCCTTTACACGTGTCGAAATTTGCAACATGAAGGCTAAACTCCAAAATTGAGAGAAGCCCCTGTGAACGTGATAAAGAGGGAGAGAGCAAAAGAGAGGGAGGACGCGGAAGGCAACCGCCGTACGAGTATATATTAAAAAGGAAGGCCTCAGATCCATGGGGCAGGATGTAAGACTTTCCATGGTTATTTTCACCTTTTCTGGCTAGGAACTGGGACCGTTTGAGCTACCAGCAATCAGCTCCTCGTCACTATATGGCACGGCTCTAGCCAGGGGGGATCTAAGGCCCAAATTTGGCGGCGCGAGGCGGCTTTAATCTCGACCGTCGGATCATGTAGTGAACTGGGGGTGAACTCGGGCTGAACTAGGGGTGAACTCGGGGCAAAAATGGCCCCCCTTCGTTCACTCCTAGTTCACCCCCCCCTTCGTTCACCCCTAGTTCACCCGCCTCGCGGGGTGTGGGTCGAACCTGAGACGTTTCGGTTTCCACACGAATGCCCTACCACCACGCTAGTGCGCGTCATTGTTCATGTTGGCATGGCACATGATCATATCCTAGTTTAGGCGCCCCTAGTTCACCCCCAGTTCACCCATCCCTAGCTTACCCGCCCCTAGTTCATCGTTAGTTCACCCTCCGTTCACCCAACCCTAGTTCACCCCTAGTTCACTTTGTGATCCGACGACGGAGATTAAAGCCGCTGGCCGCCCAAATTTGGGCCCTAGATCCCCTCTAGCCCAGAGCCGTGCCATATAGTGCCACGCCACAAATTTTCCAGTGACTCTGCAATGCATTTGTCCTCGAGATGTGGTTTCTCGCGATGCGGGTGCTCTCTCTCTCTCTTTTTCAGACCTGATCCAAACGCTCTCTACATGATGGTATCTATTTGTATTGCTATTGACTGCCACCCCTTTGTGTGCCCTGTGAACATGCTTGGCCAGGGCTACCATGCACTCCTCCTTGCTCATCTTCATCAGCTAAAAGCGCTCTATCAAACAGCCACGCGAGAGGGTGCTCCTCCTCCTCGAACCTGCTTGGACATTTTTAAAAGAGATTCCACTTGATGAGCAGAGATTCCACTTAAAATCAGACTTCCATCATTTCAATGTAATCTCTCTCTCTCTCTCTCTCTCTCTCTCTCACACACACACACACACACACACACACATAAGAAGTGTTTCAATATAAGAAGTGGGGCATAATGCAAGTGCTAGAGAATTCGCTAACAAAAACTCTCTCTCTTTTTTGTGCTGAGCACATAAGCACAGCCAGCCACTCTGCAGTCACCCACACACCGTTCACACCTTTTCTGTGAGAGTTGCTGCTCCAGCCACCAGAAAAATCAAGCCCTGGAATTCACAGCCAGCCAGCCAGCGAGGGTTTTCCTCTTGTTCAACACAAAAACGCATGGCTGTGCTTATGTGCTCATCTTCTTGGGTGACCGAAGGCAAACCTCTGAGCGGCTGTGATTATGTGCTCAAAGTTGCAGGTTGAACACCCATCAGGCCAGATTTCGTGACCGGCTTTATGTGCTAAAGCTCTCTCTCTCTCTCTCTCTCTCTCTCTCTCTCACACACACACACACACACACACATAAGGTTTCAATAAAAGTGGGGCATAATGCACGTGCTAGAGGATTAACTAATGAGTGCAAGCTCCTGATTTGATCATCCGGAGATGATAGGATGCAATAATCACATTTTGGCTTGAGCTAATTAGGCTCTTAAATATCATAGAATACTGAGTGGCACTTGCAATGGCTTCTCTCGTTTGTAAAGGATTTTGTATGTCTGGCCAACAGCTAGCTTGGATATGGGTTCAGGTTATTGTGTGTGTGTGTGTGTGTGTGAGTGTGAGAGAGAGAGAGAGAGAGAGAGAGAGAGAGAGAGAGAGAGAGAGAGACCTACGAGGCAATAACCTCTCCACACCCCTCCACCCACCTGTGAGGCTGTGCCCACAACTTTCGGCGACCTACCGCAATGGGGCAATCAATCTTGATGGCGAACTAGGATACTATGTGGTCGACATCACCAGGGTAGCACAATGGCAGGCTAGTACTCCGGTCTCTGCATCGAAAGCAGGGGCTTCGTCACTTGCATGCAAGAGCTGGCGGTGGTGGCCACCACTCCCCTAAAGCAATGACAGGGCGTTTGATTGTGCATCCAGCTCTCTCTCTCTCTCTCTCTCTCTCTCTCTCTCTCTCTCTGTGTGTGTGTGTGTGTGTGTGTGTGTGTGTGTGCAGGAGATTGCTCGCCGGACAAGCTACCTTCAAATTTGGAAGAGCCGCCGTATCGGAGTTCTAGGAGTAGGTTGAGGCGGGTAGAGCCATGGGCGGCCTGCCCAAAGTTTCCGAATAGAAGAATGTAGCCGCCCACAGTCCGGACGTTGGCCACAAGCGATGCTAGCAATGGCCGAGCTGCAAGTGGTAGAGATACAGGCGTTAGGCCCATCACCATGGCTGCTCACTAAGCACAACAAGCAGGTGGAATCGAAACCAAGCCACCAATTCAATGTCAGCTTGCAAGGGGTCGTGGGATCATGCGTTGTGCTTGAGCCCAAAGCTTCTACTTATGAACATAAGGCGCATAGCTTCTACTTATTAGCTGCATGGACGAACAGGAGGCGCCAATCTACTCTTGCGACCATTGCTCGAAGGCAAGGACGACCAGCACGCTCAATCATCGCCAGCGGCCACTCAATGGGCACTTAGCTTCCACTACAGGAATTCCTTATGCACAGCTTTAGAGCAACCATGTGGGCTCATTCTAAATATCGGACTCTCAAGGATGTGGCATCCTTGAGAGCCTGCCATGTGGCCACGAGGTGAACCGGTCAAGAGTTGGTTCATTCACGGTGATGTTCATTCACCAAAATTGTTTAAACACACATTATGAATAAGCACGGGGCTGGTCTACAGAGCCTGGGGTTTGAACCCGGGTGGGCGCGTCTGCAGGTGTAGTTAATTCGAGCAGGTTATAACACGTAGCACTGAGCAGCAACCGCGCGGTATCATACTTATTTAAATAATTTCGAGGACGGGGGGGCGCTTTTATCGGGCGCACCCGGTTGCGAGTTTTGCCACGTCCGTTGAGAGTCCGAAATTTAGGCTGGGCCGAAGCTTTGTGGGGTCTGCAAGGTCAAGCGGGAAGGTAGGAAACACGAAAAATCTTCTTGGAGGTGGTGAGTGAAAGGCAGACGCCATCGACGGAGAGATGGCCGAACAACCAGTTGCAAGGGGGGGAGCTAGCGGGCGTGCTGATTCTGTAGGGACTTGGGGCTACTGCCGAGGTTGCTATTGGCCACGCTGCTGGGCGATTTGAGAGGTGGCTCAATGTATTGCACTTTGTAGAGCTCTGCCTCCTTGTTTACTCCGAAAAGAGAGAGATAGCCCCAACACAACAAAGGGCACGGCCAGCCAGCCAGCCAGCAAACAGGTTGGAGGAAATGGTCTGCGGTGAGCTTCGAGGTCTTAGCCAGCAAACAGGTTGGAGGAAATGGTTTGCGATGAGCTTCGAGGTCTTAAGCACAACAGGAGATTCGGCCGGAGGATCAAAGGTGCAAAACTTGCCAGCTAGGTGAGAAACAGGCGGGAAGCTCAGGCAAAGCAGGAAGGGAGTTGGCTGGGAAAGATAAGGCTTGATCTACACCGGCCAGCATGCCATGCTCCCACCATGAAAAGAACTTGCCACGTTAGCACATGAGACTGCACATCTCCATTCGACTTGGATGGCTGGAGCAGTTGTGCTCATGCTGAGAGAGAGAGAGAGAGAGAGAGAGAGAGAGAGAGAGAGAGAGAGAGAGAGAGAGGGGGGGAGAGAAGCTGTAACCACATCCTGATCCTACGAGGCAATAACCTCTCCACACCCCTCCACCCATTTGTGAGGCTGTTCCTACAGCTTTTGGCTGACTAGCTTAATGGGGCAATCAATCTTGATTGTGGACTAGGATACTATGTGGTCGACATCACCAAGGCAGCAAAATGGCAGGCCAAGTACTCAAGCCTCTGCATCAAAAGCAGGGGCTTCGTCACTTGCATGGAAGAGCTGGAAGTGGTGACCACCACTCTCATAAAGCAATGACAAGGCGTTTGATTGTGCATCCATCTCTCTCTCTCTCTCTCTCTCTCTCTCTCTCTCTCTCTCTCTCTCACTATAAAACTTGCAAAGCGTATACCGCATCCCTTTACCGCGTTTTGTAGAGAGAGAGAGAGAGAGAGAGAGCAAAATGGGGTGGCCAAAGGAGAGAGAGGGGTGTCAGAAGGATTTATTTTGTAAATTAAATATTACCACATATATTACCACGTATATTGTCACGCGTATTATCACGTATATTATTGTGCATATAACCGCATATATTACCTCAAAAAATAAAATAAAAAAGAGAGCACGGTATGCCGCGTTTTTTGCAGCATACCTTGCTCTTCTACTCCTACCGCCATCGCACTTGCAATCGTATTCTCTCCTTCTCTCCCTCCCAAAGCTCCCATGGCTTTTATACCCTAGCCAAAGTTTCTTTAGTAAAAAACTAATAATTTGAGAGCTCTAAATAAGGATAAATTGATACAATCTGGAAGCTTATAGCCTCGGCTCATCGATTAAAATATCCACTTGGAAAATAGGAGTTACAATATTCTCGATTTATCAAAAGAATAAGTGTTTTTACAATAAAGCTACCAAAAAATTCTACATGGGTTAGCTTGTTGCTAACATTCCCCCCTCCTCGCCTGTGTCGTCCCTTGACACAATTTCACAGAATGAAATAGTCTTCAGGCTGACCACTGGCAAGGCGGTCTTTAAATGCTTGTAGAGCTTTCTGATATCTAATGTGTCGTTCTTTATCAGGGACTTGCAGAAATTGAATAGTGACTTTGTTTTTAAGTTCGATGACAGAATATCCAACAAACCTTGCTGTCAAATTGCTAATCACTGGCCCGAATATTTTTGTGCGCCATGTGAAGAATCCTATGTAAAAAACCTCTTCAAATGCCAACATATTGCTTGATGACAAAAACATTCATCTAGCATAGAAGCTGTAGAGGACTTATTCTGAAGGTTGTCCACTCAAATCATAGCACAAGCCTTTGTTACCTTCTAGGAAAGATATCCAGGGGGCTCCTGCTTGCTCAGGCTCATGAAAAACTTGGATGCGTGTGAGCAGTATTCTACAGATTTTATGTAGCATTGCACATGAGAGGTCAGGGAGGCTCTTGAAGAAGTTCATGACACCCATTAGGGTTTTCACCATGTATTCCTCAGTTGCTGGTCCTTGCTCTGGATCTAGTAGTCTAGGGTAATTGAGCCAAGTTGGCCTCTTTTTTTTTAAGGCCTCGTGTTCCTGCAATGTCCTTACCCTTGGTACAAGACATAATGTAGCGTATTTTTGGATTGCTGTAGGTGCTCTTGTAAAGAGAATGAGGTACCTTGAATTTTTGTTGAGCCAGTTTCTGCTCCATTTGGGGTGGAGAGCATCTAACCCTTCTTCGTGCATATCCTTGTGCAATCTTTCTTTGACTTGTAGTAGCTCTACCTTTATCAGAGGGTAGGGAAGTGACTGTGATGCCATTGAGCATTGGTTTGGTTGGGAGTGAACTGTGTTACATTGGTTGAGTGAAGAGCTCTCAAATCCCAATCCATTGCCGCTTTCCATTCAGCATCCACTTCATGGGGACAATATGTTCTTTAAGTGCATCTTCTTCAGCTTTAGAAAGTTGGACCATTGATAATTGTTCCTCTACAGTGATTGGTACTTGGAATTCAAAATCTCCTGCTAGCCCTTCTGTTGGATGTGACTTGGCTCAAATATGAAGCAGCTGAATGATGAGATGACGAATCTCAATGAAAAAGTACAACAACAAAAAAAAGAGCAGGACCATCGACTAGAAAATTATGTTTAACTACAACACACTTCATGGAATATGCATCGGCAAATCGATCATCTCAAACACATTTCTGTCGGCTACCACATTTGTAAGTGCAAGAGACAAGAAATTTCCTTGCTATCCTAGTGGTGGAGCTCGAAAGAAACGTGTTCGTCAAACTCGGTAAGAATATTGATGCAAGATTTTGATTTCACACATTTTTTGCAGGTTGGTGTAACGGTAAATCAATATGCAGAAACTTGGCTCGAATGATGATGCGAATCGATCCTGATGCTCAAACAGTCGAACGTGCTCTGCTCCAGCATATCATCAAGCCAAAGGAGTTGGTTGAGCTACTAGATGATCCATCCAACACTGGCATTGCTAATATTTTGCGGAAAAAGTATTCCAGTGAGCTAAAGAGCAGTGTGTCACCTCAAGAGATGATGGAGGTGTGTGACAGCGTAGGAATAAGTTTCAAGGCCTATGAAGCTTTGTATAGAAGTGTCACACTCGGTCATCGGAGAAAAGGTTTGTTTTGATTTTTGCCAACGCCTTACAGTGTTAGTATTGCCAATAATGATGTTGCAAGCTTGTTGGGCATATTTCAGTATGTGGAGGATGACATGCCATTATAAGACAACAAATTCTTCCGCTACAACGAGTTCAACAATTGTATGTTTACTTGTTGAGGCTCCAAGAGTCAAAGATAAGGTTTAATGGGTTGACATAAGAAGAGTGTGATGGGAAAGTGATATTTGTTATGAAGCTTGATGAGTGCCAAGTTGTTAAAGGTCAACGAATTGGGGTAAGCGTTACTTTGATGAGCAAGGCCTTGGTGGGTGTTGTTGTGGAGCTAAATGCCAATGATAAGGGAAACACTTGTTTACGTTTTTAGTCAAAGAAAATATTTGGTGGCTGGCAGCAAGCTTTTCATCTCTCACATGAGACACATTAGACTATAAAATGATATTTCAATCACACCACAATTGTTGGTGTCATTCGACAACAACAAGAAGGACATAGATTGCATGTTTTAGGTCTTGGAACATTCCAAATTGACTGACATTTGGTAGGAGACTTGAAAACACTCAAGTGTATGCTAGGGTGCAAGCAAGGTGCAATGACCCTCTTTCCATGCATTCATTGTTGCTGCCATAGTAAAGTCTCAATGGGAACTGATGAGGGCAAGGGTGAGAAGGCCACTAAGTTGAAAGGTGGTAAGGATAAGGGAGGCAAAGTTACAGTCAACTCTGCAAATGGTGTACCCACTACACAAGCAGTGGGTAAAGCACTACAACAATGGTTTCAAGGTACCCTCAGTTGTGACCAGCAAGTACAAATTGGCCGGCCGGTCATAAATGACAAAATCTCATAAAAGAGAAATTGAATAGTAGCCTTTTGCATAAGCATAAACAGACAGTGGGTGCAATCTCCCCCCTTGCAAGAGTGACCATTTCCCTCTTGCACGTATTTCATTTATAGATTTCTTGAATGGTCAAATTGAGTACAAACTAGCCGGTCGGTCATAAATGGCCAAAGCTCATAAAGGAGCACTTGAATAATAAAATGTACAATATATTTATTTCCATTCGCATAGGCCTACCTTGGTCCGATCTTGAAAGGATATTATATTTATAATTATATATCCATTCGTGTACGCATAGGCCTACCTTGGTCCGATCTTGAAAGGATATTATATTTATAATTATATATCCATTCATGTAGGCCTAGCTCTGTCCGATCTCGAAAGGATATTATATTTTATAATTTATTATTCAAGTGCTCTTTTATGAGCTTTGGCCATTTATGACCGGCCGGCTAGTTTGTACTCAATTTGACCATTCAAGCAATCTATAAATCAAATACGTGCAAGAGAGAAATGGTCACTCTTACACCAGGGAAGATTGCACCCAATGTTCGTGTCTTTCTTCTCTCCTCTCCTCACTTCTCTCTCGCCAAGCTAGCATAGCACTCCGCTCTAGGAGGTGCACCTGCACGTGTACTTTCGCTCTCTCCCGCTCTCTATCTCTCTTCATTCACGTATATCATCGATTATGTGCTTGTGGATGTGTGAGGTATGCAACTTTATCAGTTTTATGGCTTGTAGCATGTTCCTTTTGGTATTTTGCAGGGCCACCGTGTTCTGTGATTGTAGCACTAGTATCAAAGCACATACCTGACGAATCCTGTGAGCATATAATCAAAAGATGTACGCAAACAGAGAGAGACGGCGAGTGAGAGAGGAAGAGAACATGTGCCGGGTGTACCTCCTAGAGCGGAGTGCTACACCGACATGACTAGAGATACGTGCAACTACACAATTCTTCTCTAGTTCATATAATTTTATCATTTTCTCTCTCTCTCTCTCTCTCTCTCTCTCTCTCTCTTGAGGCAAAATCTTCATAGACCTCAATATTGATTTTTCATTAATTTGTGATTAGTATAAGAGATCTTTAATGGAATACAAATCAAAATAATCTATATTGTAATATTAATAGTACTAATATAATGGTTAGCACTCTTAATAATAATAATAATAAGAATATCGATATAGTGATTAGTGATCTACATATGATTAAGCGGAATTCTTAATGCGATCTGGGCTATGTGTAATAGACGAAGAAGACTTAGTAGACAACAAGGAGGTTTCTCTTTGCCATTTTGAGTACCTATCCTATGTAGAAGAATAGAATACCTACAAAAAGAGCATCATTTTGAGGTTTAATTAAAGAGGATAAACAATGCAGGACTGGTGGTGATTGTCTCGGTCCATCATAGGCCATAAAAATAAAATAAAAGATTTATTTTTTTCCTAACGTGGAAAACAACCCACTTAGAAAGTGTATATAAAACAAAATGTATATGTATCTAGGTATATATAGCGATGAAAATCTTTGTAGTTGATTACTTGTAAACTCTGCATTCTGTACAGTATAAGCGGCGGTGACCAAAAATTGGTGCATCCCTTGATGGCAAGTTGTCCAGGACAACCCTGTAATCCTATGGTGGCGTACGTAGGTGACGAGTAGTGTCATCCATAAGAATCTACAATGCCACGTCAGCACGTAGGGCACCCTGATAGAGTCACTACCCCTCTCTGCAAGATTGCTATGGTTGCACAACCAGTGGACTCAAAGTGCCAACCAGCGCTCTCTCTCTCTCTCTCTCTCTCTCTCTCTCTCTCTCTCTCTCTCTCGCGTGCCAATTAGACGCCCAACACACTCTCTTCTCCTCTCTAGCTCACATGTAGCTGTCTTCTTCAGAGTTCTCCAGCTCCACATACGTAGACCTAACTCTATTCCACACATCAACGGTAGCTTCCTCTCTACCCCTCACACGCAACCAGCCTTCTTGTTTGCTTTCCCATCAGCCACCTTTTTTGCTGTGCTTTGTATGGCATCACCAACCACACACAGCCTGTCTTTCTAACCAACCACCGTCAGCTTCGTGACCCCTTCTCTCTCTTTTGCCGTCACATGCAGAAATAGCACAGCCTTATGCTGTCAACCACAAACCACCCTACTCTATACGTCGCACATTCTTGAGCCGCTATTATTTCTCTCTCATTGTCTCTCTTCCTACTAAACGGCTACTCTCCCGATCAACCAACTCCAAGCTCAGTTTCATGCAACAACCTCACACGCTTGACCTTCTCCGACTGCTTCTCCACTCATAGTGTGTTGCCGCCCCTCTCTCTCACCAGCTAGGGTCTAAGCCTCCTGCCTAAAACTCGCCATGGAGGGCTACCACCTACACTCGTGTAGAGCTAGTTGATGATGGTGCTGGCCGCTGATTCAGACATGGGTGTTCTTCCCCTCCCCAAAGCTGCTCGACGGCCTAGAACAGAGGCAGATAGTATCGAAGCTATTCAGCAACTGATAACAACTCCTCCCGGCCTCCTTCCCCTAGTATGACTACGTACAGCAGCAAACATTGATAGAGCTCTTTAACGGCAGACCTTGACGAAGCTCCAACGTGTTGACACCCCTCTCTCTCACTAGCTAGGGCTTGAGCGTCCTGCCTACAATTCACCATGGAGGGCGTCCACGTACACTTGTATAGAGCTAGTTGACGATGGTGCTGGCCACTGATTTAGACTTGGTTGTTCCTCCCCTTCCCAAAGCTGTTCGACGACCTAGTACAAAGGCAGAGATTATCGAAGCTATTCAGAAATTGATAACAACTCCTCTCCACCTCCTTCGACCCCCTCTCTCTCCCCCAGTATCAGTACGTAAAGTGGTAGACATTGACAGAGCTCTTGAACGAGAGACTTGGACGAAGCTCTTCAACAACCAATGCAATACTTTCTCAAGCCGTTTTCCCACAGGTCAGGACACGAGAAAGACTAGTTTTATTCTGTGCTCTAATGACCATCACCTAAGACAAAAAAGACCATTCAATTTTTTAATCATTTGTGTATACTTAGCCTTGGCAATCTTGCACATATAAAAGAAAGGTGCACTATACATATGTGCTCAAGTTGAGGTGGGTGCTCTCAAGATTGAGCATCTTAGCGCCTAGCTGAGCTTCTCTCTCTCCAACAATGCCCGTGCCGAGCATTCTCGGGCATTGACGATTGATGATCATGATTTTAGTCCAACATTTTAGTCTTTTAGTTTAATCTTTCACTTTACTTCATTTTAATTTTATAACCGGACATTGGGTTGCATCCACAAGGATTATCAGAGCTTGATCTCACAGGCCATCTTTTCTTTTACAAGACATTTACCATACCCTGTTTCCTTACATTTACTATACCCCATATCAGGCAAGTTTTACGGGCACCATTGACCACTTCTCCACCGGTTCAATTTGTGAATTTTACCTCCCATGGATTCTTGATTTTCCATAGACACCTATGGCTTCGCTTCACCCAATGACACACCCCTCATCCCCGACACTACCCAATCCTTGCAAGATGAGCTCACACTTCGTCGCCATTATGTTGTGATTCATAACCTGTATCTTGGATTACTATCAATCGCCAACACCTCTTGTAGCACAAGTAATATTTTTTATGATTCTTTTTCAATACTTATGCACGACACATGATTCCCGCATCCTTCACTCTTTCAAGCAATCTCGTTTGCATTATATTTTCAGTTGGTAAATGCTTTTAATTAGCACATGCTAAAACAAAATTTTATGTGCTGACGTCTATAACACTACAACAAAACAAGCTGTCATCGACACATATATCGACGCATTGCGTCGATATTTACGTCGATATCTACGTCCCTGTGAATCTATTGCTATTTGCGTCGATATCTACGTGGAAAGGCTTTATTTGCGATGCAGGTATAGACGCATATAGCGACGCAGATATCAACGAATATATAGACGCATATATCAACGACCATAACAGAATTTTTTTTTTTGGGCAGAGGGCAGGTAGCCTGGCCTGTGCCCAGTGAAAAGATGGACACAGCCACCATACACAGCGAGACTTCTTGCCCTCTGCCCAAGAAAGCAAGCAGCACCAAAATCAACCGTGCTCCCACAGAAATTTTGGCAGAGTTCCCTTCGTTTTTACATAAACTTTTCAAAAAAAATACATCATGTATACGCCTCCTACATGCTATCCATGTAGGATCTCACATGAGATTTAAGGCCAATGACCATAACGAACCATAATCATAACTTAAAAGCATAACCATAATGAACCATAACCATAACTTAAAAGCATAACCATAACTTAAAAACATAACCATAACTTAAAAGCATAACCATAACTTAAAACCATAATTGACCAATATAACCACTTTGATCATAACCAAAAACAAAATTAACAATAACCATAAGCATAACCAGAATGTTAAATATATATGCATAACCATAAACAAAACCTGAACCATAACTATGTCTATACAAGAATAGGAGAAATAACCATGTCTATACAATGACAATGACAATAACCATGAGGGTCAAGAAAACAATAACTGTCTGAACAATAATTATAACCATATATATATGTGTATACAAAAGGAAACACAGAAGCGTGTCTGTGTCTCACAAAGTATATGTATGAAATCCGGTCCACTGATGACTAAGCGTCACAACCTGCACATAGGACAACTCACAAAATTAGTATTGATATTACTTCACATATACTTACTTAATTAAATCAACTCACACATATTAACGTCTCACTTCAAGCGATCAGCGAGACTGTAAGGCCGCCCAGTCTACGGGCTCTCCTGAAGCATCAAGATCATTCAATACTTCATAGATACCTCTGCGATATCCATCTGACTCCTCCTGACATGTCGGGGCTTGATGCATCACAAGATTCTACGTTTATACAAAAATCAGAGTAATACGAATACATGATTCATCGCGTTTTTAAAAACTCCATAGTTAAGATTGGATTAGAAACTCACAAACTCATAGCGAAAGGTGTCGAAGCCTCCGCTGCCAAGATCAGATGTCCCCCTGGTCATCTGTCGTATCTGCACGGCCTCATGCTACTGTCTGAACCGCATGGACGTTGTCCGCTCATCCTCCCTGATTTGCACCCACATCTCATGTGGGATGCCCGAAGGCTTCGGCGAGCCGGTCCTGAAAGCCTTCCGAGCTGCATCTCGTCGATGTTTCACGGTGTCCCGTGCAACACCCTTGATCCACCTCCTCGGGACAACGTCAGAACCCGGAGTAGGCTGGTACTCTCTCAGGATGGTCTCCACTATATAAGTGACCTTGTCCTTTTCCTACTGATCCCAAGACGTCATAATGCTGGTCGAAAACTGTAGCTCCGCGAGCTGGCGAATCCGTTGTCTCATCTCAGTCCCGACTTTATCCATGTTAACATAACCATCTTGCCGTACAGTATAGAGCTTAGAGGCACTAGGATCATGTGCCCCCCAAGGTGTCCGAGGTGTGCCAAGAGGTATGTCGAGAGGTGTGCCAGGGTAGGACAGGGGTCGTGAGCGAGGAGGGGTCGAAGCATCTGTGGACCCTCCTCCATAGCAACCACCACCTCCACCGGACGATCGTCGAGATCGGCGAGTGCGCCTGTGCTACGGAGATGAGGACGTACCCGCCTCTGCCCCACCCCTAGGTGTCGAAGCGACCATAATGGGAGAAGCAGGCATCGTACCCATTGGCGTCCCTCCCCCCATAGGTGTCCCCCCCTAGGCGTCGGACACTCGGGTGTGAAGCCCAGAGACGTAGTACCCGTGCCTCTGGCTACCTAGTACTAAGAAGCCTCTGCCATCTGACCAGGCGTCATCCGTGTAACGAAGCCCATGAATGCATCTGCACTCATAGAAGCGGGATCTGGAAACTGGTCTGCCATACTAATGTCCTTCACAAAGAAAGTAAAATAAAATGTCAGAACACAGTTGTTTAAATTAACTTTAAGCTTAATTTTAAATCAACATCTTCACACAAACACTTACAGGCCTAGGCGTCGATGAGTGAGGCATCATCGATAAGATCTTGCACCGTTTCATCGTCTATCTCTAATTGCAGACATAACTCTGTCCCAACTCGTTCTGACAGATTGTCTTCATCCATTGCATCTTCATCTACAAGTGTCAATTCTGGCTCGTCTGCGTCATCCCTCGTATATCTGTCAGCTTCCTTTGCCATACCTTCGTCCATCTCATCTAATGTCACAGTAGTATGGACGTAGTCTGATTGACTTTCCTCTAGGAGATCTTGCCCTTCAAATATTTGTTTATTTCTTGGAGCAACCTGAACCACAAACCACCACTGTCGCTCTCGAGGGTCCGGTACAAAGACCACTTGCTCGTAATGTTCGGGGAGAGCAAATGTGTCGCTCGCATTTGTCCAAACCTTTGTAGAATCTATTTGCACAAGTTTGTTTCCATCTCTCTGTACCATTGCATTGCGACGAGAAGTAATTACCTTGAACCACTTCACATCCAACAAAAACAGCTCAAACCGCCTAAAGCTTACTTTCAGAATATCTGACACCAGACCACAGTAATCTAGGTTGCTAGTGCTCTCATTCGTGTCTCTGGCACTAGCCTTGCTCTTTTGTATGAAACTAACCATTACCCCACTGTCAAACGTTTTTCGTCTGCTGTCAATTTGTTGTGTTCTAAAATGCTTTCCATGCGACCACAGTGCCATGTATGTATGATACATCCAGTCATATCCAATAGCCAGCTCTTCCTCTTCTAGAGATATGGGTCCTCCGATCTATTGATCTGCTCTCACTGTCTTGTCCAACCATGCCATTGTAGGGAATTCAGGTAGAGGAGCGAGATAGTCTGGCAAGGGTAAACCTCTAGTCGTTCGGCTTCGCCTGAAATCCTCCCGCTCCCTATTGCGTCTCTCTTTCTCTTCTTTGTACCTTTCAAGCCATTTTTGCATCGGCATGGAATTTAGTATACAGAACTTCATGATCTTTTCTCCCATGGCGTCGTTCATTTTCTTCGGCACCCCTTGCCCTTGCGGCTCCTCTCCCACCAGTCTTGCATCCTCCTCATCGCTCCACAGTCGAGGCATTTCTGGGTTAGAAACGGATAGAAATTCGGTCGTCAATACAAGAGACTCTTCCGTCAGCCATCCTTCTGCCATGCTCCCCTCTAGACGCGCTTTTTGGCAAACAAAACCCTTAAGTGTTTTCATGAACCGCTCTAGAAAAAACATCGAACGGCTGTGGACTGTACCTGCCACTACAAGCTCATCTACTACATGGACGAGCAAGTGCATTTGGATAGTTAGGCAGCTCATGGGTAGATACTTCTCAATCATGCAAAATGCCTCAATGGAGTTAGCCCTTGCGACTACAATAGATTCCTCCTGTATCTCCTTTTAAGAGATCCACCGCACTAGCTCTGAAATCTTGTATATGCAGGTTCGCACTTCCTCCGTTAAACACCCCTTGATCGCAATTGGAAGAATGAATTGCAAGAACTTATGCCAGTCGTGCGATTTCAATCCTGACAGTTGATCATCACGGGTGAATGCTGTCTTGAGACATCGCATATATCCTGTTGGTGTCATGAGCTCTGAAATCACCCTTTTAACTTGTCGCTCTTTGTTTTTTAGCAATACCCATGGCGCTCTTGGAAGTTTTGTTTGGCCAGTTGCATTAGTGAAAGGACACAGCTCTGGCATCTTTGCAACTGACTGCAAATCCTCTCGTGAAGCTCGATTTTCTTTCATTCCCATGATTGTCTTCTAGAGGAGCTCTCCCACATTCTTGAATATATGCATTGGATCCAGCAAATGGTTAATTAGTAGATCACCCTAGTATGGCAACGAATAGAGAATGGACAAACGTTTCATTCCAGGAACAGGTTGCCTATCATAATAATCAATATCTAATTCTCCTAAATGATTTTCTCATATTAAACTGATCATTTAATGTGGGGAAGTGCCAGGGGAGAAAAAGCTAGAATATTGGTTAAGTTAGCAGACCAACCACAATAGGGATCCAAAGGGCGGGCCATCTACAAAAGAACCATGTGCAAACAATGGGATAAAAGACCCTAAGGTTCAGCCCATTAAGACTTCCAAAATGCTAAGGTTCCAAAATTCAAAGGTTGTGTCCAAAGGTCAACCCTAGGGAAAATTGGATGCTTTGTGTGTGCCCTAAAAGTCTTTGCACATCCCTACATGGGAGGGGGCGAGCCCTTCTTCTAGGGGATGAGAGAGAAATCCACACACACACACACACACACACACACACACACACAGGCTCCCTTTACACAAAGGGAATTAGGGACACATGTCAGCTCCCTAGGCCAGATGCCCGCAAGGTGTGCCCAATTCCTATTGGATGGCCTTGGAGGTGGACCAATGAGATTTAGACTAGAGTAAATCTAGTTTAAGTAATTTAAAAACATTTAATAAAAGAAACCAACGAGAATTAAGTCTCCTAGAAGACTATTGGGCAGTCTCCCAAGGGGTCCAATGAGCATTCAAGAGCCCAATGGCTTGCGTGATTCCTATTGGCCAGGAGGCAAAGGGGTCCAATGAGAGTTTAGTTTAATTATTTAATTACCTAAAGCTCTCACAAAAGGGGAAAGGGGGACACATGTCAAAAGGCTATCACTTATGCTGCTTAAAGGTGATTGGCTTGACTTGGGGAGAGCCAATGAGGCTGTAGCAAGAGCAAATAGCAAGGGGGCTCGCCCAAGAGAGAGAGGGGGCTGATTTTTGCAAGTCATTATCACACACACACTCACACAATCTCATGTGTGAAGAAAGAGAAGACTATCTCTTCCCAAGCTTTAATGGAGAACTCATCACCTACTCCAAGCTTGTGAGATAGAAGCCTACATCAACACTCTCTTGGCATGTGGATGCAACTCCAACCAAGAGCCAAGCTTCAATGCATGCTCATCTCCTCTACCAAGCTAATTATTAAGCTAAGCTATGCTAATATGAGTGATTATGTGAGGAGATGTACATCTTTCTCGTAAGATACTCCTTCTTCCTCTCAATCTACTCTCATACCCTGCTAGCTCTCACCATCTTCGAAGGTGTGTGAGGTCTTGGGTCTGAGAATGGGGATAATTCAAGTTGTGTTTGTTAAGTGTTTTGCTTAGTGCATGAAGTTTCCATCTTCATTGCACTAGCTAGTCTTGAAGGAACACAAAGAATTGTATTGTACAATGTCTCTCTTGATGGGAGAAACCATAATACAAAGCCTTTTGGAGGGGGGACCGGCTCCATGCAAATCCGGTCCTCAATTGTTGTCAATAGCTTAATTTCTCTCTCTTTTGAAAGTATTGTCGATGCTATCTAACTAGGTGTTATGCTTTTTGTTGCTCTCTCCACCCAAGCACTCTTGTAATTCTCATTAGGGATCTATTCTAATTAAATGCCCACTATGTTCATGCTAATTTCCGCTACACATAAGTTATTAGGCCATTAAATGTTACATTGGTATCAGAGCTCAAGGTTTCTCTTTTCTTGCTCAAGAAGGGAGGTCCTCAAGCTAGCTACAAATGGTTGGTATTATTAATTGCATGTGAGTAAGTAGAATAGGGATTTTTCAGCCTTGCAGCGTGCCTGCCTTTGTGCAGTTAATGGGGCATCACCGTCGAGAGCTATGGTCTTAATAGTGGAGTCGTACAGGGCTTGCTTACGGCTTAACCACTTTTGAGCTATTAGAAGCTGGACAGGAGCCGGTGTTGTTTTGGTGTTGAAAGACCCTCTGTTCTATTCCTTGCAATTAATGGTATTCAAGCCGCGGGTACGGTAACTTGAGTGCTTTTTCTAAATGGGTAAAGAGGAGTAGCAAATAGGGCTTGAAGTGCCAAGGTACACCTAAAAAGTTTACACCTAAAAGTTGTTAGAATGGCTGACAATAGTAAAGAGAGTGAAATTAATGTTGATAACTTTGATTTTGCGCATGAGCAAACTACTAATGATGCTTCAATGCTTGTTAACTATCTTGTTTCTAGGCTTCAACAAGCCATGGGCAATCCATCTCTCCAAATTGAAGTGCAACGGCAGCTCCGTGCTCACGGGATTCTTCAAGCTAATCACCATGACGAGAGAACACCTAGGAAGCCTCCTTGTGAGACTACCAAAAGAGGTCTCTCTCCGATTCGGGAAGAAGAATAGAATCCTTATGAAGGGCTCAAGAATTTACTTCTTGATGATGTATCTCCTTCCCAAAGGAGAACTCAAGAGCCTCCACCGAAGGAACGAGAAATAAGCGAGTCTCCCGCCACCTCGGCGGAGATGGCTCCACGAAGACAGCGGGCTAAACGCTCTCCATCACCACCAAAGCGGATAAGACCATCGTATTCTTCTCCTCACCACAATTCGAAGAGGGATGATAAAAAGCAAGAGAAGAAAAAGGCGAGAAAGAGGACACCCTCTTCTGCATCTTCTTCATCCTCTTCCTCTTATGAAAGCAATGGTGAAGACGACAAAGATCAGGACAAGAAAAAGGCGAGAAAGAGGTCACCCTCTTCTCCACCTTCTTCAAATTCTTTACCTTCTGAAGAATGTGGTGGTGCAACTTTTGAACCATAAAAAAGAAGAGGCCATAGAAAATTCTATGCCGCATGGAAGAGGTCGTCCAAGCTGAAGAAATCGAAAGAGGGAGGGAAGAGCATCTCTTTCCTTACCTATGATGGTACCTTTGGTGCTACGGACAAAGTCTTGGCCTTTATCCAACAATTCGATGCGGCGTTTGCAGATGAGGGCTTCACGGAGTCCTCGAAGCTACGCCATGTTGCTATGCACTTTCAAAAGTCCGCCAGACAATGGTGGTCTAGCCTACGAGCCAACGGTGAAGCTCCACGAACATGGAAAGCTTTAAGAGCTTCCATTATGAAGCAGTTTTTGGCCACCGATGCCAAAGAAAAAGTACTCACCGAATGGCGAAGCTTAAAGCTCTCTCCCAATGAATCCATCCACAAATATGTAGACAAGTTTTGGGACCTACAACTCAAAGACACTGTCTTCAAAAAGTTGGATTTTGGAGAGCAAAAGCAATAGTCGATTTCGACAAAAAGAACAATTATGAGATCATCTTGGGACGACCATTCATGCGACAATTGAAGATGGTCCAAGATTGGGGTTATGACCACATATACCTCAGACATGGCAAGACAACAACTAAAATACACCTAAAAGACCATAGTTACAAAGATGTGAACCAAACACCTGTGGAAGAGTTTGATTTGGCTACAGTAGCAGGATTGGAACTACCAACATGGTTAGGGCAACCAAAATAGCTATGGATGTGCGGAGCTTCACATTGTGGAAGCTTCAGAAAAGTGGAATGTGTCTTAGAAAGGGCAATTGAGGACAAGGAGTATATTCCGGAACCTTTCCTTGAAGATGCCTTGGAACCTCTAGAATGGGAACACATACTGGAAACATTGAATGTCTGTACCATTACCAATAGTCCAACAACAAAATTTTACGATAAGGATGGCTATAATGTGTTACCCTATTACATGGTAAGCGTTATACCAGAAAAGGAGACGGTAGAACCTCCAGAACAAGAAGAGTTTTACAAATCCTCTGAACATTTGGAAGTAAATGATGAGGCAGATAATGAGAGTTCAGACACCTCAAGTGAGCATGGAAATGAAACCGAGAATATCAAGTTTTATGATTTTGCTAATCAGCACCCTAGACGCCAAGAACGCTATAGGAGGAAACGAGCAAGAAACAAAGCGAGGGAGAGCCTGATGCCCAAGATAAAAGGTAAAACTCACTATTTGATGCTTGTAAAAGCAGAGGATTGTGTAAAAGATCTAATATTGGGAAGATTCTCAAAGAATCGAAAAGAAAGAACGCGAGAGGAAACAAAACAAGTACGAAAAGCTAAAACCGAAACAAAATCACAAAAATCTCAAAATTCAAAAAAAGAAACAACAAAAGACCAAGAGTGGACCAAACTGGAGCGTAAACAGAAATACCAAGAACTGAAACAGTCTTTGAGAGAGATATGGACTACTGAAGAAGATAGTGATGGTAAAGGGGAGTCAAAAAAAGAGAACATGAATGTACCATCACACTATCGGAAATTTACTATCCAGGACAGAAAAATCATCATGACACCACCAATCAGGGAGAGAATCAACCAAGAATCTTACGATGGGCTTGAAAATGCAAAAAAGATAGACCTCGCAGAACCAGGTGAAAAGCCTCAGCCGGTCTATATAGCTAACGATTTAGAGCCTGAGGAGGAAGCACAACTAACAAAACTTCTCAAGAAGTATAAAGATGTGTTCGCTTGGTCCTATAAAGACCTCAAAGGAGTTGATCCATTGATATGCCAACATACAATTCCTTTGAAATCGGATGGCAAACCTAGCAAACAACGTCCTTATACATATAATGACACATTTGCTAAACGAATCAAAGAAGAGATTGATAAACTGATGGAAGCTGAATTCATCTATGAGATCGAACATACAGACTGGGTGTCACCCATTGTGATAGTTCCCAAAAAGAATGGAAAACTCCGAGTGTGTGTAAAACTCAAGAAGGTGAATGCAGCAACCATAAGGGATAATTATCCCTTGCCAATCACAAAACATGTCCTTGAGCGAGTGGCCGGGAAACGGGCTTATTGCTTTCTAGATGGGTTTTCAGGATACAACCAACTGGCAATAGCAAGGGAGGATCAACACAAAACAGCGTTTGCCACAGAATGGGGGATTTATGTGGATCGAGTCATGCCATTTGGCTTAACTAATGCACCAGCCACTTTCCAGAGGTTAATGACTCACGCATTTAAGGAATACCTAAGAATATTCTTAGAAATTTTCATGGATGACCTGTGTGTACACTCTCTTCTGCGAGAGGAACATATTGACCATTTGCAAAAGGTCTTTGAAAAGTGCAGGACATATCGAATCTGTCTCAACCCAGAAAAGTGTGTATTTATGATTAAGCAAGGATGAATCTTAGGACACGTTGTCTCAAGAAATGGCATAACCACAGACCTAGACAAAGTCAAAGTCATCGTAGACCTGCCCACACCTACTAATGCAAAACAAGTGCAATCCTTCATGGGACACTGCGGATATTATCGAAGATTCATATACATGTATGCGGTTATCGCACAACCTCTGTATCGTTTGCTTGTCAATTTCGAGTGGACCGAGGAGTGTGAAACTTCATTCCAAAAGCTAAAGGAAACCTTATATCAGCACCTGTACTAAAGGAACCAGATTGGGAAAAGATATTCCATGTGCACATTGATGCCTCAGCATATGCCATTGGAAGTATTCTAGCTCAACCTTGAGACGGAAAAATGGATTTTCCGGTTTGCTATGCGAGTCGACAGTAAAACAGTGCAGAAAAGAACTACACAACCACCGAGAGGAAAGGGTTAGGAATGATTTATGCTATAAAGAAATTTCGGCATTATTTGCTTGCAAACAAATTTTTGTTCTTCACAGATCATCAAGCTCTTTTGTACCTAGTAAATAAACCTTGCAATACAGGGAGAATCGTACGCTGGTTTATTATATTGCTAGAATTTGACTTCACAATAGTGGTCAAAAAGGGTAAAACCCATCTACGAGCAGATCATCTTTCAAGGATACACAAAGGGGAAGCTCCTGAAGGAGCAGATGATGACATACCAGATGCTTATCTTTTCAACATTGAAATGGTACCCAAATGGTCTCAAGAAATTGTTAGCATTCTTTCCTTTGGAAGTGAGTTTGATAATACGGAATGCAGATCCAAACAGCAAACAATTCGACAAACAAAAAACTTCTAGTTGATAGTAGGACGGCTGTATCATCTTGAATCTGACCTAATCCTACGATTATGTATAAATCCGAAATAATTCGAGTGCTACCTTGAAGAGGCACATGTCCAGGGTTGTGCATTTCATTGTTCAACAGTGAAGACACACTAGATAGTAAAACAGTTAGGGGTTTATTGGCCAACTATGTATGTGGATACACATTCTTATGTTACCAATTGTACTATATGTAGTGCCAAACGACCAGTGGATCACGGAACTTTGTTTCAGGTAAACATAGCACGTGCATGGAGTCAATATATCATTGACTTCTTAACCACCAGGACATTCCCTGAGAACATCACAAGAGCACGGAAAAAAGCTATAGAACTGGAAGCACGTGACTTTTAGTTAATTGGGAATTAACTCTATAGGCGAGGAAAGGACAATCAACTTAGAATCTGTGCAAGTGAAAGCGAATACCTGCTGATTCTAGAACATGCACATCGTGGAATAAGTGGAGGCCATTTTTCGGGCGATAAGACAACAAAATTTTTCTTAACTGCAGGAATTTGGTGGCCTACATTGCACATGGATGTTGAAGAGTTCGTAAAGCGTTGTGATGCATGTCAACGCACCAAAATGCCAATAAAAAGAGATGAGATTCCATTACGACCAATGATGGGAGCAAGAGCATTTACAAAATGGGGCATTAATTTTGTGGGACCTATATCACCCCCTGCATATCACAACCATACCCAATATATCATAGTGGCCACGGACTATCTCACAAAATGGGTCGAAGCCAAAGAAACACAAAAAGCTGATGCACGCACCACGACAGAATTTTTGTATGAGAATGTTTTTGTACGTTATGGGTTACCAATAGAAATTGTCAGTGACAATGGAACACACTTTCTCAATGAAATCATTGAATATCTGCTTCAGGAATTCATGGTCATACATAGGAAATCCGCACCATACCATCCACAGGCCAATGGGCAAGCTGAGGCCACAAATAAAACACTATGTATGGTTCTCACTAAAATAGTGTCAGAATCAAGAACAGATTGGGATCATCAGCTACACTCAACACTATGGGCATCCAAGTAGCTTACAAAACATCGATAGGAACAACACCATACAACATGGTGTTTGGCCTAAATGCTATACTACCCATAGAGTTTTTAATTCCAACTCTACGAGTAGCAAAAAGCTTGGAATGGACAGGGCAAGAGCTCCCTTCAACGATTGATGATCTTGAAAAGCTAGATGAACTCCACTTACGAGCTGTTGCTTCAATCTATGCTAAAAAGAGAAGACAAAAGGAATTTTTTGACAAACATGTGCGTACCAAAGAGTCTAAAACAGGTGATTACGTACTTGTTTATACCCTGAAACAACATGCCAAGAAACTTAAAAAGCGAGGGATGGGACCATTTGTGATTAGTGATCTATCACAAAGTGGAGCTGTCAAGCTTGCTACATTAGCAGGTGAAGAAATGCCAAACAGGATTAGTGGATGTCGACTGAGGAGGTATCATCTACCACTCACACAGGAAATGCTCCAACAAATTCATCAAGGAAAACAAAGAACGAAGGAAAAACAGAGGGTACGAGAAGAAGCTCAAGCCGAAGCACAAGAACGCATTGCAAAAAGACGGCTTCTGCGACAACAACAACAAAGTGGGACACCATTGCGAATCAATGCCATTGGACTGACGCAGTTGGAGGAGGAAACAGTGGAGCCAATAATTACAGTCAAAGTGGGAAGCAATCAAGTTGAATCAATAGCTTTGCTTGATTCGGGTGCTCAAGAATATTTGATCCCTAACGGATTATAGCAACAGCTCAAAGTCAAAGGTCAACTTCATTCTACTCCTCAAGTGCTGGAAAGTAGCACATCACACCCATTGAAAATATTGGGATGGACTATATTGCATGTACAGATACATCAATATATTTATCTACACAAATTCTATGTGATGAAAAATGAAAGCACACAACACCCAATGATGTTGGGGAAACCTTGGAAAAAAGAGTACAATGTGCAGATAGATTGGAAAGCAAAGGCAGTCAAAATTCAGCACGAACATGAACAACAGGTGATAACTTTTGCTCAGAAATACCATCATGTTCAACTGAAAACCCGAGACCAAAAATCAGGTAAAAGCCAACCATATTACTTACAAACAGATGAAGTCAACGGCCACAATGAAAAAATCTAGGCTACCAAAACAAGGTAAACAAGTATGGATGCGGAAGGATAGAAATGACAAGGCGGAAAAACAACAATGCAAAAACAAAATTCCAACAAAGCAGATGGTTCAACCACAAACCAAGGGCATAAAACAAATATGGATCCCAAAGAAAATGCTTAGCCATAACCCAAATGTCACTCACATTTGGATACCAAAGCAAAAGCAAAAGAATCTCCCTTCAGTACAAACAACAATGGAAAGCAGACAGCTAAATTTCAAAAAGGAAAACCGACATATGTGGATGCCGATGGCAGACAAACCAGTGGCAAACAAGAAAGTGCCAAACCATCTACAAAAATCGGCAGCAAAAAAATACCAATGGAAAGACAAGGCTAGAAGGCCCATAGCCATTATATCCCAGCTAATTCTATCCTGAGAAACAGCTACGGCTCCATCAACAGTGTCGGCAAAGCAATTGCCTTTTGCCAAAAAGACAATTAAACAGAGAGTAGTAGAGTTACAACTGCTACTTGCAAAGAAAGCAGAAAACCTCGACAACAGATGCCAATAAGAATCTTGCTTATTCCCTTCTCTTGCACAACATTAAGTTTTCCATCCATTGACAGAGTATGCATAAAATAGGGCCACATTAATCAGCCAGGCATTAGCACAACTTTTTCAACCTATGCACGGCACATACTCCGAGGCGAAAACTTGTCGTCCGGGAGGACTCCGGCTAGGAGGGGGGGAGGCATTCTACAAGCACTCTCAAATGTGGAACCAATGACAGAAACAACAAAAAAGGGCATGATTTTTCACTATTTTAAGGGTTGTTGTTTGATTGAAATTTTTTTTGGAGTAACCCAAGTATATATGTCCTTATATAGCATGAAGCTACAGGTATATGGGGCCAAACGCCAAATCAAGCCCCTAGGTGTGTGTGTATATAAGTAGAAATAGCCATTTTTCAAGCAAAATATATTGGTAAAACGGAGAAATCCGGCCATAAAAATTGCATGTGAGTGTATATAATGTGTTACGGTGATGTTTGTGATTTATTATGATTTTTGGGGATTTTTTGGGTTTGATTTTCTATTTTTCTTTTAATTTTGCTAATTTTCGGTAGAAAAACTTCAAAAATACAAAAAGCAGGTGAAAAACTGTCGTAATGAAAAACAAAAAATATGGGGATGACCAGTGACTATAGGAAAACCTATGGTACAATGGAGGTGCAATTATGAGACTGGAGCGGAAATCGTGTTTTGCAGGTTTTGACCGAAATGCCAAATTTCTGGTAAACAGAGAAAATGGAGTCCAAATCAAGAAATTTTTGAGCCTAAACCGCATCTCTCAAGAAGATAGCATCACATGTCAAATTTCATGAAAAGTGGCCCTGGGGACCTCCATTATAAGAAATTTTCACCCCATTTTTAGCTCATTCTCACTATTGACTTTGTGGAGAGAGCTTCTGCCACCTAGAGCGGATCGAACTTCCAACAGCTTCTACAATGCGCACGACTACCTGACGAGCTCTAGAAATGAGAGGTAGGCTCACCACCTTGAGCTTTTCGCGCATGTTTGTCATTATGTCGCGAAAACTAGCGTAGGGGTCACACACAAAGCGAGCGGTAGAGACGACGGCCGAACGGCTAACCCAAAAGCAACAAGACTTCATCGGAAGCTTACCCTAGTCTAGGAGACCAGTCCTGGATGGCCAAAGACAGTAGGAAACCATCGGGAAAAACCCTAATTCCCAGAAACCCGCAAGAGGCCACCAAATGGGAAATCGGCGAAACGGCGACCAAATGCTACCAAAATTCATGGGTAGGAGCATCTCGACATACTCGACAAGTTTATATGACCCGCATGACTAAAAAGTGACCCAAAGTGGCACTAAACTTCAGAAACGGCATTAGACACACAAAGCGTCATATGGCACTTGCGGCCAAACCGCAAGTCCGTTTGCCACCAAACTTCACGAGCAACTTTCCTAGACCATCAACAACCAAGTCCTCTGGTGGTAGACCACCAAAAATCATCAAAGGTATGTAAACGCAACCACGGGTGCTTCTAGAGTGACAAATTGCCAAATGAAGCTCCGGTGAAGCCAAAGTCGAAAAACAAACCATACGGCAAGGATCCCCAAGGGATCGAGAAGCTATGGAGACCAACATCGAGAAATTTCATTGCCAAAAAGCACTTCAAAAGTCATAAAACGGCCCGGAGGCTCTGAAGTCCACACAAGGAGTTATACTCTATCCATTTGACTTTTTTTGTTGAAATTAGGCTCAAAAGGGACTAAGGGGGGCAAAGGGCAAGCACTGGGAGCACTAGCACTGAAAAAATCACCAGGAGACATCCTACGCATAGGATGTCTCAAGGGCACTTTTTGGCACAAACTCCAACATTTTTTATCATGCACATGTTCTGAATGACATTTACAAGCCATACACCAGGTTTCATCACATTTGGACCAAGCTTGACCTCATATGCATGGAAAAACACAAAGTTACGTCATAGAGGCAATAATGGTCCAAAGACCTACCAAATCTTGTCCAAATTCAAATCCAAGAACATGGCCATGTTCCATAGGCCAAGGACAACCCACGAAACAAGTTTCATGTCATTTTGATAAAAAAGACATCCTACGCATAGGATGTCTCCAGCATAAATTTAGCCTTTAGTGCAAAGAATGACATCATGGGAGCCAATACCATGGTGCAATGAGCCCATATACCAATTTTTAACCCATTTGGACATCAATTGCTACCTATGATGGACATTCTACCCAAATTGTGACCTTAAGCCTGAATCAGCCCAAAAATCCACTTTTTGATAGCCAAATTCAAATCCAAGCCTATAGCCATGTTCCATGAGCCTTACACTACCTGCATGTCAAGTATGAACCAATTCTGATGAAAAGACATCCTACGCGTAGGATGTCTAGATGGAAATTTTTGGCCAGATTTGCACTGTGAGCCCATGCACAGCTTCACAAGTTCCTTTTAAGCTTTATTTTCAATTTTCCAGTCATTTGGATAAGTAAAACTCAGTTTCGCAGCTAATATGAAAAAAAACGCTAACTTTGGACTACTGAGTGCAACAGGATCTATGGCGGCCTGGAAGTCACCGGCAAAGAAGAAAAGAATGACCATCAAAGATTATCTGGACGAAGTGGAACCCTTTGTCATTCCAGAGTGAACACTAAAGCCCACCAGCACCTGGATACAAGAGGATTTGTTAGAGTCCAATGACCTAAAGATCTACCAGGGAGTGTTCAAGGACAATGAAGGCAATTTCATAGAGCTACCAATGCTGCGGAGAGATCTCAATGAGTTTGTACGAAGCGAAATGGCCGGCTACTTGGAAAAAATTGACCTCCACAACTACTTCGAAGCAATACCGACAGGGGTGGACATCAAAAGAGGATGGGGTTTGTTACAAGCATCAAAGAGGATGGAGTGGCCAAGGTAACAGATTTACAAGGCAGACCAGAGATAATAATCACTGAGCGGGTTGTAGCCCATGCACTAGACCTTTCCAATGAGGGAGATAGTGTAACAAAAAGAAGAGATGAAGTCAAGGTGTACAAAGAGAAAAAGGCAAATTACACCTTTGAAGACATTGCCAACCCAAAGGTGGCAATCATGAGCCAATTATACAACCAGTACTTCCACATGTGCATGAAGAGGCCATAGAAGTACAGGATGCCGCCAGGTGCAATTGCCACAACGTTTACTTGGGCAGTGACAAAAGGCACCCCAAAGATAATCAACTATGCAGCATACATACATAACAGCTTAGTAAAGATGGGCAACAAAAAGCCAACCTACATAGTGCCAGGAGAACTGATCACCAAGGTGGTATATGGGGCGCTACACGCTAAAGGAAGGTGGCCTGACCCCCCATCTCAGAATGATTGGCTGAGAGTAAAAGAAGACAAGGAAGATGAGCTGCAAAGGGCACCAAGGGTGGCTACGAGATTGAAGAGACGGCTGGAGCCAATTGAAGAGGAGCAACCCAAGCAGAAGAAAGAAAAGAAGGAGTTTGATCAAGTGCTGGCCAAAGAAACCAGGTCTCAGAAAGCGGCAAGACTCGAGAGGCTGATGGAGAGTTTCCAAGCAGAAAGATCCCTCAAGGGTGATTTAAATGAACTCTGGAAGCCATCTCTCGAGTCTATGTCCGGATCATCCAGAAGAGTGCAAAGGGACCGCTTTGAAGATTATATCAAGAATTTTGAGATTCTTGATGCTGCAGCGGAAAACATTCCCCATGTCCCTTTCATCGAGGAGGAAGTGGAGCAGATAAGGCAGACACTTCTAGATGAACAAGAAAGCCAAAAAAGAGAAAGAAAAACAAAAGCAGACAGAGACTTAAAGGGCAAAGCTGCAATTTTACCAGATAGCCCTAAACCCAGCCCACAGCCATCTCCACCGCCCTCACCACCTCCCAACAACCCTCCACAAGAAGATAATGCAGCTGAGGACAAACAAGATGAAAGGCAAGCAGAAGAGCACGAGCAAAGGCAGGAACCTAAGCCAAAAGAAGAGGCCAAGCCTGAATCTGAGCAAAAAAAGGATTAGATGAGGCCTATTATGCATTTTTGGACCTGCTAGCTGCAGGCTATACAAAGGAAGAAGCCACCACAGTCGCATTCGACTTGGAGAGAACAGACATAAAGAAGAGATGCAAGGCATATGGCTATTGGAACTAAAAGCAATTGCTACAGACACTGTAGACCTACACCCGCCCTGCAATGACTGGGATGTGGTGATGACAAAGCTAGCCGGATTGCGAGCACAATCCATGGCTTAAGAGAAAGAGATGATAACTCTCAAAGACACCGAAGAAAAGACTAAAATGGAAAGGGATTCTCTGCAGGCACAAAGCCAAGGGCAAAAAGAGAGAGAAGTTGACCTCCAGGCCATCTTGACTGCGGCTCTGCAAAAATGCCAAGCAATGGAAGAAGCAAATGAGGCTGCAGCAAAAAGAATACAAGCAGCTAAAGAAGAGTGTCGGCAGCTCAGCAAGTCATTGCGAGATGCTGAACAAGAACGAGATAATCTGACACTACAATTGGCAGAAGAAACAAAAGAAGTTGAGGCCATGAGGAATGCCAAGGAAAGAGCAGAGATAGAACAAGAAGCAAGCCTGGATGAAATCCTTGAGCTCAAGGACCAATTAAAAGTCAAAGATCTAACCATCCAGAGGCTGCGAGCATCACCTGCTAGAGTCAGAGCTACGAGCTCGACTCAAATCATTTCCGAGAGTCAACTATATGAAGAGAAAATGCAGGAACTTCAGAAGGAGCTGACTCTCGAGAAAAAGCAGAGGTTAATGATGACTGAAGGTTCTATCGTAATGCAAACAAGAATGGAGGAGGGCCAAAAAGCCCTGCAAGAAGAAGTGGAAAGCATAAAGATAAAGCTCGAGGAGGCAGAAAGAGTAAACGCTGAACTTAATGAACTCCTTGTGAATATGGGCGGAGAAGCTGAAGCAGAAAAGCAAACACTTCTCAGGAAAATTGAGGAGTTGAAAGGCCAGCAAGGAGGAGAGGTAGAAATCTCTGGGCCAGCCACCAATGAGGGGATCAACCTCGAAAATGTGGCAGATGATGTGGACACACACATGCAAGAGGAAATCATAGCAGGATCCTCTCAAGAGCCCCAGGATCTAACACAAGAAGAGGAGAAAAAATTGCGTAAGGCAATAGAGGAAGAGCTAAGAGAAAGCACGAAGGAAGCCTTGGAATGGGAGCAGAGGGTCTTCAAATCTATGAAAATTCAGAAGATCTACGCCAGCAATCTCAGGCGCGAGTGGCTTCAACCCTCTCTCCCATATCCATTGCTGAAATATGAGGCAGCTACAATAAACAAGCGGATCAGATAAGAGCCAACGATACCTCTCTAAAATGCAGACACCTCAAAGCCAGAAGGAGTTAAACTTATTGTGGATTATCAGGCAAAGTGGAGGAAGGCTTGGCTTACAAAGTATCCACAATACCTAATCCACTTGGTAGAGGCACCTAAACATATCAGAGACAACCTCAGCTTCTGTCCTCTACCAAGGGTTATCACTTGGAAGGCACAAGAAATTTTGCAAAGAAGCCAACCCACTTGGCTGAACTACCCAAAGTTGCTGGGCGTGAAGGCAGGTGAGAGAATAAGTGTCCAATACATGGTGAAAACCCTAACGGGCGCCATAAAGTTGTTCACTGGCTCACCTGACCTTACATGCATTATGATGAGGAAGATTTGTAGAACCATCTTAGCAGTGTTCGAGACCTTCAAGCCAGGCCAGGTGATCGACAGCATATTCTTCTTCCAAGATACATACAGATGTGCTTATAATCTGTCAGGTCAACCTTCCAAGGAGGTGATACATGCGCTGTATCAAAGAATCATGTTTCTACCATCCTATCACCTCCAGCCTTTTGAAGAAGCATTCTGTACGGGGTTTTTCACCATGAATACAAATATCTTTGGCCCAACAATATTGAACCTACATGCCAGGTATGAATCACTCCTAAAGATGCGGGAAACGATCAGATGAAGCAGCAGATCAAGGCCAGATCGGGGACGACATGAGCAAGGAGGGGGGAAGTGTTAGAAGTTGAACACACCCCACAGTATCTAACTACTCGGAGGACTATTGTTTTTTGTAATTATTCATTCATTGAGGAAAACTTGATTTCTCACCTTGTAATTATTAGGACTTACAGAAGTTTCCAGATTGTATCCTAGTTTTGATAGTTAGATTGAGTAGATGCTTGATTTTGGAACTTTAGCGTTTGAGACATTGTAAGGTATATATAACACTTTTTGACCTTAATGAAGAAACCTTTTGTCATTTTAAACAAGTTTGAAGTCTGTGAGTGAGCGTACTGTGTACGAGAGAGAGAGTGTGAATTTCATCTTGACGCTACGTGTGCTCTGGTTGTCGGAATCGAGTGCAAAGAAGTACAGCGTGTTGCCCTCGACTAGAGCTACACGCCGATACCAACATTGTGCGCGTACGGTCCGGCTTTGTGAGCTCCTTCTACGAGCTTCATCCGTTGTTTGGGTGAGCATACGTTGTCTGATTTTGCATTGAAGCATATCCACACGTTCACATTGAGTAGAACTACACATTAGGCACTTTAGATTTCGAAAACAAAGAGCCGCAGATTTTGGCCATATATCCTACGTGTTTCTGCACCGGGTGTTTTGGGTTGAGATTTTGGTTCATAGACCTTAGGGAGAGTGACTTATTGGTATTAGTAGGGTCTCCTTCAAGATCTATGGTGTTTCGAGATTGTTTGATGGGTGTTCGACTCTAGAAAGCGTCGTAGGAAGTTTCCTCTTTTGCACTCTTGAAGGTTGTGATATAGACAATTGGTAGAGACCTTTGTAGGAATTAGTTAGGAGTCGTTCGAGTGTAGGTTGACACCTTATGCTTGATTCCACGCGCCTGCGGGTCAAGTTTCGTCCTTAGCTGACATTACATGTTAGGTGAGTTCTCACTGTGCTGACGTCCGTCGCGGCGTATCCGTCCAACAATGCGCGAGCACGCTCGCTCCGTTCCGTGAGGAATGCTTGGCGTTGTCGCGTAGCTCTTGCCGAGCCTAGTGCAATGCTGCAAGAGGATCTACAATGTGATCAACAAGTGGGGAGTTGCGTCAGGATGAATCTCACGCTCTCTCTCTTCCTCTCTCACACACAATCGACGTTAGCTTAAAACTATGATTATGATAAAAGTTTTTCACAAAAGTTACCTAGGTACCTTATATACTAAGGTTACCTTAGGTTAACCAAAAATAGAGTTTGAGGGGTCAAATGGCTTGGTATTTACAATCTGGAAGTGCCATTGCACCCCGGCTTATGCAACTAGACTGCCTACTTATTACAAATGATCTTTATAACCATAATCCTCAACATTCCATAACTCTAAGAGAATAAGTCTTTGTTGAGTTATGGCATGTTGTTGACCCAGCCGTCAACAACTATGAAATTAATATGGACCTATGAGTATTGGAATATTAGTTTTTACAACAAGCACGGTAGATTTTATCTTTTGTCTTCAAGAAATTTTTTTGAGGCAGCTTCATAGGTTTCCACAACTTTGTATGATAGTGACTCAAGACATACACCCTAAAGGGAAGCGCTTCAATTTGGATTACACCCTATAGGGCAGCACTATGATTTGGCTTACACCCTATAGGGCAACATGATTTGTTCTTGTTTAATAGCTCTAAATGCTTGCTCTCTCTCTCTCAGTCTCAGATACTCTAGGACAGCCCCACATGCAAGGAAAGGTACCCCTATCTCTTCTACCTCTCGTCAGGCCTGCAGAAAGCTGGCCTCATTAGCATGCCCTTTCTCTCTCCTCCTTATTATCTCTTTCTATGCTATGCAATGAGGCAATCTCTTTCTCTCTTTGTTTTTCACACTCAAGAAACTTGAGGTCTCCTCCTCATGGGGATTCAACCCCTTCTCGGATCCCTCTCTTTATTCGATTATGCAAGGATTATGAAAAGAAAGATTCTCTTTCTCTTTTCATTGATTCGGCAGTCCCCTCTCATGTAGGCACGCACCTTGTCATTAGCCTCCTCATCATGGTGCTACAAAGAGCAACACTCCCTCTCTCAATCTTGTTTCAATAGCCCAAGCTTCATACCAGCATCACAGTCTAGGCGGGATCTCTCTTACCCCTGTTTCTTCTCATCCTCTTGGCCAATTTCTGCTAGCATGCATCCTCAAGGACCCATTTCCCTTTCAATTCTCCTCGTAGATCCCTCGTCTTTGACTTACATGGTCTACAAAATGGCGGTCCCCCTAATCGACGCACCCCTTGCTCTTTTTGATCCTCACCATCCAGCCCCTTGTCAACTCATTAAAAATAAACTAAAACACCTCTTTTTTATTCATTTAAATAAATCCTTCTTAAGATCACATTCACACCCTTTCAACTCTTGCTTGGCCTCTCAAGTTTTCCTAAACAAATAAACTTCCTACCTTGCATGGCCTAGAAACTAGTGTTCTCTACATCATATGGAAACCAAACACCGTGCTCTCTGTGGCTAACCAACATGCTCTTACATCACGATCATGTTCCTCACTAAAGGTTGGCAGCTCTTGTAGTCATACTGCATGGTGTCCCATGGTAATGCATTATATGAATATCTAACATAGAAACCATACTAGCACTCTATAAGCTTTTAATGGATCTCTAGACATGGCATACATGCAAACCAAAGCATGTGCTACATAGTGTAGAGGAAAACAATGTTAAAATTGAGGGGCCATTGATGGGAAACCAAGCAAAATATGAGCGTCTTTATAGAAGCTCCAAACACTTCATAACAATCAATCTCCAATTTTGATGCTTCATTTTCCTTCATGATTTTGAAATGCATCAAATCCATTGCCAGCTTGGTCTCTAGAGCTATTAGTCTTCTCTTTTTCTCTTTTTCTATTTGAAAAACAATTGGTTAATCAAGTGCAAGAATCACCATCATAGCAAATAAACTGATTCATTTTTAGTGCATCATGCTCATGCAAACGCGCTCCTGGAGGCTAAAAAAAAACTCCAACATTCAACTCAAAACATAGATTTTGAACTACTCTTTATCACATGGATGACCTTGCCAACACAAAATTTGGTATTGTAGAGTGCCTCAATTTATATGTTAACCTTCACTTCCCAACATATCTTTAAATTTGTGTTTAGCTCATAGCACATATACTTGCATGCAATGCAATGCAAAGGAAAACGCAGGGCCTAAATGTATGCTTAAGGTGGTTATATAGGCCAAGAAGGCTAAAATTAGAGCCGATTGGATTGGTGGGTCCAAGTGCCAAAAGTGCTAACATTGTGCATTGGGATGTGATTTTTGAGGTGTGTTACAATCCAATTCAGAAGGCTCCTCAAACGGAGCTGCGGTGTGAAAGTTATGGTTGATTAAAGATGGAATGGTTTGCAAATTCTTGATGAATAGGGCAAGTGGAGACATATGGCTGGAGTCAATGTTAATGGTTGGGTGTCAAGTGATCAAGTCGTGGAGCATGCCAATCTTTCTGGATCATCAATTGGAGCTTGAACGGGAAAGATATGGCGAGTTGAAAGTTTTTCTAAGGCCAGTTGTGGAGAACTTTAACTGCATTGGTAGATGTGCCATCAAGGAGTTTTTTTGGCCTCAACCATGTTTTGAAAGGTGGTATATAGTATGTGAAATTGGCCGGTTTTGACGGTGTCAAGAAGTGCGGAGTGCGGCTAGGAAAGTGTTGGGCTTCTGATAGAGAGAGTTTGCAGCAAAATCAAGCAAGTCGTAGAAGATTTAAGGCTAAAAACACACTCAATAAGAAAAAAAATCCATACATGAAATCAATCTTTGAAAAAGAACCAAGATGAACTTAAAACTCTTGTGTGTGTGATGATCTGGTGTAGCCTCGCTTGCCAATTACACAATTGTAGTGCTCTTTCGCCCTGATAAAAACCCTATACAAACGCTTCAATTCTCCATTGTAGCCATTTCATGGAAGTTTCATAGCTTCATTATACATTCCCAAGTAGGTGTTTGAGGAGAGGAAACCCTAATTGGTGGCCTCAAAGCCTCGAATACAAGGTTAGAACAACACGGGACTGCATTAGCATACCATAGATTTAGGCTTTGTATCCCTTCACATATGAGCTATAAGTGTAGATACTAATGTTCCAAAATGTAAATTCTCAGAATCATGGCACCGTGAGTGATGTGGAATTTTGAGCCATTTTTTACTAATTTAGGGTCATTTTTTGCCATTTTTATCCCAAAAATACCCTTTTTTGCTGGTAAAAAGCCCAAATGAGCTAGGAAAAATCCCTGAAACTGTGGAGAAATCCATTGGGATTAAATTTCATCTTGAACCTCAATCTACCACTTGGAAATCACTCTAGATGCAATTCTTACGTCCGCGTATTAAACCTGCTATTTTTTATCGAGATTGCTTGCATTGAACTTTCTAGGCAAAACGAGCGTGGCACTTCAATACACTTGACATTTGTACATGTATAAAGCAAAAGAATCATGTATTAATATGATAAAACACGCATCAATTCCACGTCCCGGGCCTTGTCTCCCCGGCAAGGTATGTACTTGATTGCAACCGTGCTTTGGGAGTCCACTATGTAGAAATTGCATATAACACATGTGAACAAGAGGTATGCAAATAATCCCTTAGCTGTATATTTTCACGTATTATATGTACCCGTTATGTGTGCATTTTTGTAAAAAGAACCAGGCCTTATGTATGAAAATTTTCACTTTCTAAACTAAAAAACCCTTTATGTAAGTACATTTTCCTATAAATGTACCTAACTATAAATTCCTTATTTTGTTCGCACGTGCTACCTTATTTATTTCCTAGTGGATGCCGTGGGCAACCATGGTATCTATTTTTGCATAAATCACACTATGTACATCATAGCATTCGGTCCCTCATAACGAAAGCATTGAGAGTAAGGTAGATATTTTAGTTTCACATTATGCCTGTGCCACGACACGACAATGGTTTGTCTATCAGGCTCACGGTTGCCAAGTTACAACTCGATGAAGATTGATGCATTTAGTAGTGAGAAGGTTCCAAATGACTTTTTCACTATTTTGATGGCCTTGGTTTGTAGCCTGGAGGGAGTTGAGGTTCGATGGAATGATTACGGCTTGAACTCAATAGTGATAGCTCTCGGCCAAATGTTGTGGCTTGGTCATTGGGTGTGTGAGCACCAAATAGTAAGGTTTTGAAGGCAAGAGTAAGTTTGGAAAAAAAAAAGATTTTTTCAAGTCTTTGTGAGAGTTTTTGAGCTTGGGGGTTGGGGTGCTCTATGGCTGCCACGTGGTGCATAATAAGCCCATAGGCAAAATTTCAGTGCAGAGATTGACCCTATAAGAGATAGGGTGCACCCCTCCATTGGTCACATAAGAGAAGGAAGAGGGGAGATCTTCCCCAATAACTATGGTGTGGCGAGTTGGAGTGTTGTGTAGGTGGCACCCTTGGCACTGCTTGAAAGCCCCAGCATGTGCTTGTGGAAAATTTTGGTGCATCACGATGTGCAGCAGCGTCTTTGCAATGTGATGATGTGGCAAGCTAGAAAGGCCAATTTTCCACACCCTTGGAGGTCCAACACCTTTTATTGAATGCTAAGCCCCCTCCCCCCCCCCCCCCCCACCCCACTAGTGCTAGTTCTAGAGCTAGAGGTAGGGGCTCGTCCCATAATGTAGTAAAAGTGAGAGTGAGAAAGATAAGTCAGCACAGCATGTCAAGAGGAAGTTCGCGTGCATGAGAGTGGATGAGTGTCTCTTATGATCCATGATTTGCTAAAAATGTGTAGTGGCCCCCATAAAACCACCTTTTGTAATCATTTTAAGGGCGTTTTTTGCAAAGAGGGAGTCTGAAAGAGTCGAGAGTGAGAGCTCGAGGGACTGTGTTTTGTGGAAACTCGCCATTTTGGTGGTGATTCGGTTATAAAGGAGCTATGCTAAGAAAGATTGTGCCATTTTACCCTAGTGTCGATGTTCCCTTTCCCCCCACTTTTCTCTTGCTCTTTAAGGTGTGTGCCATCTAACTGTTGTGTGGTGCAAAGAGTGTGAGATTGAGGTGCTCTATGTTGGAAGCGATGGAGCCTGTTCTCTTGGTGAAATTTTGTTGAGTGGTGATCTTGCCAAGTGGTTGTGTGCTGAGTTGTTTGTAGATTGAGTTCTATTAGCATCAAGTTCATTTTTTGAAGGTGTTTTCCAGAGAATAGGGGAGTTGTGGATACCTTGAGCTATAGAGAGGCTTTTTTGTGTGGCTAGATGTGTTCCCCATTCCCCCTCTCCAACATGGAAAGAACCTACGGGATCTCTCCCTCTCTCCCTCCCTCTACTTTGTGAAAAGAACTTGCGGGATCCTCTCTCTCTCTCTCTCTCTCTCTCTCTCTCTCTCTCTCTCTCTCTCTCTCACACACACACACACACACACACACACACACACACACACACACACACAAGTAGAGTTCATTGCTAAGTACCCACCTCTGCTTGTGCTAGAGAGAGAGAGAGAGACAGAGGAGCTTAACGGATCATTGAAGAGCTTCCACAATGGATATCCCATCAATGCACTCTTGCATTTTTATTAGAAGGAGAATGGGGTCTAAGAGGGCCTCTCTATTTGGCAGTTTAAAGGAGTCAAACATCTATTCGGTAGTTTAAAGGAGTGAAACTTCTAGTATTAAGAAAGCAATCAAAGGACAACTTTTGAATTCAAACAAGCAAAATGGCTAGTTTATTTGAATTCAAATTTTCCCCCCAAAATGAAATCTAAAAACTATCGAGCCAAACCATATCCCAATGTAATATATCTATGAAAAGAGCTTGGTATGTAGATTATAGATCTATAATCTCCACTCAAATTGGAGATCATATGTCATAGTTATGGTTGGCCAAAAGTCACAAAGTTTTCCACCCAATTTTTGAGAAAAAGTGCATCATTTGACCACTCTTACACCTCTCTTACAGACCCACCATTCTTGCACAGATGGCGTGCATCTATTTGTCAAAATGTTAATCACCTCCATAATTTGATAGCAAATAAAGAGGCCCTCCTAGACCCCATCCTATTCCAAATGTGGACATGTACACGTACTCTACCTTTTAACTCCACCCAAGTTTTCTATGTAGTCAAACTAGCTAGTGCAACATGGATACAATATCCCACCTCTCGTCTACGACGAGTGAGTGTCACAGATCACTCAAACTCGAGATAGCATTCAAATGAGGATCTTCAGGGACATTGGATCTCTTCTGCCTATTTTTTTTAAGATTGCAAAATGCTCGACAACATCTCTCAATTCCTTCTTGACTGCCTTACCTCATTGCTGTTGTTGCCATATGAACAGTCAATTTTACCCTCGTGTTGTTGATACTCAAGCATAAATAGCGTCATCCTTGACCTATAGAACCTCAATAGAAACTTTCACCGGCAAAAACTTGTACCTTGAATTGCAACAATATTGCATAGATAGACAACATCCATTCGGCCTAAAGAACACTCCAAGAATAATTCCTGGTCCTAGTCTTGGGACTTGAAAAGGGAACCTAGGTTTTATGTAATCCCACCTACAACAATGTTTTAGATTTCAAGGTAATAACTGCAAAAACAACCTCTTCAAGGATCCTCTCTTAAAAATCCTCACAGGAAAAGCTCTAGGTAATCTTCAAAAAGATGTGGTGTTAGGAAGGCTTGGACTTGTGCACTAGAAGGGGCCTCATTAAGCCTATCCCCATACAAGTCTATTGATCCCATATGAAGCATTTTCACCTCATAACGATGATGTCAATTTCCTATAAAATTATAGTCAAAACCATTGCGCTCAAGATTTCCCCCCTCCTGGACAAAGTCCTCACACCTCACTAGCATGGTTTTTTCAAGGGAAGGTCCACCCATGATAACATTTTGGCAGTAATTATCGACATTGAATATGATGCATTCACTAAGAAAGAGTGTATCCTACTAGATAAGGCCTATGACAGGATTTCTTGATCATTCATCAAGGACATCATGAAGGCACTTGGATTTGGGCCCCAGATCTGCCAAATTTTTAGTGCCATGTATGCTATTAGACATTTGAAGATTCTTTTCAATGAAAGAATTGTGGGTGACTTTGAAGTTAAAACATTCATTAGATAGGGATGTCCTCTTTCCCCCATGTTATTTGAGATTGGACCCTATCCTCTAGCAACACTACTTAACGACAACATCACTAAAGGGGAGATTCAAGGACTAACTCTACCTAGCGATGACCATTTGTTGGCTAAGTTCTTTGCAGATAACTCCTTACTTTTTGTCAAAGCGTGCCCTCAAGCCATCAAGAAGGCAATAGAAAATGTGCAAACATACACCTTAGCTTCAAGGTCCAAGTATAACATTGAAAAGTCAAGATTAATCTCTCTCTCTCTCTCTCTCTCTCTATCTCTCTCTCTCTCTCTCTCTGTCTATCCATCTCTCTCTCTCTCTCTCTCTCTCTCTCTCTCTCTCTCTCTCTCTCTCTCTCTCTCTCTCTCTCTCTCTCTCTCTCTCTCTCTCTCTCTCTCTCTCTCTCTCTCTACGAACAGCTCATTTCATCCATCTTTTTCGACATGGTAGATTTTGTCAAAAGAGGAGATCTTTTGGCACTTGGGAGCCCCTTTAGGGATGGATATAACCCACAAGAAAAGCTTCTTTTGGGTTATGGAGAAGGTAAGGACCAAGATGCGAAGTTGGATGTATGTGCTTTTTCCCTTTCCGAGTAGACTTAAAGTCATCAACTCCATATATATCCTTAAACATTCCACTTATTAAGCTGGCCAAGTGCAACTTGAAAGAATTCTAGAAACTTGTGAACAGATCCTATGGAAAAATAACACTAAAGACTCTATGCCTTGGTAGTGGGCTAGATTGGAGAGAGTTGCGAGACTAGTGGAGCAAGGTGATCAAGGAATTCTTAACTATGGAAAGAAACATATCAACTAGCTAGTCAATTAATCTTGGTGGGATTGAAATCTTGCTTATCAGTAGAGACCTTGAGGAATTGAATAGGTGGTATCTACCAAACTATGATTCCAGATTTAAGTGGGAAACATGGCAGTGGCTGAAGAACAGACACTTTTTGAGACCGCAAACTAAGGGAGTGTACTTATCACTTATGTATTTGAAGGACTGGCTCTCTCCACTTCAGCAAATTACGGGGTTAAATTCAAGATGGGAAACAATTTTGAAGAACAATGGCACCTATAGTGGCCGCATAGGATGGAGGTCTTTTTATGGAAGGTGTTATGGGGAGCCTTGCGAACCGTGGTGAAGTTTTCACTAGGGGAATTGGTCCGGATTGCTTCCACAATGCAAATCTTCTAGCTAAGACCTCACTCAACTTTTCAAGGAGTGATCGATGATCAGTGTCCTTGTAGGAACTAGCTGCAAATGAGTGCAAAAAAACAAGAAAATTGGATTCTGTAGGAACGATCTATTCTTGAGAGTGAAAGTATTTAAGATTCAAACACTTTGGGACATCCTTCTGATGGAGGGGATTCTTTGGTCACCTTACTCAAATGAAATACAGTCAGCAAGCTCTTAAATAAGATCAAAACATTCTAGTACAAGGGTGTCATTATAGGTGGGACAAGCTTTTGAACAATTTGGGATGCATGGACAAAAGAGTACCACATTCAATATACATATCCACCACCTCAAGGGATTCAATTTACTAATTATGTGACTATCACGTAAGTGCAAAAGGGTGTATTTTATTTGTCAAAAATTCATAGGTAATGATTTTTATAAATCCTTTTCAAGATGTCATATCTTGTAGCGTGCTGATCATAGATTTGTGGCAAGGCTATTTCAATCAAACATGAAGGGCCATTCTTTCTCCAAATGTATTCAACGCTCATTTTTTGAGGAGCTATGGCCTTATGCCAGATCTTTCCATGGGCGAGAAAATTCATGATGCAATTCCTAATCAGGGTCTATTGAAGAAATGTGTAGTGCTTAGTGATGCTTTGATTAATATGTATGCCAAATGTGATGCCCTTATAAAAGCACATTAAGTTCTTGATGGACATCCACTCTGGGATGTCATCTCTCTAGGAGCATGTTTATTGCATGATATGCACTGGCAAGAAAGCTCTAATATGTATTATCTAGATGTAAAGAGGGTCTTTCTCCAAGTGATATCATGCATAGTTACCCCATGAAGGCTTGTGGCCTTATGCAATATCTTTGCATGGGTGAGAGAATTTACAACTAGATTGCTAGTTAGTGGTTGTTGGAGAAACATGTTGTGCTAGTGCTTTGGTTGATATGTATATTCTATGTAGCTGCTACAATTTGAGAATGTGGTGGCCCTCCAAAATACCAAAAGGAACACGCTGCAAGCTATAAAACTCATAAAGTTGCATACTTGATGCATCCATGAGCACATAATTGACGATGTATGCAAACATAGAGAGATAGAGAGTGAGAGAGAGTGATAGAACACGTGTAGGTACACCTCCTAGAGTGGAGTGTTACGCTAGCTTGGTGAGAGACAACGGAGGAGAGAAGAAAGACACAAACACTGGGTACAAGCTCCCCCATGCAAGAGTGACCATTTCTCTCTTGCATGTATTTGATTTATAGATTCCTTGAACGATCAAATTGAGTACAAAGTGGCCAGCCGGTCATCAATGGCCAAAGCTCATAAAAGACCACTTGAATAATAAAATATAATATCCTTTAAAGATCCTTTCGCATACCCGTAGCCTTTTCCACCTGTCAGCTGTACTAAACAATAAAAGATCAATTTCACTACATACCTCTTCATTAGAAAGCAACTGTCCTCATTTGCAAATATATAGATATGCAAACTGTACTTGTCAAAAAAATTAGTGATTAGTATTTTGTGTCAAGAAAATATTGCATAGTGCAATAAATATCTATGAAACTAAACAACATTGCTTATGCCTGCTGTCATCCACATATTACCTATTCTAGTGTCCCATACCACTAGAATAGGTATTATATGTTATATCCTGATCAATCAGGATATCATTGGTCACACTCATCATCAATCTCATAAATCTAAAGTCCAATTTGATTACCAAGTCCAAATCCAATTTCAAATATAACTCCAAACATTTGCTAACATATATCCATTTCAAATCCAAATCCAATATCCTTCATTTTGTATACCCGGGTAACAAAATCATACTAGTTACAGTGGTGGCCAACCACTGTTGCATGATTTTGTGATCGGTGTTGCCTGAACAGGTGAATCTACACCAGTAAGATGTGCTGTCTAAATCGGCAAATCTGCACTAATGCTGCCTAAGTCGATGAATCTGCATTTGGTATTGTTTAAAAAATCATGAATCTGTGATTTATTGTTCTGCTGCATAAATCGAAACATCTCCATGGACCACTGGTGCTACCTAAGTCGGCAAATCTACACCAGGATGAGCGTTGATACACTGCCTAAATTGACAAATCTGTGTGCTTGTGACTATGTGTTAGACACCACTTTGTAGTTACAAATTGTTTTTCACTTTCCCGGAGCACCTTAGCTCACATGAGTAGCTGCATAGTTGAATGACAAATGATCTTAATGAAAAATCCTTTAAATCAATGACAAACACTACAACAAAAAAGGGGGCCTTCGATGCAAGTTTCAATGCACCCCATCGAAAAAAACGTCGAAATACACGTCCCTACAAAAATGTCACAATACGCGTCGATATATGCGTCGAAAGGTACTGTTATCGACGCATATTTCTACGGGCCTAGCGACGCATATTGCAACGAACATAACAGAAATAAAAATTCTTGGGCAGAGGACAGGCAGCCTGGCATGTGCCCAGTGAGAAGATGGACACAGCCACAGCCAGACTGCCTGTCCTCTGCCCAAGAAAGCGAGCAGCACCAAAATCAACCGTGCTCCCGCAGAAATTTGGGCAGAGTTCCCTTCGTTTTAACATAAACTTAAAAAAAAAAACCATATGTATACGCCTCCTACATGCTATCCATGCAAGATCTCACATGAGATTTAAGGCTAATGAAAGAAATGAAATGAACTTTGTGCAAAACCATAACCAAATTAAAACCATAAACAAATTAAAACCATAACCGGCCATAACCATATTGATCAAAACCATAATGCAGATAACCATAACCATAAATAAAACAATAACCATAAGCATAACCAAAAAGTTAAACATAACCATAAACAAAACAATAACCATAACCATGTCTATACAATGACAATAACCACAACCATAAGGAAAACAATAACCATAACCATGTATGAAGAATAACCATAACCATATATGTCTATACAAAAAAGAGACACAGAGCGTGTCTCTGTCTCACAAAGCATAAATATGAAATCCACTAATGACTAGGCGTCACAACCTGCACATAGGACAAGTCACAAAATTAGTATTGATATTACTTCACATATACCTATTTAATTAAAACAACTAACGTCTCACCTCAATCGATCAGCGAGACTCTAAGGCCTCCCAGTCTACAGGCTCTCTTGAAGCATCAATATCATTCAAAACTTCATAGATACCTCTGCGATATCTATCTGTCTCCTCCTGGCGTGTCGGGGCTCGATGCATTGCAAGATTCTACGTTTATATAAAAATCAAAGTAATAAGAATACATGATTCATCACGTTTAAAAAAACGCCATAGCTAGGATTGGATTGGAAACTCACAAACTCATAGCGAAAGGTGTCGAAGCCTCCGCTACCAAGATGAGATGTCCCCCCGGTCATTTTTCATATCTGTGCGGCTTGACACTGCTGTCTGAACCGCGTGTCCATTGGTCGCTCATCCTCCTTTATCTGCTGCCACTTCTCATCTGGGATGCCCGAAGGCTTCGGTAAGCCGGTCCTGAAAGCCTATCGAGCTGCATCTCGTCGATGTTTCACGGTGTCTCGTGCAACACCCTTGATCCACCTCCTAGGAACATCCTTTGAACGTGGAGCAGGCTGATACTCTCTCATGATGGTCTCCACTATATAACTGATTTTGTCGCGATCCTGCTCAGGCCAAGGCGTCAGAATGCTGGTCGAAAACTGAAGCTTCGCGAGCTGGCCAATCCGCTGTCTCATCTTAGTCCCAACTCTATTCATGTCAACAGAACCATCTACCCGTACAGTATAGAGCTTGGAGACACTAGGATTGTGTGCCCCCCAAGGTGTCCGAGGTGTGCCAAGAGGTGTGTCGAGAGGTGTGCCTGGGTAGGATGGGGGTCATGAAGGAGGAGGGGTTGAAGCATCTGTGGACCCTCCTCCACAACAACCACCACCTCCACCTCACGATCGCCAAGATCCGCGAGTGCGCCTATGCTGCAGAGATGAGGACGTACCCGCCTTTGCCGCACCCGTAGGTGTCGAAGCGATCGTGATGGGAGACCTTGCAGGCGTGTACCTGTAGACGTCCCCTCCCATAGTTGTCCCCCCCATTGTTGTCCCGACCATAGGCGTCGGACCCTCGGGTGTAAAGCCCAGAGGCATAGTACCCGTGCCTCTGGCTACCAAATACTGAGACGCCTCTGCCATCTCACTGGGCATCATCCATGTGACGAAGCCCATAAATGCATCTGGACTCATAGAAGCGGGATCTGGAAACTGGTCTGCCATACTAAAGTCTTGCACAAAGAAAGGAAAAGAAAGCGTCAGAACACCTTTGTTTAAATTAACTTTAAGCTTAATTTTAAATCAACGTCTTCACACAAACACTTACAGGCCTAGGCCTCAACGAGTGAAGCATCATTGATAAGATCTTGCACCATATCATTGTCTATCTCTAATTGTAGACATAAATCTACCCCAACTCATTCTGGCATATTGTCTTCATCCATTGCATCTTCATCTACAAGTGTCATATTTGCCTCGTCTACATCATCCCTTGTATATCCGTCAGCTTCCTCTGCCATACCTTCATCCATCTCATCTAATGTCACAGTAGTATCTGCATCGTCTAACCGAATTTCCTCCAGGAGCTCTTGCCCTTCAAATACTTGTTTATTTCTTGGAGCAACCTGAACCACAAACCACCATTGTCACTCTCGAGGGTCCGGTACAAAGACCACTTGCTTGCAATGTTCGGGGAGAGCAAATGTGTCGCTCACATCTGTCCAAAACCTTTGTAGAATCTGTTTGCACAGGCTTGTTTCCATCTCTGTGTACCGTTGCATTGCGACCAAAAGTAATCACCTTGAACCACTTCACATCCAACAAAAATATCTCAAACCACCTGAAGCTTACTTTCAGGATTTATGACACCAGACCACAGTAATCTAGGTTGCTAGTGCTCTCATTCGTGTCTCTGGAACTAGCCCTGCTCTTTTGCATGAAAGTAACCATTACCCCGCTGTCAAACGTGTTTCTTCTACTGTCAATTTTTTGTGTTCTGAAATGCTTTTCATGCAACCATAGTGCCATGTATGTATGATACTTCCAGTCACATCCAATAGCCAGCTCTTCCTCGTCTAGAGATATGGGTTCTCCGATCTATCGAGATGCTCTCAATGTCTTGTCCAACCATGCCGTTGTAAGGAATTCAGGTAGAGGAGCGAGATAGTTTGGCAATGGTAAGCCTCTAGTCGTTCGGCTTTGCCTGAAATCGTGTTGCTCCCTATTGCGTCTCTCTTTCTCTTCTTCATACCTTTCAAGCCATTTTTGCATCGGCTCTGAATTTAGTATACAGAACTTCATGATCTTTTCTCGCATGGCACCGTTCATTTTCTTCGGCACCCCTTGCCCTTGCGGCTCCTCTCCCACTAGTCTTGCATCCTCCTCATCGCTCCACAGTCGAGGCATTTCTGGGTCAGAAACAGATAGAAATTCGGTCATCAAGACAAGAGACTCTTGCACCAGCCATCCTTCTGTCATGCTCCCCTCTCGACGTGCTTTGTGGCGAACAAAACCCTTAAGTGTTTTCATGAACCGCTCTAGAAAGAACATCCAACGGCTGTGGACTGTACCTGCCACTGCAACCTCATCTACTACATGGATGAGCAAGTGCATTTGGATAGTTAGGCAGCTCGTGGGTAGATACTTCTCAATCATGCAAACTACCTCAATGGAGTTATCCCTTGCGACTGCAATAGATTCTTCTCGTATCTCCTTGGAAGAGATCCACCGCACTAGCTCTTAGATATTGTATATGCATGTCCGCACTCCCTCTGTTAAACACCCCTTGATCGAAATTGGAAGAATGAATTGCAAGAACTTATGCCAGTCGTGCGATTCCAGTCTTGATAGTTGATCGTCACGGGTGAATGCTATCTTGAGACATCGCATATATCCTGTTGGCGTCCTGAACTCTGAAATCACCCTTTTAAGTTGTCACTCCTCGCTTTTTAGCAATATCCATGGCGCTCTTGCAAGATTTGTTTGGCCAGCTGCATTGGTGAAAGGCCACAACTCTAGCATCTTTCCAACTGACTACAAATCATCTCGTGAAGCTCGATTGTCTTTCATTCCCATGATTGTCTTCCAGAGGAGCTCTCCCACATTCTTGAATATATGCATTGGATCCAGCAAATGGTTAAATAGTAGATCACCCCATTATGACAACGTATGGAGAATGGAAAAACGTTTCATTCTTGGAATAGGTTGCCCCTCATGTTGCTCCCATTAGCGACGCCACTCTTGTTCATGCATAGGACGACATTTGACGCGACTAAGCTGACCTTTGTGCAAGTGATGGCCATCTGGAAGATAACGGTGGTGGCCTTGATAAATTGTCTTTCGAAGAGAGGCAGAATAGCGCACATCCAAAGACGGACCGCAAATTGGACATGCATTTTATCCCAAAGTTGTAAGCCTTGCATATATTAAAGCATGATTTAAGCCAAGGCAAAGTGCTTGGGAATAGCAAGAATTTTGTAAATCAAGAACCATTACCTATCTCTCTCTCTCTCTCTCTCGCTCTCTCTCTCTCTATATATATATATATAAATATATAAATAAATATATAAATAAATATATATATATATATAAATATATATCACTCTTTACTTCTCTCTCTCTCTCTCTCTCTCTTTAATTTATATGAACATCTCTCTCTCTCTCCCTCTCTACCACAACAGAGCTCGTTGCTTTACACCAGAGGCATACTGATCGAACGAGTAACTGAGCTAGGGAGATCCAGACACCCATGAGTGCGGAGGAATACACAACATTGACAGAGGCTGCATTAGAGGATCCAGGTCACTTTGACTCGACATGGACAACGCCCTGTCAAACTACTGACCATGGAGGAGATTGATGAGATCTGCCAGCGACCGATGCTGGATCTCCTATGATCTACCTATCCCAGCTAGCTGTTTTAGCTGCTTAGTCCACACCCAACAGTTTAGGATTCCATAATATTTTATTTTGTCATTTTTTCATCTTGTTACTCTGACTTTGTATCAGATCCACCACATTGTAACTTTCTGGTCTCATAGGTCACATTGGTCTTTTGAAGACATTAATATAACATTTCATTTCATTTTTCTCTTTAATTCCCCTTTCTTTAATTTTAATTTTCTACGCATACATTCTCTCTCTCTCTCTCTCTCTCTCTTTAATTTCCCACATGCACACACACACACATCTCTCTCTCTCTCTCTAGCTTTTTAATTTCTTATTTACACACACACACACATTTCTCTCTCTCTCTCTCTCTCTCTCTCTCTCTCTCTCTCTCTCTCTTTGATTACCTACACACACACACACACATTTCACTCTCTTTCTCTCTCTCTCTCTCTCTCTCTCTCTCTCTCTTTTCTACAGACACACACACACCGCTCTCTCTCTCTCTCTCTCTCTCTCTTTCCTACACACACACATCGCTCTCTCTCTCTCTCTATCTCTTTCCTACACACAGACACACACGATGTAGAGAGAGGGAGAGAGAGGGGTTGGGGGGGGGGGAGAGTTTCATAATACCTGCACGGCAGGTTTCGGCCAAGAAATCTGAGCGCATCGCAGGCAAAAATGGCCGCCTACGCGCGGGTTTCCCTCTTTTTCCCCCAAATTTTTGCGTCGAAATTTGCGTTGATATACTCGTGGTAATATCCGTCGATATACACGTGGAAAAGTATGTCTTGCCACGCGTATTTTGATGCACATATCGATGGGTATTCCGACGCATATATCGATGGGATGCAAGTACGTCGATAACCGCATGGAAAGGTACGACCGTCGATATATACTACGCCGATATCTTGATGTTATGTTGTAGTGAAACCATGGTCGTAGCAATCTGTGAGTATTCAGTTTAGAAGACAATGGAGACAAATGAAATATGAAAAGAACACTAATGTACTTGTTGTACATACGAGTAGGATATTGAATGGGTATCTATGTATGTGTGTTGAGAGAGCTGTGTTGTCTCTTTGAATGGTATAAACAAACACATCTAGGAGTTTGGCACAATCTTGGATGATAGTGTTAGACGTATAGTCAACCAGTAAGTAGTAAGATATGGAGTAATTAAGATATTTAATTGATTACCTAAGAAGGTAGGTATTGGAAAATGTGAGAGAACATGGTTAGTATATTATCACTGAAGCTATTTTTTTTTAAAAATGAGTTTGCAAAATAAATTAAGGAGATGACTTATCTGACTGCATCGCATTATGGCCTGCATAGGTTTTTGTAAATCCTTAAACGAGTTAGAGAAATGTAACAAAAACAAATGATTATCATGATAAAATGATCTGATTAAATTTAATCAAGAAAGAGACTTATATTGCCAAAAAAATAAAAATTAAAAAAATATGCTAAACCTAATAAAGGTAACGGTGTTGAAGTGATATGTAATTAGCAGCTAGTAAAATATGACAATGAGCCATTTGAAGAGGAAAAAACCATTTATGAATGCATGACATTTGACAACCGAAACCAATGAGCAGAATCGCATAGAAGATCATATGGTATAGCCTAGTTGTAATTGGATGAATTTGCAAAAAGAGCCTCAGTATTACATTCACTACAACAAAAACAGGTGTTATCGACGCATATATCGATGCGGCCCGTCGCTATGCGCATCGCTATACGCGTCGTTATGAAACCAATCGCTATTAGCAACGCATATAGCGAGGACCAAAAAAAATTATTGGCCAGAGGGCAGGTAGCGTGGCCTGTGCCTAGTTAAAAGATGGACACAGCCACAGCCAGCCTTCCTGCCCTCTGCCCAAGAAAGCGAGCAGCACCAAAATATCAACCATGCTCCCGCGCGCAGAAATTTCGGCAGAGTTCCCTTTGTTTTTACATAAACTTTTCAAAAAAAACCATATCATGTATACGCCTCCTACATGCTATCCATGTAGGATCTCACATGAGATTTAAGGCCAATGAAAGACAACCGTACCAATTGAAAAGCATAGCCATAACTTAAAAACATAACCATAAAGAACCATAACCATAACTTAAAAGCATAACCATAATGAACCATAACCATAACTTAAAAGCATAACCATAACTTAAAACCATAACCGGCTATAACCACTTTGATCAAAACCATAATGCAGATAACCATAACCATAACAATGACAATAATCATAACCATAATTAGGGAAACAATAACTTTCTGAACACTAACTGTTTGTACAAAAAAGAGACACAGAAGCGTGTCTGTGTCTCACAAAGCATATAGATGAAATCTGGTCCACTAATGACTAGGCATCGTAACCTACACATAGGACAACTCACAAAATTAGTATTGATATTACTTTACATATAATGACTTAATTAAATCAACTCACACATATTAACGTCTCACCTCAAGCAATCAGCAAGACTGTAATGCCTCCCAGTCTACAGACTCTCCTGAAGCTTCAAGATCATTTAGTACTTCATAGATACCTCTGCGATATCCATCTGACTCCTCCTCATGTAATGGAGCTCGATGCATCGCAAGATTCTGCGTTTATACAGAAATCAAAGTAATAAGAATACATGATTCATCGTGTTTTAAAAAACGCCATAGTTCAGATTGGATTAGAAACTCACAAACTCATCGCGAAAGGTGTTGAAGCCTTCGTTGCCAAGATGAGATGTCCCCCAGTCATTTGTCGTACCTGCACGGCGTCACGCTGCTGTCTGAACCGTGTGGCCGCTGTCCGCTCATCCTCCCTGATCTGCAGCCACGTCTCGTGTGGGATGCCCGAAGGCTTTGGCGAGCCGGTCCTGAAAGCTTGTCAAGCTGCATCTCGTCGATGTTTGATGGTGTCCCGTGCAACACCCTTGATCCACCGCGCCGAAACAACAAAAGAACCCGAAGCAGGCTGGTACTCTCTCACGATGGTCTCCACTATGTAAATGACTTTTTCCTTGTCTTGCTGATCCCAAGACGTCACGATGCTGGTCGAAAACTGCATCTCCACGAGCTGGCGAATCCACTGTCGCATCTCAGTGCCGACTCTATCCATGTCAACAGAACCATCTCCCCGTACAATATAGATCTTGGAGGCACTAGGATCGTGTGGCCCCCAAGGTGTTTGAGGTGTGCCAAGAGGTGTGTCGAGAGGTGTGCCTGGGTAAGACGGGGGTCGTGAGCGAGGAGGGGTCGAAGTATCTGTGGACCCTCCTCCACAACAACCACCACCTCCACCTGACGATCGTCGAGATCGGCGAGTGTGCTTGTGCTGCGGAGATAAGGACATACCCGCCTCTGCCCCACCCCTAGGTGTCGAGGCGGCCGTGATGGGAGAAGAAGGCGTCGTACCCATAGGTGTCTTGAACCCCATATGCGTCCCCCCCTAGGCGTCGGTCCCTCGGGTGTGAATCTCGGAGGCGTAGTACCCGTGACTCTGGCTACCCAGTTTTGAGAAGCCTCTGCCATCTTAGCAGGCGTCATCCGTGTAACGAGGCCCATGAATGCATCTGCACTCATGGAAGCGGGATCTGGAATCTCGTCTGCCATACTAAATGGACCTGCACAAAGAAAGTAAAATAAAGCGTCAGAACACAGCTGTTTAAATTAACTTTAAGCTTAATTTTAAATCAAAGTCTTCATATAAACACTTACAGGCCTAGGCCTCGACGAGTGAGGCATCATCGATAAGATCTTGCACCGTATCATCGTATATCTCTAATTGCAAACATAACTCTGCCCCAACTCGTTCTGGAAGATTGTCTTCATCCATTGCATCCTTATCTACAAGTGCCAATTCTGGCTCATCTGCGTCATCCCTCGTATACCTGTCAGCTTCCTCTGCCATACCTTCGTCCATCTCATCTACTGTCACAGTAGTATGGACGTTGTCTGACTGACTTTCCTCCAAGAGATCTTGCCCTTCAAATACTTATTTATTTCTTGGAGCAACCTGAACCACAAACCACCATTGTCGCTCTTGAGGGTTCGGTACAAAGACCACTTCCTCGCAATGTTCGGGGAGAGAAAATGCGTCGCTCGCATCTGTCCAAGTCTTTGTAGAATCTATTTGCACAAGCTTGTTTCCATCTCTGCGTACCGTTGCATTGCGATCAGAAGTATTCACCTTGACCCACTTCACATCCAACAAAAACATCTCAAACCGCTGTGAGGAGTTTTTTGGAGCAAGGGATTGCGCATATGTACATATACATGCATGGTGCATCAAATAAAGGATTGCCCATTTTCCTTAGCCAGGTGGTTACGTGGGGCCCACATGTGTACAGGTAGGACAACATGTACATAGTGCAGCGATTTTCACTATTATCAGTACTAGTGTGTTTTTTCTACAATAAGGAGGAGTTGGTAGCATGTAAAAATTCTCGAGGAAGCTATCCGCGGGCCGACGACGTGAGGTCAACAGGTGCATCAGATGGCATCTAGTGGCGTCAGGAGGGCGAACGGGGTCAATATTTGCACGCAGATGAGGACGGACACAACGTGGGTGTTTGCTTGTGAGAATTATGCAGAAAGGTTATCATGAGGATCTTTTTTTGGGGCCACTTCACGTGGTTGCGGGATGCATTATTAGGGAAAGCTGAGTGCTAGGTGTGCGGATGATGTAAAAAAGGTGACAACTATGCACTGCGAGGTCAGTTTTTGGCCTATTCGGGGTCCGTTTGAGGTCATCTAAAAGGCCAAGGGTGCCCAAATAAAAAAGCTAAGTGTGGGAACTGAAAAAACAGAGAGAAGACCAGAAAAAAACGTGGAGAAGAGAGGAGGAACAGCCGCAGGTGTGTTTTTGCTCATTTTGGAGCCTGTTTTGGCTGTAAACTGCTCATCCGATGTCGGATTTGAGCACTTTGACATTGTACACTGGGGTTTTGGGCCGTTCCGGACGCGATGGCGCTGTCCATTTTCCCAAATTCCTCACTCTTTTCCTGCTGTTTTTCTGCGTAAGTTTCTCCTATGAGCGAAGTTTCTGCTCCAGTTTGTGATTATATCTGGTATCTTTTACCCATATTGTGTGAGCTGTTTGCCCCACTGGTGTTGGCCCAAGCTCAATTGTATCTAAACATCAGAAATTCTCCTCTTTTGAGCTGAGTTTTTTGGGTGTGTGTGTGTGTGTGTCTGTGTGGAGTGGGCAAGTGGATAGTCTCTCTCCTCTCACTCCAGAAGTGTATTCCCTGTCTCGGCCAGGTGTGTTGTCTAAGCCGAGTGGTGCCCCATAGTGTGTGTGTGTATCATCCCAAGAGTGTGTGTCGGGTCGTTATAGAGGCGCTGTGTGTGTTTTCATCCCGCTCACATTCTTTTGGCGCCCCCACGGAGGATCTTCTTCGAGTACCTTCTGCTTCGAGCTTCAAGCTTCGAGATTCGGGATTATAGGTTGCCGATTACAGGTTACAGGTTACAGGTTACAGGGATAGGGACAGGTACAGGTACAGGTGATTCACATAGGTACAGGTAGCTGGAGTTCAGTGTTACACTGACAGTGGGAGTCAGTTGCAGTTGTTGTGGGAATGCATCATTTGGCGCCTATTTGAGCGCATTGTCTGCTGGATTGTACGTTACTTGTGGAAACTGCCATTGTACGCATTTGTGGAGCCATACTTGGTTGTATTTGGAAGTCCCAGCCATTTTTGAGACTTGGTCTGGAAGATAGTCATTTCTGAGACTTGACTATATGCGATTTGCATTAGCCTTCGTGTGAGGGTCGATAGCGTGAGGTTTTTATTGAGTTGGGGGATTCTCAAATGTGGAGATCCTTTCGGTGATACAGGTAGCTGGAGCACCCTTTTTGTGACCTCGCCATAGGCTATGTACTAGTGAGTCCTACTTGATGCTCGGGTTCTATTGTTGACAGTTTATGCATACATAGACAGTCTATATTTTGGGTTCCTACTGCTCTACTTCTGGGGAAACTCTATCGAAAGTTTCCCAAGTTATGATGGCTAGTTTTTTGGTATTTTGAGCCATTTATGCTGTTATGCTGCTGAAATTTTGGCAAAATCAGAGGTTGAGTTAGGTGTGCCTTCTTGGGAGCTTCATGGTTGGCTTTAATGGATGATCAAAATGGCCCTCAGTTCACTCCTTTTCATTTAACTCAAAGAATTCATATTAATGTTCATGTGTCCAGGAAGATCTTTTTCCAGCAGCGCATAGTCTTTATGTTTGGACCAAGAAGATTGAGAGAGATCCTAGAATGTCCTTTGCCTGTTGTCATTCCGATGATTAACTATGAAAACTCATTTGATGTGCATGTGTTTGTCCTTATCTAAAGTTGAGCTCCATTGAAGTTTCTGGGGATTGGGTAGTCAAAAGTCTTGGGTTCTGGCACGTGTGTTCGAAGGGGTTCTCAAAGCATTGTAACTTGGGTAGCCATGGCTTTCTCTTATCCGGAGTTTCATGGAAGAAGTGATGAAGATGTGGAAGATTTTTTGGAAAAGATGGAGGTTGCCTGCATTAGCAACCAGATTCATGACCCTGCGCAAATGTTACGCCTTCTCCAAATTTGTTTGAAGAGTGATGCACGAGTTTGGTCCAAAGCATTTGAAGAGGAGTTGCATGTGGCTGATCCACCTGTAAGATTGAGTTGGGACAATCTACGGCATGGGTTGGAAGTGGAGTTTGTGAAAGTAGAAGATCCTGACAAAGTGTTGCAAGAAGTACAAGGTTTGGTTCAAAAGGAAGGTGAGCCAGTAGATGCGTACATACGTAAGTTTTCATTGGCATGGGAGCGAATGTGCAAGGCCTTAGCACCACAGGTACCCCCGCCTAACATGATGAAGAAGGACAGGTTCTTGGCTGGTCTTTGGGAGAATATACGTTGGAGAGTGGAGCTAAAGAAGCCTGGGACATATGAAGATGCACTAGAGGTAGCAAGGAACAAAGAGTGGAAGCTGAGGAAAATGAGCCAGTTAGGGGTGGAGTCTTTGCCAATGAGATCTGAATTTCAGCCTATAGAGTCTTTACAAGGGCGCATGTCAGGGGTTCATCACGAACTAGTGGTTCCTATTACTACTCAGGTTATGCCAACAGTGGTCTCTACAGCAGTGCAAGATGATGGGCTAAGGCAAGACATGAGGCAAATGGTAGATTTGATGAAGAATCTCAGCCTAAACATGCTAGGTCAAGTGGGAAATAATCGAGGTCGAGGGAGGTATGCAAATCAGCCCGGAGGTGAAGAAAGACCTAGGAATGGTGTTGGACAAAGCAATGGTAGGTTTTGGAGGCAGACGCCCACCTGTAACAATTGTGGAGAGTTGGGTCACATCAGCCCGCAATGTGATAAGCCACCAAGGATGGGGGATACATGTATCCATTTCCAAGACAGGTGCTAACTAGGTCAAATGATTATGGCATCGAAATTAAGGGAGACGAAGGAACCAGTGGACTGACCCAGGAGGAAAAGGGAAAGACAAAAGTGCTAAGTGTAGTCACCTTGGAGAAGGCATCAAAATTAGAGGATACATTAGTGATGCCTATTGGGAAGAGGACCACAGAGGATAAGGAAGGAAGAAGTGCCTCAGGTCCTAGTAAGAAGAAAGGAAAGAGCCATGAAGGCGAGGATGTCAAGGCCAAGAGGAAAAGGAGAGCTCGTCGAAAGTTTCATGTTTCAGATTTTCCACTAGGGGATGGGCAATTAAGCTATGACTTGAAGGAGGATCTGACGAGCAGGAAGGCAGATGTTACTTTTGGGCAGCTTATAGAGATGGTGCCTAAGCTAAAGCGACAGTGGAAGAGGATGGTTAACCCAATGGAGAAAGAGCCAGAGAGAGGTTCAGTGAAGGTGTTGGCAATGGACGAGCTACCAGACATTTGTCCAATAGTAGATGTGTGGCATAAAAGGAAAAATTTGGGACAAGGTTATGTGGATGGCGGAGCCCAAATATGCGTCATAACACACTCATGCGTTGAGAAGATGGGTCTCACAGTGGCTGTGGTGTCAGGGTTTCGGATCAGATTGGCAAACCATCAAAAAGTAAAATGCTTGGGTGTTGTAAAGAGCTTAGAAGTGGAGGCATATGATGCAAAGGCAGTGGTTGATTTTCATGTGATGCCAACAGGGTTGGGAGCATATCCTATTATACTGGGCAGACCATGGTTACGTGCAGTGGGAGCTGTTCAAGATTGGCGACATGGTACGATTAGCCTCTATGGAAAGACAGGTACCAAGAAGCTTTATAATATGGACACAAGGAAACGATTAGAGGAGCTTTATGAAGATGAGGATGAGTCTAGTGATAAAGACTCTTCCACGGTGACAGATGAGGACAGTGATAGCACTACCAACAGTGATGAGGATGCTGATGTTGCATTTCTTTTGATGGACAAAGAAATCCAGGAGATTGGTTTAGTTGCATTTGCGAATGAGGTTGAAGATGAAAGTGAAGGGCCTTATGAAGTGATTGAAGGGCTGATGCAAACCAAGGTTGAGTTGTCAAAGAAGCAGGAATTAATGACGCAAATGATTAGTGGAGACCTCTCAGCTATGGAGAAGGATATATTTTTGCATATGCTGGCTAGTTTTCCTGATTTGTTCATTACTTCATATGAAGAGATCAGAGGGTTCAAGGGTGAAGAGATGCATATAGAGCTGAAAGAAGGTGCTAAGCCAGTGCGGCAAAGGCTAAGAAGGATGGGTCAAGAGCAAATGGAAGCCTTGCGGGTAGAGGTGGACAAGTTATTGAAGGCAGGGTTCATAGTTCCAGTGGAGACCACAGAATGGGTGAGTCCAGTTGTAGTCAGTCCAAAGAAGGATGGGAAGTGGAGAATTTGTGTGGATTTTAAACCCTTAAACGCAGCCACTAAGAAGAACCCATATCCTCTTCCATTCATCGATCAGATCTTAGATTCAGTGGCAGGTTATGAGAGGTACAGTGTGTGTGATGGTTTTTCAGGCTACTTTCAATTGAAGATTGCTCTTAAAGACCGCACAAAGACAACTTTTATTACGCCATGGGGCTGCTATTGCTACACAGTATTGCCATTTGGGTTGTCAAATGGACCTTCCTTCTATCAAGAGAGAGCAAATTGGGTGTTGGAACCATTCATTGGTAGTTGTGTTAAAGCTTTTATGGATGACTTCTGTGTCTATAGCAGTAGGGCTGATCACCATGAGAAGCTGCAGATGGTATTGGCTCGATATGATGAATGTGGAGGACAACTAAATCCAAAGAAATGTCATCTAGCACAGCCAAGGGTGAAGTTATTGGGCCATATGGTGTCAGAAAATGGCATTGAGGCTGATCCAGATAAGGTGAAGTCTATTATTCTTCTTCCATCACCTATGAGTACGAAGCAATTGGCAACCTTTATACACAAAGTGAAGTACATGGCACGGTTTATTCCATTGTCTTCGCAGCTTCTTTATCCATTACAGCAAGTGGCAAAGCATGATCCATTGCAATGGGATGACAAGTGTGAAGAAGTGTTTCAAGAGGTGAAAGAGGTGTTAGGGGGGTTGTCAGCCATGCAGGCTCCTGATTGGGAGAAAGTTTTTTATGTAAATCCATCAGTAGGGGATGATGCCATTGGAGCTATGCTATTGCAAAAGGGGAAGGGCAACCATTATATGAGGCCAGTGTATTGTGCAAGCCGAGTGAAGTTGGTAGCGGAGAGAAAGTTATCGGAAGTAGAGCTAGTGATGGCCAGTGTAATATTTGCTTGTCGACGATTTCGTCATTACTTGCTACCACGGCCTTTTGTTTTCTTGACGAGTTATGCCTTTTTGCCACAGTTAATTAATGGTACTAACATGTCAAATGTGGTGAAGAAATGGGTAATTGAGCTCCAAGAGTTTGAGTTCTCTTTTCTAGTGGAAGATAGTACAAGGGCTACCCTAGTTGATTTGTTGACCTACAAGGAGAATCCCCTTATTGTTAAGGAAGAGGTGGTGAGAAAGGTAGTTAAAGAAGTGCCACAGATCAGCAATGCACATGTGTTGTTCTTTGATGGTTCATACAGAAAGAGCCATGATGCAGCTTCAGGGGGTATAGCACTTTATGATCCAGAGGGGAAGCTAGTATGCAAGAGAGGGTTCAAATTGGATGCTCATAGTAACAATGAGGCTGAATATGCTACTCTGGAAGCCGGATTACACATTTGTTTGAAGCATGGGGTTCGAAGGTTGAGCATAAAAGGTGATGCCTTGTTAGTGGTGAAGCAACTGCTGGGTGTGTGGAAGAGCAAGAACAACTCATTGAAGGAAATGTGCTTCAGAATTAAAGGCCTGTTAAAAAAGTTCGAAGCATGGAGCATCAGACACATTGAACGTGCTCTAAATGGAGAGGCACATGAAGCAGCTCAAGGCATGATTGGGGAGCTATTTGTGTTGAGGACCACTTTACCTCTTTATCATGGCCGGGAAAGTTTGGCTCAAGAAGAGGATTTTTTGCTAACAGGAATCATTCCAAAGGAGATTCATAAGTCTAAGAAGTATGGCTTTGTGCATAGAGCATACAGGTACAAATTGATTGGTGATGTCTTATACATGAAAGGGGCTGATCTCGTGTTGAGACGTGTACCTTGGCGGGAGGAGCTTTACAGAGTGTTGGAAGAGAATCATGAAGGCGCATGTGGTGGCCATTTTGCTCTAAAGATCACCTTGCATAAGATTTTGCAAGAGGGGTATGTATGGCCTAGTTTGCACAAGGATGTTCACCATTGGTGTAGGTCTTGCAATAGGTGTCAAGCATTTGGGAAAAGAGTGTTGAAGCCAGAGCTACGAAAAACCATTATGGCGTTTGATGTGTTTGAACAGTGGGGGATTGATGCAATAGGCCCGTTACCTATCACAAGCAGGGGCAAAAGCTATATTTTGACTGCAGTGGACTATCTCTCTAGATGGGCAGAGGCTATCGCGGTAAAACAAATCACTGCAAAGGATGTGGCAAAGTTTGTGTATGATGAAATATGTTGCAAGTTTGGGGTGCCATTGGAGCTACTTTCAGATAAGGGGCCAGGATTTAGAGCTAAACTACTAGACTTTTTATGCGCGAAGATGAAGATTAGGCATCAGCATACCACTCTTTATTACCCGCAGTGTAATGGCTTAAATGAAAGATTCAATGGTGAGTTGGTACAAATTCTTTCTAAAGTGACAGAGCACCAAGGAAAGAATTGGGATTTGGAATTGCCTAGTGCATTATGGGCTTACCGTACTTCGGTGAAGACAGGTACAGGGTTTACTCCATTTCATTTGGTGTATGGAAAGGAAGCACTATTGCTTGTGGAGGTAGAGTTGCCTACAGTCAAGATGTTAGAGAAGTTGCTTGGGTCGCCTAGTGATGCATTCAAAGAGAGGCTCTTGCAGTTACAAGAGGTCCAGTTGGATAGGATGAGCGCATTGGAGCATTATGGGCAGATGCAGGATAAGGCTTTGGCAAAGATAAATGAAAAGGTTAAAAGTAAGGGTATCAAGAAACATAACTTGGTTTTGCGCTACAATAGTAAGCTGGAAAACACCTTCCAAAAGAAGTTTCAAATTAAGTGGGAAGGCCCTTTCAAGGTAGTGGAGTGTTTTCCAAATGGCACATATCAGCTGGCTAACTTGGATGGTATTCTACATAAGTCAAGGGTAAATGGGTTGCGTCTTAAATTGTATCATGCTAGATTGATGATGGTGGAGCAAGATGAGCTGTCTGTGGATCAAGCAGTGTTGGTGAGGGATGAGGAGACCTGTGATGCGGCGAGTCTCATATCTCTCTTTGTTGCTGCTGATCATGAATGATCTAGCAGGCTAGGGGATGGGCAAATTATGTCAGGAGTTTTTTGGAGCAAGGGATTGCGCATATGTACATATACATGCATGGTGCATCAAATAAAGGATTGCCCATTTTCCTTAGCCAGGTGGTTACGTGGGGCCCACATGTGTACAGGTAGGACATCATGTACATAGTGCAGCGATTTTCACTATTATCAGTACTAGTGTGTTTTTTCTACAATAAGGAGGAGTTGGTAGCGCGTAAAAATTCTCGAGGAAGCTATCCGCGGGCCGACGACGTGAGGTCAGCAGGTGCGTCCGATGGCATCTAGTGGCATCAGGAGGGCGAACGGGGTTAATATTTGCACGCGGATGAGGACGGACACAACGTGGGTGTTTGCTTGTGAGAATTATGCAGAAAAGTCATCATGAGGACCTTTTTTTGGGGCCACTTCACGTGGTTGCGGGATGCATTATTGGGGAAAGCTGAGTGCTAGGTGTGCGGATGATGCAAAAAAGGTGACAACTATGCACTGCGAGGTCAGTTTTTGGCCTATTCGGGGTCTGTTTGAGGTCATCTAAAAGGCCAAGGGTGCCCAAATAAAAAAGCTAAGTGTGGGAACTGAAAAAACAGAGAGAAGACCAGAAAAAAACGTGGAGAAGAGAGGAGGAACAGCCGCAGGTGTGTTTTTGCTCATTTTGGAGCCTGTTTTGGCCGTAAACTGCTCATCCGATGTCGGATTTGAGCACTTTGACATTGTACACTGGGGTTTTGGGCCGTTTCGGACGCGATGGCGCTGTCCATTTTCCCAAATTCCTCACTCTTTTCTTGCTGTTTTTCTGCGTAAGTTTCTCCTATGAGCGAAGTTTCTGCTCCAGTTTGTGATTGTATCTGGTATCTTTTACCCATATTGTGTGAGCTGTTTGCCCCATTGGTGTTGGCCCAAGCTCAATTGTATCTAAACATCAGAAATTCTCCTCTTTTGAGCTGAGTTTTTTGGGTGTGTGTGTGTGTGTGTGTCTGTGTGGAGTGGGCAAGTGGATAGTCTCTCTCCTCTCACTCCAGAAGTGTGTTCCCTGTCTCGGCCAGGTCTGTTGTCTAAGCCGAGTGGTGCCCCATAGTGTGTGTGTGTATCATCCCAAGAGTGTGTATCGGGTCGTTATAGAGGCGCTGTGTGTGTTTTCATCCCGCTCACACCGCCTGAAGCTTACTTTCAGGATATCTGACACCAGACCACAGTAATCCAGGTTGCTAGTGCTGTCATTCGTGTCTCTAGCACTGGCCCTGCTCTTTTGCATGAAACTAACCATTATCCCACTATCAAACATGTTTCTTCTGCTGTCAATTTGTTGTGTTCTGAAATGCTTTCCATGAGACCACAGTGCCATGTATGTATGATACTTCGAGTCACATCCAATAGCCAGCTCTTCCTCTTCTAGAGATATGGGTTCTCCGATCTGTCAAGTTGCTCTCACTGTCTTGTCCAACCATGCCATTGTAGGGAATTCAGGTAGAGGAGCGAGATAGTCTGGCAAGGGTAAGCCTCTAGTTGTTCGACTTCGCCTGAAATCCTGTCGCTCTAGATTGCGTCTCTGTTTCTCTTCTTCGTACCTTTCAAGCCCTTTTTGCATCGGCGCTGAATTTAGTATACAGAACTTCGTGATCTTTTCTCACATGGCCAGGTTCATTTTCTTCGGCACCCCTTGCCCTTGCGGCTCCTCTCCCACCAGTCTTGTATCCTCCTCATCGCTCCACAGTCGAGGCATTTCTGGGTCAAAAACGGATTGAAATTCGGTCATCAATACAAGAGACTCTTGAACCAACCATCCTTCTGTCATGCTCCCCTCTGGACGCGATTTTTGGCCAACAAAACCCTTAAGTATTTTCATGAACCGCTCTAGAAAGAACATCCAACGGCTCTGGACTATACCTGCCACTGCAACCTCATCTACTACATGGACGAGCAAGTGCATTTGAATAGTTAGGCAGCTCGTGCGTAGATACTTCTCAATCATGCAAACTGCCTCAATGGAGTTAGCCCTTGCGACTGAAATAGATTCCTCCCGTATCTCCTTGGAAGATATCCACTGCACTAGCTCTGAAATCTTGTATATGCAGGTCCGCACTTCCTCCGTTAGACACCCCTTGATCGCAATTGGAAGAATGAATTGCAAGAACTTATGCCAGTCGTGGGATTTCAACCCTAATAGTTGATCATCACAGGTGAATGCTGTCTTGAGACATCGCATATATCCTGTTGGCGTCCTGAACTCTGAAATTACCCTTTTCACTTTGTCGCTCTTCGTTTTTTAGCAATACCCATGATTGTCTTCCAGAGGAGCGAACTTCCTCAACATGTCTTTAGGAGATAGGCGCACGGGTTCTGGTGTTGCTTCGTTCGCGTTCTCCTCGCTTGTCTGGAAGAAGGCATCCACCATCTCCTCCATGTCGTCGTCTTCTGTCTGTAAGCCCTTTTCTGCTTCCATCCGTGGCTCTATATTGGTCGGACCTTCACGCATAATATTTTTCTCTCTCATTCTCTCAGATGTAGGTGCTATGTCGCGGAAATCAATGCCCGTTCCGTAGGAGTCGTATCGCAGATTCTGTACAGTTTCTCTAGCAAACTCTCTGTACTTATGCACATGCTCATTACATATCCTACGCTTGCGCAGGATTTGATACTTGCAGAGCGTGCACGAGCATGCAATCTTTTCCTCCATGTTAGTTGATGACGTTGCTATCTACAATGATTATGAATGTTGTTTTAATATATATATATATATATATAATATACTCCTCACAATGTAAACTACCTCGCATTCTCTAGTCTTGCCCAATCTCCGTACACCTCGGTCTAGAGGTGTACGGAGATCAGGACCACCGGGTCAAAATCTCGTCTTTATTGGTCAAATCCTATATGGGTAGACACATACGTGCATTCCCAGGTGTACATGGCAATGCATGTAGCAGACAGAACCCCTTTGCCTCTTTTAGTTCCATAGTTTCTTCTCTGTCTATGAACCCACTTGCCTCCATTCCGAGGTAGCCTGTCAGAGAAAGCTTTCCAATGCCGCACTTGATGAAAGCACAAGCCATGGAAGTTCTCAGTCTAATGAAAGTTTTCTACCTGATTGTAAACCAGACGGGGCCTCCATGTCCAAGCCAGAAGATAATGTGGAGATGGATGAGCAACTTGAGAAAGATTCAGAAGCCTTTCATGGTTCTTGCTCAAAAAAGCGATCTCGATCTCTCTTTCTCTCTTGATCTCACTCTCGCTATCTTTCTTTCTCTCTCTCTCTCGATCTCGCTCTCGCTATATCTCTTTCTCTCTCTATTTCCTTATTTTCCTATCTCTCTCTCTGTCTCGCTCTTCACTTCCCTACTCTCTCTCTCTCTCTCTCTCTCTCTCTCTCTCTCTCTCTCTCTCTATATATATATATATATATATATATATATATATATATATATATATATATATATAACTCTCTTTCTCTATCTCTCTATTCTCTCTCTCTCTCTCTCTCTCTCTCTCTCTCTCTCTCTCTCTCTCTCTCTCTCTCTCTCTCTCTCTCTCTCGAACGAGCGACTGAGCTAGGGAGATCTAGACGTCCACGACTGCGGAGGACTACACATGCAACATCGACAGAGGCTGCATCAAAGGATCTAGCTAGGTCACTTTGGCTCGACATGCATAACGCCCGGTCAGACTACTGACCATGGAGGAGATTGATGAGATCCGCCAGCGGCAGCTGCTCGATCTCCTATGATCTACCTATCCCAACTAGCTGGCCGTTTAACCGTTTAGTCCATACCCAGCAGTTTAGGATTCCATAATATTTTATTTTGTCATCTTCTTACTCTGACTTTGTATCAGATCCATCACATTGTAACTTTCTTGTCTCATGTCTCATAGGTCACTTTGGTCTTTCGAAGACGTTAATATAACATTTCATTTCTCTCTTTACTTATTTTTCTTTAATTTTAATTTCCTAAGCATACATTAATTCTCTCTCTCTCTCTCTCTCTCTCTCTCTCTCTCTCTCTCTCTCTCTCTCTCTCTCTCTCTCTCTCTCTCTCTCTTTCCTACACACACACACCTCTCTCTCTCTCTCTTTCCTACACACACACACCGCTCTCTCTCTCTCTCTCTCTCTCTCCTACACACACACACACACACCATGCTCTCTCTCTCTCTCTCTCTCTCTCTCTCTCTCTCTCTCTCTCTCTCTCTCTCTCTCTCTCTCTTTCCTACACACACACACACGATGTAGAGAAAGAGAGAGGGGTTGGGGGGGGCATAATACCTGCGCAGCAGGTGGAGGCCAAGATTTGAGCAGAGCGCGGCGAAAATAGCCCCTCCTCGTGGGTTTCGCTTTTTTCCCCCAATTTTTTTTGTGTCGCTATAGGCGTCGATATACGCGTGGGAAACGAAGCCTTTTCACGCGTATATCGACATTCATTGAGACGCCTATATCGATGCATATAGCGACGCCCGCTAAGTTCGTCAATATACGCGCGTCGATATCTCCATGTTGTGTTGTAGTGATTTGTTTATTCTGACGAACGCATCCTCTCTTAAGAACCTTCCAAGATTCTCGTCAAATGAAGGTAGTAGTAGGAGTATTTACACTACAACATAACATGAACATATAGACGCATCATATATCAATGGCCATGCCTTTCCACGCATATATTGACGGAATTATAGCACGTCGATATAGGCGTCGATATACACGTTGCTATAAGCGTGGAAAGGCTTTATTTGCCACGTTGATATCGACGTAGCGCCTCACGGGTATATCGACGCTGTTTGCGACGCAAAAAAATTTGGGGGAAAAAAGGGAAACCCACGCACGCAGGGGCCATTTTTGCCTGCTCAAATTGTGGCCGAAACCTGCTGCGCAGGTATTATGTCACTCCCCCCCCCCCCCAACCCCTCTCTCTCTCTCTCTCTACATCATGTGTGTGTGTGTAGGAAAGAGAGAGAGAGAGAGAGAGAGCGGTGTGTGTGTGTGTAGGAAAGAGATAGATAGATAGATAGATTTTATTATCGTCCTCGGAGGTCAAATATGACCTATGGGACCAAAGTTACATGTGACGTAGTATGTGTATAGCTGATGAGTGACTCTCGATGCTCCAAACTTGTAGTGATGAGAGTCGCAATGGAGAGCCCACACTTTGGCTAGGAGAGGAAAGTGTGTAGGTCTAAGTTATGGCTGAAAATGTGAGAGAAGCAAGCTCGGATGTGACCAAAATCTGAGCACTCTAGTAGCGTGTGGTACTCAGACTCTCGAACTTGCAGTGAGCATAATGTGCACAATCGTTTTGACTCTTCTCCATTGCCCCAACGCCCTATCTCGCATCGAAGGAAATGGGAGCTAAGCCGAATCGCTGCGATAGTGCGTATCGCGGACAAGGGAATAGGCTCAAGCATGTAAGTGTGAGTACGGTTTCCTCTTTCAGTGAAGAACATGGTTTTGTAGTTGGGGGCAATATAGGTGGTGTAATGTATGAAGCGTGACCCACCGGATTTCTCCCAAGCCGTAATACATTGGCGTTGTAGAAAAGCTTCATTCACTTGAGAGTCAATTGAAGCATCATGTAGCAAGTGTAATGCATCCCATCTCCCAAACCACTTCTTTATGTCTTGCGTCCATCCCGTGCTCAAGATTTTTCTTTTATGCGTCTTTTGAACTTTTTTGCTTGCTTCCCATGCAATTGTAGGAAGTCGATGTGAGGGATTTTGACGCATCTTTATCATGTACTTCACAACCCTTTCCATGCTCATAACCTCAATTGGAAGAGATCCCGACTCAAGAAGTAGGAGCATATATGGTGTTTGTGTCTTAACTTGGAGAAAGTTTGTAAGAAAATGCTTTTGGACATTCTCAAACTCTTTCCAAGTAGACTTTGAGATGATCCCGCCCCACACTTCAACTCCATAACGAAGAACCGGTGTCACCAATGCATCAAAAAGATACTTCTTGAGAACCCAACACTTGATGTTTCCCACATTACACATGTTCTCAAATGCATAATATGCTCTCTTTTCCGCTTCCAAAGGACGCATAGCAAATTCATGCCACTTGTGATTGGATGGAACCTCAAGGCCAAGGTACTTAAAGCTCTCAACAACTTCAAGTGTCTCATTGTTATACACAATGCATGGCTTCTCCTTATGGTTGGTTTTCACAAGCATAACCTTTGTTTTGGATTCATTTACAATCAGCCCACTATGCAAGCAAAAGTTATCAAGCACAACCATAAGCTTTTGTGCATCTTCTAAAGTGTGTGCTAGAAGCACTACATCATCCGCATACAACAAAAGCATGATTACCGCATTGCAAATAGTGACCTCTTCAATGCCTTCTTCTTGCATAAAGTCAAGTACCATTTGTTCCAATTGATCGATGCATAGACCAAAAAGAGTTGGTGACAATGGACATCCTTGTTTAACCCCAATAGTGCTTACAAAAATTTCTGAAATTTCTCTTCCCATGTGCAATTGACAAATCACCTTCTCATAGATTTGAGAAACCGCAAGCATAAACTCACTTGGCACTTGGAGTTCTTCCATCCTTCTCCACAAATTGTTACGTGGAATCATATCAAAGGCTTTCTTAAAGTCCACAAAACAACAATACAATCGCTTGCCTTTCAACCGACTTTCCTCCATGAGAACACGAAGAGTGACAAGATGATCAATGGTGCTATGTCATCGACGAAAACCCGCTTGTCCCTTTGCACGCTTGTCATTCTCTTCAGCCCAATCACTCAATTTCATCTCCATTATGCACCCAAACAACTTTTCCATAAGAGACCCAATCATTATAGTCCGGTAGTTGCTTACATTCTTTACATCCCCTCCTTTATGCAAAGGCTTAACCCAATTAGTACTCCAATCATAAGGCATACCATGTTGAAGTGCAAGGTTGAACATATCACACATCCACTCATGGGTAAAATCTTTCACGCAAAAAAATAGACATCATTTGATATACTTATGACCATAAATAGCTCATAGATGCGTGTTAGAAGCTGAACACACCCCACGGCATCTAACTACTCCGAGGACTATTATTTTTTGTAATTATTCATTCATTGAGGAAAACCTGGTTTCGCACTTTGTAATTATTGGGACTTATAGAAGTTTCCAGATTGTATCCCAGTTTTGATAGTTAGATTGAGTAGATGGTTGATTTTGGAACTTTAGGGTTTGAGACATTGTAAGGTATATATACCACTTTTTGACCTTAATGAAGAAACCTTTTGTCATTTTAAAACAAGTTTGAAGTCTGTGAGTGAGCGTACTCTGTACGAGAGAGAGAGTGTGAATTTCATCTTGACGCTATGTGTGCTTCGGTGGTCGGAATCAAGTGCGGAGAAGTACAGCGTGTTACCCCCGACTAGAGCTACGCGCCGATACCAACATTGCGCGCGTACTGTCCGGCTTTGTGAGCTCCTTCTACAAGCTTCATCGGTTGTTTGGGTGAGCATACGTTGTTCGATTTTGCATTGCAGCATATCCATGCGTTCACATTGAGTAGAACTACACATTAGACACTTTAAGATTTTGGAAACAAAGACCTGAAGATTTCGGCCAGACATCCTACGTGTTTCTACACCAGGTGTTTTGGGTTGAGATTTTGGTTCATAGACCTTAGGGAGAGTGACCTATTGGTATTAGTAGGGTCTCCTTCAAGTTCTATGGTGTTTCGAGATTGTTTGATGGGTGTTCGGCTCTCGAAAGCGTCGTAGGAAGTTTCCTCTTTTGCACTCTTGAAGGCTGTGACTTAGACAATAGGTAGAGACCTCTGTAGGAATTAGTTAGGAGTCGGTCGAGTGTGGGTTGACACCTTATGCTTGCTTCCACGCGCCTGCGGGTCGAGCTTCGTCCTTAGCTCACATTACATGTTAGGTGAGTTCTCGCTATGCTGACATCCGTCGCGGCGTATCCGTCCAGCATTGGCACCGCTGTCCGTGGTCGAAATCGAGTGCGGAGAAGTACAACGTGTACCCCCGACTAGAGCTACGTGCCGATACCAACATTGCGCGGGTACGGTCCAGCTTTGTGAGCTCCTTCTACGAGCTTCATCGGTTGTTTGGGTGAGCATACATTGTCCGATTTTGCATTGCATCATATCCAGGCGTTCACATTGAGTAGAACTACACATTAGGCACTTTAGATTTTGAAAACGAAGACCTGCAGATTTCGGCCAGACATCCTACGTGATTTTGCACCGGGTGTTTTGGGTTGAGATTTTGGTTCATAGACCTTGGGGAGAGTGACCTATTGGTATTAGTAGGGTCTCCTTCAAGTTATATGGTGTTTCAAGATTGTTTGATGGGTGTTCGGCTCTAGAAAGCGTCGTAAGAAGTTTCCTCTTTTGCACTCTTGAAGGCTATGACTTAGACAATTGGTAGAGACCTGTGTAGGAATTAGTTAGGAGTCGGTCGAGTGTAGGTTGACACATTATGCTTGCTTCCACGCGCCTGCGGATCAAGTTTCGTCCTTAGCTGACATTACATGTTAGGTGAGTTCTCGTTGTGCTGACGTCCATCGCGGCGTATCCGTCCAGCATTGGCGCCGCTGCCGGGGACGAAAACTTTAGGTAGGTGACCGAGGCTAATCCTTGAGGATTGGGATTTTTGGCTTGCGAAGAGTCTCATTTTACATTTAGTTAGGATCAGAGGGTGGAGGACTCTCTAGGTCTTAGAGGGAGTCTAGGAAGCGTGTGTCTGGCCTAGATCCTTCGACTTAGGTAGACGAGGTTGACTTAGGTAGTTTTAGGTAGTAGTCGAGTTCTAGAGTAGGAGTCGGAGTGGTAGAAGCAGTGAGAGGAGAGCTTGAGAGTCCGGAGAGGCCAAAAAGCAACCAAAACAACCATTATCACCATTTCACATTATAGGTAGGGGTAGAGTAAGTAGGACGTCATGATTCAGGATCTAGAGCATTTCATGCATGTACACTTGCTTGGTAGAATCATTACAAGTTTGTAAAAAACGCAAAAAGATGCAAAAGTGTGTTTGAAAGCTTAATTGAAGTCCAGAAGTTACTATGAGTGTTTCTGATAGATCTACAGAGCATCATGAGCATTCCTTTTAGAAAAAACTTTAATTTTAAGCTAAGAGACATCCTATGCGTAGGATGTCTACAGGCCAATCTGGGTGGAATTTTGGGATTTTGAGTTGACCAGTGTGTTCAGAAGGTAGGGTTTATCCTAATTTCAACTGGAAAGTGGAAATTTGGCCATATCTTGACAGGATAAGGCCAGACAGACTGAAATTGCAAGACATCCTACCCAAATAGTGCCAAAACGTTATTTTGATAGCAAAACCATAAGATGGCTGCATGAGCATGTCTTGCATGATATATTGAGTGATTGAAAGGGGTTTCACCTCATTTGGGTAAGAAAATTGGATTCAAAGCGGACTTTAGCACTTTTGACCGAAAAAGCAAAAACACCTGGAATTTGAGACTTTTGACATCCAAACCAAAATCTAAGCATACCACTGGGTTACTGACATCAAAGGGAAGCTATGCAACAAATCTGGGGTCAAAAAAGCCAAAAAGACATCCTACGCGTAGGATGTCTTCTGAGTGATTTGGGATTCCAAACTGAATTCTGATTATACCAAAGTGACCAACAACACAAGGGGAGCCTGGGTTTTGAGTTGAAGCCATTCTGATGAAAAAGACATCCTACGCGTAGGATGTCTAATGCAACAAAATGAAGCCAGACTTTGACTTTAAGCATAGTAAGGTGTTATATAGCCTAAGGCAAGCCTCCTAGTCAATTTTGGTCCAATTTGGAGTTGATTAGACTGATCAATACCATCAACAGGCCGTCAGAACAGATTTCTGACTCATTGACCAGCTAATAGGTGTCCAAATCAAAAAGTAAAGCAGTTGTAAGCTCAGTACAACAAGAGGAAACAACAGTGCAAAAATCCAGGCAAAACACAGCAGGAGACATCCTATGCGTAGGATGTCTATTGGTGCATACTGCAAAGAAAATTTGACCTGGCATAGACAGTGAGGTTCCATTTGGCTTAAGGGTTTCAGAAGTGAATTTGGACCTTGTTTGCTCAGACTTTTTGACGTAAATTGACCAACATCAGAAGGAAGTACTATTTCAGATTAGCAAACCTAATCCAGAACATCAGCAGTGTATAAAATACAGTAGTGGTTGAGATTAACTCTCCAATTATACCAATCATTACTAAGATAACCTCTAGAAGATAAATGCTTTGCTTCAATTGCCGAAAGTAAAACTCTTGTGTACAGGTATATTCAGTAACAAAGCAAGAAGTTGTGCAGAAACTAACCCTTTACCAGGTGAGTGGTTGGATTTGTGATAAATTGCATTGATAAGTTTGATGAATTTAAGATCAGGAAGATACATTGTTAGAGACCAGAAGGTGGCAGGTGAACAAGGTAGCTTAGTGTCCACTGAAGAGAGTGTAACTCAGGCAAGGCTAGATCCTCTAGCACCGATTATTGAGGAAGGTAGTGATACTGACACTTCATCAGAAAAATCTTTCTTCATGATGGGTAGTCAACAGCCAGGAGATTTCACCTATGATGGACCTATGCGAGGAGGAAGCACCTTCCAAAATCCTTTGAATGATTCCAGGCTCACGGTGATCTTCCTAGAGGGAAAAAATTTGAGAAAAGCCCTAGTCTATTCTGACTATCGAGGCCACAAGTGCATTTGTATCGAAGAGAGGCCAGCTCAAAGATTGGAGATAATCCGAGTGTATGATGATGGAGATAGATTCCGAGACAAAAAGGGGAACCACTATTTAATAGTTAGTAACCCTGAAGATTACAACAGATATGGAGATAACATGGCGAAAGGGAAAATGGTTCAGAAACTCAAGAACCGCCACCAAACATTGATCGGCTCGGAGCTATGTTTATGTATGATTAGAAAACAATGAGGGTTCCAACTTATAACGAGAATGTGGGAATCTACAAGCATGAGAGTGAGGGTATATAGTCTCTTACTTTCGCAGCAAAGAACCATACGTAAACGAATTAAGCAAAGACAAGGGTTTTTACTTATTCTCTTATGAAACTGCTACGGGGAAGGGCATAGTTTTTGTTGATAGATACTTGCGAGAATACCAACGTATTCTCCTAGAGGAAGTAGAGAGAGCAACAGGTCCAGCAGCATTAGCATATGCCCCTAAGGAAGTGCCAAGAGCCGCCCACACCCCAAGCAAGTCAACGAATCCTTTTTCAGATGAGTATGACACTACCTCACATTCCACCCGACCGCAAGCATTCAACAACCAAGACCAACCAGCAAACCAGCTATTGAGGCGGACCGGGGCGGGCAACAAGAAGAGTGGCCTCTAAGCACTCTTCTAGGCTCCCGTGCTGCTTAATTGGGTTGGGGTTGGAAAAAACAACAACACACACACAAACCCGCAACCTAACCCTACACAAATTTGGGGCACCACCTAGTTTTGGATGCGAACTAGGATGCGTAAAGAGAGAGAGAGAGAGAGAGAGAGAGAGAGAGAGAGAGAGAGAGAGAGAGAGAGAGAGAGATAGTGCTCGGATTGCTTTGCAATGTATCGAGAATGATCAAGCAAACACAATTATATATGTAAGAAAGAGAGAGAAGAGGGAGGGGGTGCTTGTTGCATTAATACCTTCTTACAAATCTGTCACGACCGATCAAAGTGAGATTAGTATTTGTTCAACATAGCTTGAGTAAATTTCACCACAACACATCACAAGAAAAGCCACCCCAATCATTGTCTTAAGGCCAGGGGAGTCCTCTCCACCCTGTCGCCCTCTTACAGTATGTGGGATTTATGGCTAAATTGATGACAACACCCAAACACAAGCTATCAAGAACTAAAAAAATCACCAAGACACTTACACATCATTGTTTTCCATTACTTCACGTTGGAAGAGGGACAAAGTATCCAAGCTTAGTCCAAATCCACCCTCCTTGATTCAGCAAATGTTGGGCTTACACTAGTAGGAGAAATGATAGATTTCTCACTGTCAATTGAATGATCAGTCTCTCTCTTACAATGGCATAGATTTTCCGTGCTAATCCCCCCTATTACAACCCATGCACATGCATAAGACAATGAGCTTCCACTCAAGAGCTCTTTCTGGAGAGGTTGAGCTTGGCTTCTCAAGCTATAGCATAGTGCTCTTGCTTATGGCTTCCCCTTGTGCTAGCTACACCCTCCTTTTATAGCAATTTTGAGGGCTAGGGTTACTCCTCTAACCATGGTTGGGTTAGATATTCAGCACTTATCTAATTTCTTTTGCTTGGAATTATCAAGATGTTGGTGGGGATAGATAAAGAAGAGAGAGAGGAGAGAAGTGGAGGTGATATGACTTTTCATACTAGGTTAGTGTTAGTAAATTAGTAGACTTAGTATTTTTATTTATTTACAAATGGAATTGGATATTTACAATGGGAGTATCCATGTAGGATACAAATAAGGAAGAAAAAACTCTTAATAGGTAAGAAAACATGGATTTCTTACAATGTCGATGCTCCAAGTGTCTTGAGTAGGGTCAATTTTGACGCTTGTTGACGGTCCACTAGCTTTGACGATACGTTTTTTTTCCACTCTTGACCTTCCTTGTGAGCCAAGGTAAGTGACCATGAGTAATCAATCACCATTATGCTGTCTTTCAAGAGAAGAGTCTGAATTTTGTGGTTTTTTTGATAAATATGGTTAATATGGAAGAGAAAAAATGAGACTAGGTGGTCAATTTTGGAATGGAAGTGTGTGTAGGAGACATGAGTTCACCATGGTTTCTCTTATTCTTCAAGGTTGAGAAGAAGGTGAGTAGGGTGCAGAGAGGTGGGGATGATGAGTGGAGAGGTGTGTGTGAAAGAGGAAAATGGTAAAGTGGAAGAGGGAGTGTGGCTGCATAGCATGGGAAAACTGGGGTCCACCAATAAAATCATAGCTCACAAAAATATGAAAATATTTGAGGTGAAAGTTCAGCCTACGAGCTACAACTTTTGTTTGTATCACCTTTTCAAATTCGGAGAGAATGTGATCTTTAAAAATTTAGCAAAACTGACTGTTTTTTTCCATTGCACAAAGTCCTTGTGAGGTCCTTCTTTGGATGATTCTTTCGAATACCTCCAAGAGTGAGCCCCCATGGTGCATGCATGTATTCCATATACCCTTGACCTTATTTGGTAGGTGTATAATTGAAGATATTTTTGAGATCATGATATAAGTGAATAGTACAACAAAAAAAATCAAATATTGAGGGGTCTTTAAAAATATGTACATGTCAAATATAGGTGGAAAAATATAAAGGGGTCAAAATAAATCTCTCTCATTATAAGTCTACCATAAAAAGATGAATATTTTTGGTGGTCTAATTTATGAGAGTAATAGAGAATAGATGTAGGAAGGAAGAAGTCACAATAGTGAAAAAATATACTCATAAATAGAACTATTTTTTTTGGATTTTTGTTGGGATGGAGTTACACCAAAAGTAAGAGAAGCTTGCATGAAATTATTTTTATATGGAATAAAGAGTATGCGAAATGGTAAGAAAAATATGGTAACGATGAGTCAATGTACATAGCATAAATAACACACACCTAAGTATAAATATTTAAATAAATATCAAAATAATTATGAAAAATCTTTTTATTTAGGCCCTATATAGAATGAAATATTTACACACAAATGGGCCATAATATACTCATATTTTTTTTATTTTAGTATTTTTTTGGCTCAACTAGCCCAGTGACTAGCTAGTTGAGGGTTTTTAAGAAGATATGGGAAAAGTCCCCTAACTCACACATGCCTATGTACAGTGAAATGGTAGGGATAACCAAAATGTTTGAGTGATTTGATAGGGTGAGGTAACTTACTATAGCAATTATGGAAAGCCGAAAAACGGCTATCATTAGCCCTCCCCCAGGATGATGGTATATTCATGTACCATCATAAAGCATCTTTTCCAAAGAGAGTACTTCAGAGTCCTTGACAAGATCTTTATTTTTTGGCCCCTCAGAATTTTGTTGATTGGAGTTACACTCATGCTTCATGTACGAATACTTACATGAGACAGCTTCCCTTTGACAGATCTTTGGTAGATCCTTTGGTAGAAGGCGACTCAAATAAAGCTTCAAGCGATGCCCGTTTACCTTCCTGGAGTGCTCTTTCCCATTCAAGTCCGCAAGCTGATAATAACTTGAGTTGAAAGCCTTTTTGACTATGTATGGCCCCTGCCACCTAGTTTCAAATTTGGCATCAAAACGATTATCGAGTCCATTGTCATACCTTAGAACCAGATCTCCTTCATTGATGCCTTTGTCCTTTAGTTTCTTGTCAAGCTTCTCCTTCGTCTCTGTGGCTTTCCTCTTGGAGCACTCATATGCTGCTTCTCTTTTCCACTCAAGCTCAGCTAAGGTAAGAAGTCGATCCATCCATGCTTCTTGATCATCTTTTGCTGCTTTGCGATGAAGTCGCATTGTTGGAATGTTGAGCTCAATTGGTTGTAAAGCCTCTTGACCACAGACCAAGTGAAATGGTGTAAAGTCCGTGGCTTCCCTATATGTGGTTCGATACGCCCACAAGGCACCATCTAAGAAGTCATCCCACAACTTTGTCTTGTTTCTCACCATATTTCTAATGATGCCTGCAATGACACCATTAGCTTTTTCTACCAGACCATTGGATTGGGGATAGTAGGGTGTACTATGACGATGTAGAATGTGAAGTTCTTCACAGACTTCTGTGAGCAAGCCCTTTCTAAACCCTGGACCATTATCAGAAACAATCTCCAAAGGTGTGCCGAATCCACAAAAAATGTGAGTGTAGACAAATTTGCTCACTGTCCTCTCATTTACCCTTGCCACACTTTGTGCTTCCACCCACCTAGTCATGTAGTCTATGGCCACCAAGATATACGATTTTCCATTTTTAGTCCTGTGCAATGGACCCATAGCATCAATGCCCTATTTTTCAAAGGCTCCATTTGCAAGCACGATTTTCCTTGGACCATAAACCAATCTTCTATTCCCATTTACCTGACAATTGTGACAACTTTTACACCAATGTTGGACATCCACATGTAGACTTGGCCAAACATACCCCGCAAGCAAAATCTTCTTCACAGTTAACTCTTGGGCAAAATGACCACCACATGCCTCTTCATGAAAACCTTTTAGAATGGCTGGGATCTCCTCAATAGTTGGTACTCTTCTGCACACTTGATCCTTCCCTCTTTGGTAGAGGGATCCTTCTAGGAAGAGATACGCGCTTGCCTTCTTCATGAGTCTCCTCTTCTGAGCCTTCGTGAAGTCTTGTGGAAACTCACCCTCCAAAATGTAGCCAATAATGGGAGTCAATGACTCCAATCCCTGGTATCTTGGTTGCTTCAAAGCAGTTGCTACCATGATGACCTTCACTTCACTCTCAACACATGCAACTGCTTTTTGTGCAAGTAAATGTGCATCTTCATTTTGTTTCCTAGGGATATGATATAGTTGCACTTCTTCAAATTGATTAAACAACCTACGAATGGCATGAACTTTTTTCCTTAGGTTTTCATTCTTGCATGCCCAAATGCGTAAAATCTGCTTCACAATGAGAAGTGCATCTCCCTTTACCATGAGATGTTGTATACCTTGGCCAATGCATAACTTTAAACCATGAAGTAGTGTGTCGTATTCTGCTTCATTGTTGCTAGTTGAACCTGGTAGATTGACCTTCTCTTTCATGACCACCTCTCCACTTGGGTTGAGCAATACTAGCCCTCCCCTGCTTTTCCTGTGACTCGTCGAAAAGCTCCATCAAAGAACAAGGTAAAAGCATTAGGAATACTTTTGGGTGGTGGCAATGGTAGGGTCTTTACTTTAGGCACCTTAATCTCCTTCTCATGTATCCTATAAGTAAGGATCCCTGCCAATTGTGCACGCACACTATCTTCTACCTTGAAAGAGTATTGGAACTCTTGCAATTCCATAATCCACTTTGAGATCCTAGTGCTAAAATTCATTTGAGATGACACCCAAGGAAACAAATTTTCTGTAGTGAGAATTACAAAAGGTTTTGGTAGCAAGTAGGATCTAAACTTTCTCACTGCAAACATGAAAGAAAGCATCATGGGTTCTGCCTCCGTGTAGCCTCTCTCCAAAGCATTCATGACCCTACTAGCAAAGTAGATGGATCGCATCTTGGTACTGTGGGGATCTTGTTTTAATAAAATTGCACCAATTGTTTCCTTCCTAACACTAAAGCTAACAAAGAATGTGTACTCCCAACAAGGAGGCATGAGTGTTGGTAGCTCTGACAAAATGACTTTAATGTTACAAAAGTACTCTTCAAGCTCATCAGACCATGCAAATTCTACCTGTTGTGTCAACTTTTGCAAAGGGTGAAGAAACTCCGAGGCTAAGTGAATGAAGCGTGACATATACTTCACCTTTTGAATGAATGAGATGACCTCTTTGAGATTCTTGGGTGATGGGAGCTCAATAAGAGCCTTTGCCTTTGAGGGATCCACCTCAATGCCTTTATAGGAAACCTTGTGACCAAGCAAGATCACTTCATCCTCACCTATGTGACACTTTTCGGGGTTGAGTTGACCTCCCATGTCGTAGAGCTTCTTTAAACCTTCTTCTACCCTTTGTAGATGCAATGATTTTGAGCTATAAATGCAGAAATCATCAATCAACACCCTGATTGACTTTCCAAAGAATGCTTGAAACACCATGTTCATAAAACGTTGGAAAGTTGCAGGAGCATTTGTCAAGCTAAATGGCATAACTCTAAAAGCATAACAACCCCAGGGAGTGATCAATGTTGTTTTTAACTGATCTTCCAATGCGATACCTATTTAAAGTAACCTGAGTAGCCATCACACACAGTGTACTTCTCATGACCAGCTACCTCATTTAGTATCTCATCCTGAAATGGGAGGGGAAAGTGATCTCTTTTTGTTGCCTCATTGAGTGGACGGTAATCCACACACACCCTCTACTTTCCGTTCTTCTTGGGAGTGACAACAATGGGAGAGACCCACTCTGAATTCTCCACTGGATAAATGAAACCTGCTGCTAGAAGCTTTCTTACCTCCTTGAGTAAAGCCTGCTCCTTGATGACTCCTAGCCTTCGTAGTTTCTGAGCCTTAGGTGTGGCCTCTTGCTTCAACTCAATTTTTTGCTCAACAACATCTACTCCACGCACATCGGTGTAGTCTTTAGGAAAAAGCCTAGGAAATTTCCTTAACACACCTTTGAGCTCCTCTCTTTCATCTTTTGTAAGTGTTGTAGATAACATACTTTCTAGCATTCTTTCATCTTCCACTTTTTGGTTTTCTTGGGAACCTACCTCTTCCAAACCTGGGCAAGAGGTCTCTTGGTTATTTGGCTTAAACCTTACCCCCATGACTTCGATGGAAGACTCCTCGTCAGTAATGCTGCGGCTACTTTCTCCTTCTGAAGTGCTATCGGTCCAGCCTTCCTCCGTCTCACTTTGAGATGATTCTTCATCGAGCTCCTCTTGGCGTTGCTCCTTCATGTCAAAGACAGCCTTCTTATGATTGTCATTCCTGCAAATTAGCTTTCCACTCTCCCAATCCTGCAAAGCTTGCATTTTCATTAGCCATGGTCTCCCTAGGATAAAGGGGTAACCATTTCCTTTGGTAGACATAACATAAAAACTCACCGCCTTCTTAATGCCAAAGGCCTCCACAAAGACATTTTTACAACTGCCTACGTACCTAGCCTTGCTATTGTTTGCCATCTTGACTTTAATTTCAGATGTCTCATGGATGTGCATGCCTAGTTTTTGCATGAGTCCCTCTGTCATGATGCAAATTTGTGCACCCCCATCCACTAGACCTTTCCTAACCAATCTTCCTTTGATGCAACAATCTAACACATGTGTTATATCCTCATCCATTTCAGCATGTGCAATTTTTACAACAGGCACACTCTCTTTTCCCTTTCTCCTAGTGCTAACTGCCTTTGTTAAATCTCTCCTAACTTGTGGACATAATGCAAGAAACTGAGGCCATGAGATATCAAGACCCTTACCTCTCGTGTCTCCCAACAAGTTGTATGGAGATGTTCCATGTCCAAGAGGTAATTCTTGGAGGTTGATACGACGTCGAGTCTTCTTAGCTTCCTTGGTCTCCTTTGCCTTCTTTTCTAGTCTATGGTCACTTTGTGACGTGACTCCTTCTTTCTCCTTCCCTTTTCCTCGGCCACGCTTAATGCCATTTGCTTCCATGTCAACCTCTCTTGAATTTGTCACCTCTACCACATTCACATTTGGGTTTGCCAAAGGTGGAACTCCTTCCACTCCTTGTGGAGGTGGTCTTGCTCCATTTGGTCTTTGTAGAAGTCGTGGTTGCTGACCAGTTCCTTCACCTGCATTCATCACTAGGTAATTCAAGTTAGGTATCCCTGGCTCCCCACGGGGCCAAGGACAATTATACATCCCATGTCCAGACTCACCGCAATTCCAACATTGCAAGACTCTCCTAGGTCGTGAATCTTGCTCTTCAGACTTCTTTGCTTGTCCCTTTGGAACTACAGCTTGTGCAAGGTGAATTGACAAGCTGCTTAAAGATTCATTTAACTTCTCAATCACTTCCGTTGTTACCTCAGGAAGCTCCCTAGATGTTGATGCTTGTGACTTAACTTTGGGTCTAAGGCCTTCTATTGGAACCTCCCCCCTTAAGCACTTGAGTTTCCTATATTTCTCAGCAGCCCTAGTTTCAGCTGCATCAAATTTAGCAGGTGCACCCGCCTCAACTTTTACCTTAAGGTCAGGAAAGAGTCCGGCTATGAACCTCTCCTTCTTTAGGAACTCTGCACCATCACCAGGGTTAGCAACATTTCTCACCCATATAGCCCAAAGACGTAGAAACTCCTGCTTGTACAAGTAGTAGTCATCTAAGTCTTTTTGCTTATGAGAAACAATGTCTTGCCATAGTTTTTGAGTGTTTTGGGGATCAAAGAAGTATTTCTTGAAACGATTCAAAACTTCTGTGTAATTCCCCTTAACTTCCTCAGGCAAAGAGTCAAACCAAGTGCTAGCATCTTTCCTAAGGAACACCTCAAACATTTCTACACGTTCTTGATCAGTTATTATCCTCTTGATACGACAAGACATCTTGAAATTCGCTAAATATAATTCTGTATCCTCTCCAGGCTCTCCAAATAAAAGAGGATATCCAGACATTTGGAGTTGGCTTTCCATTATTATGAAAGATTACAACACGAGTTGCAACAAGGGATACAATATAAAATTAGAACCACTCGCCTGCAAATGAAGAAGTAAGAAAGTACCACTCTAGGTTTTCTTCTTCAGCTATCCAAGCTTCAATGAGGTCTCGATTTGTTTGATCAAAACAAAAGGGTAGACTATTTATGAGCTCTAAGAAGGGTTGAAATTCTTCAAAGCTAAGGCGATATACAAAAATATCTAAAACTTCATTTTCTGGATCTAGAAGAGCAACCAGGTCCCAAGTAATGAATTGCACTTGCTCTACAATTCCCAATGCACAAGCGGTTTGTATAAAAACTAGATCTTCATGCTCATTGAAGGCTGTGAGAAAGTAGCAATTGACTAGAAGCTCCTTTCCTTCGAGTTCCACATAGTCGGAATGAGGCAACCTTCTCACAATTTCATAAAGAACATCCTCCTCAAGTCCAATCAAGCTTGCAAGATTTAAAGACTCCACTTGTGCTACAAAACTCCTGGACAAAAAATCCTTAGGATTATGGTTAAATCATTCATAAGCATCAAGAGATTTACAATGTTTCTATGAACAAAGTGTCATAGAAAGTAGAGAAGGATGAGAATTTATACAAATTTTCAATCTTCTCTATGCTCTCTTTTTTAAGACAAGCCCTAAATAGCTCCCTATCTCCTTTGTTGAAAGTGAAAGGAAGACTATTAATAAGACGCAAATGAGGGAAAAATTCACCAAATGTGAGTCTATGAAGCATGACTCTGGCCGCAAGTTTCCTGAAGAGTCTTCCTCAATGGTGAAATGCACTCGCCAAACACCAAATTTCACTCTATTTACCAATCTTAGGGCACACACTATTTGGATGAATGTATGGTCTTCCTTAGTGCCCAACAGCAAAAGGAAAATGGAATCCACACGCAAGACCTTTCGTCTTAGCTTCACCACCCTCTTGTTATGAGGGAGACGCTTTACTACCTGCTCCTGCAACTCAATCGGTAATACACACTATTTTTTGGCTGCACTTTATTTTAAAATAAAATGAACACATGTACATCAAAAGAAGTGTGGTAGTTGATGAGAGGTAGAATGACAGGTTGTGGAGATGCAAGAATTTCCCCTGTTCTTTCAACCCCAAACATAAACACCATACGCTGCTGAAAATGTATCTTTCTACTAAGTGCAATATTTTTCCTAACATGTGGTGTGAAGTGAAAAGGAAAAATTTGTGGCCATTATCCATGCTCTATACATAACCTAATGCCTAGAATAGAACAAAGATATATACATCGAAACTAAGATCGTACCTAATGAGAGGCAAAATAAAAGGATTTACCGAAGCGTTTATTTCGGCTAACCTAAGAGAGCCTAAAATTCTACGAATTACACGTTGAAATTGCAACTTAGTACTAACAATTATGTGTACCTTTTGCCTTGCAATCGGAATTAAAGGATCATACAACTTCTCGTGATTCATGCAAACTACTTGACTATTCTAAAGATTGATCCTACACAAAAACATACACAAGTTGGGTCCTTAGTGGGGGCACCGATTTGAGGCGGTCCGGGGCGCGCAACAAGAAGAGTGGCCTCTAAGCACTCTTCTAGGCTCCCGCGCTGCTCAATTGGGTTGGGGTTGGAAAAAACAACAACACACACACAAACCCGCAACCTAACCCTACACAAATTTGGGGCACCACCTAGTTTTGGATGCGAACTAGGACGCATAAAGAGAGAGAGAGAGAGAGAGAGAGAGAGAGAGAGAGAGAGAGAGAGAGAGAGAGAGAGTGTGCTCGGGCTGCTTTGAAATGTATCGACAATGATCAAGCAAACACAATTATATATGTAAGAAAGAGAGAGAAGAGGGAGGGGGTGCTTGTTGTATTAATACCTTCTTACAAATCTGTCACGTCCGATCAAAGTGAGATTAGTATTTGTTCAACATACCTTGAATAAATTTCACCACAACACATCACAAGAAAAGCCACCCCAATCACTGTCTTAAGGCCAGGGGAGTCCTCTCCACCCTATCGCCCTCTTACAGTATGTGGGATTTATGGCTAAATTGATGACAACACCCAGACACAAGCTATCAAGAACTAAACAAATCACCAAGACACTTACACATCATTGTTGTCCATTACTTCATGTTGGAAGAGAGACAAAATATCCAAGCTTATACCAAATCCACCCTCCTTGATTCAGCAAATGTTGGGCTTACACTAGTAGGAGAAATGATAGATTTCCCACTCTCAATTGAATGATCAGTCTCTCTCTTACAATGGCATAGAGTTTTCGTGCTAATCCCCCCTATTACAACCCATGCACATGCATAAGACAATGAGCTTCCACTCAAGAGCTCTTTCTAGAGAGGTTGAGCTTGGCTTTTCAAGCTATAGCATAGTGCTCTTGCTTATGGCTCCCCTTTGTGCTAGCTACACTCTTCTTTTATAGCAATTTTGAGGGCTAGGGTTACTCCTCTAACCATGGTTGGGTTAGATTTTCAGCACTTATCTTATTTATTTTGCTTGGAATTATCAAGAAGTTGGTGGGGATAGATGAAGAAGAGAGAGAGGAGAGAAGTGGAGGTGATATGACTTTTCATACTAGGTTAGTGTTAGTAAATTAGTAGAGTTAGTATTTTTATTGATTTACAAATGGAATTGGATATTTACAATGGAAGTATCCATGTAGGATACAAATAAGGAAGAAAAAACTCTTTATAGGTAAGAAAACATGGATTTCTTACAATGTCGATGCTCCAAGTGTCTTGAGTAGGGTCAATTTTGACGCTTGTTGACGGTCCACTAGCTTTGACGGTACGTTTTTTCTCCACTATTGACCTTCCTTCGGAGCCAAGGTAAGTGAACATGAGTAATCAATCACCATGATGCTGTCTTTCAAGAGAAGAGGCTGAATTTTGTGGTTTGTTTTATAAATATGGGTAATATGGAAGAGAAAAAATGAGGCTAGGTGGTCAATTTTGGAGTGGAAGTGTGTGTAGGAGACATGAGCTCACCATGGTTTCTCTTATTCTTCAAGGTTGAGAAGAAGGTGAGTAGGGTGAAGAGAGGAGTGGTGAGAGAGGTGGGGATAATGAGTGGAGAGGTGTGTGTGAAAGAGGAAAATGGTAAAGTGGAAGAGGGAGCGTGGCTGCATAGCATTGGCAAACTGGGGTCCACCAATAAAATCATAGCTCACAGCTCGTAGCTCAAAAAAAATATGAAAAAATTTGAGGTGAAAGTTCAGCCCACGAGCTACAACTTTTGTTTGTATCACCTTTTCAAATTCGAGGAGCATGTGATCTTTAAAAATTCAGTAAGACCGACTGTTTTTGTCCATTGCACAAAGTCCTTGTGAGGTCCTTCTGTGGATGATTCTTTTGAATACCTCCAAGAGTGAGCCCCCCATGGTGCATGCATGTATTCCATATACCCTTGACCTTATTTGGTAGGTCTATAATTGAAGATATTGTTGAGATCATGATATAAGTGAATAGTACAACTAAGAAAATCAAATATTGAGGGGTCTTAAAAAATATGTACATGTCAAATATAAATAATATAGGTGGAAAAATATAAAGGGGTCAAAATAAATCTCTCTCATTATAAGTCTACCATAAAAAGATGAATATTTTTGGTGGTCTTATTTATGAGAGTAATAGAGAATAGATGTAGGAAGGAAAAAATCACAATAGGGTAAAAATATACACATAAATAGAACTATTTTTTTGGATTTTTGTTGGGATGGAGTTACACCAAAAGTAAGAGAAGCTTGCATGAAATTATTTTTATATGGAATAAAGAGTATGCAAAATGGTAAGAAAAAATATGGTAATGGTGAGTCAATGTACATAGCATAAATAACACACACCTAAGTATAAATATTTAAATAAATACCAAAATAATTATGAAAAATCCCTGAGCCCTTGTGCGGCTTGATAACCATCTCGGTTTTAGTCTGGTTCCATTGTTGCACTCTGTTGGATTCATGCTTGCAATGATGGTGATAGCCGTTTTTCGACTTTCCATAATTGCTATAGTAAGTTACCTCACCCTATCAAATCACTCAAAAATTTTGGTTATCCCTACCATTTCACTGTACATAGGCGTGTGTGAGTTAGGAGACTTTTCCCATATCTTCTTAAAAACCCTCAATTAGCTAGTCACTGGGCTAGTTGAGCCAAAAAAATAAAAAAATAAAAAAAATATAAGTATATTATGGCCCATTTGTGTGTAAATATTTCATTGTATATAGGGCCTAAATAAGAGGAGTTTATTGAGGAATTCTCTCAGAGGGGAATAGCTCATAATACCGTCTCACAAATCCATAAATTCAAACAGAAAGATGGAGAATCTGTAGGAAAGGCAACCCTAAGACTAAAAAGATATCTTAAGTTTTGTCCTGTTGAAGGACTGTCAACTCAGTCCAGACTTATGCTGATATTCATCCAAGGACTAAGGAATGCAGATCTCCAGAAAGACTTACATATGAAGAGGAGAATGACGTTGAATGAGTTGCCCAAAGAGGCTCTTTACCTTGTGGACAATTGTGCGGTCTACAAAGAAGGGGAGTTCAAGGACCTTGATGACGATTCATCTTCACAGCAAAGTGGAATCAAGTCTTCCAAGACAACACCGAAAGGAGAAATAGCGATAAACCAAGAGCAGCTCGTAGATGAAGTGCTAAAAAAGATCAACTTGTACGCCAAACCCCAGGCTAAACAGTCGAAGTGGTGTTCAACAAAAATGGACAAACCATGGGACCGAGGAATGTTACTATAAGAAGGGATATGTGAGAGAGAGACCTTACGCTCCCCAAGCTCTCATAGATTCCCCTCAAGTTCCACTGATGCCTAGATATCAAGCAGGCAACTTACCAGGACCTGTAGGTGTAGAAAGACCACAACCGGTGTGAAGTATTTGGGGGTGGCCTCTATAACACCTCCATACTCACAAGATATATGAGGAAAAGTAAAGTAGCTCTCACAAGAGGATAGGATCCGATCTCCACTCACAAACACACTCACCCTTGCATGCACAAAACCCCGCCTACACTCGACTAGCTTCCCTCTATACTGTCATAGCCCTAGCTATGATCAATTGCAGTCAAGGAAGCAAAAAAGGCACTAAATTTTGGGAAAACAAACCAATGAAAACAAAGAAAAATCTCTGCACTTTTGTTCATAAACACCATACCCTCACACCATCTCAGTAGCCCTTGCATATGCAAGAAGGGGCTCCATAGTCGCTCCCAACCATGCACACAAACCCATCAAAAACCATGCCAATCATGAGTTATACAAAAAATCATGATGATCAGCCAAAAAAATCAGAAAAAACCATGGAAAACATGGGGAAACAACCTCCCATTCACAACAATAAGAAGGGGCTTTCACTGCCAAACCTGAGTAGCAGGCACACGCGTACAAGAAAGCTCTGCTTCACACAGCTTCCATCACCAAAAAGAGAGAAGAGGGGTGAAAGTGCAGAGGTCACCACCCATGTTCATGGCCTTCTTGATGAGAGACACACTCTCCAATCAAGGCTCCAGGCCCTCGCACACACACACGGGCACCTCCACTACACAACCCCCACGCACCACCGCAGACTGCAGCAAGAGAGGCTTTCTTCTTCACAGCTGAAAACTCCCACTCACTCACAAACCCAAGCTGATAAAAACTCAGTTTTGTTCATGTTTTAAAAGTACTTATTCATACTTTGAAGTCTTGACACTTCTATGTACAAAAACAGCAAAACTATGCACCCCACACAACTGGCCCGCATGCGTAGAGACATCTGGCACACACCGCCTTTGTACACTTTGTACAAGCATGATTTATTTACATATAAGGCCCCCAAAATCATTAAAAAACATTGCTAAAAGGTTTTGGGGAGTCCGGCACCATTCCGCCAAAACATGTCACACCGGTGTTGGGGCAACAACCACCCCTACCAGGATTATGACCAGTTGGTATAAGATACACACCAACGGTAACTGAATCAGAAGAAAAGGCTTTGGTGACTATGCATGCATATTATGAAGATACCAAATGGATATGCGGCAAACCCTGTCTATTATCCACCGGAAGAACCCTCGACACTAGAACCATGGAGCATGATAGGGAATCAAGGACCACCAATTGCTGCACAGGATGTAGGAGAAGGAAGATATAGCAGATGAACCAACACTCATGTTCATAGCCAATGGAGGCATGGGCGAACAGAGACATGCTTACCAACAAAGAGGGGCTCAAGGAGCACCTCAACAACCCAAGGGACCCTGTTACAAGTGTGGTGGAGACCATTGGCTGAGAGACTGCCCTCATGATGAAATCATTAGAGTCAATGCGTATTTCCCAGAATGTGGAATTACTCATTTGATTCCCGATTGCCCTAAAAAACCTAGCAACGGAGCAAAAACCACCTTGAACATGTTAGACACAGTAACTTCCAATGGAGGATCGGAAAATGAAACAACCATACCTATTCAGGCGGTAACACGGGCCCAAGCCCAAAGAAGGACGAACGAACCCATAGTTGAAGAACCAAAAACCGATGCCCAAAGTTCAAAAACAAAAAATCAGAGAAGCACTTGGAAAGCTAGAAAGACGCATAGGAAGGCCAGCAAAGAACAAGAGCAAACAGCCCTATCCGAGGAGTTCAAACATACAAAGAACAGATTGGAACGGTTAGAGGATCTAGCTAGCTTAAGCTCACACACCACAGCAGCCATAGCACCCAAGGAAATAGCAGAGTCCAAAAGTGCAAGATCAAGAGGATCAGTACTGGCAGACAAGGTAAACGAGAAGTTGGATGCGCTTCTAAAAGCTTATGAAGCTCGACTTAAAAAGAACCAAACCCAAGAGCAAAGGTGGATGACTTATCCATATGCAGAAATAGAAAAACAGAGGTTGGATATGTGTAGAAAGATGAACGAGACGGCTCAATCTTTGATGGAAGAACCGCTAGGTAAACCTGCAAATTGGCAAGAGGCACCAGCTCCAACCCCTATCCAACCAACACTAGGGAAACATCAGGAAACAAAGGAAGGACTCACTAATGACTATGAGTCCAGAGGAGAGCCTATTATAGTGCCAAATACCACCGATGGGGCAAGTGACAGGTTCCAGCCTAAAATATTGGCAGAAATGGGTAAGGATGGTAACGGTCTAGATGATCTATGGAAGCAAATCCGTGAGGCCAACGAGGCTAATAGGATGAGTAGCCACATGAATAGCACAAGAAAAGAAAAGAATGTGATCTTACCTCCTATTGAATAATTTGAGGCAAGATCGCAGATGAATTTTGAGATACATTCACAAGGGGGAGACCAAGGATCTATTAGTTCGGGGTCGGGGCACAGCCAACTAGACTCTTTGAGAATTTTACCCTCTTACCTGGGAGAGTACGAAGCTAAGTCGGAAGTGAGAGCAATCCCATCTCAAAGACTTTCTTCTAACAAGGTGATGGATTCGCAAGGATTGATTGAGTTGTTATCCACTCCGGTGGCATGCACAATCACGTTAGCAGAACTCCTAAGGCTAAGGCCAAACATGTGGACCACAGTAGGAAAATGCCTATAAAAATTTGGAGTGAAAGACCCCACCTTGAAGCTACGAGAAGGGATCAGAGAGTTGGGCAGGCCTCAACTAAACACTAGGCCAGTACCATTGAATAAGGTTGGAGAATATTGCGAGGGAGAAGAAGAAAACACCACGCTACCGGTAGAATTCCAAGGAGTAGTCTCCAAGGCTATTCATGACAGTGGAGCGGGGGTTGCAATCTCCACCAAGGAAATCTCAAAAAAATGGGGAAAACCAACTTTGAGGGCTACCAGAATGAAACTGCAATTGGCAGATGGGTTCATGGAGAAGCCTCTAGGACTCTTAAAAAAAGTAATAGTCACTTCGTGCGGAATCAAGTATGAGCATACATTTGCAGCAACAATTTTGTGTTGGCTTAACCGAAGAAATGGCGGAGTATGTCAACTCCCAAGGGCCATGTACCATATCGGCGGTAATATACCACACTATGGTGGCCTCTCGAATCAATTTCCAAACGGGGGCAAAAAGAAATAATAAGCCCCCGGAAAACAAGGGTTCCAATGAGCCTAAGGGGAAGGACAATGTCCAAAAGTCTCCTAAGGGAAACTCCAACAAAGCTAAAGAGAAGGGAGTTTACAAAGGTAAGAATAAACTCTCTCCTGAAGAGCTTGAGCGTTATCGTAAGGATAACCTGTGTTTCAAGTGCGGCGAACAAGGGCATGCGTACCGCGCTTGTCCCCAAAAGAACAACCGCCAAGATCCTCCTAGAGCTTCCTTGGTTGAAATCCAAGAGGAGGAGACTCACAAACTCACAACAAAGGATCTCCTCTATGCCATGCTTGGGGAAAGGTAAGAGAACATGATGCTTTTATTCTCTTTGACCCTGGTTCTACTCACAATTTTATATCTATGGAGTTAGTCACCAAGCTAGGCATACAATCCTACGAGATGGGAGATGTCCTACCCGCACACAGTGCCTTCAAGGGGCAAGAAGCTTCAGTCACACCCTTAATTGGGAAATTGAGGCTTCATGTCCAAGGCTATGTGGACAAAGAGGACTTCTTTTTCTCTCCTCTCAAGCATGAGGATGTAATCCTAGGGGCACCATGGTTTGACCGCCTTGCTGCCGATGTTAAATTTCCTAAAAGGAGAATCTCCTTTAAGTTCAGGGAAAAATACATGTATATAGATGCTAAGGAAATGGGTAACACCATCCCCATTGTACATACACCAGCTTTCAACAAGTCAATAAAGAGCTCTATTTCTGTGTACATGATTTTTGTTAAAGATTCTAAAAATGAACCTAATGCTTTAGCAAAAAAAAATAAAAGCAATCAAAAGGAATTAGAGTTATCCAATTTTCTCAAGGGGTTTAAAGATGTTTTTATTGACGACATCCCTTGTGAGCTACCTCCTAAACGAGGTAATGATGACCATGCAATTGAACTTCTTCCAGGAAGTTCACTGCCTAATAAACCTCCTTATAGAGTTTCTCAAGCTCAACAAGAGGAGATTATGCGGCAAGTGCATGAGTTAGTTGAGAAGGGCATGGTTAGGCCTAGCTCATCTCCATTTTGCTCACCTGTGCTATTAGTGCAAAAGAAAGACGGCACATATCGTATGTGTGTCGACTATAGAGAACTAAATAGGATCACTATCAAGAATAGGTTTCCCGTTCCACGGGTAGAAGACCTATTTGATAAGCTACAAGGATCAACCTACTTCAGTAGGATTGACCTAAAAAGTGGCTATCATCAAATAAGGATAGTTGATCAAGACATTGTAAAGACCGCATTTCGTACTACATTTGGTCTTTATGAATACATTGTCATGACTTTTGGCTTGACCAATGCACTAGCCACATTCAACCGCTTGATGGAGAAGCTGTTCAGGCCTCATCGAACCTTCACTGGAGTGTTCTTTGATGATATTATCATCTACTCTAATTCATTGGAGGAACACAAGCAACATCTCCAGGTAATATTTCAAGTTTTAAGAGAGAATAAACTTTATGTTAATCGAAAGAAAAGTGAATTTTTCTTGCAAGAGATTCAGTATTTAGGTCACATTATCTCTCAAGATGGCATCCAAATGGATCCATCCAAGTTAGAGGTAATAAAAGGATGGCCTAAACCAAGGAATCTTCATGAACTAAGAAGCTTTATAGGTATGTGTGCATACTATAGACGCTTCATAGAAAAGTTCTCACAAATTGCGGGACCATTACATGACCTAACAAAGAAAAGCGTTAGGTATACATGGTCTGCTAAGGAGAACAATGCTTTCAAAAAGCTTATCTCTCAACCTGTGCTTACACTACCGGACCTCTCAACACCATTTGAGGTCCAATGTGATGCTTGTGGTGATTGCATTGGAGCTATTTTGCTCCAAGAAGGGCATTCCATAGGCTATGAGAGTCTAAGGCTCGACCCTGTTGAGCAAGCTCTAGGCATATACGAAAAGGAACTCCTTGCAGTTCTACATGCCTTAGACTCATGGAAGCACTATTTATTGGGGACTCCTTTCATTCTACGAACGGATCACCAAAGTCTTAAGTACTTCATGACGCAGATCAAGCTCTCCGACAAACAAATGAGGTGGGCAAATTTCCTTTCGCAATTTCATTTTCATATTGCTCACATTACTGGCAAGCATAATCAAGTAGCTGATGCACTCTCAAGACGCCCGAGAGTGAATGCGGTTTCCATAGCAACTCACAATGATCTATCTTCAATGATAGATGAGTATGCTATTGATCCCGATTTTAGAGATGTGATTTCAGCCCTTGCATTAGGGAAGAAAGAAGAACCATTTACTTTACAAGATGGTTATCTTCTCTATGGCAATAGACTATGCGTTACTAACTCACTATGTGAGAAAGTAATGTATGAATCTCATGCTCCACCTTATGCGGGGCATAGAGGGATTCAATCTACCTTAAAGGGAATTGAAACATATTTCTATTGGCCTACCATGAAAGTGAACATACAAGAGTATGTTTCCAAATGTGTGGTATGCCAAAAGACAAAATTTGATAGAGGGAAGCAACTTGGATTGCTTCAACCCTTGCCAATCCCTAATTCACCATGGGAGAGCATATCCATGGATTTTATCTTTGGATTGCCTAAGTCTATCCATGGGAATATGGGAATATGGACGATAGTAGACAGGTTTAGTAAACAAGCTCATTTTATACCTGTCAAAAAGACTATCAAAGCCCATCAAATGGCAACCCTCTTCATTTCACAAATTTTCAAGTACCATGGCTTGCCAATGTCCATAGTGTCGGATAGAGATCCTAGAATGACTTGTAATTTCTGGAAGGGTCTCTTTGAGAATTTAGGGACAAGGCTAAACTTCTCTTCGGCCTATCATCCACAAACGGATGGCCAAAGTGAAATAGCTAACCTAACCATTATCGATCTACTAAAAGCCTATGTAACGGAAGTAGATCAAAGATCCCAATGGGAGAAGTACTTACCCTTAGTGGTGTATGATTACAATAACACTGTGCATACTTCCACGGGAAAAGCATCTTTCGAGGTAATTGAGGGAAGATCAAAAAGTCCCTTGCTACTTAAGGTACATGGGAAGATCTTCGCTGCAGATGAGTATAGCCGAAACCTACAAGAATCTTTTCAAAAGATTAAGGATGCTATCTCTATCTCACAGCAAAGGCAAAAGGCTGCTGCTGACAAGCACAGAAGAGCCCAAGCCTTTAAAGAAAACGATTGGGTCTTGTTAAAGTTTCCCAAGGCTCGATTAAGGCACACGACGGGCAAGAATCCTACGGGCCACCAAAAGTACTATGCTAAACTAGCAAAAAGGTATTATGGTCCCTTTCAGATTCTTAGGCCAATCAATGAGATGGCCTATCAACTCAAGTTGCCCAATCATTGGCTCATACACAATGCTTTCCATGTGAGCCTATAAAAGCCTTACAAAGGAGAGCCACCTCAAGAACCAACTATTGAAGACCCGCCGGAGATCGAGGACCAAGAGGAGGTGCTGCAGCCCGAGTCCATTTTCCGACATGAAGACAAGGTACTAAGAGGCGGTAAGACTATCCGACGATATCTTATTAAGTTTAAGAATTATCCTTTTGAAGATGCTAGATGGATGCAAGGCATACAATTAAAGGATAACCTAAACCTTGTCAATGCTTACAATGCTTCCCAAGAGTAAGCAAATGTACAAAATGTTAAAAATGAACAAAGTTTTTGTCTTATAAGACTCTCTTTTTCTTTATTCGTGCACAAAAATGAAGTACTATGCATGCTTATATCAAGTTTGCGGAGACGACGTCTCCCAAACACCAAGTAGAGCTTGTCACTCTACTATGGAGGACTGATAGGACTAATGTGCAGACGTGCTTGCGGCAGCCTCAACCTCTCAAGCGCCAAATGGACCAGTCATCCATTATGGAATGATGTCGTAGGGTAACATAGGGATCCGTTAAACACCCCTTGATCGCAATTGGAAGAATGAATTGCAAGAACTTATGCCAGTCGTACGATTTCAATCCTAACAGTTGATCGTCACGGGTGAATGCTGTCTTGAGACATCGCATATATCCTGTTGGCGTCATGAGCTCTGAAATCACCCTTTTAACTTGTCGCTCTTCGTTTTCTAGCAATACCCATGGCGCTCTTGGAATTTTTGTTTGGACAGCTGCATTGGTGAAAGGGCACAACTCTGGCATCTTTCCAACTGACTGCAAATCCTCTCGTGAAGCTCGATTGTTTTTCATTCCCATGATTGTCTTCTAGAGGAGCTCTCCCACATTCTTGAATATATGCATTGGATCCAGCAAATGGTTAATTAGTAGATCACCCTAGTATGGCAACGAATAGAGAATGGACAAACGTTTCATTCCTGGAACATGTTTCCTGTCATAATAATCAATATCTAATTCTCCTAAATGATTTTCTCATATTAAACTGATCATTTAATGTGGGGAAGTGCCAGGGGAGAAAAAGCTAGAATATTGGTTAAGTTAGCAGACCAACCACAGTAGGGATCCAAAGGAGGGAAAATAGGGATCCAAAGGGGGGGCCATCTGCAAAAGAACCATGTGCAAACAATGGGCTAAAAGACCCTAAGGTTCAGCCCATTAAGACTTCCAAAATGCTAAGGTTCCAAAATTCAAAGGTTGTGTCCAAAGGTCAACCCTAGGGAAAATTGGATGCTTTGTCAGTGCCCTAAAAGTCTTTGCACATCCCTACATGGGAGGGGGCGAGCCCTTCTTCTAGGGGATGAGAGAGAAATCCACACACACACACACACAGGCTCCCTTTACACAAAGGGAATTAGTGACACATGTCAGCTCCCTAGGCCAGATGCCCACAAGGTGTGCCCAATTCCTATTGGATGGCCTTGGAGGTGGACCAATAAGATTTAGACTAGACTAAATCTAGTTTAATTAATTTAAAAACATTTAATAAAAGAAACCAACGAGAATTAAGTCTCCTAGAAGACTATTGGGCAGTCTCCCAAGGGGTCCAATGAGCATTCAAGAGCCCAATGGCTTGCGTGATTCCTATTGGTCAGGAGGCAAAGGGGTCCAATGAGAGTTTAGTTTAATTATTTAATTACCTAAAGCTCTCACAAAAGGGGAAAGGGGGACACATGTCAAAAGGCTATCACTTATGCTGCTTAAAGGTGATTGGCTTGGACTTGGGGAGAGCCAATGAGGCTGTAGCAAGAGCAAATAGCAAGGGGGCTCGCCCAAGAGAGAGAGGGGGCTGATTTTTGCAAGGAATTATGACACACACACTCACACAATCTCATGTGTGAAGAAAGATAAGACTATCTCTTCCCAAGCTTTAATGGAGAACTCATCACCTACTCCAAGCTTGTGAGATAGAAGCCTACATCAACACTCTCTTGGCATGTGGATGCAACTCCAACCAAGATCCAAGCTTCAATGCATGCTCATCTCCTCTACCAAGCTAATTACTAAGCTAAGCTATTCTAATATGAGTGATTATGTGAGGAGATTTACATCTTTCTCGTAAGATACTCCTTCTTCCTCTCAATCTACTCTCATACCCTGCTAGCTCTCACCATCTTCGAAGGTGTGTGAGGTCTTGGGTCTGAGAACGGGGATAATTCAAGTTGTGTTTGTTAAGTGTTTTGCTTACTGCATGAAGTTTCCATCTTCATTGCACTAGCTAGTATTGAAGGAACACAAAGAATTGTATTGTACAATGTCTCTCTTGATGGGAGAAACCATAATACAAAGCCTTTTGGAGGGGGGACTGGCTCCATGCAAATCCTATCCTCAACTGTTGTCAATAGCTTAATTTCTCTCTCTTTTGAAAGTATTGTTTATGTTATCTAACTGGGTGTTATGCTTTTTGTTGCTCTCTCCACCCAAGCACTCTTGTAATTCTCATTAGGGATCTATTCTAATGAAATGCCTACTATGTTCATGCTAATTTCCGCTACACATAAGTTATTAGGCCATTAAATGTTACATTGCCCCTCATGTTTCTCCCATCGACGACGCCACTCTTGTACATGCATAGGACGGCATTCCATCCGACCAAGATGACCTTCGCGCAAGTGATGGCCATGTGGAAGATAATGGTGGTGGCCTTGATAAATTGTCTTTCGAAGAGAGGCAGAATAGCACACATCCAAAGACTGCCCGCAAATTGGACATGCATTGTATCCCGAAGTTGTTAGCCCTGCATATATTAAAGCATGAATCAGGCAAAGGCAAAGTGCTTGCGAATAGCGAGAATTTTATAAATCAAGAACCATTACCAGAAGCTTCTCCGTATCTTGGCCAATCATGCATAGTCCACATAAGAAGTCCATGGATCCCTGCATGTTGTTGTCCTACTGGTTCAACCGCATCTGCTATGTCGATCCCATGCCATAACTCCTGGAGCTCGTCAACTAGTGGAGCTAGATAAACATCCATGTTTTTTGCCTTGAACTTACCAAGTATAATCAAGCTTAATATCAAATGGCCCTTCTTGATGGCAAGCTACAGCAGGAGGTTGTAATTGATGAGGCACACAAGCCAAGTGCTCCATGATGAACTTCTCAAGCCAAATGGATTGACTCCATCCATTGCCATGCCCAAACGCAAATTGCGTGGTTCACTCTTAAAATGTGTCCAGGTATCTTCAATGTGCCTCCAGGCCATTGAATCAGCAGACACCCTAAATGTTGCATCAGTGGATCTATTCGTAGAATGCCACCGCATCAACTTTGCAATGGAACCACAACGAAACATGCTTTTTATCCTAGGAATAATAGGGAAATGCCGCAACACTTTAGCTGGCACTGTCTCGCCAACTGCATCTTGTTTGTAGCGCATTGCTCCGCACTTAGGACACGACAAACAATTTGCGAATTCATTATGAAAAAGAAAGCAATTATTTGGACATGCATGAATCTTGTTGTAGTCCAAGCCAACTGAGGTCAATAGTTGCTTTGCGTCTGGCCTGGAGGGGAGCATTTCCTTGCCAACCGGGAGAAGTTGCTCCCGCAACAACCTATTTAAGACACATTAAATTAAAAAGCTCTCCAAGCACGTCACTGTTGCAATCGAAAAATCTCTTTGGTAAATTACTTACCTAAAAAAAGCAGTGACGCTTGCATCTGACCACCCGTATACTGACTGAAGATTCAAAAACGCCAGACAAGTACGCAGCATCGATATTTTGGCACCTTCATAAATTGGTTGACGTGCCAACTTCCTCAACATGTCTTCAGGAGATAGGCGCACGGCTTCTGGTGCTGCTTCGTTAGCGTTCTCCTCGCTTGTTTGGAAGAAGGCATCCATCATCTCCTCCATGCCGTCGTCTTTTGTCTATAAGTCCTTTTCTACTTCCATCCTTAGCTCTATATTGGTCAGACCTTCAGGCATAATCCTTTTTCTCTCTCTCTCAGATGTAGGTGCTATGTCGCGAAAATCAATGCCCGTTCCATAGGAGTCGTATCGTAGACTCTGTACGGTTTCTTTAGCAAACTCTCCGTACTTGTACACATGCTCATTACATAACCTATGCTTGCGCACGATTTGATACTTGCAAAGCGTGCACGAGCATGCAATATTTTCCTCCATGTTAGTTGATGACGTTGCCATCTACAATGATTATGAATGTTGTTTTGATATATATACTCCTCACAATGTAAACTACCTCGCATTCTCTAGTCTTCCCAATCTCCACAAAACTCGGTCCAGAGGTGTACGGAGATCAGGAGCACCGAGTCAAAATCTCTTCTTTATTGGTCAGATCCTATATGGGTAGACACATACGTACACTCCCAGGTGTACATGGCAATGCATGTAGCGGGTAAAATCCCTTTGCCTCTTTTAGTTCCATAGTTTCTTCAACATCCAACGGCTATCCGTTTTCTTCTATTCTTTTGACCTACGGCTTGCCATATGTGCTCTTAACATTGCTTAATGACTACCTAATGGACTACGCATGGTTTCGGTAGGCATAGAAGCCATTTCCGAAGTCCGTTTGCATTTTTCTATAGAAAAATGCAACCGGATTTGACCTACGGCTTGTTTATTTGGTGTTTCTTCTATCCGTTTGACCTACGGCTTGCCATACACACTCTTGACATTGCCTAAAGACTACCTAATCGTCTACGGATGATTTCAGTAGGCATAGAAGACATTTTCGAAGTCCGTTTGCGTTTTTTCGTAAAAAAACGCAACCGGATTTGATCTACGGCTTCTGTATTTGTCGTTTCTTCTATCCATTTGACCTACGGCTTGCCATACGCGCTCTTAAATTGCTTTAAGACTACCTAATGGACTACGGATGGTTTCAGTAGGCGTAGAATCAGTTTTTGAAGTCCGTCTGCGTTTTTTCGTAGAAAAACGCAATCGGATGTTACCTACGGCTTGCCATATGCGCTCTTGACATTAACTAAAGACTATCTAATGGACTACGGATGGTTTTGATAGACATAGAATCAGTTTTTCGAAGATCGTTTGCGTTTTTCCGTAGAAAAACGCAACCGAATTTGACCTACGGCTTGTGTATTTGACGTTTCTTCTGTCCGTTTGATCTACGGCTTGCCATACGCGCTCTTGCCATTGCTTTAAGACTACCTAATGGACTATGGATGGTTTCAGTAGGCATAAAAGCCATTTCCGAAGTCCGTTTGCGTTTTTTCGTAGAAAAACGCAACCGAATTTGACCTATGGCTTCTGTATTTGGCGTTTCTTTTATCCGTTTGACCTACGGCTTGCCATACATGCTCTTGAAATTGTTTTAAGACCACCTAATGGACTACGGATGGTTTCGATAGACGTAGAATCAATTTTCGAAGTCTGTCTGCGTTTTTCCGTAGAAAGCGCAATGGGATTTGACCTACGACTTATGTATTTGGCCTTTCTTCTATCCGTTTGACCTACGGCTTGCCATACGCACTCTTGACATTGCCTAAAGACTACCTAATGGACTACGGATGGTTTCGATAGGCATAGAATCAGTTTTCAAAGACCGTCTGCGTTTTTCCGTAGAAAAACGCAACTAGATTTGACCTACGACTTGTGTATTTGACGTTTCTTCTGTCCGTTTGACCTACGGCTTGCCATATGCACTCTTGACATTTCCTAAAGACTACGTAATCGTCTATGGATGGTTTCTGTAGGCATAGAAGCCATTTTTGAAGTCCGTTCGCGTTTTTTCGTAGAAAAACGCAACCGGATTTGACCTACGGCTTGTGTATTTGGCGTTTCTTCTATCCGTTTGACCTACAGCTTGCTATACGCGCTCTTGACATTGCCTAAAGATTACCTAATCGTTTACAGATGGTTTAAGTAGGCATAGAAGCCATTTTGGAAGTCCATTTGTGCTTTTTCGTAGAAAAACGCAACAGGATTTGACCTACAGCTTGTATATTTTGCGTTTCTTCTATCCGTTTGACCTACAGCTTGCCATACGATCTCTTGACATTGCTTTAAGACTACTTAATGTACTACGGATGGTTTCGGTAGGCATAGAATCAGTTTCCGAAGTCCGTCTACGTTTTTCCATAGAAAAACGCAATCGGATTTGACCTACGGCTTGTGTATTTGGCATTTTTTCTATCCGTTTCACCTACGGCTTGCCATACGCGCTCTTGACATTGCTCAAAGACTACCTAATGGACTACGGATGGTTTCGATAGGCATAGAATCAGATTCCGAAGATCGTTTGCGTTTTTCCGTAGAAAAACGCAACCCGATTTGACCTACGGCTTGTGTATTTGACGTTTCTTCTATCCGTTTGACCTACGGCTTGCCATACACGCTCTACAAATTGCCTTAAGACTACCTAATGGACTACGGATGGTTCCGGTAGGCATAGAAGCCATTTGCAAAGTCCGTTTGCGTTTTTCCATAGAAAAACGCAATCGGATTTGACCTACGACGTAGAAGCCGTTTATGAAGTCCGTTTGTGTTTTTCCGTAGAAAAACCCAACCGAACTTCAAAAAAGGCTTGTATTTTGGGCGTTTCTTCTCTCCGTTTGACCTACGGCTAGTTATATGCCCCCGCCCAACCTTTTTTGAGGAGGAAGCTTGTCTCTAAGAGCAACGACAATGCTGTTGTTGCTCCCTAGAGGACTTTCATGTGTAAAGGTGAGAGTTGAGCTTCGAATGTATTTTGAGCTGGTCAAATGAAGTCATAGGCTGCATCAAATGATCCAGGTCACTTTGGCTCGACATGCACAACGCCCGGTCAGACTACTAACTATGGAGGAGATTGATGAGATCGGCCAACGACAGATGCTGGATCTCCTACGATCTACCTATCCTAGCTAGCTGTTTTAGCCGTTTAGTCCACACACAGAAGTTTAGGATTCCATAATATTTTATTTAGTCATTTTGTCATCTTTTTACTCTGACTTTGTATCAGATCCACCACATTGTAACTTTCTTATCTCATAGGTCGCTTTGGCCTTTCGAAGACATTAATATAACATTTCATTTCATTTCTCTCTTTAATTTTTCTTTCTTTAATTTTTCTTTCTTTAATTTTAATTTCCTACGCATACATTAATTCTCTCTCTCTCTCTCTCTCTCTCTCTCTCTCTCTCTCTCTCTCTCTCTCTCTCTCTCTCTCTCTCTCTCTCTCTTTCTTTCCTATACACACACACCGCTCTCTCTCTCTCTCTCTCTTTCTCTCTCTCTCTCTCTCTCTCTCTCTCTCTCTCTCTCTCTCTCTCTCTCTCTCTAAAAATGCAGCCGTTTTTTGATACGCATAGGTGCTCATAGCTTTTAGTTTGAGCACCTCCAAAATTTTATTTTGTCTTTATACGTGTTTTTTGCAGATGAGTTTAGAGCTAGGGTTTTGAGTGTAGAGGCTTAGGGACAGGTGTATCCTAGTCAGGGAATCGTGTTCCTTAAGTTTCATATGATTTTGTCATGATTTAGTGAGTTTTCTTCTGTTTATGTGTATGTGGGTTAGGTGGTGTAGTTGAAGTAGTGAGATTCTAGGTTGTGGTTTAGTTGGCCTTCCAGAGTGTTGTATGTGTAGGATGGTCTCAGCCTGACAAGCTATAGAGACTTTCTCCGTGTGCCTATTGTGTCATTTGTGTCCTTGATTGACATTACGTTGATCTAGGTTGTGTTACATGCACTTTATGGGTGGTGTGATTTGCTCCCGCAACATTGGCGCCGCTGTAGGGGATTTAAGGACTTAGGTAGGTGTTCCTACTAACACTCATGTGATGGTTGCTTGCTTTAGTTTTGGCTAAAGAAAGCATTTTTCTTAAAGTGGATCCTCTTTGGTTATTGCAAGATCAAGTGGATAGCTAGGAAGCGTGTGTCTTACCGAGGGTCTGCGACTAGGTAGATTTAGTTAGGATTTGTAGATTAGAGTAGTTGTTGTGGTGGTCGAGTGGTTTGTGAGGTGATAAAAACGTTTGCTAGTCCATGTGTGGCATTGAAGCATTTTTCTGCTCATAGATGCAAAATCCCATATGATTTGTAGGAGTAGCTTTAGGTAAGTGATTTGATTTTGACCTAGAGCTATTCATCATTGATTTATTTGCTAAGGTGCTTCTTTGCATTTAAGAGCTTTGAAAAGTCTGCTTTTGAGAGAAAAATGCAATAAATAGCTTTCTGTTGAAATTTCATTGATATTGTACATATAAGAGGGCATGTGCAAGGGTTTTGTGAAGAAAATATTCAATTTTGTAAACTGGGACATTATACGCGTATAATGTCTCGAGGGGCATCTAGAGACCAAATCTAAAAATCTAAATGCACAAGAGTGTTTAGAATGGGGGTTTTACCCTAAGTACACATTGAAAATAGAGTTTGGACGAACTCTGGACACCCAAAAGACAAAAGACAGAGTGTCTGAAATGGAAAATACACATTTTTGCATGAAAATTGGTACAAGTGCGTAAAAACCAGTGCTAGAGACTTGGGGATACTTGTAAATGAATTTTGTCCAAAAATTCATCAGAAGACATCATACGCGTATGATGTCTGATGGGTGATTCTGGCAGCAATATTGAACTTTTGACATTATACCCATCTTCTACATGTTGTGTTGAGCACATACACCAAATTTCATATGATTTGGGCTTATAGATTGAAAACTCGGGGGATTTTACTCTTTTAGGGAATTTCCTTGTAAAAACTGATGATTCTGAGCAATTTTGAGTTTCAAAATTTGTTGCGAGATGATATTCTTGTTGTACACACTAAGGGGCACCTCTCGTAGAAACAAAACTAAAATTTTAACAAACGACATCATACACATTGTTGAGCGTATTTCTGACACCCCGTTTTGTGTGAATTTGTACTTACGGACATGACGCCCGATGCCAAAAGTGTGTGGGCTTTCTGTTTGTGGGATTTTTAGCTTGCTTTAGCAAGCACATGTACATGCACTACAAGTCACTAGTCTAGTGATAGCTGTCAAGCTGCTGTAAGTGCCAATGAGTGAGTTTTTTGAAGTGAGACTTGTATATAACATAAACTCATGTACAAACTTAAAACATTTCATCCAAACTCCAGAAAATTGCAGGTTTGAGCTCGTTGTGGCTCCTTGATGGTTTTTGTTGCAGTTTTTGTCCCCCACCTTGCCTACTCTACGTGTAGTCATATCCGAACAGCTCTCTGTTCGCATCAATTTTGCATGTAGCGGTGTGTAGATTCAAATTTGTTAATCTTTAACTTTCTCTCCATTCATTTTTCAAGATTTCTCTCAAGCTTTAAAGTGACCCAATTGGAGTTGTGCTCTTCAGGTTACGACTAGTTCTTTGCAGGGTTATCCGTATGGCAGACTAGTGGCAAATTGTGTGCAGGCAGATTGGGAGGGCATGTATCTAGGAATTATGGAATTGATGTTGGAGTTGTGGGTTTTTGGTGTTCAATGGTGAAAGGGGAGGACATTGTCTTCATATGCATTGGTCGGCGTGTGTTGTAAATACATGCTTTGGCAGGGTTTTGCTCCTATGTGACATAGTCTCTTGGGTGGGCGACGGCCAGTAAATTCCCAAAGGGACTACTCTTGCAGGACGTCTGGTGTTTCAAAGGGATTTTGCAAAGATTTTGGTGTCTTGTATTTATCTTTCAATGCTCTTGGATGACATCTCTATAGAGGTGTTTCAGTTTGCTTGGTTCCCAACAGTGTTTTGGTGCCCGCCACCGAGCAATCGCTTTAAGTTACCTTCAATTTACAGGTTTTGGAAGACATGGCGTTTAGTTTCTTGGATTTCCAAAGGTTTCATTGAGAAGATGGAGTTTGCTTGTTTGATGGAAAATAAGGAAGATCCAAAGATTATGCTCCATATTTTGTTCTTTTGCTTGAAAGACAATGCAAGGACATGGTATGATGAGTAGGAGTCTTGGTTGAAATCATCTCAACCTTCACAAGTGATGACTTATCATGAGGTCAAGAAGGATTTTCTTGAGAGGTTCAATAAGGTAGAGTACCCAACTGATGTATGGCACTCTATTGAAGAACTTGCACAATGTGATGGTCAAAGTGTAGATGCCTTTGCCAAGGAGTTCAATGCTTTATGGAAGAGATGGTGTGTTGCTTTGGGAAGTGATGTTCCTCCTCTTATGCTTAGGAAGTGTACATTTATGCAAATTTTGAGGGTTGATTTGAGGTTTAATGGTGAGCTTAAAAGGCCACTTATATTTGAGGATCCAGTAAGGGTTGCAAAGCATAAAGAATGGAAGTTAGAGAGAATGCAAGATCTTGGATTGCAGGGTGATGTGGAGCCAAAGGTTTCTCTATGGATTGCTATAGGTAAAAAGAGTGCCTATGATGAAGTATTATATCATGATGGTTCTCTTGAGAGAAAGAATCCAGCATGTACTCAGGAGAAAGAGGCTAAGAATAATTCTCTCATTATGTCATCCTTGTTGTTTATGCCACTTAATGGTGCTCTACATGCCAAAGGTGATGTTTCTACCTATGTGGAAGTTAATGAGAAGGAAAAGGATGCAAGTAGTGAAGTCTTAAAGAATGATCATGATGAGAATCAAGTTGTAGATGCCATTGTTGATGTGTCCAATGTGAAAGATGAGCATTTGGGTGATGTTAAAGTGGATACTGAGTGTCCCTCTCCTTCATGTGAAGTGGTTGCTGATGATTTGCAAGTTAATTAGAATACTTTTATGCAAGTGAATGATGTTAATGAAGAGGTCTCTCAAATGTATGCTATTGTTGAGCCTTTTCCAATAAATGAAAATGCTATTGAGCATGTTTCAGACCTTGTCAATGAGTAGATTTTCCATGAGGACTCTCGTACTTGTATCTATGATGATGTATGCAGCCATGCCTTGATCAAGAAGGAGAATTTGGAGGTGTTTGAGGATGTGAAAATCCATGAAAATTTAATTTGGATGCCTACAGAGATATGGTTGATGATTCCTTGATTGATCCTTATGCTAAGGATAGGAAGCTATGTGTAGAAGATGTCTTACATATCAAGCATGGTGTGATTGAATTGGTGGATGGATGCTTAGTCAAGCGTGGGGATAATGAGATGAATATGCAAGAGGATATGAAAATGGCTGAGTTAAAAGTTGAACACATTTTGAATGAAATGTTAAAGGATTCCTTACATGCTATAGTAATGAAAGGGTGTCTCTGTGTGGTATATGTTGAGAGTACTTTATGCTTAACGAGGATTTGGATTCTACATATGGTTTATGCTTTGATATTGGGAGTGAGATAATTGATATGGTTGGTGTTTCTTCATGCATTTTGTGCTTATGTTGTATGGACCTTTCATCCGGGTGGAAAATATGCTTAACTATGTTGGGCGCATTTTTGACACCCCGCTTTGTGTACATTTGTACATACGGACATGAGGTCCAATGCCAAAAGTGTGAGTGGTCTTTCTTTTTGTTGGGTTTTTAGCTTGCTTTAGCAACCACATGTACATGCACTGCAAGTCGCTAGTCTAGTGACAGTTGTCAAGCTGCTCTAAGTGCTCGTGAGTGAGTTTTTGGAAGTGAGACTTGTATATAACTTAAGCTCGTGTAAAAACTTAAAAATGTTTAGCCAAAATCTAGAAAATTTCAGGTTTGATCTCGTTGTGCCTCCTTGATGGTTTCTGTTGCAGTTTTTGCCCCTGCCTTGCCTACTCTACGCGTAATCGTACCAGGACATCTCCCTGTTCGCATCACTTTTGCATGTAGTGGCGTGTAGATTCTCGCCAGTCATTTTTTAAGATTTATCTCAAGCTTTAAAATGAACCAATTGAAGCTGTGCTCTTCAGGTTACAACTAGTTCTCTGCAGGGTTATGGCTATGGTAGCCTAGTGGCAAATTGTGTGCAGGCAGATTGGGAGGGCATGTATCTAGGAATTATGGAATTGATGTTGGAGTTGTGGGTTTGTGGTGTTCAATGGTGAAAGGGTAGGCCCTTGTATTCATATGCATTGGTCAGCGTGTGTTGTAAATCCATGCTTTGGCAGGGTTTTGCTACTATGTGACATAGTCTCTTGGGTGGGCGACGGCTAGTAAATTCCCAAGGGGACTACTCTTGTAGGACTTCTAGTGTTTCAAAGGGATTTTGCAAAGATTTTGGTGTCTTGTATTTCTCTTGCAATGCTCTTGGGTGACATCGCTATAGAGGTGTTTTAGTTTGCTTGTTTCCCAACAACCTATAATGTCTTAGAGGCCAGATCTGAGGTCAAAAGTTACATCTGCGTGTACCCTTGTGATCTACAACATTTAAGAAGCATATAGTTCAAATTTCATCAAAATTGAAGAATTTTTGGGCTTGCAAAGACCAAAGACGCATTTAGGCAAAGTAAAGACTTGTATTGGCCATAACTTGCTCAAAAAATGTCAAATTCAATTTTGAAACTTGCTGTGAGTTGCTGGTGTAGTGAGGAACCTCTGGAGTGAAATTCACTTCATTCTGACCAGCTAGACGTCATACGCGTATGATGTCTAAAAAAAACTTTTAGAGACTAAAATTGAAATATGAGCATACCAAGGTGTTCAACACCACAGAACAAGCTCATAGACCAAATTTTGTCAAAATTTAAGCACATAGACGTATGATGTGTCAAGGCCAGATCTAAAAGTCAAATTTCACTTTTGACCACATAGGAGGGTTGGAAATGATGTGTTAAGCTTGCTTGCAAAATTTCATCTCATTTGGACACATAATTTTGCATTTAAAGAGAATTTTGTAGATATAAGAAGGTAAAGGTAAAAGAGTGTTGATTTTGTGCAATTTTGTTATCCAAAATTTGTTGTAATCACATATTCTTGTTGTTTGCATCAAGGAGTACCTTGGGTAGAAATCTAAGTGAAATATGAGCAAAAAGACTTTATACGCGTATAATGTCTTAGGGACGACCCAACAACATTACCACCATGGATGTACCCAGATGCAACCATAAAAAATGACTTTTTTAAAGGTGGATATTTAGTCAATGAAGGACCACGGATACCTCCACCAAACAAGAGAATTCCAAAAAGGGAGCCATTTGTATTCCCTTTTAGAGCAATAACAAGAGATGAAATGATCATAGAGATGGCATGCATGCCTCCTTAAGTGAATTTGCCTAATGGGCCATGGTTGTACCTAGATGCAACCATAGAACATGACTTTTATAGAGGTGGTATTACGTCCATAATAGGACCATATGTACCATCACCACCCCCCATAACTTACTCCTATCCAAATTAGAGCAGAACCTTGAGCAAATATGATACTGAGAGTGAGAGTGACACCTCTTGTCACAGGAGTGACTCACCAAGAACCCAACCCACAATAAAGCCAGAGGTATGTAGTGAGAAAATGAGTCTTATAGAAGGATTAGCTCAAAGACTTGCTCCTCTAGTTAAATCTGACCTCCAAGAACCTCTATGGTGGGAAATTGAGAGAAAATGGACAAACCATATGAGAGAAGAGTGTTACTATAGCATGGAAAATTCTAGGGAGAGGTATATACAACCTATTCCAGTAGCACCTACTCCACCTAGATACGATATGGGGAATACGCCAAGACCATTAGGAGTTTCAAGGCCACAGCTTGTCTTAGGACAACAGCCTACACTGTCAATTGCTAGAATGCCTATAGACATGAGATATACGTAGATGACGGAAGTATCTAACAAACAAGTGATAGAACCAATTGCAATGTATTATAACAACCAAAGAGGGTACTGCCCTTCGAAGCGACAGAAGATTAGAGAAACAAATGGAGTAGTGAGGCCGGTACAACCTCCACCTCATGTGTTTTGACCTGAAGAAAGAAGGTATGAGATGGACAAAAGGACATTGCAGTTCATTGAAAATAGAGGCTTAGCTAGGTCACAACCCGTTTACAACCAAGAGGAATTGCAAGAAGAAGCTCCTCAAGTAGAGTTAGATTGTCACAAAGACCGTGATAACCACTTGGTCAAACAATGTCCTCAAACGGAGATCAGCCAGGTGAATGCCTATTGTCTTGACTGTGGTGTTATTCACTTGATCCCTAGATGTCCAGAAAATCCAAACCAAGCTATAAAGATCACGTCAACTGTCTAAGGAATCATTCAGCTACCAATAGCTCAAAAGATGAAAATGTCGTACCAGTTCAAGTAGTTACAAGAGTGCAAGCTCAAAAGGAAGGTGCTAAGAACCTAGAGACGAAGAAAACAAAAACAAGGGTTGTTAGCAGCAAGCTAACGTGGACACCATTTTTCGGAGTTCTCCTTGTAAAACAATTATTATTGTGATAAGTCCGGAATATTGTAACTCCTATTTTCTTGGTAAACTTTGTAATTAATGAGTCGATGCTATAAGCTTCCAGATTGTATCAGCCAGTCAATTCCCAGCTTCTGGTAGAACTCCAGATTATTACTTTTGACCACCCAAAAACCTTGGCTAAGGTATAAAAGCCAATTTTTTGTAAGGTTTTTACAAGTTTTTGGATAAGAAATACAAAGCGTGAGCTAACGGCGCTAACTTCTCTCCTTCTCGCGCTTCCTACTCCCTCCCCGGTTGTCACATTGCAAATGAGTTTGTTGCATTGCAACCGCACGTAAGATCTCTACGCATTGACATAAGCCATTCACAGTATTTTGCAACTTTTGGCATCGCCGACCCACGGCCTAATTTCATCATAACTAGGAATTTACATGTTCAAATAAAAAACTAAGCATAGGCGGGGTATTGGGGCATTATTGCTAAGCATTTAGATGCATAAAATCCACTGTTGTTAATAATCGTGATTTTGTAACTTGACCTAAAGTGGGATTTGAGGCCATAGGCATGTGTGCTTAGGTCTTATAAACTTATCCTAGAAGTTTTGTTACATTTGGATGTCATTTAATGTTGTAACGGATGTGAACTGTTTGCCGATGAGCGATTGGCTTTTGGTGATTTCAGTCACTTGAGTGTAGCTTGAGTTAGATGCGAGTTGTTAGTTGTTTTCTGAGATATTGACAACCTCTTGTAGCCTCTATGAACTAGTCGAGTGAGCTTCGTCCCATGGTTTGACAAATTAATCGTTGTTCTCGCTAACACTGCAATAAGATAGGATGGTGAGATTAGATATGCGTCCCACATTTGGCGCCGCTACCGGGGATCGAAAAGACCTAAACTAGGGAAAAACACGAGTGTCTTGTGTAATTGTCCTTTAACTTTCTCTAGGTTCGCCTAGAGTTCAAAACTCTCTTTTAGAAATCGCATAGCTTAAGACTGTCGTCTTTTGTTGTGTAGAGGTAGCTTGGAAGTAATCGTACTTGCTGAGTACCTTTAGGACTGTAGGATTGTAGATTTAGATTAGGATTTGGAGAATGATTGGTAGATGAGACAAGTCTTAAGATCAAGACTCTGAAAAACATAAAAAACACAAGAAACGAGTGTTTGTGAACACTTTTCACAACCCCATTGGATGAGAAACTAGGAGTAGGGCAGGTAGGATCTGAGGTGGATTTCATAGCATTGCTCTCTCTGAAAGAATCAAGTGTGAGTTGTTATGTAAAGTTGCAGAATTTCAGGTCTACGGCTAGAAATAGCATGAAAAGACTCGAATTTAGTCAATCCAACTAGGGAGTAAGCCTAAGAGTTGTCCGAACAAGTGGGTAAGCTCAAGGACACTTCGAGGTAAAAAATTCAAGAAGTTGACCAAAACTCAGATTATTTACTTTTTCTTGACATTTTAGGCCTAATTAAGTTTTGACTTGATTTATAGGCTTAAAAAATATCATAAAAGGACTGTCTTTGAGAAAATTGCAAAAAAGTGCTCATTTCAAGCCTCAAGTTAATAATCGTGACTATTAACTTTTTGCTCTAAATTAGCCAAGACTCATATCATTGACTCATTGCATGTGTACAAACAACTTTTGTAAAGGCCCAAGAGATTTGGATCACTAAACTGACAAAAAACTGGGTAAAAACTAAAGTTTATACTGACTTTTTGATCCTGGAGTATGAATTGAGGAAACATTTATCCAAACTCCATGAAACTTGATTCATATGCTTATATTGATGTGATAAACATGTGTAAATGCTCACTTGACCAAAAACTTGAAAAATTTTGACAAGAGTAAATAGTCACGATTATTTACATCTGCCGTGTTTTTGAACTCTTTTGACCAAGTTGGCATACCGCTACCTTTACCATGTTGTAATAAGCCCACAAACCTAATTTGGTAAGATTTGGATCAATAGAGTGAAAACTGTGATAAAAATTGCAAAGTTAGTCTGCAGATAGATAATTGATGACCATTTGACCAAAAAATTGTCCAAACTTGAAGAAAATTGATTAGTGACCTTAACATAAGGTGCTTAATAGATCTGTGTCAAAGTTGGGACAAAAATTTGCAAAAAAAAATCAAGAGTAAATAATCACGATTGTTTGCATCTGCTTCAAAACTTGGTGATTTTGCAAATTTGAGTATACCACAAGGTCAAGCACATCAAGTAGACCCCACAAATCAATTTTGGTGAAATTTGGACCACAAAAGTGAGACTTAAGCCAGATTCTCGAAATCAGAGTCTACGAACACGGAAGAGTGGGTTGATCAAATTTTGTCCAAACTTGTTGAAACTTGCCCAAGGGCTTTTTCAAGTTGTATACTTGCCAAACCAATCCAAAAAGTGTAAAAAAGTGACAGAAGTAAACAATCAAGATTATTTACTTCTGCTATCCAGAGACTTCAATTTTGACTTTTGGGCTTATACAGTGTTAGACCAGCATAATATAAGGCCATAGGGCAATTTTGGGTTCAATCAGATCAAAATTGGTATAGATACACTCAGTTTACAGATTGCAGAATAGACCTTTGATTTTGCTAAATTGAATCTGAAAGTCAAAATTTTGACTTCCATAGCACAAATTGAAGTGATATACAGAGACCAATCACTAGAGTTCTCAAGAGCACTATTGTCCTTATAAAGACATAGGTTATTTGATTAACTTTGTACAGGAATCAGGTTGCAGACGAGGAATTAGTGGCTTGACAGAAAGTTGTAATTGATTCGATTAGAAATTGACGACAGGTCAATCTAAGGTGAGTACTCAAACTAGTGCTTCATAAGTCTATATGAACCTTAGATCCGGTCATTTAATAGGAAATCAAGGCCTATTCAGAGAAAATACCAGTAGAGTATCCACTGAAGAAAGCATGAATCAAGGCAATCCCTTGCACACAATTCCTGAAGAAGTCTCGGACACTTTTTAAGATTCAACATCCGAAATGTCTTCTTACTCGACTCACTTGGAAACCGGAACGACAATGTGCTACAAGCATATACTGTCTTTTTACAAGACTAATTGTCATGGAGCCTAGGTTTGCTTGGACCTTAACGAAGAGTATTCTATTCGCATTGATGACCATGGTAATGAGTTTGAAGAAGAAGTTAGGGCAAACAAACAAGGAAAAATGTACATGGATCGAAACGGAACTCAATATGTACAAGTCGAAAACCCTGACGTGGTAAACAAATGGGGATTAGAAGTAAACTCTATAATCCCAGATATGTCAGCAAAAGAAGGACCAACAACTTTGGAATTCAAGGGATATGATCAAGTAGACTTGAAGCCTTTGAAATGGATTAGTACAGATAATCCTAGGATCGGAGTCTATTGTTGGGAAGCTAGAAACATAGAAGATCTTTTGTGGACTTCTCATGCTAGACCAGGACAATTAACGGCCATGAAGATCATCTTTATCTTCAAAATCAAAGATAAGGGATCTGCGGATCTACCAACCTACTTGTTTAGGGATTGTTATAACAACAATTTTGTTATGATGACTCCTGAGGAGGTAGAACAAACCGAAGGGGTACTCCATACGGGATTGAATATTAGGTTAAGGACTAGAAACCACTGCAAGAGACGAACATCGTGAGAGATCATATGAGAGTAATGTGAAGAAACCAAAAACCACCTCATCACGTAGAAAAACGGGTTACACTAAGGCCAGTCCAGGGCTACATGAGTCACTATTTTTGACAGACTGGTTTGAAGGACTAGGAATAAGAGAAACTCCCAGAAGACTTGGAGTTGAACCAAATAGACGTGTTAGACCAGCTGATTTTAAAAAATGGGTCAAAAAATACAGTGGATCAGGGGATCCATATGACCACTTAGCAAGCTTTAAGCAAGTTCTAAGAGCAGAGCGTATATTCAATTTCCATACTCAATTCGAGGGGTTTGTAATGACGTTAGAAGGAAAAGCTTTGACATGGTTCCAAAACATTCCACCAAAGTCAATCATGGATTTGAATACATTAGCTCAATGATTTGTAGCTGCTTGTTCTAAAATGGGGATTAAACATAATACAATAGCTCAAATCTACAGCTTTAAACAGAAACATGGTGAGTCTGTTAGGGATTGTGCAACTCGAATGAAATAGTACATTGCTAGATTCCAAGAGATGGAGATACCTGCAGAAGAGCGACTTGTCTCATTGTTTCTGGAGGGATTTCTAAACAAATAACTTCATGCTATACTCTATAGTAAAAAGCATACAACCCTAGAGAAATGCGTGTCTGATGCTATTGACCTAGGAGACAACTGTGAGATCTTCAATGAAGAGGATGTCCCTAAGGATAACCATAGTGAAAAGACATCATCCACAAAACAAGCACAAGTGGGAATGGCTGCTGCGGCACCACTCTCAGCCATAGAAGATATGCTAAAAAGGATGAATGACATGATGAACAATATACAAAAAGCACCTATGAGAGGACCAGGACAAGGGATATCCCCATAAGGACAACCAATTAGTCCACAAAAATGGTGTGCAATGGAGGGTAGATGGACCAACCACGAGACCCACGAGTGCTACTTCAGACCAAAGTATGATGGGAATGTTCAGTACGTGCCCGACCCCAGGGACAACCCATGTACATATATCAGCCTAATATGGCTCAAGTTCAAAGACCACCAATGGGTATGGAGAGACCTCAACCTGTGTTGGGACGACAACCTCAATCCTTACCCAGGACATAATGTGGTGCCTGTAAAGTACATGCACTCAGAAGGAGTCATAGATGAACAAGCATTAGTGCCTGTTACAACCTATGCAAAGCCTAGTCCATCTATAGTAATGGTAGAGGGAGATTGGTATAGCCCACACCCACCACAAATGGAGGAAACCATGACTTATGCTCCACCAAAGCTCGCACCAATGTATTATGTAGCTAATCAAGGTGTCAGACCCATGATGAAGCCCAGAATAGGAAGCTATCATAATTGTGGTGCTGATGACCATTGGAAGAACAAATGTCCGGAGCGTGAAAAAAACCTCAAACCAATTGAAGCCTATTGCATACAATGTTGCAAAAAGGGAGGACACTTTCCGGAAGATTGTCCTAAGAATCCTTTGAACAAGGGAAAAACTGTAGTCAACGTAGTCCAAGTGATGCCTAGTAGCTCATCAGAGAGCGAACCGATTGTTCCAATCAAGGTAATGACTAGAGCCCATGCAAGAAAAAGAAACACAATTCCTCTGATGATTTGGAGAACACGAAAGTTTCTTCTCGAAGAATCAAAAGGAGCAGAAGCAAAAGATATGAGATAAGAAAACAAAAACAACGGGTTGAAAATGAAGAGAAAGCAAAAATTCTAGCCCAGGACAAGTTGAAAGAAACTGGCAGTGAATTCAAGGAAACAACCGTGAAATCTAGAGGATCCATTCTAGTTAATAAAATTTTTGAGCCTATCAATGCCGCCTTGGAAGCCTAGCAAGCAGGACTTAAAGCATGTCAAAACATGGAAAACAAATAGAAAAACTATCCATCTCTAGACATGGAAGCAGCTAAGCTAGAAGCTTATCAAAATCATGCAGGAAATGCTAGATAAATAGAAACCCAAGCTTGAAAGTATTGCAAAACCGCTTGCGGTAGAAGAAATGAAAGCAAAATCCGATGTGGTGGCAGAACCCCACCTTGAAACAAATGAACTAGAGCTCATAGTGCTAGACAGTGAATATGCCTTAGACGGAATTCCATTCGTAGAGGAAGACTGGACAAGACACTTATGGGAAAAGGTAAGGGAGATCAATGATGGGAGCCTAAGTTTAAAGTCGGTTCCTATAGAGAAAGTCTGGTTGGATAACCTACGAGCTGACATGAATATGGATTTACAGTCCTTGTACGGGGATTGCGGATCAGAGGATTCAAGAGTATCTAAACCAATGACATTAAAAACAATACCTTCTTACTTGGGAGATAACGAAGATGAGTCTATCATTTGTAAAAACACTCAAGTAAAAAGAGCCAAACAGACCCTACAAGTAGACAACATTCATTCAATCATGTCTACACCTATCCAATGCACTCTTACTTTGGGAGAACTGTTGAAACTCGGGCCAAACTTATGGAATGATTTACAAAAAACCATAGAGAAGGTGGGTATACTGGGGTTAATCTCTAAGAATCTGGGAAACTTGAAAAATGAAATGGAATACAAAGAGATTCAATCAGTTCCTATGAACAAGGTCGGAGAATATTATGAAGAAGAAGAAGGAAACACTACCCTCCCAGTGAAATATAAGGACAGTGAAACCATGGCAATACTAGATAGTGGAGCGGGCATAGTCATAGCCACTAAAGCAGTATGGGAATCCTGGGGACAGCCAGCCATTAGACAAACGCGAATGAAATTGCAGTTGGCTGACAAACACATTGAAAGACCACTAGAAGATTCAAACACATTGAAACACATTGACAAAGAGATTCAATCAGTTCCTATGAACAAGGTCGGAGAATATTATGAAGAAGAAGAAGGAAACACTACCCTCCCAGTGAAATATAAGGACAGTGAAACCATGGCAATACTAGATAGTGGAGCGGGCATAGTCATAGCCACTAAAGCAGTATGGGAATCCTGGGGACAGCCAGCCATTAGACAAACGCGAATGAAATTGCAGTTGGCTGACAAACACATTGAAAGACCACTAGGGCTACTAGAAAAAGTGATAGTCAACTCTTGTGGAATTGAATATCAACACACTTTTGCCATAGTAGACTTTGGGAAAAAACTCAACTATGAAATCATATTGGGAAGATCTTTCATGTGACAGGTACAGCTTATCCAAGATTGGGGAAATGAATATCTGTACTTGAAGCAGGTGGGATCTATAACAAGAGTCAATCTAAAAGACCACACCTATAGAGATGTATTGAAAACACCCATCCAAGAGTTTGATTCAGTCTCTTCGGCTGAAACTAAACTTCCATCTTGGTTAAACAAACACACTTCTATCTAGATGTGTGGAGCTTCAGAAAATGGAATCTTGAGACAAGAGGAATGTATCCTAGAAAGGGACTGTACATACGAAGCCTACATACCTTAACCCTTTTCAGAACATTTATTTGAACCATTCGAGTGGACTCAAATCTTAGCGACAATGGATTTCTCTTTTCTTTCTTAAAAATAGATGTCCTTAAGTAACCTATGAATGGTTGTTTCTGTTAAGAGGAGAGATATCTTAGGAGGCCTCTTGGTGAGACCCCAAAAGAAGAGTCTCTCCCATACGAGAGGAGGAATCCAAAGAATGAGAAAGTAATGACTCCCTAAGTTCCTCAAAAGATGTGTCTACATGAAGATGGCGGTCTAGACGATCCCCAACTCCTCCTAAGAGGAAATCGTTAACTGATAGTTCTTCTCCTCGTTATTCCAAAAGGGAAGAGAGGAAACAAAGGAAGAAAAGGGCAAGAAAAAGGTCACCCTCTTCTCCTTCTTCTTCACCTTCCTCCTCTACCGATGAAAGCTATGGCTATTCTCCTAGAAAATACAAGAGGGTAGGACATTGCAAATCTTACCGTGCATGGCAAAGGTCACAAAAGCTAAAGAAGTTCAAAGAGGGAGAAAAGACTATCTCTTTTCTCAACTATAATGGAGCCTTTGGTTCTTCATCAAACAATTTGATGTGGCCTTTGGAGAGGAGGGATTCACGGAGTCTTCCAAGCTACACCATGTAGCTATGCACTTCCAAAAATCGGCTCGTCAATGGTGGGCTAGCTGTCGTGGCAACCACGAAGCCCCAAAGGCATGGAAAACTCTACAAGTTTCCATTATGAATCAATTCCTTGCAAGTGATGCAAAGGACAAAGTGCTTACCAAATGGTGAAACTTAAAGCTTCTCTCACATGAGTCTATCCACAAATATGTGGACAAAGTTTTGGATTTATATCTCAAGGCTATTGTCTTTAAAAAGATAGACTTTGCCAAGCAAAAGCAACAATTATGTGCGGGATTACCCAAAGAGATGGCCAAGTATGTCAACTCTCAACGGCTTGGTTCTATCACCAAAGTAATCCACCACACCATGGTTGCTTGGCGCATCAATTTCCAACAAGGGGCTACACAGAATGTCAAGCCCATGGAAAATAAAGACAAAAGTGATGCCAAGGGGGAAACCAATGCCCGAAATTCTTAACAAGGCTATTCCAAGAACAACAACAATCGGTCCAAGGAGAAGGGAGTTTACAAAGGTAAATATAAACTCTCTCCTAAAGAGCTATAATTTTTTAGTAAGTACCACAAATGTTTTAAGTGTGGGGAGCAAGGCCATGGTTATCGTCCTTGCCCCAAGAGAATTGCCCATAATGAGACTCCTAGAGTATCTATGTTTGAAGCTCCAAACAAGGATGCCCATTTCCAAGGATTTCTCCTTTAGTAAGCTTGACCAACTCACAACTCACAACTTCATATCCACGGAGTTGACCACTGAGCTAAGCATACAAGCCCACAAGATAGGAGATGCATTGAAAGCCAGTTTAGCTATCAAGGTACAAGACGTTTCAGCTACTTATTTCATTGGAAAATTAAGTCTTCCTATCCAAAGCTATGTGAGCAAGAAGGATTTCTTCATCTTCCCTCTCAAACATGAGAATTTTATCGTTGGGGCACCATGGTTTAACCGCATGGCTTCCAACATGAAGTTACTTGAAAGGAGAATCTACTTCACCTATAGGGAAGAGATCATGTACATAGATGCTAATGAGTTGGGAAATAACATATCCTTGCAATAAAGGGAATCAAGAGGATTTAGAGTTTTCTAATTTCCTAAATGGATCCCAAGATGTTTTCATTGATGACATCCCTAGTGAGCTATCTCTAAAATGATGGATCATGACCATGAAATTGAGATCCTACCAGGAAGCTCACTGCCTAACAAGCGTCCTCATCGAGTTGCACAAGCTCAACAAGAGGAGATCATGAGCCAAGTGCATGAATTGGTGGAAAAAGGGATGGTGAGGTCTAGCTCCTTTCCCTTTTGTTCATCATCGCTTTTATTGCAAAAGAAAGATGGCACATATCCCGTGTGTGTTGATTATAGTGTACTAAATAAGATTACTATCAAAAATAGATTTCTCGTGCCGCAGGTACAAGATCTATTTGATAATTTACAAGTTTTGGCCTAACAGATGCTCCAGACGCATTCAAACTCATGATGGGTAAAAATCTTCAGGCCATTCAAATTCTCTTGAGGAGTACAAGCAACACCTCAAGATAATCCTTCTAGATGTGAGAGAGAATAATCTTTTCATTGATGAAGGATTACCTCCAAGTAATCCTTCTAGTTGTGAGAGAGAATAAACTGTTCATTGATGAAAATGAAAGTGATTTTTTTGTACAAGAGATTCAATATTTAGGTCACATTATCTCTAAAGATGGCACCCGTATGGATCCAACAAAGTTACAGATAATAAAAGGACGGCCTAATCCAAGGAATCTACAGGAGGTACAAAACTTCATTGCTATGTGTGCATACTATAGATGCTTCATTAAAAAAATTATCACTAATAGCAAGCCCATTACATGACTTAACAAAAAAAAAAGTTAAGTATTCATGTATTGCAAAATTGCAAGAAGCTTTTGAAGAAGCTCAAGGAGAAGCTTATATCTGAACGTGTGCTCATACTACTAGATCTCTCAAAGCCATTTGAGGTCCAATGTGATGCTTGTGGTGATTGCCTTGGAGCTATTTTTCTTCAAGAAGGGCATGCCATCTCATATGAGAGTCAAAGACTCAACTTGGATAAGTGCGTATTGGGAAAATACAAAAAATAGCTACTTGCTATTTTAAACACATGGAAATACTATTCTTGGGGACTCCATTCATCCTACGAATGGATCACAAAGCCTTAAGAACCTCATGACACAAACCAAGATCTTTGATAAACAAATGAGGTGGGAAAATTTTCTTTTTCAATTTAAATTTCGTATTGCTCACATTGCTAACAAGCACAATCAAGTGGTCGATGCACTTTCACAACGACCAAGGGTAAGTGTGGTGTTTATAGGAACTCACAATGATCTATCTTTTATGATAGATGAGTATGCTAATGATTGAAACTATAAGACGTAATTACAACCTTTGCAATAGGGAAGAAAAAAAGAACCATTCACCTTGAAGGATGGTTATCTTTCAAACGGAAATAGGCTATGTGTTACGCACCCGTACAATAAGAAAGTCATATATGAATCCCATACTTCTCCTTATGCGGGGCAAAGAGGGAATCCATAATCTACTCTTCAAGGAGTAGAAATGTATTTCTGTTGGTCTACCATGAAAAGTAAACATACAAGAGTATGTTTCAAAATGTGTGGTATACCAAAAGTTGAAATTTGATCGAGGGAAGCAACTTGGATTGTTTTAGTTGACATGCTTAACAAGAAAACACACTCTATTCCTGTCATCTAATTTCCTAATTCCTCTACTCTCAAAGTTCATAGGCCAATACCAATGTAATGATGATGGCCTATGAACTTTAAGAGTAGCAGAATTAGGAAATTAGATGAAGCACTTTTGTGAGATTACTTTGTGATCATAGCGGGTGAATTTAATTGATGGTAGCAACATAAACATGGTACTTAGTTAACTTGGGACGAACAATAATTTTGCAAGAGAAAGAGTTTAGAGAACATGACAACAATTGAGGACCAGATTCATACGGAGCTGGTTTCTCGTCCAATAGGCATTTGTATTATAGTTTCTGCCATCAAGAGAGACTTGGTACAATACAATATTTGTGTTTCTTGTGACCTAGGTGATGCAATGAAGATGAAAAGATTCATGCATCCCAAGAATAACATAAACTTTGTAGAAAGCATTAACTATCCCAAGCCTCACGCCCAAGGCCTCAAACACCTTCGAAGGTGGCGAGAGCTAGCCGGGAATGACTAGCCGGGAATGAGGATAGGAAAGAGGAAGAAGAAACATTCCATAGGAGAAAGAAATAGTTCCTCACTTATCATCACTCTTCTTGATAGCATACATAATAGCATGGTAATGAAGATGGAGAAGATGTCAAGATGAAGCATTGAAGCATGGCTCTTGGTTGGATTTGCATTCCATAGCCAAGAGTGTTGGTGTAGGCTCTCACTTCTCACAAGCTTGGAGAAGGAGGTGGAGTTCCTCAACTTTCACCAAGTGAGAATGGATCCCCAAAATGAGTGTGTGTGTGTGTGTGTGTGTGTGTGGTGTATATCCCCCTAGAATCCCCCTTGCTTGGTTGGGGCGAGTTGCAACTTTTCCACATGCTGCAACCTCATTGGACCCCTCTCCCCCTAGCCAATCACATGGAGCATGCAGTCAAGTACATGGGTAGTTTTTTGACAAGTGTCCTCCTTACCCCTTAGAGAGAGAGAGAGAGAGCTTGAAAATATATAGATAGATTGTTGTATGGAACTAGAAGCTCATTGGACCCCTCTTTAGCCCAACCAATAGCATTCATGAACACCATGTGGTTGAGCTTAGTGAGAGTTTGACATGTGTCCCATGTGCCCTTTTAGAAAAGGGGTGCCCTTTGGGTGAGTGTAGGTTTAGGTCAAAGATTCCCCTAACTTTCGGTCTTTCATGTATAGAAAGTCTCTCAAGCAGCTTCCTCATTAAGTTTGTAGGGTCTCTTTTTGACTCAAGCACCTTACCCCCCATTCATAGGAAGCTTCTTAATCACCTTCCTCATTAAGTATGACAAGTACCTCAAGTATCTTAGTTATCAAGCATGGCAAGCACCTTAGGTGGAGTTACCACCTCAAGCTCAGTCCTAGCTTTTGCCTAAGGTCAAAGATAAGTTTAGGTCAGGTTCCTACCTCAACCTCAGTCCTAGCTTGCCTAACGCCAAAGGAATTTTAACACTAACCATTGGAGGTCTTTAATGAAGCCAACCCTAAGGTCTTTTAAGCTCCATTAGATGCACATTGCTCTTTTATAGACTACCTCCTTTTGGACCCTTATTGAGAGTAACCATCTTTCATCTTGGTCCCCTGCTGAGGTAAGTCTAAAAGCACTAATTGCACATTGCTCTTTGATAGACCATCTCCTTTTGGACCCCTATTGAGATGCAACCATCTCTCCTTTTGGTCATGTGTTGAGATACGTCTAGAAGCGCATGTCTCTATTATAACTCTTGTTCTCGTTTATTCTCCCACATTAAATGATTAGTTTAATATGAGAAAATCATTTGGTAAAGTTAGATATTATATTTTATGACATTACCTCTCTCTTAAAATCATAGTCATCGTCAACTATGAGGTAGACAAGATAAAGCCTAGTTATTAGTCCATGTTACTTAGCGGGTAGAGGATCGCTTTTTACCCTACGACATCATTCCAAGATGGATGACTAGTTCATTTGGTGCTTGGGAGACGTAGCTTTTGCAAGCATTGTTAAGTATGGAGCCTGATTTACCCTTGTAATTTTCTGTGGTAAAAGTGCACATTTGTAAGGCCCCCATTATGAGGAGAAGCCATCGTGCGTGAAGGAAAATCACTCACCGGAAACCAAAATTTTCACGGACAAGAATCAGGGGCAACTTTAGAGGCCTCGGGGGCGGCGGCCCCCGAGACTTTTTTTTGGCGGAATATTCCTTTTTTTCGGAATATTATGGCCGGACGGCGTAGGGAAAGTGGTCGGAAAACAACCGGTCGGTTGGTCGGTGGCCGGTAGTCAATGGCCGATGGCCGGTTGTCGGAAGTCAATGGCCGGTGGTCGGTGATCGGAAGTCAATGGCCGGTGGCCGGTGGCCGAATTCAAAATCGGACTTGTCTTCTCAAGGGTGGCCACACATGGGCGAATTGGAGGGTCCGATTTGGACTTATTCGCACAAGGGTGGCTACACATGGCTGTCTCTCATAAGAGAGGGCAGCCCTTTTGACCTATAAAAGGAGGCCATTTCTACACACATTTCATAGTGTGAAGTTGATGCAACAATGTGAGTGTGAGGTGGTGAGAGTGAAGCAAGGCAGGAGCTCCATTAAGGGTATAATCCCTTTGTAAACTACTTCTTGTTTTGAAGTACTAAAGCCATTGAGTGGCTGCTTTCCCGTGGACGTAGCCCACATTGGGTGAACCATGTATATCGTGTGTACTCTCTCTCTCTCTCTCTCTCTCTCTCTACTCTATAATCTCGTGTATATAAATCTGTCTCTCTCCATTAAGTAATCTACTCAATTATCTATTTAGCTACGTCTTATTTCCTAACAAGCATGTCTGCTCTTTAGTTCATATCATACTTCCAAAGCAGAGAGACAAGCTCTAGTTGGCGTTTGGAAGACATCGTCACCACAAACATGATTCTAATCATGAATACTATTTAAATTTGTGTACAATAAAAACAGAACTAGTCTTATAAGACAGAAATATTTTTCACTTAAAATGCATTTTCATATGCTTACTCTAGTGCATCATTGTAAGCATTGACAAGCTTCATATTATCCTTAAGCTAGGTTCCTTGCATCCATTTAACATCTTTAAAAGGATAATTCTTTAACTTACTAAGTTATCGTCAGATAATCTTACCGTTTCTTAATACCTTGTCTTCGTGTCATAAAATGGACTTAGATTGAAGGACGTCTTCTTGATCTTTGATTTTTGGAGGGTCTACAACTATTGCTTCTCTTGATGGTGCTCCTTTGTAACGCTTATGTAGGTTCTCATGGAAAACATGGTGCATGAGCCAATGGTTGGGAAAATTTAATTGATAAGCCATCTCATTGCTTGGCTTAAGAATTTAAAAAGGATCATAGTATCTTTTTGCTAGCTTAGCATAATACTCTTGGTGGCCCGGAGGGTTCTTGCATGTAGTATGCCTAAGATGAGCCTTGAAAAACTTTAGTAAGACCCAATCACTTTTATTAAAATATAAGGCTCTTCTATGCTTGTTAGAAGTAGCCATTTTGTCCTTTTCTTTGAGATGGATATAACCTCTTTAATCTTTGGAAAAATTTCTTGTGAGTCTCGGCTATATTCATCAACACGCAAAGATCTTCCCATGTACTTTAAGTAGTAAGGGACTTTTGGATCTTACCTCTTTAACCTCGAAAGGTGCTTTCCCCATAGAAGTATGTACAATGTCATTGTACGCATACTCCATAAGAGGTAGGTACTTCTCTCATTGAGAATGTTGATCCACTTCCATGACATAGGATTTTAGTAGATCAAGAATCATTATATTAGTTATTTCACTCTGGTAATCCATTTGTGGATGATAGACCGAAAAATAAATTTAATCTACTTCCTAGATTCTCAAAAAAACCCTTCTAGAAATTACTAGTCATTCTAGGATTTTTGTCCGCACTATGGATGTTGGAAAGCCATGATACTTGGAAATTTGAAATCTAAAGAGGGTTTCCATTTGATGTGCCTTAATAGTCTTTTTGATAGACATAGAGTGTGTTTTCTTGCTAAGCCTGTCAACTTAAACAGTCCAAGTTGCTTCCCTCGATCAAATTTCAAGGTTTGGTATACCACGCATTTTGAAACATCCTCTTGTATGTTTAATTTTCATGGTAGACCAAGAGAAATACATTTCTACTCCTCAAAGAGTAGATTATGGAATCCCTCTTTGCCCCGCATAAGGAGAAGTATGGGATTTATACATGACTTTCGTATTGTATGGGTGATTATCACATAGCCTATTGCCGTTTGGAAGATAGCCATCCTTCAAGGTCAACGGTTCTTTTTTTCTTCCCTATTGCAAAGGGTATAGCTATATACTTAAAGTCTCAGTCACTAGAATACTCATCTATCATAAAAGATAGATCACTGTGAGTTGCTATACACACCATATTTACCCTTGGTCGTTGTTGTGAAAGTGCATCGACCACTTGATTGTGCTTGTTAGCAATGTGAGCAATATGAAATTTAAATTGAAAAAGAAAATTTGTCTACCTCATTTGTTTGTCGGAGAGCTTGCTTTGCATCATGAAGTTCGAGGCTTTGTGATCCATTTGTAGGATGAATGGAGTCCCCAAGAGATAGCGTTTCCACATGTTTAGGGCATATAGAATAGCTAGTGGATTTTTTTTGTATTTTCCCTATACTCACTTATTGAAGTTGAATCTTTGACTCTCATATGCTATGGAATGCCCTTCTTGAAGCAAAATAGCTCCAAGGCAATTACCACAAGCATCACATAGGTCCTCAAATGGCTTTGAGAGATCTAGTAGTGTGAGCACACGTTGAGAGATAAGATTCTCCTTAAGATTCTTCAAAATCTTCTTGCACTTTTGCAGTCCATGAATACTTAACGTCCTTTTTTGTTAAGTCATGTAATGGGCTTGCTGCAAGGATTGATTTTGAAGCATCTATAGTATGCACACATACCTATGAAGCTTTGTACCTCCTGTAGATTCCTTGCATTAGGCCATCCTTTTATTATCTCTAACTTTGTTGGATCCATGATACGGGTTCCATCGTTAGAGATAATGTGACCTAAATATTGAATCTCTTGTAGGAAAAATTCACTTTTCTTTTGTTTAATGAAAATCTTATTCTCTCTCACAAGTTGAAAGATTACCTGGAGGTGTCACTTGTACTCTTCAAGAGAATTTGAATGGCCTAAAGATTTTTTTTTCCATCATGATTTTGAATGCATCTGGAGCATTTTTCAGGCCAAAACTTGTAATTATCAAATAGATCTTCTACCCGCGGCACGGAAAATCTATTTTTGATAGTGATCTTATTTAGTGCTCTATAGTCAACACACATGTGATATGTCTCGTTTTTCTTTTGCACTAAAAGCAATGGTGAACAAAATGGAGAGGAGCTAGACCTCAACATTTCTTTTTTTTAACCAATTCATGTACTTGCCTCATGATCTCCTCTTGTTGATCTTGTGAAACTCGAATAAGGAGGCTTGTTAGGCAGTGAGATTCCTAGTAGGAGCTCAATTGCATGGTCATCATCCCTCATTTTAGAGGTAGCTCAGTAGGGATGTCATCAATCAAAACATATTGGGATCCATTAAGGAACTTAGACAACTCTAATTCCTCTTGATTCCCTTTATTGCAAGGATATGGTGTTCCCCGACTCATTACATCTATGTACACACTCTGTTCCATGTACGTGAAGTAGATTCTCCTTTTAGGGAACTTCGTGTTGGAAGCCATGCGGTTAAACCATGGTGCCCCAACGATAACATTCTCGTGTTTGAGAGGGAAGATGAAGAAATCATTTTTGTCCACGTAGCTTTGGACATGAAGCCTTAATTTTCCAATTAAGGAAGTAACTGAGACATCTTGTCCCTTGATACCTCCATTGGCTTTCAATGCATCTCCCATCTCCTAGGCTTGCATGCCTAGCTTAGTGGTCAAATCCATGGATATGAAGTTGTGAATTGAAACAGGGTCAAAAAAAATAAAGGCATGATGCTCTTGCATCTTTCCTCAAGAATAGAAAAGGAGAAATCCTTGGCAATGAGCATCCTCTTTTGGAGCTTCAGACATAGAGGCTCTAGGAGTCTCATTGTGGGCAATTCTCTTGGGGCAAGGACAATAATCATGGCCTTGCTCCCTACACTTAAAACACTTGTGGTCCTTACAAAAAAGCTTCTAGATCTTTAGGAGAGAGTTTATATTTACCTTTGTAAACTCCCTCCTCCTTGGACCAATTGTTGTTTTGGTTGTTGGATTGGCCTTGGTAAGAAATTTGGCCACTGTATTTCCCTTTGGCATCACTTTTGTCTTTATTTTCCATGGGCTTGACATTCCATCTAGCCCCTTGTTGGAAATTGATACGTGAATCAACCATGGTGTGGTGAATTAATTTGGTGATAGAATTAGGCCGTTGAGAGTTGACATACTCGGCCATCTCTTTGGGTAATCCTGCGCATAATTGTTTCTTTTGCACGGCAAAGTCTATCTTTTGAAAGATAGTAGTCTTGAGATGTAAATCCCAGCAGTTGTCCACATATTTGTGGATAGGCTCATGAGAGAGACGCTTTAAACTTCACCATTTGGTAAGCACTTTGTCCTTTGCATCACTTGCAAGGAATTGCTTCATGATGGAAACTCGTAGAGTTTTCCATGTCTTTGGGGCTTCGCCGTTGCCACGAAGGCTAGCCCACCATTGAAAAGCCAATTTTTGGAAGTGCATAGATACATGGTGTATCTTGGAGGACTTAGTGAAGTCCTTGTCTCCAAAAGCCGCATCAAATTGTTGGATGAATGCCAATACTTTTTTGGTAGCACCAAAGGTGCCATCATAGGTGAGAAAAGAGATACTCTTTCCTCCCTCTTTGAACTTCTTTAGCTTCTTCGACGTTCGCCATGCAGGGTAAGATTTGCGATGTCCTCCCCTCTTGTATTCTCTAGGAGAATAGCCATAGCTTTCATTGTTAGAGGAGGAAGGTGAAGAAGAAGGAGAAGAGGGTGACCTCTTTCTTGCCCTTTTTTCTTCGTCTCCTCTCTTTTCTTTTGGAGTGACGAGGAAAAGGACTATGGGTTAATCATTTCCGCTTGGGAGGAGTTGGTGATTGTTTAGACCGCCATCTTCATGGAGCCACATATTTTGAGGAACTTAGGGAGGCATTACTTTCTCGTTCTTGGATTCCTCCTCTCGTATAGGAGAGAGTATTCTTTTGTGGGTCTCACCAAGAGGCCTCCTAAGCTCTCTCTCCTCTTTGAGAGGAAAGGAAATCCCATAAGCACGAAGTTATTGAGTAACTTCGGCTTGCAAAGAGGGGTTGCCCATAGCTTGTTGCAGCCTAGTAACAAGATAATTAACAAGCATGGGGGCATCATCATTAACACCTTCATGTGCAAAATCAAAGTTATCAATGTTCATTCTACTCTCTTGGTTATTGTCAGCCATGTTAATTAAACTTATGTGTTTACTTAGTGCATGCTTTGGAAATTCCAAACCTTAGTTGCTACTCCTCTTAGCCTTTGAAAATAGGAACTTAAGTATCTACACCCACAGCTCAAATTGGTTAATTATAGAGACTAGTGGAGTGAGTCTAACATAGCAAAGTTGCCAAGGGTTAGCTCCTTTTGGACTTCTTATGGCTCAATAATGGTAAAGCCGTAGGCAAGTCTAAAAGACTCCATTATAAATACCAAAGCTTCCGAGACGTGCACCATATCCCACATAGTGGGCTCAACAAAACCGATAATAGATCCTAGTGCCACTTACCCTAACATAAATAAAAAAAATCAACCATTTATAGGTTACTTAAGGACCTCTCTTCTTAAGCAAGAAAAGAGAAACCAAACGTTAATTCTGATACCAATGTAATGATGATGGCCTATGAACTTTGAGAGTAGCGGAATTAGGAAATTAGATTAAGCACTTTTGTGAGATTAATTTGTGAGCATAGCGGGTGAACTTAATTGATGGTAGAAACATAAACATGATACTTAGTTAATTTGGCATGAACAATACTTTTGCAAGAGAGAGAGTTTAGAGAACATGACAACAATTGAGGACAAGATTCATACGGAGCCGGTCCCCTTTCCAATAGGCATTTGTATAATAGTTTCTCCCATCAAGAGAGACTTGGTACAATAAAATCTTTGTGTTCCTTGTGACCTAGGTGATGCAATGAAGATGGAAAGCTTCATGCATCACAAGCATAACATAAAATTTGTAGAAAGCATTAACTATCCCAAGCCTCCGTCCCAAGGCCTCAAACACCTTTGAAGGTGGAGAGAGCGAGTGGGGAATGAGGATAGGGAAGAGGAAGAAGAAACATTCCATAGGAGAAATAAATAGCTCCTCACTTATTATCACTCTTCTTGCTAGCATACATAATAAAATAGTAATGAACATGGAGAAGATGGCAAGCTTAGGAATTGGAGCATGGCTCTTGGTTGGATTTGCATTCCATAGCACATTGCTCTTTGATAGACCATCTCCTTTTGGACCCCTATTGAGATGCAACCATGTCTCTATTCTAACTCTTGTTCTCGTTTATTCTCCCACATTAAATGATCAGTTTAATATGAGAAAATAATTTGGTAAAGTTATATTTTATGACAGTAAAATGATTTTCTCATATTAAACTCATCATTTAATGTGGGATAGTAAATGGGAACAAGGGTTAGAATAGAGAGATGTGCTTCTAGACCTATCTCAACATGGGACCAAAAGGAGAGATGGTTGCATCTCAATAGGGGTCCAAAAGGGACGCGTGTCTAACCTCACCATCCTATCTTTTTGCAATATTAGCGAGAATCACGATTAAATTGTCAATCCATGGGACAAAGCTGACTGGACTAGTGCATAGAGGCTACAAGAGGTTGTCAATCTCTCGGAAAACAACTAACAACTCGCATCTAACTCAAGCTACACTCAAGTGACTGAAATCCAAACATAACAAAACTTCTAGGACATGTTTATAAGACTAAGCACACATGCTTATGGTCTCAAGCACCACGTTAGGTCAAGTTCCAAAATCGTGATTATTAACAGCAGTGGATTTTTGACCTAGTCATTTGTGACCCAAAACGTATCTAAATGCTTAGCAATGATGCCCCAATACCCCTCCTATGCTTAGTTTTTGATTTGAAAGTGTAAATTCCTAGTTATGATGAAATGCGGATCGACAACGCCAAAAGCTACGAAATACTATGAACTGCTTACGTCAATAAGTAGAGCTCTTACTTGTGGTTGCAATGCAACAAACGCGACTGCAATGTGACAGCCGGGGAGGGAGTAGGAAGCACGAGAAGGAGAGAAGTCAACGCCGTTAGCTCACGTTGTGTGTTTTATTATCCAAAAAATTAAAAAATAACTTGTAAACATTACATTTTATACCTTAGCCAAGGTTTTTGGTGGTCAGAACTAATAATCTGGGAGTTCTACCAAAGATGGGTAATGACAGGTTGATACAATCTGGAAGATTGTAGCCCCGGCTCATTAATTACAGAGTTTATCAGAGAAAATAGGAGTTACAATATTCCCGATTTATCAGAATAATAGGTGTTTTACAATGAGAACTCCAAAAAATGGTATCCGTGTTAGCTTGCTGCTAATATTCCCCCTCTCCTTGCATGTGTCGTCCCTTGACACAACTTTATGGGTTGAAATAGTCTTTGGGCTGGCGGCTGGCGAGGCGGTCTTTAAGCCATTGAGTGCCTTTTGGTATTTGATTTTCCTTTCTTTATCTGGTGACAACGGGTTAGCCGCACCGCCCTCTAGCCCGGCCTAAGAATTTAAAGTTCTCGGTTTTTGAAGCCAAGAACCGCATGAATCAACCATTCGGGGAGCCGGAGGTAAATAAAACTACAAAAAAAAGCATTCTTTCTTTCATTATTTTTAAACACACTCTCTCTCTCTCTTACCCCCCCTTCGCTTGTCTTTCTCCCTCTGATAGGGCCGCTATACCTCAACCGCCCTCTTCTCTCGTCCACACTCTCTTGGCCTCACACACATCCCTCTCTCTCCTCTTGTTTTCTTTCCACCGGTGGGCCACATTCCCTATCTCTCTCAGTATCTTTCCCCCCCTCCTCTCACTCACACACACACTCTCTCTCTTCCCCTCAGTGTAGGAACCCTCCATCCAGCATAATATTCTCTCTCTCTCTTATTTCCCTCTTTCTCCCTCTTCCCCTCACTATCTCTCTCTCTCACGATGTGAACAGCCCGCATGTTAGCTAATAATAATGCTCTCTCTCTCTCTCTCTCTCTCTCTCTCTCTCTCTCTCTCTCTCTCTCTCTCTCTCTCTCTCTCTCTCTCTCTCTTATTACCCCACCCCGTTGACCCTCATTAATTCCCCCCCATTCCTCGCTCGTTGTCAGCCAAAAGCATCCCGGAGCCCCCCCCCCCCCCCCCCTCTCTCTTCCTCTCGTGTGCTCCCTGGACTAGCCTGAAGGCACAGTGAAACAGCTCCAAGAACTCTCTCTCTCTTATCCACACCCACACACCACATAGCATACACTCCCTCCCTCGCTCTCTGTGTCGGCCAGGAGCAGTCTGAAATGCTGCCTCTCCATCTCTGTCTCTCGCAGCCCGAAGGCGTAGTATACCAGGGCTCTCTCTCTCTCTCTCTTATCCATACCCACTCCCTCACCTTCTCCCTCCCTCTCCACCTCACCCCGGCATCTCTCTCTCTCTTGCTCTTTGCTCAAGCCTGTAGGCACCCGGCCTCTCTCTCTCGCACTCTCCGCCTGCAGGTGCAGCATCATGGAATCTCTCCCTCTCTCTCATAATATACATACACACCCACTACACACATACATACACACACACACTCCCCTCCTGTGTTCTCTCTCCCCTCAATCTCTTTCTCCCTCTCTGATTCCCTGCGCACAATAAGCCCCCCCCCCCCCCCCCCCCCCCCCCCCCTCTCTCGTTCCCACACACCCCACATGTGCATACGCATATATGCACGCACATACAACACATAAAAACAAAAACGCACTCATACATATATACAAAACATGCATCTATACTCACATATCCACACATACACGTGCACGCATATACGCACGCACCAAAAAAATTAAAAAAATTGAATAACCAAAGGAATCAATGCCAAAGAAAAGAAGTTGGCCAACTCGTGCGTCGCCAACACCAAAGAAAGAAATGGCGCCGAACGAACGCCCCGGCCGCCACCGAGAGGAAGTGACACATAGCATCTTGGCTTCTCGCAACAAATACCAATTTTGGCTGAACCATCGACAAAACCCTTGTAAATACCCCGAACCCCACTCTTCCCCAATAACCTAGATAGTGGCTAGTGGATTGTAAAAAAACTCTCCCCACCCCACTCTTTCCTATCTCTCTAGCTCTACCTTCTCTCTCTCTCTATCTCTCTTACTAGAGAGGCATCTAGACTTTCTACAACGACCAATGGATATTAGCAAGGACCATTGGGTAAGGACCACCTCTTAAGCCTATATAAAGAGGCCTCCGCTAAGCACAAAGGGGGACACAAGTGAAGGAGGAATACTAGCTCCATGCACTCTACATTGTAAGGACCACTAAGCACATAATGCACCCCAAGCTAGAGAACTCATGGAATCATGTTGAGTTGCAAGCTTGGGCATCTTAGCATTGGCAACATCACCATTTTCCCCATTATCCACCACACAATAGTTGAGTTACTAGTCACGACCACTCCATGCACATAAGGCAGTCACTACTTCCCCCACAAGGCAAATGAGCACGCTAGGATTGAATGCATCCACACCATGCTACCTTGGGCCGCTCTCGATGTTGGTGATTGACGTCATCGGTGGCTACATCATCTTGATTTTTTCCATGAACTAACCTTCCCGCTAACTCCAACTTTGACATGCACCATATGGCACTCACATTCCATCATGCATCCCTAGTGCAAAGAGCCAGGTTTGTAACCATCAAGACCACCATTTGTAAGTATCATCATCGCCAATAAAAGGGTGCTACGTTGTCTTGATCTTTGGGGTCCATTCTCTGTTCTCCTTAGTTTTGCTTTCCCACATTCGTGGGATGTTTCTTCCCTTGTATATCACTCTGCTTGTGCTCCATCACGTGTAGCCTCTCCAATGAGTCAGTATGCTCCATTCCCACCTTGCCACATACCTCCCTCGTCACACACTCCTAACTGTTGGCTAGGCATTTTCTACATGTGGACGTTTGCTGTATCACCATTCCATGTTGGTTAACTAGAGAGAATCTCACTTTTGCTACCCTAGGTCATGTATGTCTGCTTCCTAGCCGCACTTATGCTAGGTGGTTCCCCCTCTCTACCTATGGGATTACTCCTACCTTGAGATTATGCTTGGGGATATTCATGCTATGTGTGGTGTAGAGGCCACCCTATATGGCATGTTATTTCCGAACATCATTTTCTTGGCGCCCCAACCAAGGATCCTTTCATGAAACCCTCCAGTTTACAAGACTAAAAACCCTAAACTTTTGTGGATAGATGAATGGTTAGCAGGGTTCTCTAACTAGACGACAGAAGAAGAAGAGCTCCAAGCACAACTAGACAAACTCCGCATCTCCATCGAAGCTCGAGTGCCAGGTGTAACGGTAATCGATTTGCAGTGGGAGAGTCAACCAACATGCCAAATTTAGTGGATATACATAGGCCAGGTGCCAGGAAGAAGAAGGAGAAAGTCAAAACCATGTCCACAACCTACAACCAACCCGCAAAAACAAGATGGAGGGAGCTCTGCACAATAGAGATTTAACACTATTCTACTTCGAGAATCGGGCAACTCAAGTCACCGAGGTAATTATCACAGTCAGTTTCCAAGTCACACCTGATGCTGCAGCATAGATAACGGAAGCACATGCTCACACTCTCAGTAGAGAGACTAGGGATCTACTGAGCTTGTTTATGGAAAGAACACCACCCTCTCCCACAAGCTTGGACAGTGACTAAGCACCTCTAAGCTTCACAAATTAGGAAAACTTACCCCAAGGTAGATCACACATCCCAATACGAGTACACTCAATCAAGGTAATACTGGACTTGAAGGATCACTACCAGCACATCATCGACACCATGTTGGGTGGGGAGCGCTTCTTTGAGGTTCTGGCATAAAAAGGGTACACACGCCTCCTTGTAAAGAAAAAGAAAAAGAAAAAACTTCTGATCGCAAGCTAAAAAATGTGTCTTTCTAGCTCTCTCTCTCAGTAATCATGGCAAGAGTAGCATTTCCAACGTTTAAAGCAAACAAGGGGGAGTATTTGGTAACAAATTTCCTAGATGACTTTGAAGTAGCATGTTTACTAAGCAACAAAGATACAAATGAATCCCAGGTTAGAATCTTTCAGAATCTCATGAAGCTAGAAGCTAGGTCATGGTAAAACGCACTTCCACAAGCAACTAAGGATGACTAGGAGCCCTTAAAAACTTCTTTAAAGAGGCAGTTTGGGGGAGGTACCACTTCAGAGAAGCTGTGGGACGAGTTGAGAGACTTGTAGCAAGAGGATCTTTAGAATATGCCACCTATGAGTCCACATTTGTGGATTTGTGGAAGCAGTGGGTTGATTCACTGGCAAGAGGGGAAGCTGTACCCAATTTCCTCAAAAAGGACCGATTGACGCATGGCTTATGGCCGCTTCTCAAGGAGAAGGTGAAGGGTAGATTCCCGGCTACTTACGAGTTAGCCGTCGAGGTTGCTCGCCTTAAGGACAAGAAGATGCGGATGAAAGCCAAAGAAACCGAGTCAACAGAAGAAGGAACATTGCGTCGACCAACAACCATGACAAACACCATTCCTCCACCACCACCGGCTCCTGGGGTAAGAAATGACCAACAAGATATGTTGACCAACTGGAGAATTTGTCTATCCACTTGATACAGCAAGGAAGGAATCAAGAAAGAGGTCAAGACCCGGGAAGAGCACGACGACAAAACAGGGAGTATCACTACTACAACTGCGGAGAAGTTGGTCACGGTATGTACTATTATCCCAAACCGCGACAAAACTATAATAGAGGAGGTAGGAGGAACCAAATGTCACCCCCTAGAGAGAGAACACCCCCACCTCGAGCACCAGCCCCACCAACACAAATTATAAGTCCACCCCAGGAACCACCACAAGCACCCATTCCACCTCTTCCACCGGCACCACCACCTGATCTCCCTGTAAACATTATAAGGCTAGAAGAGAAAGGAAAGGCTGTAGTAGTGGATCCAGCTAGAGCAAAGGAGAGGGATACGGGTAAGGAGAAGGTAACCTTTGTAGAACCACTTGAAGCCATGATTGTAAACAGAGCTAGGAGAGAGAAAGCTACACAATCTAATGATGAGAGAAGCATGAAAGGAGAGACTAGCAAGAGGCCATCAAGGCCACGACAAAGATTAGGTATCACCGACTTCCAGTTATAGGAAATTTCTAGGCCCTATGATCTAACATTGGATGTGGGAGAGCAAGGACCAAATATTACATGGCCACAACTGCTACATCTCGCACCAAAGGTAAGGGGGCAATGGTCCAAAGGTAGCTGGAGCAATTTCGGGTTGCAACATGGATGACATACTTCCAATTTTCGACGTCAACATAAAAGGTAAGAGGGTTGAAAACACCTAAATTGATGGAGGTGCACAAATTTGTGTGATGAGTGAAGCTATGATGCTTCAGCTAGGGCTCGAGGTTGACAGGCCTTCTCCATGCAAGGCAAAGATGGCAAACAATGCAAAAAATGTGTAGGTGTGGTAAGTGTTGTGAAGATAAAAGCTTTGAACACTGAGGTAGAAGTAGATATTTTTGTAATGCCTACTAAGGGGAAGGGCTATCCATTAATCTTGGGAAGGGCATGGTTGATGGCCATGAAGGCAAAGCAGGACTTGGTCACTGGCCTTCTAGGCATGACTGGTAAGAAAGGGGAGACAATCTACTTTGACAGGAAGACTGGCAAGCAGAAGGAAATGGACCTAGAGACATCAGGATGAAAGCATGACTAGGTGGTACACTTTTATGGGTTGACTACTAGTTTTGAATAGCTGCACTATTAGACGTGGCACACGGTAAAATTTTTGCAAAGTAATTCTAAATTTGGCGCCAAACAGCTTTTCAGATTCTCCTCTTCAAGAGCTATCCAATGATATATCACACGTTTTGGGTTCTTCTATCTTTGTCAAACATATTACAACTATTAATTTGCCAAATAGTGATGTCCCGGACACATCTTTGGTGTCCACCGAGTCATGCTTTCACCCATCAGTAGATGAAACCACTAGTGAGTCTTCCACTTCTGAGGAGGAGACCACATCCACCGACGAAAGTGACAGCTCCATCGACGTGATGGGTATCATCATGAAGGATCCACAAAGGGTAAGCACAAGTGGCGATCCGTCACCAAAAGGGAAATGCAATGAAGAGGAAAGTAAATCACTTGGCCAAGGAGAAAGTAGGTTGAAGGGTATGTTGTCTACAGAATTAACAATTGAGGAGAAAGATAATTTTTTGCAAATGTTGATGGGATTTCCTGACTTTTTCATTGACAACTATGAAAGAATCACAGGTATTATAGTAGTGGAACACCATATTAAGTTGAAGGAAGGGGTAGAACCAGTTGTGCAAAAGCTACGACGGCTAGGGGTCATACAAGAAAAGGCACTCCTGGCCGAGGTAAGGAAGCTACTAGAAGCAGGGTTCGTCTATCTTGTAGAAAACTCAGAGTGGGTGTCACCCGTAGTAGTGACACCTAAAAAGAATGGTAAGTGGAGGGTCTGTGTTGACTACAAACCACTAAAGGCAGCTACAAAGAGAGACCACTTTCCTCTCCCTTTCCTAGATGAAATTTTGAATGAAGTGGCGGGTTGTAAATGCTACACCATGTGTGATGGTTATTCCAGGTATTTTCAAATATGCATAGCCTTGGAAGATCAGCTAAAAACCACTTTCATTACGCCATGGGGTTGTTTTGCATATAGAGTTATGCCATTTGGTCTCACAAATGCACCTGCCACATTTCAAAGATATGTCACATATGTCTTTCAATCGTTCTTTGTAACATCCATAAGAGTGTTCATTGATGATTTTTGTATATATAGCCCTCGCATTTCACACTTAGAAAAGGTAACTGAGGATTTGGCAAGGTTGCAAAGCCTAAGAGGGCAATTAAATGTGGACAAATGCCACATTGGGAAAGTAGAGTCATTCTGCTAGGCCATGACATTTCAGCAAAAGGTATCAACACCGATCCAAGTAAGGTGTTCGCACTCATATCCCTACCTTCACCAACAACCGCACGTCAACTGGTCTCTTTTTTGCAAAAGGTGAGGTACTCGAGTAGATTCAAACATCTACTATCACAACTTGTTCTACCACTGCAACAGATCACTCAAAGATCAACTTTCACCTGGGACGAGGAGAGCGAACATCACTACAACAAGGTAAAGGAGGTCTTAGCCACCCTGCCAACTATCTTACCACCTAAGTGGGAGGAAAAATTCTATGTCACCTCAATTGTGGGTGATGACTCATTAGGGGATGTGCTACTCCAGAAGGATACAACAAAATCTTTCATGAGGCCAATTTACTACTCCAGTGAATGATGAGAGTAGCAAAGAAAGTTTCACCCATGTGGAACACCTAGTCCTAGCCCTTAGATTTGCAACTACAAAGTTCAGGTCATATTTTCTGCCTAGGCAATTTGTAATTTTAAACCATGGATGAAATGTTTCCCTATGTTGTACAACACATGGATGTTTCTGCTAGGATAACTAAATGGCTAGTTTGTCTACAAGAATTTGACTACATGGTACAGGTGGAAAGCACGATAAGGGCAAGCTTGGGGGGATTCATGACCTCCAAAACTTTGAGAAGAAGGTGAAGCAATCTAAAGGGGAAGGGATTCAATCCCTTCTAGAGCCACCAATAGTAGAAAGAGTACACTCTCTCTACTTTGATGGACCTACAAGCGAGCATCCGACAAAGCAGCTGTAGGCATAGTGGTCTTTGATGTGAGGGCCATACCCAGACTCAACCCTACTCACCTCCCTCAGTCCTCCAGACTGTTCCAGGGAGTGACGTAGATCTATCTACAGGTATCCCTCCCACTTGGGACCGACATTGAGAAAGGACTCCAGCCTATCTTGAATGCCAACCCAAGGGGGTACATCCCTTCATTCAATAATTCTATCCGCTTCTCATAATCAATCTGTCCTTGATATCTTTCCGCACCCAAAATCGTGGTCCTTAGTCTTGATTCTCTTTATCTTTAACTTGAGGATTTGCTCTTGCTTTCTTGTTCTCCCTTGGTTCATGGCGATAACCCCTTTTTCCTGACAATCAGGCATGGCAGTTATCACTTTCCCCTAAGAAGAGCGATCTTGCAATCCTACCTGGTCTCGCTCGTCCTCGATTACCCATTTTTATTTCACGTAGTCCTAGCGTTTAACATAAAAAATTTAAATCAACATCCGGTCATCTGACTCTCCGAATCCGCCCACCCACCGAACCATTTCATGAAAATCCCTTCCCGAGGTAGTACTTAACTACTACAAAATCAAGAAGACAGTCGTTTATCGGACATCATCAAACAACAAGCAGCATGCAATCTGTTGCATACCCTCGTTCAGGGAAATTCGTCTGGTTGTTTCTACCAGATCTTTATTTAGAAAATTTTCATTCATTTTCTTTCCTTTATCTACTATAATTAGCTTGTAGCTAGTTTTATTACTAATCATGCAACACATTTAGTTTCAACTAATTCATCTTGCTTCCCCATTCAGGCCAAGATAATCGATTACAAGCCATCAAAATGGCATCACCTTCACAATATTTCCCAGAATTAAGTGTTTGGCAAAGGCTCATCAAGTAATTTAATCATTCCTTCCTAAGCATTTTATTTCGAGAGGTATAGCACCATCTAGTGACAGATGCACAGGATAGCCCCTATATTCCTAGCCTTTCCAGTTTCTTTTTAAGCAACCAAGTCGAACAAATTTCCTTAATTAAATTCACATCATCATCCCTGAGTATAACCTTCTCATCCAACTATTGACATTAGGCTATACTCGGATTATGGCTGATTTCCAATAAGATACCGCAGGTACTTCACCCGGCCGGGCAAAAATAAAACAAACCCTTTCATCCCTTATCCCTCGGGCATAAATGACCTAGGTATAACAACTTGCCGAGTACTCTTCCCTAGGCGAAAAGGGCCAATCTCAGATAAGTTCCCAAGAAAATCCTCTCAATGGGCTTACCTTTCAATCAAATTTGACCCCAAGAAGATCCATCTTGGTTCCCGGTCATTTCCAGACAATCTTCAAAACTCCTAATTACATCTATATTTTGCAATGGGCTATCCCTATCACCTCTCGAGATTCCTTTCTAAACTCCTAGTTGGTAATTTTCAGGTTCATTAATTTATCCAGCTTAATTCCTATTTTCATCAATTATCTACCAACCAAGTTTATTTAGAAAATACAAGCGAGTTTTTGCCCTAGGCATTTGATGGTTAATGTCTCTTCAAAAATGCCAACTTTTTTTTAAGTTCAATTTCCGTTTTGTCGATTCCCAGGTTTTTGCAATCCTTTGCCATCCATGGGGCATCTCCATGGAAGCTTGTAGAGGTTTCGGTTCAAACAACACGGAGATCAATTCCGCGAAGTTATCCCCTATCTCCTCCATCCCGTATTTGCAAACAAACTTGAAATTGAAAACTTTAGAAATACTCTTCAATACCAAAAATTAAATTACTTCTATCAAGCTTAGACAACTACTCTTTTCTCATGGTACCTAGCTTTCCATTTTAGGAAGCTAGAAGGTCATCTTATAATTTATGAGTTTTTGAGCTTCCATTATAGCTTAAACCTAAAATACAAGGTAGTCACTAAAACTTACACCTAAGTGCAAAGTTACCATTAATGTTTATCTTAAGAGTGAAAATCTACCTTTGAAACTTAACTTAATGATGTATAGATACTCTTAGCACTTAACCTAATTGCGAGGTTTCCATTAAAGTTTAAACCTAACATTGCAAGGTAGTCACTAAAGATTACACCTAAGTGTAAAGTTACCATTAAAGCTTAGCTTACAAGAGAAAATCTACCTTTGAAGCTTAACTTTATGATGCATAGATACTCTTATCACTTGGTCCTAATTGCAAGGTTTCCATTAAAGCTTAAACCTAAAAATGCAAGGTAGTCACTAAAGCTTACACCTAAGTGCAAAGTTACCATTAATGCTTAGCTTAAGAGTAAAAATCTATCTTTGAAACTTAACTTAATGTTGTATAGATACTCTTAGCACTTAACCTAATTGCTAGGTTTACATTAAAGCTTAAACCTAAAAATGTAAGGTAGTCACTAAATCTTACACCTAGGTGCAAAGTTACCATTAAAGCTTAGCTTACGAGAGTAAATCTACCTTTGAAGCTTAACTTTATGATGCATAGATACTCTTATCACTTGACCCTAATTGCAAGGTTTCCATTAAATCTTAAAACCTAAAAATACAAGGTAATCACTAAAACTTACACATAAGTGCAAAGTTACCATTAAAGCTTAGCTTACGAGAGTAAATCTACCTTTGAAATTTAACTTTATGATACATAGATACTCTTATCACTTGGCCCTAATTGAAATGTTTCCATTAAAGCTTAAACCTAAAAATACAAGGTGGTCACTAAAGCTTACACCTAAGTGCAAAGTTACCATTAATGCTTAGCTTAAAAGTGCAAATATACCTTTGAAACTTAACTTAATGATGTATAGATACTCTTATCACTTGACCCTAATTGCAAGGTTTCCATTAAAGATTAAACCTAAAAATACAAGGTAGTCAGTAAAGCTTACACATAAGTGAAAAGTTACCATTAATGCTTAGCTTAACAGTGCAAATCTACCTTTGAAACTTAACTTAATGATGCATAGCTATCATTAATACTTAACCCTAATTCCAAAGTTAGCATTAAAGCTTAAACCTAAAATGATGCACATAAACCTTCCTAGTATTAAAACACATGGATCAATTAATCCTACTAGAAATGAAGATTACCTCCTCTAAACAAGAGGGAAGTGGGGTTGAGCTTCTTCTTGAAGAGATGTGAGGCTCAAGGAGGAAGGAAAGGGATTTATGGTGAAGAGGAAGGAGAGATGAGCTTCTTCACAAAACCCTCAAGGGGTTGGCCTTCAAGAGAGGGAGAGAGAAAGAGCATGGTTTAATGAAAACCTTGATTTACTCAACACTAGAATGGTAACAATACACTTTTATGTCCTTGGACACTTTTGTGTCCTGTTAAGTGACCATTTTGCTTGAATTATTTGAAGAGTATGAAAATGAATTTCTAGGTGCTATATATCCACAAAGTTGCCTTATGAGCTGAAAAAAACTTAGCTTTTTTTCTGAGTATAGATCTCACCAGTAACTTTACTCTTGCACAACATTTTTGAACCTAAACTGTGTGAAAAAACGAGTCCTATTTTTGGCTTTTTTCAATTTTTGGCAACTATACCACTCTAAAATTCATGTTTTTGAGGTTTAGATGGCTAGAGGTTTGGCCTTCATAGTTCTCAACATGTTTTCATGCTTGTAAGGAGAGCTAAGTGTTAAAATTGAAAGTTATGACCAATTTACAAGAATTGCATAATCCTGTTTTTTGGCCAAAATTAGCACTTTTATGATTTTTTTGGTGGCTTTATTGATATTCAAATTCAATTTTGATTGTGTAAGTGTAATGTATGACATAAAGCTAATCTTCCTTGAGTTTTGGGGGACTTAATATGCTATATAGCATAGTATATGATGATGGTTGAGTTTTTTGATTGCTGAAGAATACGATACATTTTAGAGTAGCAATTATAACTTTCTCAATATTGCTAGTTTCTTAGGCCAATTGTGTGTATTTTGTAGATAGTGACCATATCTAATTATAGACTACAAACTTGGCTAGATATTGAGTAGTTTCTATGGGTTTCTATAGGTCATAATGCTAAACCCAATTTTTTCATGTTTGCTGTATTTAGCACTTTATCATTGCCCCCAAGGTTCCAATTGTAAGAGATCCATTATCCTTTTGACATGCTCCATGTCTCCTTTGGAATCTAGAGGCCCAAAGGGAACTAAGAAAACATGTATATAGTATCTGTATTGAGCGTGACTATAGAAACTTTGATGATAGGTCTGCAGAATGGCAAAAATGCAACTTTTTTGTACCTTTTTTTTTTGCCCAAAAACAAATTAGTGAGGTAAAAGCAACCATATGTTCTGGTCACCAAACCATTGAAGTTAACGGGGCATTTTATCTCATGTCCTACAAAAATCTCCACTCTTATTTATATGCAATCAACCGTAAGAAATTACTGTTTTGGGCAAAATGCACTAGTCCATCAATTTTGGAGGCTTGTAGTGACTAAGGGATGAGAAAAATTACAAGTTTCTCATTTTTTCCATATGTAGTAGTTATTGAACTATAAACTCATGAAAGGATTTTTCAAAATGAGTGGATCTACTCTGGTTTTAGAAATTTTTCCCAAAACCCTGAAAGGACACTTTTATGTCCTGTTAGGTTACCATTCTAGTGTTAAGCATAGTTTTGAGCATGGGAAAAATGCAAGTATCTTAGCAATATATGTGTGTAAAAATACAAAGGAGAGGGGGTGTTTATATAGGAAATGGTGGTGGAATTCTCTTCTCAATTCGTATTGGACCCCAATTATCTTCTCAATTCCTATTGGACCCCAAATTCTCTTCTCAAATCTATTGGACCCATTTCTCTTCTCAAATGCTATTGGACCCCAATTCTCTTCTTAATTCCTATTGGACCCCAATTTTCTTCTTAGTTCTTATCTCTTAACTTTATCTTTCAATCAAGTTAGTCCCTTTTTCTCCCAGCTCCCGATCAAGATCAGTTCCCACGCAGATCTTCACGAAGAAGTATAAAAATAATCTTAATCTTTTTGGAAAAATATGGGGATGACGTAATTTCTTATCCAAAATATCCTTGTCTTTTCATTATGGAGTAAAGTCTCATTTTCCGCATTACTTCTTTCTCAGTCTTGCTTTTTCTAAATTACTTTCTAGGCTGAAAATTTTTCTGAATGGCTCTAGGGTTTAGGGAGGGACCTTACATTTGATGACAAAGGTATCAAGGTATTTTCGCTTGGCCATTTGTTGGAATCACATTCTAACAATGAAGCTGAGTATGCAGCACTAACAAAGGGTTTACAATGGTGCATCTCACAAGGGGAAAAACGCATTAACACATTTAGGTAAGGCAAGTAAAGGAAGTATGGACATGCAAGAATCCTAGATTAAGTACTCACTTAAGCTGTGTAAAAACCTTGTTGGGTAAGTTTGAACAAGTTCCATTACACCACATCCGAAGGGCTCAAAACCATGAAGTGGATGCCCTAGCAAGCGAAAGACTACAGGAAGTGGTGGTTGGGGCTATAAAGCTAAACCTCCCTCTATTTCAAGGTAGTGAGCCTTACCTGACATCATGTATTATTTGGAAACAGGGGAATGTCCACTAGATTTAACAAAAGGACATAAGCAATGGCTCACCCAAAAGGCCACAAGGTATCCACTTATCAATGACGGTTTGTATTGTAAGGGTAAGGAACAAATACTCAAGAAGGTCCCTCTCTCTAATGAAATTACAGGGGGAATTGCGAGTTGTCATGATGGTGTTTGTTGTGGTCATTTTTCCCTAGATATAGCAAGAAGGAAAATCTTGCAGGCTGGTTTTGTATGGCCTAGCCTCAATTGTGATGTACACCACTAGTGTAAGACATATAAGTTGTGTTAAAAGACCGGAACCAGGTCACTCATGCCTGAACCACAAACACCTATCCTTTCATATGGACCATTTGAAAAGTGGGGTATAGATACCATAGGACCATTGCCTAGGGCCAACTCAAGGAAATTCTACATCATCATGGGAGTCGACTATATGACTAGATGGGCGGAAGCTACAGCCACACCTAGGATCACAATTGTAGAGGTAGCTAAGTTTGTCTATGAGCACATATGCTATAGGTTTGGCACACCATTAGAAATCATCTCTGATAGAGGGCTAGTTTCTAGAGTAGACTTGGTAGGAGAGTTAATGCAAAAACTTGGCATTACAAGGAGGCACTCCTCACCATATTACCCTCAATGTAATGGCCTAGTTAAGAAAGTGAATGGAATGGTTTGTAAAATTATCACCAAGCAGGTTAACAATCATCGTGGAGATTGGGATAAGTATCTACTCCCAACTTTGTGGGCCTACATAACCTCATTCTGTACATCTTTGGGGTTCACACCATATCATTTGGTATTTGGCAAGGAGGAAATATTGCCAATTGAGGTGCAGCTACAAAGTCTAAGAGTGATGGCAAGCCAGCTTCAACGGCCCAACATGCATTTGAGAGATCACATCCTCAACCTGGAAAGACTACAGCTGGACAGAGAGGAAGCAATCAATTATTATGCGGCACATGTAGAGCACAAATGGCTTAGTTTCAACTAGCATCTTTGGCGCAAAGATTTAAAGAAAGGAATCTTGGTGCTCCTGCTATGACAATCGCTTCGACACATGCAAAGATAAGAAGCTCTTACTCCGATGGGAGGGCCCTTTCATCATCAGGAAAAAATATGCCAATGGGAGTTACCAGCTTATGGAAGCTGATGGCAAGCTTCATAAGACCAGAGTTAGCTAGGTTGATGTTTCTGCAGTTTCTTGTGTCTCTCTCTGCTGCGTTGTGGTGGCTGGTTTTTCTTGCCCTTGAGGTTGTGGTTGACCTTCTTCTTCTTTTTCATCCTGAGGCTTTATGGATGCATCGGCCATTTCATGCTATGTGGAGAAAGAAGGTGTCGGATCGGATTTTGTTGTGTCCTCTTGTGTAGTACTTGTTTCTTACTATGCAAATTCGTCTGTCTTTTGCGGTTGAGGCTCTTGTGTAGCTTCGGCTACTTTCTCTTGTTTCGGCTCAGCTTCTTTCTCTTTTTTTTGCTATTGTGTAGCAGTAGCCTCTTGTGCGGATTCTTTTGCTTCTTTTGATTCAAAATCTGTCTCTTTGCTGGACTCAGCTTCTGTGGTTTTCTCTGCTAGTGATGGTTGTGGGCTTGGAATAGGGTTTTCTTGTTATTCCGTAGGCGGTGAAGTGGGTCGGAGAGACTCGTGACCTTGGTCGTGTTGTGCCTCTTCCCTTGCCGTTTCCTTGTCTTGTCTCTAGTCCTCCGCTTCTTTTGCTTTCATTGCCTCTTCTTGGGCTTCCTTCAACTTTCAGGGCTTCTGCTTCTTGATACACTTTTTCCAAGGACTCTGTTTAATCTTCAGCTTATTTTCTGGTGTGATGCTTTATCCTTGAGCCCTTAAGTCCACTAGGTACCCATTTTTCTGGGTCCTTTCATTGTGCTTGTCGATTGTGCTCGTAGGCATGTTTTTCTCTTTCAAAATCGGCTTGCTTTTGCACGGGCTCTTCTTGGTGTGCGTCCATGGCTTTTCTCTTCATCTTCCCTCTTGGTGCTCTCCTTTCTTCATTATCTGAGTTGTCGCTGTTGCTTCTTTCTAGCAATCTTTCAGCCGACTCTTCATTAGATATGTAGGATCTCTTGGCTGATCTTGTAGCTCGAGGAGATGGTTGTGCTGCCAGTACCCACATCTTTTGGTCTGGGGCTGGTGGTAGTTTGTCGATTGTGCTGATGGCATGGTACGCAATCCTTGTCAAGACTTCTGGTGCACCCAGGTAAGTGATCTTTCTTTCTTTCTTTTTGCCTTTTAGAGTGGTTAAGACGTATTGTGCGTGGTCCACCGGTTGCCTGGTTGTTGACTTGAGGACTTGTGTAAAAGTGGTGACAAACGTATGATTTGGCGTGGTATACCTTGGTGGCCTTTTAGCGAGGAAGTGGAAGTGTTGGTGGTATAACCTGGCTGGCTCTTTCTCCTGCTTGTGAATTAGATCTGCAAAGGTGGCTCAGTGGTTTCTTAGGTGAAATTACATGTCGTTTTCCTGTCCCTTGCCCTCATCGTCATTCCTTATGTGGGCAGTCTGAGTGCTTCTTCCACTATCTCCATGGTTATTACCACTTCGACTTTATTTCCCTGCAAGTCAGAAATCTGGGCAATTCCATCTTCTTTAATAGTGACAAAATCTCGTAAGCTTTTTGGAAATCCACTCCGCATGGCTCCTGTTCATAGAAATCTCAGAGTCCTAGCCTGCGGTTGGCTTCTTTGGTCTCAGGCTTTGCGGCGATATCATACACTTCTTTTGGTAGGATTTGCAACTTATCTGATGTCCCTCCTCACTCTTCAATCTGCCAATGAATACTGTGGTGTGATTCTCTTCTAGCTGTTCTTTGGAAAGATAGGCTGCCTTGGCGGCTTTGACTGAATTTGGATCGAATTGGTATGCGGACAGCTCCTGTAACTTTGCCAGTGAATACTGTGGTGTGATTCTCTTCTAGCTGCTCTTTGGAAAGATAGGCTGCCTTGGCGTCTTTGACTGAATTTGGATCCAATTGGTATGGGGACAGCTCCTGTAACTTTTTTTTCTAGCTGAGCTGCTTCTTGGCCCTCTCTGTTGCTTGCATCGCTCCTGTTTAGTGAATAGAGTGTCAAAGTTAGCAGATTTGTCGGATTTTTCTCTGAAATGTCTTTTAGTCTGAAATGCAAACAATTTTGGTCCAATTTGCTTCAAATCAATTTTTGAACAAGCATAGATGCATAAAAACAGGCAAAGAACAAAATTGTAAAATCCAAACAAATTTTTGCAACCAAAGTAAATAATCGTGATTATTTATAGTTGAGTTTCTTTTTTCAACATTTCACAAACTTGGCATCACAAGTTTGAAGTATATACCAAATACATACTCTGAGTGAAATATGGGCTCATTTGGATGCATAGGGTGAAAATGGTACCAGATTTTTTGGCTTTAGGTCTCTGAAATAGTAGATATAATGGAAATTTGAGATTTTGAGCTCCAAATTGGTTCAAACTTGGCTAGTGGGCTAAACACATCATTTACTTTGGATGTATGATGGCAAAATAACAAAATTCTCCCATTTTGGCTATAAAGTAAATAATCCTGATTATTAACTTTTCTACCAAAATCAACATTTTTTGGTAGAAATTGGTTCTAGGCATTGTATAGACTTTTTGTATGAGATATGAGGTAATTTGAATCAAGAAATGTGGTCCATAACCCAAAAATTGGCTTGCAAAGACTTCTTTGCATTTTTTGGCAATTTTCCAAGTTATAGGTGCTCATTTTGGCTCATACTTGACTTTTGGCATAATAGGTGTGTACACATGATAGGTGAGGTGATGATACAATTTCCAAGCAAAAATGGTGCAAAAGTAAATAATCGTGATTATTTACAACAGTCATAATTTTTTTGCATAACTTACAAATTTTGACATAAACACATTCTACACACATAAAACAAATCCTAAATTGAATTTGGTCAAATTTGGTCTTCCCGGCATCACTTGGTGCTTTGTCGACTCTAAAATCATCGATTTCTGTGACTACACTGCCTGTTGAGTTGGTCAGTCAATTTTGAGGCTTTGGACTTGTCCGCAACATAGTAATGAAGCCGCTCATCCAACTCCGGATTATTTGGAGTCAGTTTGACCTTGTATATCGAATATGACGCTTCGTAGCCTTCGATCTATTTTTTTCTTTTTGAGGGATTTGCTTGATTGATTTCACCTGTAACATTTAATGGCCTAATAACTTATGTGCAGTGGAAATTAGCATGAACATAGTGGGCATTTCATTAGAATAGATTCCTAATGAGAATTACAAGAGTGCTTGGGTGGAGAGAGCAACAAAAAGCGTAACACCTAGTTAGATAGCATCAACAATACTTTCAAAAGAGAGAGAAATTAAGCTATTGACAACAGTTGAGGACCAGATTTGCATGGAGCCGGTCCCCCCTCCAAAAGGCTTTGTATTATGGTTTCTCCCGTCAAGAGAGACATTGTACAATACAATTCTTTGTGTTCCTTCAACACTAGCTAGTGCAATGAAGATGGAAACTTCATGCACTAAGCAAAACACTTAATAAACACAACTTGAATTATCCTCGTTCTCAGACCCAAGACCTCACACACCTTCGAAGATGGTGAGATCAAGCAGGGTATGAGAGTAGATTGAGAGGAAGAAGGAGTATCTTACAAGAAAGATGTACATCTCCTCACATAATCACTCATATTAGCATAGCTTAGCTTAGTAATTAGCTTGGTAGAGGAGATGAGCATGCATTGAAGCTTGGCTCTTGGCTGAATTTGCATCCACATGCCAAGAGAGTGTTGATGTAGGCTTCTATCTCACAAGCTTGGAGTAGGTGATGAGTTCTCCATTAAAGCTTGGGAAGAGATAGTCTTCTCTTTCTTCACACATGAGCTTGTGTGTGTGTGTGTGTGTGTGTGTGTGTGTGTGATAATGCCTTGCAAAAATCAGCCCCCTCTCTCTCTTGGGAGAGCCCTCTTGCTATTTACTCTTGCTACAGCCTCATTGGCTCTCCCCAAGTCAAGCCAATCACCATTAAGCAGCATAAGTGATAGCCTTTTGACATGTGTCCCTCTTTCCCCTTTTGTGAGAGCTTTAGGTAATTAAATAATTAAACTAAACTCTCATTGGACCCCTTTGCCTCCTGGCCAATAGGAATCAGGCAAGCCATGAGGCTCCTGAATGCTCATTGGACCCCTTGGGAGACTGCCCAATAGTCTTCTAGGAGACTTAATTCTCATCGGTTTCTTTTATTAAATGTTTTTAAATTAATTAAACTAGATTTACTCTAGTCTAAATCTCATTGGTCCACTTCAAGGGTCATCCAATAGAAATTGGGCACACCTTGTGGGCATCTGGCCTAGGGAGCTGACATGTGTCCCTCATTCCCTTTGTGTAAAGGGAGCCTGTGTGTGTGTGTGTGTGTGGCTTTCTCTCTCATCCCCTACCTTTAGGGCTCGCCCCCTCCCATGTAGGGATTGCAAAGACTTTTTTAGTCACACACAAAGCATCCAATTTCCCCTAGGTTTGACCTTTGGACACAACCTTTGAATTTTGGAACCTTAGCATTTTGGAAGTTTAATGGGCTGAACCTTAGGGTCTTTTTAGCCCATTGTTTACACATGGTTCTTTTGCAGATGGCCCCCCCTTTGGATCCCTATTTTCCCTCCTTTGGATCCCTACTGTGGCCGGTCTGCTAACTTAACCAATATTCTAGCTTTTTCTCCCCTGGCACTTCCCCACATTAAATGATCAGTTTAATATGAGAAAATCATTTAGGAGAATAAGATATTGATTATTATGACATTACCTCTCTCTTGAAATCATTGTCGTCCTCGACTATGGTGTAGAGAAGATAAAGCATATTCATGAGTCCTTTTCTTAGCGGGTAGAGGATCCCTATGTTACCCTACGATATCATTCCATAATGGATGACTAGTCCATCTGGCGCTTGAGAGACTGAGGCTGCCGCAAGCATGTCTGCACATCAGTCCTATCAGTCTTCCATAGTAGAGTGACAAGCTCTACTTGGTGTTTGGGAGACGTCGTCTCCACAAACTTGATCTAAGCATGCATACTACTTCATTTTTGTGCACAAATAAAGAAAAAGAGAGTCTTTTAAGACAAAAACTTTGTTCATTTTTAACATTTTGTACATTTGCTTACTCTTGGGAAGCATTGTAAGCATTGACAAGGTTTAGGTTATCCTTTAATTGTATGCCTTGCATCCATCTAGCATCTTCAAAAGGATAATTCTTAAACTTAATAAGATATCGTCGGATAGTGTTAACGCCTCTTAGTACCTTGTCCTCATGTCGGAGAATGGACTTGAGCTGCAGCACCTCTTCTTGGTCCTCGATCTCCGGTGGGTCTTCAATAGTTGGTTCTTGAGGTGGCTCTCCTTTGTAAGGCTTTAATAGGCTCACATGAAAAGCATTGTGTATGAGCCAATGATTGGGCAACTTGAGTTGATAGGCCATCTCATTGATTGGCCTAAGAATCTGAAAGGGACCATAGTACCTTTTTGCTAGTTTAGCATAGTACTTTTGGTGGCCCGTAGGATTCTTGCCCGTCATGTGCCTTAATCGAGCCTTGGGAAACTTTAACAAGACCCAATCGTTTTCTTTAAAGGCTTGGGCTCTTCTGTGCTTGTCAGCAGCAGCCTTTTGCCTTTGCTGTGAGATAGAGATAGCACCCTTAATCTTTTTAAAAGATTCTTGTAGGTCTCGACTATACTCATCTGCAGCGAAGATCTTCCCATGTACCTTAAGTAGCAAGGGACTTTTTTATCTTCCCTCAATTACCTCGAAAGGTGCTTTTCTCGTGGAAGTATGTACAGTGTTATTGTAAGCATACTCCACTAAGGGTAAGTACTTCTCCCATTGGGATCTTTGATCTACTTCCGTTACATAGGCTTTTAGTAGATTGAGAATGGTTAGGTTAGCTATTTCACTTTGGCCATCCGTTTGTGGATGATAGGCCGAAGAGAAGTTTAGCCTTGTGCCTAAGTTCTCAAAGAGACCCTTCCAGAAATTACTGGTCATTCTAGGATCTCTATCCAACACTATGGACATTGGAAAGCCATGGTACTTGAAAATTTGTGAAATGAAGAGGGTTGCCATTTGATGGGCTTTGATAGTCTTTTTGACAGGTATAAAATGAGCTTGTTTACTAAACCTATCTACTATCGTCCATATTCCCATATTCCCATGGATAGACTTAGGCAATCCAAAGATAAAATCCATGGATATGCTCTCCCATGGTGAATTAGGGATTGGCAAGGGTTGAAGCAATCCAACTTGCTTCCCTTTATCAAATTTTGTCTTTTGGCATACCACACATTTGGAAACATACTCTTGTATGTTCACTTTCATGGTAGGCCAATAGAAATATGTTTCAATTCCCTTTAAGGTAGACTGAATCCCTCTATGCCCCGCATAAGGTGGAGCATGAGATTCATACATTACTTTCTCACGTAGTGAGTTAGTAACTCATAGTCTACTGCCATAGAGATGATAACCATCTTGTAAAGTAAATGGTTCTTCTTTCTTCCCTAATGCAAGGGCTGAAATCACATCTCTAAAATCAGGATCAATAACATACTCATCTATCAGTGAAGATAGATCATTGTGAGTTGCTATGGAAACCGCATTCACTCTCGGTCGTCTTGAGAGTGCATCGGCTACTTGATTATTCTTGCCAGCAATGTGAGCAATATGAAAATGAAATTGCAAAAGGAAATTTGCCCACCTCATTTGTTTGTCAGAGAGCTTGGTCTGCGTCATGAAGTACTTAAGACTTTGGTGATCCGTTCGCAGAATGAAAGGAGTCCCCAATAAATAGTGCTTCCATGAGTCTAAGGCATGTAGAACTGCAAGGAGTTCCTTTTCATATATGCCTAGAGCTTGCTCAATAGGGTCGAGCCTTCGACTCTCATAGCCTATGGCATGCCCTTCTTGGAGAAAAACAGCTCCAAGGCAATCACCACAAGCATCACATTGGACCTCAAATGGTTTTGAGAGATCCGGTAATGTAAGCACAGGTGGAGAGATAAGCTTTTCGAAAGCATTGTTCTCCTTAGCAGACCATGTATACCTAGCAATTTTCTTTGTTAGGTCATGTAATGGTCCCAAAATTTGTGAGAACTTTTCTATGAAGCGTCTATAGTATGCACACATACCTATAAAGCTTCTTAGTTCATGAAGATTCCTTGGTTTAGGCCATCCTTATATTACCTCTAGCTTAGATGGATCCATTTGGATGCCATCTTGAGAGATAATATGACCTAAATACTGAATCTCTTGCAAGAAAAATTCACTTTTCTTTCGATTAACATAAAGTTTATTCTCTCTTAAAACTTGAAATATTACCTGGAGGTGTTACTTGTGTTCCTCCAATGAATTAGAGTAGATGATAATATCATCAAATAACACTCTAGTGAAGGTTCGATGAGGCCTGAACAGCTTCTCCATCAAGCGGTTGAATGTGGCTGGTGCATTGGTCAAGCCAAAAGGCATGACAATATATTCGTAAAGACCAAATGTGGTGCAAAATGCGGTCTTTACAATGTCTTGATCAACTATCCTTATTTGATGATAGCCACTTTTTAGGTCAATCCTACTAAAGTAGGTCGATCCTTGTAGCTTATCAAATAGGTCTTCTACCCGTGGAACGGGAAACCTATTCTTGATAGTGATCCTATTTAGTGCTCTATAGTTGACACACATACGATATGTGCCGTCTTTCTTTTGCACTAATAGCACAGGTGAGCAAAATGGAGATGAGCTTGGCCTAACCACACCCTTCTCAACTAACTCATGCACTTGCCGCATAATCTCCTCTTGTTGAGCTTGAGAAACTCTATAAGGAAGTTTGTTAGGCGGTGAACTTCCTGGGAGAAGTTCAATTGCATGGTCATCATTACCTCGTTTAGGAGGTAGCTCACAAGGGATGTCGTCAATAAAAACATCTTGAAACCCCTTGAGAAAATTGGATAACTCTCATTCCTTTTGGTTGCTTTTATTTTCTTTTGTTAAAGCATTAGGTTCATTTTGAGAATCTTTAACAAAAATCATGTACACGGAAATAGAGCTCTTTATTGACTTGTTGAAAGCTGGTGTATGTACAATGGGAATTGTGTTACCCATTTCCTTAGCATCTATATACATGTCTTTTTCCCTGAACTTAAAGGAGATTCTCCTTTCAGGAAATTTAACATCGGCAGCCAGGCGGTCAAACCATGGTGCCCCTAGGATTACATCCTCATGTTTGAGTGGAGAGATAAAGAAGTCCTCTTTGTCCACATAGCCTTGGACATGAAGCCTCAATTTCCCAATTAAGGGAGTGACTGAAGCTTCTTGCCCCTTGAAGGCACTGTCTGCGGGTAGGACATCTCCCATCTCGTAAGATTGTATGCCTAGCTTGGTGGCTAACTCCATAGATATAAAATTGTGAGTAGAACCAGGGTCAAAGAGAATAAAAGCATCATGTTCTCTTACCTTTCCCCAAGCATGGCATAGAGGAGATCCTTTGTGGTGAGTTTGGTGAGTCTCCTCCTCTTGGATTTCAACCAAGGAAGCTCTAGGAGGATCTTGCCGGTGGTGCTTTTGGGGACAAGCGCAGTACGCATGCCCTTGTTCGCCGCACTTGAAACATCGGTTATCCTTACGATAACGCTCAAGCTCTTCAGGAGAGAGTTTATTCTTACCTTTGTAAACTCCCTTCTCTTTAGCTTTGTTGGAGTTGCCCTTAGGAGACTTTTGGACATTGTCCTTCCCCTTACGCTCATTGGAACCCTTGTTTTCCGGGGGCTTATTATTTCTTTTTGCCCCCGTTTGGAAATTGATTCGAGAGGCCACCATAGTGTGGTGTATTACCGCCGATACGGTACGTGGCCTTTGGGAGTTGACATACTCCGCCATTTCTTCGGTTAAGCCTGCACAAAATTGTTGCTTTTGCTCTCCAAAATCCAACTTTTTGAAGACAGTGGCTTTGAGTTGTAAGTCCCAAAACTTGTCTACATATTTGTGGATGGATTCATTGGGAGAGAGCTTTAAGCTTCGCCATTCGGTGAGTACTTTGTCTTTGGCATCGGTGGCCAAAAACTGCTTCATAATGGAAGCTCTTAAAGCTTTCCATGTTCGTGGAGCTTCACCGTTGGCTCATAGGCTAGACCACCATTGTCTGGCGGACTTTTGAAAGTGCATAGCTACATGGCGTAGCTTAGAGGACTCCGTGAAGCCCTCATCTCCAAACGCCGCATCGAATTGCTGGATAAAGGCCAAGACTTTGTTCGTGGCACCAAAGGTACCATCATAGGTAAGTAAAGAGATGCTCTTCCCTCCCTCTTTGAATTTCTTCAGCTTGGACGACCTCTTCCATGCGGCATAGGATTTTCTATGGCCTCTTCTTTTTGATGGTTCAAAAGTTGCACCATCACTTTCTTCAGAAGGTGGAGAAGAGGGTGACCTCTTTCTCACCTTTTTCTTGTCTTTATCTTTGTCGTCTTCACCATAGCTTTCATAAGAGGAAGAGGATGAAGAAGTTGGAGAAGAGGGTGTTCTCTTTCTCACCTTTTTCTTCTCTTGCTTTTTATCATCCATCTTTGAATTGTGGTGAGGAGAAGAATACGATGGTCTTCTCCGCTTTGGTGGTGATAGAGAGCGTTTAGCCCGCCATCTCCGCCGAGGTGGCGGGAGACTTGCTTCTTTCTCATTCCTTCGGTGGAGGCTCTTGATTTCTCCTTTGGGAAGGAGATGCATCATCAAGATGTAAATTCTTGAGCCCTTCATAAGGATTCTCTTCTTCTTCCCGAATCGGAGAGAGACCTCTTTTGGTAGTCTCACAAGGAGGCTTCCTAGGTGTTCTCTCATCATGGTGATTAGCTTGAAGAATCCCGTGAGCACGGAGCTTCCGTTGCACTTCACTTTGGAGAGATGGATTGCCCATGGCTTGTTGAAGCCTAGAAACAAGATAGTTAACAAGCATTGAAGCATCATTAGTAGCTTGCTCATGAGCAAAAACAAAGTTATCAACATTAATTTCACTCTCTTTACTATTGTCAGCCATTCTAACAACTTTTAGGTGTACTTTGGCACTTCAAGCCCTTGTTGCTACTCCTCTTTACCCCTTTAGAAAAAGCACTCAAGCTACTGTACCCGCGGCTCGAATACCATTAATTGCAAGGAATAGAAGAGAGGGTCTTTCAACACCAAAACAACACCGGCTCCTATCAAGCTTCTAATAGCTCAATAGTGGTTAAGCCGTAGGCAAGCCCCGTAGGAATCCACTATTAAGACCATAGCTCTCGACGGTGATGCCCCATTAACTGCACAAAGGCAGGCGCACTACAAGGCTGAAAAATCCCTATTCTACTTACTCACAGGCAATTAATAATACCAACCATTTGTAGCTAGATTGAGGACCTCCCTTCTTGAGCAAGAAAAGAGAAACCTTGAGCTCTGATACCAATGTAACATTTAATGGCCTAATAACTTATGTGTAGAGGAAATTAGCATGAACATAGTGGGCATTTCATTAGAATAGATTCCTAATGTGCTTGAGTGGAGAGAGCAACAAAAAGCATGACACTTAGTTAGATAGCATCAACAATACTTTCAAAAGAGAGAGAAATTAAGCTATTGACAACAGTTGAGGACCGGATTTTCATGGAGCCGGTCCCCCCTCCAAAAGGCTTTGTATTATGGTTTCTCCCATCAAGAGAGACATTGTACAATACAATTCTTTGTGTTCCTTCAAGACTAGCTAGTGCAATGAAGATGGAAACTTCATGCACTAAGCAAAACACTTAATAAACACAACTTTAATTATCCCCATTCTCAGATCCAAGACCTCACACACCTTCGAAGATGGTGAGAGCTAGCAGGGTATGAGAGTAGATTGAGAGAAAGAAGGAGTATCTTATGAGAAAGATGTACATCTCCTCACATAATCACTCATATTAGCATAGCTTAGCTTAGTAATTAGCTTGGTAGAGGAGATGAGAATTCATTGAAGCTTGGCTCTTGGTTGGATTTGCATCCACATGCCAAGAGAGTGTTGATGTAGGCTTCTATCTCACAAGCTTGGAGTAGGTGATGAGTTCTCCATTAAAGCTTGGGAAGAGATAGTCTTCTCTTTCTTCACACATGAGCTTGTGTGTGTGTGTGTGTGTGTGTGTGTGTGTGATAATGCCTTGCAAAAATCAGCCCCTTCTCTCTCTTGGGCGAGCCCTCTTGCTATTTACTCTTGATACAGCCTCATTGGCTCTCCCCAAGTCAAGCCAATCACCATTAAGCAGCATAAGTGATAGCCTTTTGACATGTGTCCCTCTTTCCCCTTTTGTGAGAGCTTTAGGTAATTAAATAATTAAACTAAACTCTCATTGGACCCCTTTGCCTCCTGGCCAATAGGAATCAGGCAAGCCATGAGGCTCCTGAATGCTCATTGGACCCCTTGGGAGACTGCCCAATAGTCTTCTAGGAGACTTAATTCTCATCGGTTTCTTTTATTAAATGTTTTTAAATTAATTAAACTAGATTTACTCTAGTCTAAATCTCATTGGTCCACTTCAAGGGTCATCCAATAGAAATTGGGCACACCTTGTGGGCATCTGGCCTAGGGAGCTGACATGTGTCCCTCATTCCCTTTGTGTAAAGGGAGCCTGTGTGTGTGTGTGTGTGTGGCTTTCTCTCTCATCCCCTACCTTTAGGGCTCGCCCCCTCCCATGTAGGGATTGCAAAGACTTTTTTAGTCACACACAAAGCATCCAATTTCCCCTAGGTTTGACCTTTGGACACAACCTTTGAATTTTGGACCCTTAGCATTTTGGAAGTCTTAATGGGCTGAACCTTGGGGTCTTTTTAGCCCATTGTTTGCACATGGTTCTTTTGCAGATGGCCCCCCCTTTGGATCCCTATTTTCTCTCCTTTGGATCCCTACTGTGGACGGTCTGCTAACTTAACCAATATTCTAGCTTTTTCTCCCCTGGCACTTCCCCACATTAAATGATCAGTTTAATATGAGAAAATCATTTAGGAGAATTAGATATCGATTATTATGACATCACCAAACCAATTATATACATTGTATATGAACCTTGTAGGCAAGCTATCTGTGGAGTCAGATCGGAATTTTGGCATTTGCCAAAAACCTAGCTTTTCTATTGGGGACCCCCTCAACCCTTGCCGAATGGTGAAATGATGATATATATATAAAGGTTATTTTATGTTAGGACATGCTACAGTTCAAATCCCATCTGATTTGGTCGAGCTGACAGGCCACTATGGTCAGTTTTTGGTCGTAGGTCTTCGTGCACTGCTCGATTTCTAGGGTTTGTTCTAGGGGTTTAGAGTAGCTACCGGCTGTAAAAAATGGATCATTGACGAGTAAAGAACCTACCCCTCATGTCTCATGTGAGATGGCGCTGAAAACGGGCAACTGTAGACTCCGGAGAAGATGCGCGAAAGAGGTCGAAAAGCTCTCTCTGCAAAAGGCCGCAAGTGGAAATGAGGTGGTTTTAGCCTACCTTGGATATCTACACCCGGACTTCCCAAACCAATTTTCCCCAGATTCCCTCATTAGTCCTAGGCCATGAAATCTATGTTAGACTCAAAAATTTCCTTGATCGGATTCCTGTAGCTTATTCTGCAAGAATTTTGCAAAAGTAGGCTTGGCCGTTTAATTTAGGCTTCCTGCTTCCATCTTCTGATTTCATTGAAAATTTTTGTGCTTGTCCATCTTGTCTTTCTGATCACCATCGTGTCTTCCGTTTTTCCATTGAGCTTCCTTGCTATTTATTATTAGTTTTTGATCTGTTTACTGAAAAATCAAAGAAAATAACAAAATGCTCTAAAAAAGTAAAGTGAAAATCCAATAATTAAGAAAATCCATTGAAAAACACAGCTTTATTATTTTTTGTTGGATTTTTCTACTTTTAAGTCTCAATATCGATAAAAATGATGAAAAATACCCAAAAAGGACTATTTTTTGATGATTTTTTGATAGTATATACACTATTTACACTCATCGGGAAGATATTATCAGTGAATTTTCCTTCATGATGAATTATAAGGACATTATTAGGTAATTTTTTAAAAATCACATGTTAACATCGAACTTTTTCCTCTCTCTTCAAACATTGCCCTTAAATACTTAGTCCCCTTCCACCCCTCTTAGATGACATACTCCGGGACGAGTGTGTGCATGGGTTGAACAATCGTGTCTATGCATAGTCGTGGTTGGCTCTACCATGCTTTGAAGATCAATGCAATTCAAATCACTATGTTGTGCAAGAGCTGGGTCTTCAGTAATTAACTCAAGGGTTTCTGATGTCCAGGTTTGCTGCTAATGTCCTCCAAAGAGAAAATATTGTAGCTTGTGTGCTCTCTGTTTGATTGTACTATCAGGATGCTTCAACACGTTGATTTCTTGAGCTGTTGGTAGCACTTTTGACTGTTGTCGACCTTTTTCTCGCCATTGGTAGCTTGGTATACTTGGTGCAGTATGGTGTGGTGGAGTGTCACGGGAACCGAATAATAGAGATCGATAGCAAAAGATAGAGAAAGAGATCTTTGTATTGATGAATCTTTGTAGAGTTTTGATACAACAGAGGAGCAAAATATATGGGCGCACTCCATTGTACGGAGCTCGAACCTCCCAACCACCCCCGAGCTTCAGTTCGCTTGCATGCAGCGTCTCACTCGCACTCGCACTCGCACTCTCACTCGCACTCGCACTCGCACTCGCAGAAGAAGAGATCGGTGAATGATTCCCAAACGCACCACCCATCATGCTTTTTTCCTTCTTTTCCTCGAAAAGCCTGCACGATTTTTGCACCAAGTATACCTGCGAGAATAATATAAGAACGTGATCGCTAAGCGATCCGTAAAGGTTAGATTTTTATCATGACACTTTGCACAGATCCGGTTTCACAAACTGATTTCTACATCGCCTACAAAATAGTCAAAAGAACATACTCGTGCAACCAATTCAACATGATAATCAAAGTAAAAAAACATAATTTTATACCTTCATAATCTCAATTGCAATACTCTACCATGAAGAAACAATCCACTTCTTGGTTGATAGCAGGGAGAGCTGTATGATGTTGTATGTCTGTCTGTCCCTGTGTATATTACACTGTTGTTGCCTTCTATTTGTTTTCATCATAACTTCTACAAACAAACTCAGAACATAGCAATCCAGGTACTCAAAACGACGGGAATAGGTTTGGTCTACAAGACAACGAAGACAGAATTGCAAAAAAAGTCTCTGTTTGGCTAAAAACGCAATTTTTAGGTCGCGACTCATAAAACCTTTATTTTTGGGTCTTCACTACTTTTACAACTTATTTTAAGCCTACCCATGCATTTTAATCTAAAACACATAAATATAAAACATTGATATTAATAAAAATCTCAATTTTACTGTTCATAGACAGACTATCTATTATTCATTAATCTTTATCAAATCCGTCTTTAGTGTATTATTTAAAAAAAAAGAATATATGTTCTCTCTTAATATCTCAACTCATTCGTATAAGCTCTATTTAATAGACTATTCAACAATCTTTCAAATCATGCTAACGAAAGATATGCCCTGCTACATTCTTTTCAACTTTAAGAACTTCAAAGACTAGTCCTATTACATTCTCCCCTTATCAAAATTAACTCTGTCCTCAGAGGTGGTCTAAAGAGAGGAAAATTCTCTTTGCAAAACACTAAGATCAACCCATGATGCATCCTCTACTGGATAGTCTTGCCACTTAACCAAAACTTCCACAATGTCTCTATTTCTCAGATGTTTAAAACGCCTATCTAGTACTAAGTCTGGTTCTACAGTCAATGGTCCGTCATCTTTCAACTTAGAGTTGTTTTGTAAAACATGATGCACATTAGGAACATACTCACATGAAATACAGGATGCACTTTAACATGAGAAGGCAATTCCAATTTGTAAGGTAATGAACCAATGCGCTTCAAAATTTTAAATGGCCCAGCAAATCATGGAGACAATCTTCTATCCTTTCCAAGAATCAAATGAGACTTTTCAAGAATGACCTTTAAGAAAACTATATCACTAGTTTCATACTCCACAACACGATGTTTCTTGTCATAATACAATTTATGTCTCTTTTGAGATTCTCTAATATTCCCCTTGATTTTGGCCAACTCGTTATCCATTTTCTCAAGCATCTCACGTGACAGTTCTACCTTATTCCTCGAGCTAAGAAAATTTATAGGTGTGGGATAGTTATAGCCATACATTGCCTCAAACGGAGTCATCCTAATAGATGAATGATATGAACTGTTGTATGCAAATTCAACCAAAGGCAAATATTCATTCCAATTAGATTGGTTTTCATTGACATACATTCGTAACATGTCTTCTAAAATACGATTCACTCTCTCCATTTCCGCATCGGTTTGAGGATGGAAAGCATTAGACATGCGTAACTGGGTATCTATAGAGTCAAAAGTCGCTCTCCAGAAATGAGAAGTGAACGTAGAATCTCTGTCAGACACTATGCTCTTGGGCATGCCATGCAAACGAAATATCTCTTTCATAAACAAGTATGCAATGGTCAATGCAGTATCAGTTATTTTTACAGGAAAAAATGGAGCTTGTTTTGTGAGTCTATCTACCACCAGAAAGATCGAATCATACCCTCCACGAGTAGTAGGAAGTCTAATGATAAAGTCCATGGATATACACTCCCACTTCTGTAAAGGAATGTCTAAGGGTTGAAGGTCACCAGGCATCCTCTTATGCTTAATCTTAACTTGTTGACATTGAAAGCACTCACACACATAATTCTTAACATCCAATTTCATACGCGGCCAAAAGAATAAGGTTTTAATCTTTTCATATGTCTTATTTAATCCAGGATGACCAGAAAAAAGGTGAATTATGATACTCATGCAGAATTTGACTCTTAAAAGAAGAATTTGCAGGAATACACAAGCGGTCATAACAATACAGATTTTCCTTATACAAGTGATATCTGTTTTCATACATCTCACCAATATTCTCACGCAAGAATTTCAAAATAGGCATATAAAAGGAATCATTTTCAACTTCAGTATGTATCTCATCAATCAAATTGGATCGCACAACAGTCAACAAATTACACATGGGCCTACGACTCAATGCATCTGCAACTTTATTTTCTTTTTCACACAAATACTTCAAATCAAATTCATACTCAGCCAGCAATTCAATCCAACTTTTTTGTTTGTTATTTAACAATGGCTGAGTGAAAATATACTTCAAGTTTTGATGATCAGTACGCAATTCAAATTTTATACCAAGCAAGAGATGACGCCAATGCTTCAATGCATGAACAACAGCTTGATACCAAATGTAATAGGACTAGTCTTTGAAGTTCTTAAAGTCGAAAAGAATGTAGCAGGGCATATCTTTCGTTAGCACGATTTGAAAGATTGTTGAATAGTCTATTAAATAGAGCTTATACGAATGAGTTGATATATTAAGAGAGAACATATATTCTTTTTTTTAAATAATACACTAAAGACGGATTTGATAAAGATTAATGAATAATAGATAGTCTGTCTATGAACAGTAAAATTGAGATTTTTATTAATATCAATGTTTTATATTTATGTGTTTTAGATTAAAATGCATGGATATGCTTAAAATAAGTTGTAAAAGTAGTGAAGACCCAAAAATAGAGGTTTTATGAGTCGCGACCTAAAAGTTGCGTTTTTAGCCAAACAGAGACTTTTTTCGCAATTCTGTCTTCGCTGTCTTGTAGACCAGACCTATTCCCGTCGTTTTGAGTACCTCGATTGCTCTGTTCTGAGTTCGTTTGTAGAAGTTATGATGAAAACAAATAGAAGGCAGCAGCAGTGTAGTATACACAGGGACAGACAGACATACAACATCATACAGCTCTCCATGCTATCAACCAAGAAGTGGATTGTTTCTTCATGGTAGAGTATTGCAATTGAGATTATGAAGGTATAAAATTATGTTTTTTTACTTTGATTATCATGTTGAATTGGTTGCACGAGTATGTTCTTTTCACTATTTTGTAGGCGATGCAGAAATCAGTGTGTGAAACCGGATCTGTGCAAAGTGTCATGATAAAAATCTAACCTTTATGGATCGCTTAGCGATCACGTTCTTATATTATTCTCGCAGGTATACTTGGTGCAAAAATCATGCAGGCTTTTCGAGGAAAAGAAGGATAAAAGCACGACGGGTGGTGTGTTTGGGAATCATTCACCGATCTCTTCTTCTGCGAGTGCGAGTGCGAGTGTGAGTGCGAGTGAGAGTGAGAGTGCGAGTGCGAGTGAGAGTGCGAGTGCGAGTGAGACGCTGCATGCAAGCGAATTGAAGCTCGGGGGTGGTCGGGAGGTTCGAGCTCCGTACAACGGAGTGCGCCCATATATTTTGCTCCTCTGTTGTATCAAAACTCTACAAAGATTCATCAATACAAAGATCTCTTTCTCTATCTTTTGCTATCGATCTCCATTATTCGGTTCCCGTGACATGGAATCTTTTGAGACTTAACTCGCCATTTCTTGATTGGTTTTACGGTTTATGGATAAGATAAGTGCTCTTTTTTCTTCCAAATCCATTTCAAGTTAGGTTCCTTTCTTGGAGATGCTCGTCTCTGTGTTTTAACCCTTGGAACCTTCTTTTGTTTTGTCGGTGAAGTTTTAGGTACCCAGATTTGAATAGGCTTATGCTTAAGCTGTACTTTTCGTACCCAAATTTGTATGACTCCTTGTATGCTACTTGTAGCATTTTCTCGTCAAGTGGGTGCAGAAGATTAATTACTCCGTGGCTTGGTCTGTAGATTGCTTCCTTTCCATTCCTCCTTGGTTGGTGCAATTGGAACAATGAGTTGCCCGCCTTTAGGTGATAGCTTGAGCTGATTTGTATCCCAATCTGGTACTGCTTTGTATGTTCGCATCCAGGGAATTCCAAGAATCCTCATCTCATTCATGTGTTCATCTGGTAAGCATAGAAACTGATGAGGACATGAACATCCATGTACTATCACGTTCAAGTTGAATCCTCCCAATGTTGGGGTTGGGTTCTTGTTGCATCCTTTGATTGTCCCTATTCCTGCTGTCAATGTTTAACTTGTTGCCTTCTTGTACGTGGAATAAATGACTGCATTTACTCTAGCTCTTGCATGGACCAAAGCATTGGTGCTATGATTGTTGAACTGTAATTTGATGCGCAGGTCCATTCCGTCTAACCAGTCATCATCTGTTGAAACTGCATCGTTAGGTAATTCCCATTTCCGGTCATCTATTTCGAGAGTGTTGATAGGAATCGATATGTGCTGATTCGTGAGAGCAGATTTTTGTTTGAGTACCCAAAGCCGAGCTTCCTCTTGGGCTTCATCAATAACCTGTTGCCGTTTAATTTTTCTTTTCTTGGCTGCATGCATTCTTTCTAGCAATCCATTGATTAGCGGAAAATTGTATTTCTTTAAACGACATCCACTAATCCAATTAGCCATTGGTTCACCATCTAGGGTGGACAATTTTACTGCTCCACTTGGAGATATATCTTCAATGATAAACGGTCCGTTTCCCTTTTTTAAAAACTTGGGAATGTGTTTCTTAAGGAAATAGACTAAAACATTAGGCAAAATTTGGACTCACAAAGGGGCCCTTTAAGGAGTTTGACTTTACCTCTCTCTACCAAAATGGGCGCATGGATAATTTTTTGCAAACAAACTCCAAAGTTGGTGGAGGTTTGACAGTTAGAATGTCCTCTTCAAGCTCTATCTACTGATATATAGCACGCCATGAGATTCCTCATATTTTAGAAGATTCTTTTTTTTATTCACTTAGATTCCGACAGAGTTGTCACATCATAGGTGAATTAAAAAAAAGAATCTTCTAAAATATGAGAAATCTCATGGCGTGCTATATATCAGTAGATAGAGCTTGAAGAGGACATTCTAACTGTCAAACCTCCACCAACTTTGGAGTTTGTTTGCAAAAATTAATCCATGCGCCCGTTTTGGTAGAGAGAGGTAAAGTCAAACTCCTTAAAGAGCCCCTTTGTGAGTCCAAATTTTGCCTAATGCTAAGTCCCCTTTCTTGCAGATTTTTGTGATTAAGTGGCAAAAAATTATTTTTGTTTTCGCTTTTGTGCATAGATGTGAGCTACAGCAGTTAGCCTTTGCTCATCTAGCTTTTCCAAATCTTCAAGTCTTTCTGAGAATTCATGTCCAATCCACTCAAGATTTCGTGCTACCCTTAATGTCGGCAATAGAAATTCTATTGGTAGTATGGCATCAAGACCATAAACAAGGTTAAAGGGTGAAGCATTTAAAGCTATTTTGAATGAAACTCGATAAGCCCATAGAGCAGCATGGAGATACGATTTCGAGTCTGTACTTCCTGAACTAAACACTTTAGTCAGCACCGAGCTAAGGATTTTGTTCGTATGCTTAGCTTGTCTGTTTGCTTGTGGGTGATAGGGAGCTAATTTTCTATGTATGACCATAAACTCATTAAGCAAATACTCGATTACCTCATTGAGGAAATGAGTTTCGTGATCACTGACAATTTCTATTGGTAGTCCATATCTCGTGAATACATACTCATATAAGAATGCAGCAGTGGTTCTGGCATCATTCTTTTGAGTTGATTTAGCCTTGGCTCACTTGGTCAAATAGTCCGTAGCTACAATGATATATTGAGCTTGGGTTCTATAAGGAGGTGGTTGTATTGGCCCAGCAAATCTATATCCCATTTTGCAAAATCTCTAGCCCCCATCATTGGTCTTAAGGGCATGCTATCTACACGTGTTGGTATTTTTGTTCGTTGACAAGCATCACACCTTCGAACATATTCTTTGGGATCTACAAAAAGTGTTGGCCACCATATGCCTGCCATCAAGATTGCTCTTGTGGTGGTCTCACTAGAAAAGTGACCTCCAGCTAATCCAGCATGTTCTTGTTCTATAATCGGAATATACTCCTCTTCATTTGCACAAAGACGCAAATGTTGACCTCTACCTCTCCGATACAATTAGTTCCCGATAAGAGCATAGTCTCTTGCTTCAGTTTCAATTTCTCTTTGACGGTGTTTACTCATATCCTCAGAAAATATTCGGCTCGATAAGTAAGTAAACAGATATTTACTCCACTTAGGAAGAGGTGACATCTGAAACAATGTTACATGAGGTATGGGTGTTTGTTTTTGACATTGAGAACAATCCTTTACAAAAGATCGAACACCACTCCTCATAGTCGGCCAAAATACTCCAAGTCTTAAGATTCGTTGCATAGTTTGATCTTCCGCAAAGTGAAGTCCTACTATGGTAACATGTGCTTGACTTAGGTACTGTTTTTTTTTCTTCAGGATTAATTCATAAGAACAAAATTCCATCTCAGTTTCTTTTGTATAGCCTACCAGCTAGTAATTGATACATAGCCAATTTCTTGATTAATCCGATCGTAATGGGAAGTGGTATTTGGGAATCCACATGAGCTATTGTCATCCATGACACCATGTTTTCCAACCATCGAGGTATCATTTCCACGGAGAACAAATAGGCATCTGGTAAATCATCATCTACCCCTTTAGGTGATTCTGCTAAAACAATCCTTGACAAATGATCTACTCGTTGATGTGTTGTGCTCTTTTTTACAACCACAGTGAAATCATATTCCTGAAGAATGATGAATTATCTCACTATTCTTCCTATGTTGCATGGCTTGTTGACCAAATACAACAAAGCTTGGTGGTCTACAAAGAACACAAACTTCTTGGCTAATAGGTAATGTCTATACTTTTTAACGGGATAGATCATTCCTAATCCTTCCCTTTTGGTGGTGGTATAATTCTTTTCCGCCATGTTCAATTGTCGGCTAGCATAAGAAATAGGAAAGTCAAATTTCTCGTCTCCTGGTTGAGCTAGTATACAACCGATAGCGAAATTGGAAGTATCTAGATGTATGTGGAATATCTTATTCCAATCTGGTGCTTTCAATATTGGAGCTGAGGTGAGAGCTTGCTTAAGTTTCATGAAGAATTCTTCACATGCCTCGGTCCACTCAAAGTGTGTAATCAAGCTATACATGGGTTTTGCAATTATAGCGTATGATGTAGATGAACCGTCTGTAATATCCACAATGCCCCATGAAGGCTTGTACCCCCTTGATTGTTGTTGGTCTAGGCAAATTAGCAATGACATGATTTTTTTCAATATTAGTAGCTATGCCATTTTAAGACGCTATATGTCCAAGAAGTTTTCCTTGTCTACCCATGAATGTGCACTTTTCAAGATTTAAGAAAATCCTGTAAAGTCTACATTTTTCGAATACTTTTGAGGTGTTCAAAATGATCAGCCTGGATTGATGAGTGTACGCATAGATCATCCATATATGCTTCTAAGAATTTCCTCATATATTCTTTAAATGCATGGCTCATCAACTTTTGAGATGTGGCTGGAGCATTAGTTAACCCAAACAGCATAACCCGATAGGAAAATATACCCCATTTTGTTGCAAAAGTAGTTTTATAATGATCTTTTGGATAAACCAAAAGTTGATTGTATTCCAAAAATCCATGTAAGAAGCTATAAGCTTATTTTCCTGCAACTTGTTCTAAAACATGCTCAATGATTGGAAGAGAAAAGTTTTCCCTGATGGTAGATGCATTTACTTTTTTGCAATTATAGCGTATGATGTAGATGAACCGTCTGTAATATCCACAATGCCCCATGAAGGCTTGTACCCCCTTGATTGTTGTTGGTCTAGGCAAATTAGCAATGACATGATTTTTTTCAATATCAGTAGCTATGCCATTTTAAGACGCTACATATCCAAGGAGTTTTCCTTGTCTACCCATGAATGTGCACTTTTCAAGATTTAAGAAAATCCTATAAAGTCTACATTTTTCGAATACTTTTGAGGTGTTCAAAATGATCAGCCTGGATTGATGAGTGTACGCATAGATCATCCATATATGCTTCTAAGAATTTCCTCATATATTCTTTAAATGCATGGCTCATCAACTTTTGAGATGTGGCTGGAGCATTAGTTAACCCAAACAGCATAACCCGATAGGAAAATATACCCCATTTTGTTGCAAAAGTAGTTTTATAATGATCTTTTGGATAAACCAAAAGTTGATTGTATTCCAAAAATCCATGTAAGAAGCTATAAGCTTATTTTCCTGCAACTTGTTCTAAAACATGCTCAATGATTGGAAGAGAAAAGTTTTCCCTGATGGTAGATGCATTTACTTTTTTGCAATTATAGCGTATGATGTAGATGAACCGTCTGTAATATCCACAATGCCCCATGAAGGCTTGTACCCCCTTGATTGTTGTTGGTCTAGGCAAATTAGCAATGACATGATTTTTTTCAATATCAGTAGCTATGCCATTTTAAGACGCTACATATCCAAGGAGTTTTCCTTGTCTACCCATGAATGTGCACTTTTCAAGATTTAAGAAAATCCTATAAAGTCTACATTTTTCGAATACTTTTGAGGTGTTCAAAATGATCAGCCTGGATTGATGAGTGTACGCATAGATCATCCATATATGCTTCTAAGAATTTCCTCATATATTCTTTAAATGCATGGCTCATCAACTTTTGAGATGTGGCTGGAGCATTAGTTAACCCAAACAGCATAACCCGATAGGAAAATATACCCCATTTTGTTGCAAAAGTAGTTTTATAATGATCTTTTGGATAAACCAAAAGTTGATTGTATTCCAAAAATCCATGTAAGAAGCTATAAGCTTATTTTCCTGCAACTTGTTCTAAAACATGCTCAATGATTGGAAGAGAAAAGTTTTCCCTGATGGTAGATGCATTTACTTTTTTGCAATTATAGCGTATGATGTAGATGAACCGTCTGTAATATCCACAATGCCCCATGAAGGCTTGTACCCCCTTGATTGTTGTTGGTCTAGGCAAATTAGCAATGACATGATTTTTTTCAATATCAGTAGCTATGCCATTTTAAGACGCTACATATCCAAGGAGTTTTCCTTGTCTACCCATGAATGTGCACTTTTCAAGATTTAAGAAAATCCTATAAAGTCTACATTTTTCGAATACTTTTGAGGTGTTCAAAATGATCAGCCTGGATTGATGAGTGTACGCATAGATCATCCATATATGCTTCTAAGAATTTCCTCATATATTCTTTAAATGCATGGCTCATCAACTTTTGAGATGTGGCTGGAGCATTAGTTAACCCAAACAGCATAACCCGATAGGAAAATATACCCCATTTTGTTGCAAAAGTAGTTTTATAATGATCTTTTGGATAAACCAAAAGTTGATTGTATTCCAAAAATCCATGTAAGAAGCTATAAGCTTATTTTCCTGCAACTTGTTCTAAAACATGCTCAATGATTGGAAGAGAAAAGTTTTCCCTGATGGTAGATGCATTTACTTTTTTGCAATTATAGCGTATGATGTAGATGAACCGTCTGTAATATCCACAATGCCCCATGAAGGCTTGTACCCCCTTGATTGTTGTTGGTCTAGGAAAATTAGCAATGACATGATTTTTTTCAATATCAGTAGCTATGCCATTTTAAGACGCTACATATCCAAGGAGTTTTCCTTGTCTACCCATGAATGTGCACTTTTCAAGATTTAAGAAAATCCTATAAAGTCTACATTTTTCGAATACTTTTGAGGTGTTCAAAATGATCAGCCTGGATTGATGAGTGTACGCATAGATCATCCATATATGCTTCTAAGAATTTCCTCATATATTCTTTAAATGCATGGCTCATCAACTTTTGAGATGTGGCTGGAGCATTAGTTAACCCAAACAGCATAACCCGATAGGAAAATATACCCCATTTTGTTACAAAAGTAGTTTTATAATGATCTTTTGGATAAACCAAAAGTTGATTGTATTCCAAAAATCCATGTAAGAAGCTATAAGCTTCTTTTCCTGCAACTTGTTCTAAAACATGCTCAATGATTAGAAGAGAAAATTTTTCCCTGATGGTAGATGCATTTACTTTTTTAGATTAGCACACACTCATAATTTTCCATTCTTCTTGGGTACTACCAAAATTGGAGACACTCAATCTGTGTGTTCAATTTTGTAAATGAATTCGGCTTCCTTTAGTTTCTCAATCTCTTCTTTTATCTTCCTGGCAAATGTTTCATTATACGTGCATGGCCTTTGTCTACTTGCTTTCACATCATCTCTCATGGGTATGGTATGTTGACAGATTTTTGGATCAACACCCTTGAGATCCTTGTAAGACCAACCAAAGATATCTCGATATTCCTTTAGCAAGCTCAGAGCTCTTCTTCTTCTTTTGTAAGGTCATTTGCAATGTCAACAGGTCTAGGCTCTTCTCTTGGTTTAGCCAGGTCTATCTTTTTAGCGTTTTCAGGCCCTTTGTTGGACTCGCCTTGTTTTCATAGTTCCCTAACAGGTTGTTTGACTATGATTTTTCGATCTAGGAGAGTATACGTTTTGTAATGGGATGGAACACTCAGTACATCCTTACCATCCTCTTCCGTGGTTTCCATTTCGGTCGTATATACCTGCTAGTGATTTTGTCCTTGGCACAATCATTTGCATCTATCTGCATCAAGAATTGTGTTCCACTGGAGAATATTTGCATAGATTGTGTTTTCACATTTGTGGTGTCTCTTTTTCGTCTATACCATTTTTTTCTTCTTGATTTATGGTTAGGAAATTCAAAAAACCTTTCCTTCCCTCCTTTCTAGAGTAGCTTAACTCTCACATGTTCTTTTTCTGACCCCGAATCTTCTGAGGTAGCTGAGTGTTCATCTAACTCATCAGTTGCATCGTAGTAGAGGTCTGAAAATATTTATTGAGCTTTCATCAAGTCCTTGGGTTCCTCATCTTTGTCTTCAATGTTGAGGGTTGAAATCATTTGGATGGGAATTATGTCGTAGCCATCCTCATTGTAAAACTGAGTAGGCATAGACGTATATACACATACATCTATTGTCTCTAAAATTTGAGTCCACTGAAATGGATCAAAGAAATTCTCTGGAAAGGGTTCAGGTACATAGGCTTCGTCTGTGTAGTCCCTTTCTAGGACACATTCTTCTCGTCTTAAATTGCTGTTTTTTGAAGCTCCACACATCCAAATAGGAGTGTCTTTGTTTAACCAGGATGGAAGCTTAGTTTCAGCCGAAGAGACTAAATCAAACTCTTGTATGGGTGTTTTCAAGACATCTCTATAAGTGTGATCTTTTAGATTTACTCTTGTTATAGATCCACTTGCTTCAAGTACAGATAATTGTTCCCCAATCTTGGATAAGTTGTACTTGTCGCATGAAAGGTCTTCCCACCATGATTTCATAATTGATTTTTTTCCCAAAGTCTAGTATGGCAAAAGTGTGTTGATATTCAATTCCACAGGAATTGACTATCACCTTTTCAAGCAGCCCTAATGGTCTCTCAATGTGTCTGTCAGCCAATTGCAATTTCATTCAAGTTTGTCTAATGGTTGGTTGTCCCCAGGATTCCCATACTTCTTTCGTGGCTATGGCTATGCCTAATCCACTATCCAGTATTTCCATGGTTTCAATGTCATTATATTTCAGTGAAAGGGTGGTGTTTTCTTCTTCCCCTTCATAATATTCTCGGACTTTGTTCATGGGAACATAATGAATTTCTTTGTTGTCCATTTCGTTTTTTAATTCTCCCAAATTTTTTGAGATTAACCCCGTTATCCCCACCTTCTCTAGGGTTTTCTATAGATCATTCCATAAGTATGGTCTGAGTTTTAATAGTTCTCCCAAGGTAAGAGTGCATTGGATGGATGTAGACATGATTGAACTAATGTTGTCTACTTCTAGGGTCTGTTCAGCTCTTTTTACTTGAGTGGTCTTACACACTATGGATTCATCTTTGTTATCTCCCATGTAAGAGGGTAATGTTTTCAAGGTAAATGGTTTCGACATTCCTGAAGCTTTAGATCCGCAATCCCCGTACAAGGATTGTAGATCCATATTCATATCAAAAGGTAGGTTATATAACCAAACTTTCTCTATGGGAGCTGACTTTAGAGTTAGGCTCCCATCATTGATCTCTCTAACGTTTTTCCATAAGTGTCTTGGCCACTCTTCCTCTACGAATGGAATTCCTTCTAAGGAATCTTCACTGTCCGGCACTATAAGTTCTGGTTCTTTTGTTTCAAAGTGGGGTTCTGCCACCGCATCATATTTTTCTTTTGTTTCTCTTAACACAATCTCCTCAGGTTTTGCGATACTTTCAAGCTTGGGTTTTTGTTTTTTCAGTAGTTTTTGCATGATTCTTACCAAATTTTGACAAGCTTCCAGCTTAGCTACTTTCATGTCTGGAGAAGGATAGTTTTTCCATTTGTTATCCATGTTTTGGTATGCTTTAAGTCCTGCTTGGTAGGCTTCCAAGGTTGTGTTAATAGGCTCAAAAATTTTATCAACCAGAATGGATCCTCCAGATTTCACGGTTGTTTCCTTGATTTCACTTCCAATTTCTTTCAACTTTTCCTGGAATAGCTTTTTTACTTTCTCCTCGATTTCAACTCGTGGTATTTGTTTTTTCATCTCATATCTTTTGCTTCTGCTTCTTTTGATTCTCTGAGAGAAAACTTTCGTATTTTCCGAATCATCAGAGGAGTTGTGTTTCTTTTTCTTGGCCTGGGCTCTAGTGATTTTCTTGATTGGAACAATTGTTTCACTCTCTAATAAGCTACTAGGTATCACTTGGACTACGTTTACTACTGTTTTACTCTTGTTTAAAGGATTTTTAAGACAATGTTCCGGAAAGTGTCCTCCTTTTTGCAACATTGTATGCAATAGTCTTCAACTTGCTTGAGGTTTTTGTCAGGCTCTGGACATTCATTTCTCAAGTGATCATCCGCACCACAATTGTGACAATGTCCGTTCTTGGCTTAATCATGGGTCTTACCATGGGAGGTCTGACACCTTGATTAGCTACATAATACATTGGTGCGAGCTCTGGTGGAGCATAAGTCATGGTTTCTTCCATTTGTGGTGGATGTGAATTATACCTATCTCCTGCTACCATTACTGTAGATGGACTAGGCTCAGCATAGGGTGTAACACTCACTAATTCTTGTTCATCCATGACTCCTTCGGAGTGCATGTACTTTACGGACACTGCATTATGTAATGGTGTGGAGGTTTTTGTCCCAACACAGGTTGAGGTCTTTCCATAACCATTCGTGGTCTTTGAGTCTGGGCCATATTAGGCTCATATCTGTACATGGGTTGTCCTTGTGGCCTCATAGGCACGTACTGAACATTCCCATCATACTTTGGTCTAAAGTAGCACTTGTCGTGTCATGGTTGGTCCATTTTCCCTCAATTACACACCATTTTTGTGGCCTAATTGGTTGTCCTTGTTGAGGTATCCCTTGTCCTGGTCCCCTCATAGGTGCTTTTTGCATGTTGTTCATTATGTCGTTCATCCTTTTGAGCATATCTTCTATGGCTAGAAGTGGTGCAGCAACAGCCGTTCCCACTTGTACTGGTTTAGAGGATACTATTTTCTCACTTTGGTTATCCTTAGGGACATCTTCTTCGTTAAAAATATCACAATTGTCTCCTAAGTCAATAGCATCTGACACACTCTCTTCTAGGGCTGTATGCTTTTTACTATAGAGTATAGCATGAAGTTCTTTGTTTAGCAATCCCTCTAAAAACAAAGATACGAGTTGTTCTTCTGCACGTATCTCTAGCCTGGGCATCTGGCAATGTATTGTTTCATGCGAGTTGCACAATCCCGAACAGACTCACCATCTTTCTATTTAAATCTGTAGATTTCAGCTACCGTATTATGTTTGATCCCCATTTTGGAACAAGCAGCTACAAATCCTTGAGTTAATGTGTTCAAGTCCATGATTGACCTTGGTGGAATGTTTTGGAACCATGTCAATGCTTTTCCTTCTAATGTCATTCCAAACCCCTCGAATTGAGTATTGAAATCTAATATACGTTCTGCTCTTAGCACCTGCTTAAAGCTTGCTAGTGGTCGTATGGATCCCCTGATCCACTCTATTTTCTAACCCATTTCTGAAAATCAGCTGGTTTGACGCGTCTGTTTGGTTCAACTCCCGGTCTCCTGGCAGTTAGTCCTATTCTGAGTCCTTCAAACCATTCTGTTGGAAATAGTGACTCATGTAGCCTTGGATTGACCTTAGTGTCACCCGGTTTTCCACGTGATGAGGTGGTTTCCGGTTTCTTAACATTACTCTCACATGATCTCTCACGGTGTTCATCTCTTGGAATTGTTTCTGGTCCTTGTTCCAATATCCAATCCCTTATGGAATACCCTTGGTATTTGGTTTTTTCTACCTCCTCAGGAGTCATCATAACGAAGTTGTTGTTATAGCAATCCCTACACAGGTAGGTTGATAGGTCTGCTCATCCCTTATCTTTGATCTTGAAGATATAGATGATCTTCATGGACGTTACTTGTCCTAGTTTGGCATGAAAAGTCCACAATAGACTCTGATCCTAGGATTATCCGTACTAAGCCGTTTCAAAGGCTTGAAATCTACTTGAACGTATCCCTTGAATTCTAAATTTGGTGGTCCTTCTTTTGCTGACATATATATGGGATTATGGTGTTTACTTATAACCCCCATTTGTCTACTACATCAGGGTTTTCGACCTGTACATACTAAGTTTCGTTTCTATCCATGTACATTTTCCTTGTTTGTTTGTCCTAATCTCTTCTTTGAACTCAATACCATGGTCATCAGTGCGAAAAGCATACTCCTCGTTAGGGTCCAAGTAAACCTGGGCTCCATGGCGGTTAGTCTTATAAAAAGACAGTATATGCTTATAGTGCATTGTCATTCCGATTTCCGAGTGAGTCGAGTAAGAAGACATTTCAGATGTTGAATCTGAAAAATTATTTGAGACTTCTTCAAGAATTGTGTACAAGGAATTGCCTTGATTCACGCTATCTTCGGTGGACACTCTACTGGAGGTTTCTCCGAGTATGCCTTGATTTCCTAGTACACGACCAGATCTAAGATTCATATAGACTTATGAAGCCCTGGTTAGGGTACTTACCTTTGGATTGACCTGTCGTCAATTTCCACTTGATTCAATTGCAACTTTCTATCAAGCCACTGATTCCTTGTCTGCAACCTGATTCCTGTACAAATTTGGTCAAGTTAGCTATTCTTCTATAAAGACAATAGAGTGTTTTGCTAACTCTCGTGATTGGTCTATGTGTATCACTGCAAATCGAGCTATGGGAGTCAAACTGATTTTCACATTCAACTTTAGCAAAAATTCAAAGGTTTAATCTAGAACTTGGAAACTGAGTGAACATGTACCAATTCGGATCTGATTGAACCCAAAATTGCCCGGTGGCCTTGTATTATGTTGGTCTAGCACTTTACAAGTTCAAAAGTCAAAACTGACATCCCTGGGTAGCAGTAGTAAATAATCGTGATTATTTATATTTTTGTCAGTTTTTTACACTTGTTGGATTGGTTTGGCAAGTATACAACCTGTTAAAGTCCCTGGACAAGTTTCAACAAGTTTGGACAAAATCTGATCAAGTTTATCAAGTGTTTTGTGTCCACGGACCCTGATTTCAAGAATCTGGCCTAAGTCTCGCTTTTGTGATCCAAATTTCACCAAAATTGATTTGTGAGGTCTACTTGATATACTTGACCTTGTGGTATACTCAACTGAGCAAAATTATCAATTTTTGAAGTAGATGTAAATAATTACAATTATTTAGTCCATCTCAAGTTTTGCAAATTTTGTCCCAACTTTGACACAGATCCATTAAGCACCTCAAGTTAAGGTGACTAGCCAAGTTTCATCAAGTTTAGACAATTTTTGGTCAAATGGTCATCAATTTTCTGTCCGCACACTATCTTTGTAAATTTAGTCACAATTTTCAATCTAGTGATCCAAATCTTACCAAATTTAGTTTGTGGACTTATTACAACATGGTAAAACTAGTGGTATGTTGACTTGGTCAAAAAAGTTGAAAAATGGGCCAGATGTAAATAATGGTGATTATTTACAACTGATAACTTTTTGCATCTTTTTGGTCAACTAAGCATGTACACATGTTTACCACATCAATATAAGCCTATGAATCAAATTTCAACAAGTTTGGACAAATTTTTTTCCAATTTACACTCGAGTTTCAAAAAAGTTTAAAAAGTCAGTACAAACTTTAGTTTTTACCCAGTTTTTTGTCAGTTTGGTGATCCAAATATTTTGGGCCTTTACAAAAGTTGTTTGTACACATGCAATGAGTCAATGGTATGAACCTTGATCAAATCTGAGTTAAAAGTTAATAATCACGATTATTAGCTTCAGCCTTGAAATGAACACTTTGTGCAATTTTTTCGAAGAGAGTCTTTACATGAGCTATTTTAAGCCTATGAATCAAGTCAAAACTTAATTTGGCCTAAAATGTCAAGAAAAAGTAAATAATCTGATGTTTGGACAACTCTTGAAATTTTTACCTCAAAGTGTCCTTGAGCTTACCAATTGGTTCAGACAACTTTTAGGCTTACTCTCCAGTCGGATTAAGTGGTTCCGAGTCTTTTGGTGCTATTTCTAACAGTAGACCTGAAATTTTGCAACTTCCAATAACAAATCACACTTGATTCTTTGGGAGAGAGCAATGTTCTGAAATCCACCTTGGATCTTACTTACCCTACTCCTAGATTCTCATGCAATGGGGTTGTGGAAGGTGTCCACAAACACTCGTTTTCTTGTCTTTTTTGGTTTTCTGAGCATTGACCTTAAGACTTGTCTCGTCTACCAGTCATCATCAAAATCCTAATCTATTTCTACAATCCTACAATCCTAAAGGCACTTGACAAGTACGATTACTTCTGAGCTACCTCTACATAGCGAAAGATGACAATCTTAACACTAGGTTGGTAACAGGACAGATTTATGTCCTAGGACACTTCTATGTCCTGTTAACTCGCAATTTTGCCCGAATTAATTCTAAAAATATAAATAGGACTAGTACATGGGACCAATCCTCAAATTTCTCAAAAGACTTGAAAAAAACTTGGAAATTAATTTCAAACCGGTTGCATGCTAGCAAGGTTGGGTAATTAACTCAATGAATAATTCAATTGATGGATTTTATGACAATTGGCCAATTGTCCATGGCATGTCGTGCAAGGAAAATGCTTCCATGCGCGTGCCTAGGCTCTAAATTGGGGGCGGATCTTGACCGTAGGTTGAAGAGGGGATCCAAGGGTTGAGGGTGAAAGCCCCAAAACCCAAAATTGAGTGAGCCCTTGAGCGGGGTCTGGCAAAAAAATATTTTTCCCCTCTTGGAGCTGCCAAATTTTGCAACGTAGATGGCGTCAAATCAGAGGCGTTATGCTGCAGGGGAAGTTGGTTGCAGACACGCTGGACGCTACCCACAGTTTTTTCAAGCCCAAGAAGGTGCACTCTTGCAGGTCCTGGCAGTTTGGTTTGGGGCATCATGGGCTGAGCAAGAATTTGGAGAAAAGCATACAGAGGTCTTCTTTTTTGGTGTCCTGCAAAAATACTCAGTTAAAAAGTAGAAGTTCTCTTGCCGATTTGAGGGGGATTCAAAGGTTTATTCAGTTTCATGGGATGATGTTGCAGAATTTGTTGTGCGGAGCTCTCAACGGGTGCATTCTCCTCAAAGAAACTGTGAGGTAAGACAAGAATCTACACCTCCACCTTCATTTGGAATTGGTGAATCAATTCATGCACCTATGCTATCAAAACGTAATTTGGGGGTTGCAAATGATTTTGATGCCCCGCTTGTTGGGGGGGGAAGAGAACATAACCCATGTTGAAGAAGAGGTTGAAGAGACTCCACTTGACCCAACCCCACTTGGTAGGCGTCCTAGAAGACCACCTAAATCACGTAAGCGGGGTAGACCAAAAGCATCATGCATGCCAGCAAATGGCACACCTGAAAATGTATCACCCGAATATAGTAAATCTGCATGTGGTAGCCGACCTAGAAAATATAAGCCTTCTCATGCAGGGGGCAGACCTGGCCCTTCAAGCAGCCCATTTGATGTTGCTAATGATGATGAAAGTGATGATGAGCATGCATCAGAAGGTGAGGGGGTTGAATGTGGTGACAATGAAATATTGGAAGCCGAGGGTCCTATACTTGATGACTCTCCTGATGGAGATGCACATTTTGTTGATGTGATTCCTCCACAGTGGAAGAGTGGTGATGAATTAGAGCAAGAGCCACATGATACATTTCGGGCTCTTCCACCTTTCAATGGTGTCAAGGGACGAGACTTGGGACATATGCCACCTGAATTTTGTGAGTTTCATTTGTTTTTTATGCTCTTTCCACTTGACCTTGTTGATCATGTTATTAGTGAGACTAATGCATATGCCGAGAAAGAGAGGCAAAGGTGTGGCCGGTTGCATGACTCCATGCGAAGATGGGCTCCAATAGATCGGCATTCTTTCCTACCCTTCATGGGTGTAGTTTTGGGCATGGCACTACACTACATGCCGTCAAAGCAACATTATTGGAAAGATGAGGTAAGAGGCTCCCTTCTATTTCCTAATTTTGGTGAAAAGATGAGTCAAACTACATTCCAGAAAATCAAAAGGTTTTTGCATTTACGGGACAATGCACAAAGACCACCTCGGGGAACTAGAGAGCACAGGTTATGGCAATTGCTTGAGCTAGAGGAGAGGTTGAATTACACTTTTCAAAAGCATTATAATTTAGGTCAATGTGTGACTGTGGATGAACGCATAATTCCTTCTAAGTGTAAATTGAATCCATGCAGAGTTTACAATCCCAAAAAGCCTCATAAATTTGGTATCCAGGTTTGGAATCTATGTGACTCCGCCACGGGGTATAATTTTGCATTTCAAATTTATGACAAGATGCCATGTACTGAATTGTCTTTTTATGTTGTTGCAAATTTGGTGAAGACATTGCCAAGAAAAGGGCACCATGTATTCTTTGATAGGTACTTCACATCTGTGAAGCTTTTGGAGCACCTAAGAAGTGAAGGTCAAGGTGGCACCGGCACTTATGTATGTAACAGGAAGCACTTTCCCGCCACCCAAATGTTGCATTTGGGTAAGAGAGCACGGGGTGCTTGTCGGTTTGCTTATTGTAAGAAGCAAGGTCTTGTTGCTTGTTCTTGGATGGACAAAAAAGAGATTCTTTTTGCTTCTAATTGCTATGGTATGCAAAAAGGGGAGGTGTTGCGCTTGGTTGGTGATAAGAGATTGCCTTTCTCATGTCCGGCACTTGCCGTGAAATATAATGCATGCAAGGCTGGTTTTTATGTCTTTGATAGCATTGTTCTTGGTAGTGGCTATAGCTTGCAAAGTACAATGCACGGTTTTAAGTGGTGGCATGCAAGTTTTTGGGGTCTCATGGATTCTGTTTTTACAAATTGCTGGATTATATGGAAGGAAATGTATGGCAAAAAGGATGTGTGTAGATTTGACTTTATGCTCCATATGCATGAGCAGTTGGTGGACAATGCATTTCGGCCTTATGTATGCAAGAGGCCAGTCGTTGAGGATGCATACAATGGTCACTTTACTATCCGTTTGCATGATGTAGCCAGCAAGTACTGTGTCGTTTGTTCAGCTAAGCGAAAGAAGCTTCTTTCGGAGCATAAGGAGGTTGATAGCTCAAAGCCATCACGCACCATTTGGGGGTGTGGTAAGTGTCAAAAGGTTATGTGTGCTAACCCTTGCTTCAAGGAATTCCATGCAAGGGTTGTTATTGAATTTCTTTATGATGGGCGCTCAAGAGTCTCTAGACGACGTCATCCACCCTTACGTAACTTCTCTGTATCACTCTCTCTTTATGTGTAGGTATTTTTTGCATACATGGCTGGTTTTTGTGCTCATTGACTCCCTTTTTTGTTTGTTTGCAGGAAAGCTTTTGCAGGTGGGATGCTATTGGCTAGTTTTTGATGTAAAATGCTGGTTTTTGTTGCAAAATGCTGGTGTATTTTTCTACAGAACAGGTTTTGTGCTCATTGACTCCTTTTTTTGTTTGTTTGCAAGAAAGGGTTTGCAGGTTTCAAGCTATCATTAGGGGAATTTTGAGGTCACTTTTGTGCCCTGTAAGAATATGTAGAGAGAGAATATATACTTTATTTAAAAAATAGTGAAATGTTTGTAAAAAGGTGAGTTTGCGTCCTTTTTACCTCCATCGAAACATGTCATTGTCAAATCTTTCTAGGATCTTTCGTATTCTAAAAAATACTCCCTCCAAAACTAACGAAAACGTCAGTTCTGGCCCAAAATTCAAAATTTCCAAAAGCTGAAACAAACCTTTTCTGTGTCGTCTTCTTCCTCGTATCTGCACAGCTTTTTCCTATAGTACTATCTCTGACAAATACTGGTAACAGACTTCCATGAGGAAGAGAAGAAGCTTATACCATCTACACATTGAGCTAAATGAAGAATATTGTCCAGTGCGCAAGAGAAACAAATGTGCAGAGGTGTCCTCGTCCATATTTGAAGCAATGCGGCAAGATCAAAAAAATCACATTGATCTCTAGACTGATGGAAGATTGTATCCAGTGGACCCAATGACAAAGAGCGCTCCCCCATTCTCAAATTGTTCATCTTTGATAAAATTTGTGGGTGATGGTCAAAGAGGGTTGCTGGGTTATACACAGAGTCTTGCGGCAAAGAGAGATATTCTTAAGTTAGAAGATCATTTGACCAAACAAATGATAAATACTCTTAAACAACAACTTGAGGAATGTAAAGAGAGCAACGAAAAGCTACAAACTCAGCTCAAACAAGCTAGAAGCAAGAATACAATGTTAGGAAACAGACAAAGAGAAAAGAAGTTAAAGAACATTGAAGCCTTGAGACGTGGTGGAGGAGGTTGCAACAGGAGAATCAGAGCAGCAAGGTATTGTTATTTTATATGATTCTGCTTATGCTTATTTTATATGATTCTGCTTATGCTTATTTTAGGTTGTTAATCTTTTTGTTAAGTTGTATTATGATTCTGCTCCACATTATTATGCTTATGTTATTGTTATTATGCTATTGTTATTTATTAGATGATTAATATTCAGTTAACTTTAATTTAGTTTGTTTATTTTGTTGGTGTCATTTGGAGAATAATCAGTTAATTTTGTACCTTTTGATTTAGGACTTTGCTACAACCAAACTCTGCATCAAACATGGAAATGGCAGCTAAACATTATTGTGATGTTTTACCTCTCAAGGTTGCCAAAAAGATTTTCACAGAGAAGAAGTTTAAAAAGGCAAAGGAGCAGTGCATTGAGGGATTTTTGCAGAGCTCTTGCTTGGACAAGGAGGATGTGCAATATACTATGGATAAGGTAGGCATTAGCAGAGATGGTTATAGCAAGCTGTTCAGAAATATGAAGTCAAGGTTAAAGCAATGTAAGGTCAGGTCCTCTTTGCTTCCAAATCCATCCATTGTGCAGCAGGCAAGGAAAAAGATCAATGAGAGGATAATGGAGATGTTGGGTGAGCCTCACCACATTCATGGTACCTATCATGGTAAAAGAGGGATCTTCAATTTGACGAGTTCAATAATATTTTCCTTGACTTGAAGACACTTCAGAAGGAAATGATCAGATTCTATGAGCAGGAGCATACAGAAGCAAATGGTGTTGTCAGTTTTGTGATAAAGCTTGATGAATGTGAGATTGTTAAGAACAGAAAAATTGAGAGGAATGTCTGGTGGCTAGGTGCTTTTGAAGTAGAGAGTGAAGACTTTGATGTTCTGGATTGGGTTTTCCATCAAACAACAATACCCGAAGTCATTAATGCACAAGAATTAGGGGAAGATCTTGAAGTTGAAGGGTTTGGAAGTTACAAGGTGGAATGGCACATGGGAGGAGACCTTAAAACCCTTAAATGTATGTACAATGTCTCCAAAGGAGCTATGGCAAAGAGCCCTTATCTGTATTGTATGGCATCAGCAAAAGAATGTAATCCTGCAAATTGGAACAAAGCACCCAATAGGCATACTCAAGATCCAAACTTCAAAGTAGTTTTAAATATTCCACTTGCTAATGTCCACATATGCACTCTGCATGCTCTTTGCAGAATTGTGGAGAAAATTGTACATCTGTATGTGGGGTTTGCCTGGAAGTTACAGCCAAAAGCAGCTAGAGATGCTGCAATCAAATGTATTGAAAGGGTTTTATCAGAAATTGGCCTTCACAGTGGTAAGGTTAAGATTGAAACAGACCTGAAGAGGTCTTCAAATGGAAACAATGTGCCTAGAAAGGTATCTGTTGGTGGTGTGAAGGCCAGAGCTTTCCTAGGGTTTCATGGCAAACTAGGAAAGGTAAATGCCAAGAAGGGTTCATCCAATGTGAAGTATAACCAGTGGAAAGCTCTCCACAATTCCATCAAAGATCATGGTCTTGAAGGTACATCAAGAAACAAAAAGGCAGAGGTATGGGAATCACTAGACAAAGTATTTTCCTGGGGCAAAAATGATCTGCCAAATTTCAAGAAAGTGCTCAATAACTTCAGAAGTGCAATGAAAGATGCTTGGGATCAGGAATTCACACATTACATGGTAAGTTTTTTATTCCTTTTTAATATGTACATACTTTTAGTTTGGAAGCATATGATTAATCTCATACTTACTAATTATTGACACACTTTTACTTTGCCAGCATATAATTTACAATCACACTCCCTGGTTTGTAAAGAGATGGGGCTCCCTGTCCATATGGTCTACACAAGGCATGGAGAAATCCCATTATCAAGCAAGAACCAAGTTTTTCAAGCATACAAGACATGGAGGAGGTGCAGTGAAGGCAAACAGCTTGCTTGAGGTTTTCCAATGGTTCTATAGACAAATATGGCATAGAACCAGATCAAAAATGACAAAGAAAGCACTATTGAACTCAGATTTAGCAAATGCCTTACACAGGAACAAGCAGAAAAGACAAAATTCATATAATAGTTCATCTGCAAATGAAAAATTCTTACAATGGCTAGCTACAAGAGAGAGACAAGGTAGAAAGTGGGCCAAAGTACAGGTTTGAGCAAAGTCAGTCTTTTGATGAAGGTACATCAACTTCACCCCTAAACTTCAGAAACTTCTGCTTATTGTAGCCTATCATTTGTCTCTTGAGGTCCCCAGAGTGGGCAAGCACATAGGATGCCATTGTTGCAAAATAACCAGCTCTAGAACCAGTAACGCCAGGGAAGAATCCAAAAATTCTGATGGCTTCCTCCTTTTCCACCAATATTAACTTCTCTAACCCTGGAGGAAGCTGATATGAACCAACAACCTTTGCAAGTGCTTTAATTGCAAGCATTGGCAGCAATGGTTCTCTTGTAAACTTGTTATGGAATATAATGACAGTCTCTTTGTTGAGCTTCCCAATAAAGTGTCCCAAGCTCTGGTTCCTTCCTAAATTTAAGAGTCTGGAACCCTTCCCCCTGCCAAGGAATTTGTCTATGTCCAGTATTTCAATCTGCAAAAATATGTCTTGGTTAATTGTTCAGCACATTAATAAGACAGGGCAAAATGGTCATTAACATACCTTAGGAGACTCATCCTCCTCAAACAAGGCAGGTTCCCATATATCAATGGATCTAGTTGGCCTTACTTCATAATCTCTGGTCTTTTCCTCTCCCATATGCTCTATTTTAAGCCTTTTCTGGATCTCATTGAACTCCTCTTCAGAAGGTACACCCTGTTGCTCATATCTCAGAACAATGTCCTGCACATGCTTTCCAACACTTGAGCTGTCAATAAAATTTTCTGCCTCTGTGTCCAAGACTGCTAAGGGGCAAGGTGAGTAATCAATAAATCCTATGTCATTAGATCCCCACTCAGCCAAAACTGCCAAAGCATAATCTTCCCTTAGATCAAAAAGATGTTGAATGTCATTTAGCAAAACATATTCCTTTTTGTTAACTTTGTATGTGGGAAATGTTGCTGTGCAATGCAAAGGATCGACATCTTCATCCTCAATGTCAACATTCTCCACTTTAGTGATGTTTTCTGCTTTAAATTTTGCAATGTCCAGCATCTCAGAGCTTTGTAGCTTCTCTTCCTCTTCATGGAACTCCATCTCTATCTCCTCTTTCTCCTGGTCCTCCTCAGCCTGGGAAATCTGCTTTGGAATCTCTTTGCCCTCTAGGGTTGGGAGTACACTGAAGAAAATGATAAGTCCAAGGTCATAATCTACCAACTGGCAATGCATATTACCATGAAATTTGCAAGGCTTTATGATCTTTTGCCAGTCTGGATGAAGGCTTGACCACTTCTTTGCAATACCTGTCCTTGACAAGCTACCTGCTTTGCATATATCAACAAAATGAACAAGATTGTCAAGCCTGTGATCTCTGATCAATTCTGTATATATCTCTTTCAAGTCACTAATTTGTGTAGAGAAGCCATCCACAAGTGCTTGAAGATCAAAGGCAACATTAAAAATCTGTTTGACACTTTGAAATCTTGTAAGTTCATTAACTTTGTAAAGAAAAGACATCAGCCTGTCATCAGCGGTCTCTTGTATATCCTCTGTATCCATTATGACAATCCACAAATGCTTAGCTGAAAAAGAGAAAAGAGAAGTCTATCAAGACATTAACCACCCTTCTTTATATCAAGTCTGCAAACAAATTAAAAGCATAAGATTGTCAAGAAAATTAAGCGCAAGCAAAAAAAAATTACATAAAATTGTGACATGCTAAGTTTTTCACTTGCTATGCGAACTGTGAGGGGTTAAGAGAAACTCGGCACTCACTAACTACGCGCACGGAGTGACTTTTGGTACGCGATTTCCTATTGCTAGGAAGAGGTCGACGTCTCCCAAAATCGTGCACGGGTGTCACGGTGTGTCGCTTAGAGGGTTGGAGGCTTAATTTCGAAGCCTTGTGAATGACAATCAGCAAAAAAACGGGTTGGGTAGGTTCCTTTTATAGCCAAAAACGCCGCCTCGGGGGGTGTGCAAATCGGTTGCCGCCTCGAAGTTTGGTCCAACGGCTAGTTTTTATGCACCTAGAGACTTGCACCATGCACCCTATATAAACCTCCTCAGAGCCCAAACTAAGCGCATTTTGAAGGAGGTTTTACCCGGTTCTCGCACTTCCACAACCCAAAACTTCGAGCTCTTTGACCGTCACCCTGTGCGCGATATTCGTAAGTGAGAAGACTTTGCCTCCTTTGTCATTTCGCGTACGGATTTTCAAAGCAATGTGTTCCACTATGTCCACTAATGTAATCATGTTTACGATGTGTACTGCAATGTGTGCCACTATTTTCACCATGCATACAATATGTGTCTCAAGAGGTTTAAGAGGTTTTCACCGCTTGGGACTCCCGTCACCCCGTGCGCGATATTCTTAAGTGAGAGGACTGTGCTCCCTTCGCAATATCGCGTACGGAGTGTCACCGCCTCTGTGTAACAATCATTCCTATCCCTTTTGAAGATGGCAAGGACCAAGAAGACTGCAAGGAAGGTTGATAAGCCTCTATCCAAAGATGAAGAAGAAGCTCAGCCTAGCAAAGCTTCAGCTGGTACTTCCAAACCAAAGAAGAGCACATCTTAGAGGAAGGACCCTAAAGCAAGCACACCTGACCCTCAACCAAGCAAAAGAAAAACTACACATCAGAGGAAAGCTTCCAAGCCACTGCAGCTTAAGCCTCTCCTTACAAAGAGAAAGTTCAAGCAGGGGGTCAAATGTCTAAGAGAGATAAGGAAGGCCATAAAGGCCATCAATCTTGCAATTCCCAAACTACCCTTCCAAAGACTATGCAGACAAGTTGCAGAGGAGTACAAGATTGACATGAGGTGGACTAGAACTGCATTGGCATGTATCCAGGAGGCTTCTGAGGACTTTATGATTGAGCTTTCCCAAGATGCCTATATCTGTGCATCTCATGCCCATAGGGTTACTTTGATGGACAAAGACATGATCACTCTCAGGAGGCTGAGATACAGGTTTTCAAGAATGTTGGAGCCTGTCCCTATGCATGATATTAAGGCCTTTAATATTGTCAACATTCCTCCATGGAGGAAGGCCAAGGAGCCTGAAGTAGGAGTAGTAGATATTACTGAAGAAGAGGAAAAGGAAAGGAAAAAGAGAGCAAAGAAAGACAAGGAAATTGCAGAGAGAAAGGAGCTTGACCTGTTGGAACCTCAGCTAGTGCCCCTCTTGAGGAGTGTCAATCCTACTGGTTTTGTTGTCGCTCTATTCAGTGAGGAGGATCCTAGGGAGGATTACAATTCACTTGACTCTGAGACCTTGGAAATTCTCAAGGACTGGACCAAGGAGATCAATTCTCCACTCCTTATCACATGCCTCAGGTTGTTTTTGTTTTCCTCTATATTTTTGTTTATAGCAAGAACTCTTTATATAACAATATCTTGTACCAGGTTAATGATGCATACATATGAGCCAGACCTTCAACAAAAGGTGGAATTTTTAGACCCTTCTATCTCCCACTTTCTCAGGACTGAGACAAATATTAGAGAGCTCACAAAGTGGTTGATTCATGTGGACTTGGAAATCTGTGAAATTTTCTTGATTCCTTATCATGAGAGGTAAGTTTCCTACCTACACCTTGTGAAGAGAATTTACTAATTCATGTTAGAAGGCTAACTGAGGCTTGTTTTTATAGCTCACATTGGAGTTTAATTGCAATTGATATTGTGAAAAGAAAATGCTACTTTGTCAATTCTCTTGCTGGAGTACATGGTCAAGCAAAATTGTAAGTATAGTAGCAAACACATTTTGTAAACCACAAGCAGAACCTCAAGCACATACTTTTAATAAAGAATTTTGGATAGTGCTGCTACAAGATTTATAGAGACACTGGAGAATTGTCCACCCATGCCAAAGATGCTGACTGAAATCCAATTTTCAGTTGTGAAGGTTGGAATTCTTTATGCTTTGTTCACTTCAATGGATTATCCTCAAATATTTTTTCCCATAAATACATGTAATGAGTTGCAGGTTCCAATCCAGCCTGAAAGCCATTCATGTGGATGGAGGGTAGTGACAAATGCCAAGCTCCTCTTGGACTTCATATACTGCAATGACAATCAGAATATAGAAGTATAGCATATTTCATATTTGCCGGCTGTATTTTTTCTCATTTTATTGTTCCTAAAACTTGCTTTCTATTGCCTTGTATAGATCAACAGAGAGTGCTATAGTGAGAACCATGTATGGTTGACAAGAGCAAAGATTATCAAGTATACGATTGAAGCAAATGGACAACTGCAAGAGGTATTTAAAGATGATGATGTTGAAGAGAAGGGGAAAGCAAAGCTAGAAAAGGCAAAGGGAAAAGCAAAACTAGAAGAGGAAAAGGGAAGTGAAGAGGAAGAAGAGAGTGGTGAGCAGGAAAAGGCAAGTGAAGAGATGGATGATAAGAGAAAGAGGAAGCAGCCCTCAAGCCCTCCTGCCAAAGAGCCCACAAGAAAATCTCCCAAGACAAAAGAGCCCACTGCAAAAGCACCAACCCCTAGGGACAGGAAAACTCCTGGCAGAAAACTATTCTAGCTTTTTGTATCCCACTCTAATTGTAGCCCACTTGTATCAAGCTTCCCACTTGTATCCAATTGTCTATTCTATAGCCCACTTGTATCCAATTGTCTATGTAATTGAAAATATTTGAAATTGAATACATTTTGATCACCTTGTTTTAAGACTCTGTTACAAAATCAAATCATTGAAGTAAAATCATTGATGTTTGGAAAAGTTGCATTTCAATAACAAAATAAAGATCCTTTTAGATCTTTATTTCAATAAGATCCTTGCAGGTCATGTGATACAAAACAAGATCCTTGCAGGTCATGTGATACAAAATAAGATCCTTGCAGGTCATGTGTTACAAAATTGCCTTGAAGGATGTTCAAGGCACCAAATGTACAATGCCATCCAAGATGTCCTTGCACTGTAGCCTCTTTTCATTCCTTTTTGATACCTACAAAAACAGTCCAAGTTAAATAAAGAACCAATAAGAGAACAAGAGACTTTTAGGGATAACAGTTACCTTTCCACCATTTATTTGAAAGCAAAATGTTGTGGGCAATTCAATTTCATCATTTTGCAGGTCCAATCTCAATTGATGTAAGCTACACATGCCTCTTATCTTTACAATTGACAGATGCTCATTGTTTACCCATATATCAATGTCTTCTATTGGGCTGTCAATGAAGTCCTCCATGTCTTGATCAAGTGGAATGACATAATGAAGTTTTGTGTCCCTATCATGTATTTGCAAGCAATTGAGCCAGCTTGCACATTACAAGTGATTCCATTCACTGTTTTGGTGTTCCAACCCTCATCCACAAATTCAAGTACATTTGCTCAGTCTAAAGTCTTCAGTGAAAACATTGTTCTAGATTTTCTGACTTCAGCATTAGAGAAGAAGTCTACAAAAACTGTAATGGGCATGAATATAGAAATTCTACTCTGTTTGCTTGCTATGTTTGCTTTCAAACACTTTTGAATCTCACAAAACAGTTTGCACCTGTAGCCCTCACTTGTATTTGAGCTAGGGAGTGACCATTCTCCACTTTTAAAATCAGGCAAGTCTAGCTTGGTTGTGGCTCCAAGTTCTCCAGTCCTTCTAGGTGGAACATAATAATGTAGCCCTCACTTGTATTTGAGCTAGGGAGTGACCATTCTCCACTTTTGAAATCAGGCAAGTCTAGCTTGGTTGTGGCTCCAAGTTCTCCAGTCCTTCTAGGTGGAACATAATAATGGTCAAAGAAGAATATTCCATTCTCTGCCAATGAACCCTTAGTCCTTCCCTTGTATATTTCTTCACCAATTGATCCATGACACACATCTAGAATATTTATAACACATTCTACTGGCTGCCATTCCATAATGTTTGAAGGATACAAATCTGTACAACAAATAACCTTATACAACATGCATTACAAATAAGGATTTAAGTTAAGAGACTTACAGTTTGGTCTATGTAATGGCAAAGCAGAACTCTCTGAGTCAATATGCAGATCTTTATGCATGTACACATGCTGCACCAGCACCTCTTTGATTGATTTTTTGTTGTCGCCAAAGCTGAAATCTTTAACAATACCCTTCCATCCCGCCAAGAAAGAGTTTTTGGTGGAAGACTTTATTCTCTTGTTCTGTTGCATCAGTATCCACGTTCCTTTGTGTATAGTTATTGGAATCCATTCTCCATTTTGATCAGTCGTGTTGTAAGTGACAATAGCTTCAATGGAAGTTCTTGCTCGTTTTGATCGTGATGAAGATTCCATGGTGAAAAAAGAAATGAGCAGAGAAGTTTAGCCTGAGTTCAAGAGAAGAATATGCAGAATGTGCAAAAAACGGTTCAAATCTGGAAAAGATCATGAGATAGAATCCAAACGTTGCTTTATGATGACGACGTGCAAAATGAAAACAATATAATATGAGAAGAACGTCTTTCTAAAAGCGACAGCTATTGAATGCCTTTGCACTTTTACTTGTTTACATTGCTATTTACCAGCTCAAAGTTGCGATAAAGATAGAATATTTGCTTTTTTGTGAGTTTTCAAAAATAGAGGTTCCGTAACGGAAGCTCTTCAACCATTGGTTGAGACCACTCTCTCTCTCTACACGCTAAAAGGCACAAAAATGACCTCAAAATTCCCCTAATGTGGCTGGTTTTTGCTGCAAAATCCTAGTTTTTGTTCATGGCTGGCTGTTGTGCATGGATGGTGTTCGGCGATGGTTTGTGTTTGTTTATGGTTGGCTTCTTATCATGGCTGGGTTTTGTTAGGTATGTCTATTATGCAAAAACCTTTTTTATTAGCTTTCTTCTTGCTTGTATGGATGTATCATCATGGTTTTTTCCCACTTGTGATATGGTTATGGCAGCATAAGCCTGCTCACCTTTGCGTCATGTTTATGGTATCCTGCAGGCAGCGGCTTATACCTTCCTTTTGGTAGCAGCGGATACACATGTAGTGTCTAAAGCAACTATTACATGGAAGATTGTGTTTTGATTACAGTGGTAGCAGATAGTGATGATAGACATTTTGGCCAGTTTTAGTGCGACATGGATATTATGTATCACCTATATGAGGCATTTTGCCAAGTCTTTTGTCACTTGGAATTGTGCTTTGCATTGTTGTTTCTGCATCAGGCTCATGACATGCTTGGTTATGGAAGGGATTCTAAATTGTTCCAGACTTGGTGATTAGGTTTCTTCATGTCTTTGCCTCGTCAAGTGTGTTTCACCATGTATATCTTTGCATCAAGTTTGTGAGGTGCTTTATGCGAATGTATTGAGATGATAATTTATCTTGCCATGTATTTTGAACATGGAATTGCAACATGTGCTAAGCTATGGTTATTATGGCTTTAGTCGTCTTGGTGCATAGCCCTATCAACTTCATCTTTGTTGGTTTGATTCTTTCTATCTAATGCGACCTGTTGATAGGTGAATAGCCCTATCAATTTTATCTTTGTTGGTTTAATTATTTCTATCTAGCTAATGCTTTTGTTTTGTGCTAGGCTTGATCATGGCCAAATCTGCCCTTCATCTCTAGAGCAAATGACAGAAACTTGGTTCGCAGAGTTTCGTATGGGTGTATGCTCATGGGTGCGTGCGTGTGGGGTGTGTGTGTGTGGGAGTATATGTTCATGTGTGGTAGTATTTGTGGATACTATGCATGATGTAGCTAAAGGGTTATATCGTCTTGTGGTTCACAACCATGAGCTTATAGCTACACTTTTTTGTTATAGGTGAATTTGATCTTTTCCTGGATTCATCTAGGTATATATTAGTCGTCTTGGTCTTTATCTTGCCTTGTATTTTTGTCGGCTTTTATGTTTTTGTTGAAACATGGAATTGGAACATGTGCCAAGTTATGGTTATTATGGCATTGTTGCCTTGTTATGGCTAGGGCTATATTACAATGCAATGAATAGTTTTGAAGATGTTAGAATGCTTATGATGGCTACTGTTTTGGCCAATCTACATATGGTTCTTTTCCAAATGGTTGTATGCTATTGTTCATTAGTTCTATCTATCCTTGCGACTATGTTCATTGTAACTTATGTTGGTTGAAGAGTGGTATGTGCAAGTTTGTCGAAGTGTGGTGGTAATATCAACAGGTTATGCATGTTGAGATGGAAGCATTTGTTTTTGGTTATAGGTTGGGACCTTGACATGTTATCTTTGTGTTACTTTGAACGGCTCTACTAAGAGATTTCTTTATCTTTGAGGAAGAAAATACTTTGTTCTATAATTTTTTTTAATTGCTATTGTGCATATTATTTTCATGTCATCTCTTTTTCATTGTGTATTATATATACCTTATCATTAGAGCTTGATACAAGCCTCCAATTTTTTTCCTCTACAATATAACCTACTAGTATTACAGTGTTTTGTAGTTGGGAAATAGAATGTCGTGAATAATCTCCTTCTCATTATGAATGGAAAAGGCAAATAGTTGGCTTCTTTGTGTCGATGACATCTAGGAAAGAGTTATAGTTCTCATGAAGTGGATGGTATACTAAATTGAACTCTCATTTAGGTATTTGGAGCCCGACATGTGCGTACACCCCAAACTGTCTAAAAACATGCTAATTTGGAGTAAAATGTAAACCATCTAGTAGAATTTTTGAGGTAGTGAGCACTCATTTATTTGAAATCTATAATATTGTAGATCCCTATAAAAATGTCAGAATGGTTAGACCAATTTTTATTTTAGAGTACCAAGTGATGTACTAATGAGATTTCCTGTTTTTTGCTGTTTGTTCAAATGCACTTACTTTGAGAGCTCGGTTCTCCCATTGGATTGTACATTTTACCATACTTATAATTTTTCCAAAAGCACATGGGTATCGTGAATGTGCTCCATGAAGGGTTTTGTGAATGGAGTCATCTTCTAGGAATTGTAAAGTTTTTCTTAAACCCTGCAAAGGACACTTTTATGTCCTGTTAGGTTACCAACCTAGTGTTAAGCTATGTGGTTTCTAAAAGAAAGTTTTGAACTCTAGGTGATCCTAGAGAAAGTTAACACTAGAATGGTAATCTAACAGGACATAAAAGTGTCCTTTCAGGGTTTTCGAAAAAATTTGCAAAACCATAATAGATCCACTCATTTTGAAAAATCCTTTCATGAGCTTATAGTACAAGGATTACTACTTACGGAAAAAATAAAAAACTTGTAAAATTTTTTATCTCTTGGTCACAACAAGCCTCCAAAGATGATGGACCAGTGCATTCAGCCCAAAACAGCCCTTTCTTACGGTTGAATGCATATAAATAAGAGTGGGGATTTTTGTAGGACATGAAATAAAATGCCCCGTTAACTTCAATGAGTTGGTGATCAAAACATATGGTTTATTTCGCCTCAATTTTTTTTTCCACAAAAAATAGGTACAAAAAAGTTGCATTTTTGCCATTATACGGACTTATCATCAAAGTTTCTATAGTCATGGTCAATAATGATGCTATATACATGTTTTCTTAGTTTCCTTTGGGCCATTGGATTCAAAATAATCCATGGAGCATGTCAAAAGAATAATGGATCTCTTACTAAGTGAAACCTTGGGGACAATGATGAAGTGCTAAATACAACAAACATGACAAAACTGGGTTTAGCATTTTGACCTCTAGAATCCCAAAGAAACTACTCAATATCTAGCCAAATTTGTAGTTTATGATTAGGTATGGTTACTACCTACAATATACACACAATTGGACTAAGAAGCTAGCAATATTGAGAAAGCTATACTTGCTACACTAAAATGTCTCGTATTCTTCAGCAATCAAAAAAATCAACCATCATCATATACTATGCTATATAGCATATTAGGTCCCCCAAAACTCAAAGATGATTAGTGTTATGATATACATGTCACTTACACAATCAAACTGCATTTGGATATCAAGAAAGCCACCAAAAAAAATCATAAAAGTGCTAATTTTGGTCAAAAAACGGGATTATGCAATTCTTGTAAGTTGGTCATAACTTTCAATTTTAGCACTTAGTTCTCCCAAGAAGCATCAAAACATGTTGATAACTATGCAGGCTTATCCTCTAGCAATCTAAACCTCACAAACATGAAATTTAGAGTGATATAATTGCAAAAATTTGAGAAAAAGCCAAAAACAGGACCCATTTTTTCACACAATTTAGGTTCAAAAATGTTGTGCAACAGTAAGGTTAATGGTGAGATTGATATTCCAAAAAAAAGTCAATTTTTTTTCAACTCATAAGACAACTTTGTGGATATATAGCACCTAGAAATTCATTTTCATAGTCTTCAAGTAATTCAAGCAAAATGGTCACTTAACAAGACACAAAAGTGTCCAAGGACATAAAAGTGTCCTGCTACCATTCTAGTGTTAATTAATTAAAGGATAACTTCACAAGATGCTCGTGTTTTTCCCTAGTTTAGGTCTCTTCGATCCTCGGCAACAGCGGTGCCAAATGTGGGACGCATCTCTAATCTCACCATCCTATCTTATTGCAGTATTAGCGAGAGCCACGATTAAATTATGAATCCATGGGACAAAGCTGAATTGACTACTGCATAGAGACTACAAGAGGTTGTCAATCTATCAAAAAACAACTAACAACTCGCATCTAACTCAAGCTACACTCAAGTGACTGAAATCACCAAAAGCCAATCGCTCATCGGCAAACAAATCACGTTTGTTATAGCATCAAGTGTCATCCAAACGTAACAAAAATTTTAGAACATGTTTATAAGACCTAGTCACACATGCTTATGGTCTCAAACCCCACTTTAGGTCAAATTCCAAAATCATGATTATTAAGAGCAGTGGATTTTTGACCTAGTCGTTTTCGACCCAAAATGCATCTAAATGCTTAGCAATGATGCCCCAATACCCCACCTATGCTTAGTTTTTTATTTGAAAGTGTAAATTTCTAGTTATGATGAAATTAGGCCACGGATTGATGATGCCAAAAGCTACGAAATACTGTGATCTGCTTACGTCAATGCGTAGAGCTCTTATCTGCGTTTGCAATGCAACAAACACGATTGCAATGTCACAACCGAGGAGGGATTAGGAAGCGTGAGAAGGAGAGGAGTGAGCGCCGTTAGCTCACGTTGTCGTGCAGCTCCGCTTCCATGATAAGAAAAAGAGCAGATAAATGCAAGCTAAGCTTCTTTGAAGCCTACACATTTACTGAGCAGTGATCACGGCTTGTTAACAGGCCAAGTCTAATTATTAATGTATGCCAGATGCGGCTTTAAAGGGCCAATTGATGCCTTAATGATGCCAAAAATGGACTATACTTAAAGTAAGCACAGATAGAATATTATGATCCAAAATTGTAGTGCTTGATGAGTTCTATCGGCTTGTCTTTACGGCTCGTCGATTGGAGCCACGATGAAGAAGTTATGGCACTTTGAAGTTTAAGTTAATGAAAATCTGTACCAGATTGGGCAACTGCAGCTGAGATGACAAAAATAAAATGAATGTATGGGCCTGAAGCGTTCACTTTGTGGAGCGCGTCGGTCTTTTCAGATCAGTGATCGGAGTTTCGATCGCCAAGATATTAGCCGTTAAAGATTCACCGGGGGCCGGATTCGTGCCAGTTCGGTCCGCTTGATCGGAGTGCCATCTGGGAATTTTACAGCCTCGACAGGGTTTGTATGCATTTTATGCAGTTTAAGAAGTCTAATGGGATTTACGGCTTGGCAGACAAAGTCTGGTGTCAGTTTTTGACACGCTGAGCTGGGTAATTTTGTTTTGCATTATTCGGGATGCTGTTATGGACAATAAGATTCTCAAAGATATTGTTAGTCAAGGCTTACTGGAGAAAAATATCGTGCTTGACATTGCTTGGACGACATGTGTACCAGACATGATGCCTTTTATTTGCTGCTTAACATTGCCTGGATGATATGCATGCCAGCTGTGGTGCTGTTACGAAAGCACAAAAAGTGCTTGAAGAGCTTCGTGTTCAGAATGTAATCTCTTGGAATGCATTGACTACGGGATATACCCAGTCAGAATGTGATCTCTTGGAATGCATTGACTGCGGGATATACCCAACAAGGCAAGACCATCACCCTTGATGTGGAAAGCTCTGACACCATCGATAATGCGAAGACCAAAGTCGAAGGCAATGGCCGCCCATTGTGTTAAATAAGGCCCAAGTGTCCGCCAAAGGGTGTAACTCAAAGGGCCGTCCAAAGGCCAAAAAGTATGGCCGTTAAATAAGGCCCAAGTGTCCGCCAAAGGGTGTAACTCAAAGGGCCGTCCAAAGGCCAAATAGTATAGGCCGCCCAATATTAAAAGGGCATGAGGGCCGTCCAAAGGCCGCCTAAACAAAACAAATGGGGTGTGAACTAAGAAAAAAAAAGCATGGTGGGCAAGCAGGCAGCGAGCAGATCTTGCGTAGGAAAAAAAAACAGTTGCGCCAGGCACTACAGGCGGCGGATGCCCTCGCCACAGAGACGGAGTCTGCTTAGAGTCTCCTTGTGCAGCAGTTCGGTGCCTCAGTCGCTTGATTTCGTGCTGCTCGACCCGCCGACTGCCACGTCAGCAAGGGGGGAATTTTATGCCTCCCTAGCAACGACGGCGCCATCGTTGCTAAGGGAGGGGGCACGCTATTAAAAGCGGGGCTTTTTGCATGGTGGAAACATTCCAAGCGAAGCCATTGAGGGCTCAAGGGGGACAGCAAGCTTAGGGGAGGAGCAAAGCAAAGCTCTCTCGCCCTCGGCTTGTAAAGCAACGGCTCTCTCTCGCGTGTTGGGGAGGCAAAGCCAACGAGGGAGGCGAAGGAAAGAGAGGCAAAGAAAAGAAGAAGGCCGGTATCCAAAGGGAAGAAAACGGGCAAGGAGAGCAAAGGAGCGGGGGGGGAGCTCGGAAGGGAGGTAACGAGCAAGACAAGGAGGGCTTTCTCTCTCTCTTAAGCAACAAAAGGGGCTCTCCCTCTCGAGCTTGAACATACAAAGCAAGGCAAGAGGTAACCAAGGCGAGGAAGCATCTCTCTCTCTCTTGCTCTCTCTTCCTCAAGACCTTGAGCCATAAGAGGAAGCTAAGACTCGAAGGAGCAAGAGCACAACGTTCTCTCCCTCTCTCGGCCATAATCAAGAGGAGGCATAAGGGAATGAGGCTCGGCTTCAAGCTCAGAATTGAATCAGAAAAGCTAGGAACTCTCTTTCTCAAGATTAAGAAGATCTCAGCAAGCCTGGAAAGATAAGGCGAGGGAAAATCGGCAAGTCGAAGCTTGGCAAGCAAAGGACGTTGTAATCGAAAAGCATTCAGGGAGTCTGGGGTTACGTAGCAAGATAAGGGAGCGGTAAGGTAACCAGGAGAGAGAAAAACATCGCTCTACCATAATTGGGAATTACAAGGGCATCAAGCAGGTAATTTCACGAGATATGTACATCCTAATCAGCTTCAAATGGTTTTAATGGCAGGCATAAGTGAGAAATTTACAGTCGTCATCTAATTTGAGAGTATTAAACTCTCCTAACACCATCAGTGCCGTTAATGGCAAACATTTGTAATCGAATTTCACTTCAGATAATCATTAGCAGTTTACAACATTCCGGTTGTCAATTTTTATGCATTTAAGGTGTTTTCCAAGTCTTCTGGTTTGTGTTTTGCATCTAGTCTCTCACACCTCCCACAGCTAGAGGCCCGGCGCCTGCCCGGCTCACGTAGCGAACACATATCCCCCGAAAACGTTGTGTATTTCATTATCCAAAAACTTAAAATAAACTTACAAAAATTGGCTTTTATACCTTAGACAGGGTTTTTGGTGGTCAAAACTAATAATCTGGAAGTTCTACCAAAGCTGGGTAATGACAGGTTGATACAATCTAGAAGCTGGTAGCCCCAGCTCATTAATTACAAAGTTTATTCAAGAAAATAGGAGTTACAATATTCTCAATTTATCAAAATAATAAGTGTTTTACAATGAGAACTCCGAAAAATGGTATCCGTGTAAGCTTGCTGCTAGCAGTCCAAAAGGAGATGGTCTATCAAAGAGCAATGTGCAATAAGTGCTTCTAGACTTACCTCAACAGGGGACCAAGAGGAGAGATGGTTATATCTCAATAAGGGTCCAAAAGGAGGTAGTCTATCAAAGAGCAATGTGCATCTAATGGAGCTTAAAAGACGTTAGGGTTAGCTTCATTAAAAACCTTTAATGGTTAGTGTTAAAATTCCTTTGACCTTAGGCAAGCTAGGGCTGAGCTTGAGGTGGGAACCCAACCTAAACTTACCTTTGACCTTAGGCAAGCTAGGGATGTGCTTGAGGTCGGAGCCCGACCTAAACTTACCTTTGACCTTAGGCAAGCTTGAGGTGGGAACTCCACCTAAGGTGCTTGTCATGTTTGATGACTAAGGTACTTGAGGTACTTGTCATACTTAATAAGGAAGTTGCTTGAGAAGCTTCCTATGCATGGGGGGTAAGATGCTTGAGTCAAAAAGAGACCCTACACACTTAATGAAGAAGTTGCTTGAGAAGCCTCCTATGCATGCGGGGTAAGATGCTTGAGTCAAAAGGAGAACCTACACACTTAATGAGGAAGTTGCTTGAGAATCATCCTATGCATAAAAGTCCCAAAGTTAGGGAAATCTCTGACTTAACCTTCCACTTACCCAAGGGGCACCCATTTTCTAAAAGGGCACATGGGACACATGTCAGACTCTCACTAAGCTTAACCACATGGGGTGCTTGAATGCTATTGGTTGCGCTAAAGAGGGGTCCAATGAGCTTCTACTTCCATCCAACAAATATCTAGATATTTTCAACCTCTCTCTCTCTCTAAGGGGTAAGGAGGACACTTGTCAAAAGACTACCCATGTACTTGACTGCATGCTGCATGTGATTGGCTAGGGGGAGAGGGGTCCAACAAGATTGAAGCATGTGGAAAAGCTACCACTCACCCAAAGGAAGGAGGGGGGGTGCTAGGGGGATATACTCCACACACACAATCATTTGTAAGGGCATTCTCACTTGGTGAAATTTGAGGAACACCACCTCCTTCTCCAAGCTTGTGAGAAGTGAGAGCCTATATCAACACTCTTGGCTATGGAATGCAAATCCAACCATTAGGCAAAATTTGGACTCACAAAGGGGCCCTTTAAGGAGTTTGACTTTACCTCTCTCTACCAAAACGGGCGCATGGATAATTTTTTTGCAAACAAACTCCAAAGTTGGCGGAGGTTTGACAGTTAGAATGTCTTCTTCAAGCTCTATCTATTGATATATAGCACACCATGAGATTCCTCATATTTTAGAAGATTCTTTTTTTGATTCACTTAGATTCCGACAGAGTTGTCACATCATAGGTGAATCAAAAAAAGAATCTCCTAAAATATAAGGAATCTCATGGCGTGCTATATATCAATAGATAGAGCTTGAAGAGGACATTCTAACTGTCAAACCTCCGCCAACTTTGGAGTTTGTTTGAAAAAATTTATCCATGTGCCCGTTTTGGTAGAGAGAGGTAAAGTCAAACTCATTAAAGGGCCCCTTTGTGGGTCCAAATTTTGCCTAATGCAAGAGCCATGCTTCAATGATTAATCTTGCCATCCTCTCCATCTCCATTACTATGCTATTATGTATGCTAGCAAGAAGAGTAATAATAAGTGAGGAGCTATTTCTTTCTCCTATGAAATGTTTCTTCTTTCTCTTCCCTACCCTCATTCCCCGCTAGATTTCTCCACCTTTGAAGGTGTTTGAGGCCTTGGGACTGAGGCTTGGGATAGTTAATTCTTTCTACAAAGTTTATGTTATGTTTGTGATGCATGAAGCTTTCCATCTTCATTGCATCACCTAGGTCACAAGGAACACAAACATTGTATTGTACCAAGTCTCTCTTGATGGGAGAAACTATAATACAAATGCCTATTGGAGGGGGGACCGGCTTTGTATAAATCCGGTCATCAACTATTGTCATGTTCTCTAAAATCTCTCTCTCTCTTGCAAAAGTATTGTTCATGCCAAGTTAACTAAGTACCATGTTTATGTTGCTACCATCAATTAAGTTCACCCGCTATGCTCACAAAGTAATCTCACAAAAGTGCTTCACCTAATTTCCTAATTCCGCTACTCTCAAAGTTCATAGGCCATTTCCATTACAGTGCAAGTGTACATCATTGCAGTTGGAGAGATGCCCTCTCTTTGCATTTACTGAAAATACCTCTCTCTTCCTAACCTGACCCTGTTGAACATATCCTACAATCAATGCACTCCTTGAGACAACATGACCTCTCTTTGCATCAATTGAAAACAGCTGAGACCATGTGTCATTGCATCTAGAGAGACAACATCGCTTTGCATCCATTGAAAACAACACAAAGCTTCTTGGACAAGCATATGGAGAAACATCCTCGCTTTGCATCCACCCAAAACAGCCCAAATATTCATGATGCAAGCGTATGTGATTGAATCTAGAGAGACACCCTCGCTTCATACCCGTCAAAAATAGCCCAAAGCTTCTTGAACCTAACCCTATTGGGCATATTTTGCAATCGGTGCACTCCATGAGACGACATGCATCTGGAGAGACACACTCCCTTCGCATTAGCTTAAAAAACAACCTAGAGGGTATGTGCTTGCATCTGGAGAGACATCCTTGCTTCACATCTGCCAAAAATGCCCAAAGCTCCTTGGCCCTAACCAAGTTGGGCATATCCTACAATCAATGTATTTCAAGAGACAACATCCCAGACACAAATCTCCTCAAGCACTATTTGTGCTTTATAAATTTTTTTTCTCATATCATCATCTTGTGCAATGCCACATGCCTTCAAGGTGCAAGTGTACATCATTGCATTTGGAGAGATGCACTCTCTTTGCATATTCTAAAAATACCCATCTCTTCTTGATCTGGCCTATTGACTATATTCAGTAATAAATACACTCCTTGAGACAACATAACCTCCCTTTGCATTAGCTGAAAATAGCCGAGAGTATATGTGATTGCATTTGGATAGACACCCTCACTTTGCATCTGCCCAAAACATCCCAGAGATTCAATATTCAAGTGTATGTGATTACATCTAGAGAGACACCCTCGCTTCGCAAGCTACTTTGGTTTTGTATTCATCCAGCCACACTCAAACATCCATCCTCAAACCGACCCTCACACATGTCATTACCCTTCAAATGGTAAAAAGACACACTGATATTTGATGCATGCAAAATATAGGACACCGATATAGAACCATGGATATTAGAAGCCTCAACCATAGACATATCATGGAACCAATGAACTCCTTGAGACAACATTGAATCTTGAGAGACACAGTCACTTCTCATGCACCAAAAATAGTGCACAACATATGTCATTGCATTTGGAGAGACACCCTCGCTTTGCATCTTTTGAATACATCCCAAAGCTTCTTGGCCAAGTATATAGAGAGACAACCTCACCGAACATATATAGCCCAGAGCTTCAAGAACTTGACCCTATTAGGAATATTCCGCTATCAGTGCACCCCATGAGACAAGATGCATCTGGAGAGACTCTCTCTCCTCGCATCATCTAAAAACAACCTTGAGCGTATGTGTTTGCAACTAGAAAGACACCCTTGCATTACATCTGCTCAAAAATGCCCAGAGCTCCTTGGCCCTAACCAGCATATCCTGCAATTAGTGCATTCCAAGAGACAACATCCCAGACACAAAGCTCCTCAAGCACTTTTTGTGCTGTATGAATTGTTTTGCCCATATTAGCATCTTGTGTAAGCAACATGTCTTCAAGGTGCATTTGTATATCATTGCATTTGTAGATATTCCCTCTCTTTGCATTTGCTAAAAAAACCTCTCTCTTCCTGACCTGACCCTATTGAAAATATCCTCCAATCAATGTACTCCTTGAGAGAACATAACCTCGCTTCACATCAACTGAAAAAGTCAAGAGCATATGTGATTACATATGGAGAGACACCCTCGCTTTACATCCGTCGAAAACAACACAAAGCTTCTTGGCCAAGCATATGGAGAGACACCCTCACTTTGCATCCACCCAAAACAGCCCATAGATTCAAGATGCAAGTGTTTGTGATTGCATCTAGAGAGACATCCTCCCTTTGCATCCGTTGAAAACAGCCCAAACCTTTTTGAAGCTGAACCTATTGGGCATATTCCGCAATCATTTCACTTCATGAGACAACATGCATCTAGAGAGACACTCTCCCTTCCCATCAACTGAAAAAAACCTAGAGCCTATGTGTTTGCATCTGGAGAGACACTTTTGCTTTGCATCCACTCAAAAATGCCAAGAGCTCCTTGGCCCTAACCAAGTTGGGCATATCCTACACTCAATGCATTCCAAGAGACGATATCCCAAACAAAAAGCTCCTTAATCACTTTTTGTGTTTTATGAATTTTTATGCATATCAACATCTTGTGTAATGCCACACGCATTCAAGGTGCAAGTGTAAATTACTGCATTTGGAGAGATACCCTCTCTTTGCATCTATTGAAAATACCTCTCTCTTCCTCACCTGACCCTATTGGACATATCTTGCAATCAATGCACTCCTTGAGAGAACATAACCTTGCTTTGTATCAATTGAAAATAACTGAGAGCATATGTGATTGCATCTGGAGAGACACCCTCGCTTTGCATCTACCGAAAAGAGCACATAGCTTCTTGGAAAAGTGTATGGAGAGACACCCTCACTTTGTATCCTCCCAAAACAGCCCAGAGCTTTAAGATGCAAGTGTATGTGATTGCATCTGGAGAGACACCCTCGCTTTGCATCCGTCAAAAAAAGCCCAGAGCTTCTTGGACCTGACCCTATTGGGCATATTTTGCAATCAGTGCACTGCATGAAACAACATGCATCTAGAGAGACACTCTTGCATTGCATTAGCTGAAAACAACCTAGAACGTATGTGCTTGCATGGAGAGAGACCCTTGCTTCGCAACCACTTAAAAACGCCCAAAGCTCTTTGGCCCTAACCAAGTTGGGCATATCCTGCAATCAGTGCATCCCAAGAGACGACATCCCAGATACGAAACTCCTCAAGCACTTTTTGTGCTTTAACACTAGGTTGGTAATGGGACACTTTTATGTCCTATGAAGTGACCATTTTCCTTGAATTATGTCAAGAGTTTCAAAATGGATTTTGAGGTGCTATCTGTCTAGAAAGTTGTCTCATGAGTTGAAAAAAACTCGCCATTTTTTTGGAATATCGATTCAATCTTTAACCTTGTCCTTGCACAGCATTTCACAACCTAAACTGTGTGAAAAAACGGGTCCTGTTTTTGGCTTTTTTCAACTTTTTGCAACTATACCACTCTAGAATTCATGTTTGTGAGGTCTATAATGCTAGAGAACTATCTTTAGTAGTCCTCAACATGTCCTGATGCTTCTAGGGAGAAATAAATGTTAAAGTTCTAAGTTATGACCAAATTATAAAAATTATCAAATCCTATTTTTTAGCCAATTTTAGCTCTTCTATGATTTTTTTGATGGCTTTCATGATATCCAAATGCAGTTTTGATTTTCTATGTCTCATATTGTAACATAAAGCTAATATTCCTTGAGTTTTGGGGCACCTAATACCCTATTTTGCATAGTAGACAACGATGGTTGATTTTTTCAATTATAGAAGAAAACGAAACATTCTAGTATATCAAGTATAGCTTTTTCAATATTGTTAGTTTCTTGTGAAAACTACATGCATTTTGTAGGTAGTAACCATATCTAGTCATAAGGATCAAATTTGGCTAGATATTGAATAGTTTCTATGGGATTCTACAACTCATAATGTTGAACCCAGTTTTTTCATGTTTGTTGTATTTAGCACTTCATCTTTATCCCCAAGATTCCCCTTGGTACGAGATGTATTATTCTTTTGACATGCTCCATGGCTCCTTATGAACCTAAAGGACAATTCGGAACTAAGAAAACATGCATATATTATTTTTATTGAGCATGGCTATAGAAACTTTGATGATAGGTTTGCAAAATGATAAAAATTCAACTTTTTTGTACCTATTTCTTTTGGCAAAACAAAAAATAGTGACTGAGAAGCAATCATATGTTCTGATCACCAACCCATTGAAGTTAACTAGGGAATTTATCTCAAGTCCTACAAAAATCCCCAATCTTATTTTATGCAACAAAATGCAAGAAATGTCTGTTTTGATGAAAATGTACTGGTCCATTAACTTTGGAGGCTTGGTGTGACCAAAAGATAAGAAATTTTACAAGTTTCTTATTTTTTACATGTGTAGTAGGCCTTGAACTATAACCTCATGAAAGGATTTTACAAAATGAGTGGATCTACTATGGTTTTGGAGGTTTTTTTCAAAACCCTAAAAGGACACTTTTATGTCCTGTTAGGTTACCAACCTAGTGTTAAGAATTCTTTTGCCCATATTAGCATCTTGTGTAATGCCATATGCCTTCAAGGTGCAAGTGTACATCATTGCATATGGAGAGATGTCGTCTCTTTGTATTTGCTGAAAAGAACACTCTCTCTTTTTGACCTCACCCTGTTGGACATATCATGCAACCACTACACTCCTTGAGAAAAAAGTGCATCTAGAGAGACATCCTCATTTTGCATCATCTGAAAATGGTCCAAATCATAGGCGATTGCAATTTTCATATGGAGAGATACCCTTGCTTTGCATCCACTGAAAACAGCCCAAGTTGCTTCTTGGTGCTACCAGGGAATACACCACAATCAATGCACTCCATGAAACAACATCTCGGACAGGAAGCTCCTCAAGAACTTTCTTTATGAAGTGCACCACATCTGGATTACATGGAAATCAAGGTAGTGCCAAAATCACGAAATTTTCTTTCAAGCCCGAAATTCTAAACAATATCATCATGAATTCTTTTGCCCATATCAAAATCTTGTGTAATTCCACATGCCTTCAAGATACAAGTGTGTGTGATTGCATTTAGAGAGGTGTCCTTTCTCTGCATCTACTGAAAACAATCAAGAGCTTCCTAACCTGGACCCTTGCCTTCAAGATACAAGCATATGTGATTGCATTTGGAAAGACACCACTGCTTTGTATCTGCCACCAATAAGCAGGTGTCCACGTAGCCCTGACTTCGTTCATTTGGAGGGACACCCTCGCTTTGCATCTGTCAAAAACATCACATATCTTCTTTGCCAAGCGTTTGGCAAGACACCGTCACTTTGCATCCACCAAAAATGGCCTAGAGATTCAAGATCAAGCGTATGCGATTGCATCTAGAGAGACACCCTCGCTTTGCATCCATCAAAAACAGCCCAGAGCTTCTTAGCCTTGACCTTGTTTGGTATATCCTACAATTGGTGCACTCCATGAGATGACATGCATCTGGAGAGACACCCTCCCTTTACATCAATTGAAAAAAGTCTAGAGCTTATGTGATTGCATCTAGAAAGACACCCTTTCTTCATATTCACTCAAAAACACACAGAGCTCTTTGGCCCCAACCAAGTTGGGCATATCCTACAATCAATGAATTATTTTTCCCACATCAGCATCTTATGTAATGCCACATGCCTCCGGAGTGCAAGCATATGTGATTGCATATTGAGAGACACCCTCGCTTTGCATCTATCAAAAACAACCTAGAGCTTCTTGGTCTTGACCCTATTGGGTATATCGTGCAATCGGTGCACTCCATGAAACAACATGCATCTGTACAGACACCCTCCCTTTGCATTAGCTGAAAATTTCCTATAGTGTATGTGATTGTATCTAGAGAGACACCCTTACTTCATATCCTCTAAAAAACACCCACAGATCCTTGGTCCTAAACTAGTTGAGCATATCTTGCAATCATCACATTCCAAGAGACGACATCCTAAACATTGAGGCATGCTTTTCCATGCATGGGAACCCCCCATATTTTTTCTCTTTTACCAAAAATATTTCCTATTATATAAGTTTCTTTTGCTTTTTTCTTCCCTTTTTCACAAACGTTTTAGCCTTTATTAAATAAATAATACTTATGCTAATCAATCACGATGTAGCATAAATAAGTTAACCTTTCTTTGTTGATCTCTCTTTTCATCTTAAATATTAAAAATATATATATTCTAAATTACATTCTATATTTTAGTATTTTCTAATATATTTTTCATGTATATATATATTAATCCACCCTACCAAATATTTTATTCACTAGTTTTCATTTTTAAACCTCAACCCCACTTTCAAATTTCAATAATACCTTTATCTAGATGATTGCCAATCTTTTCAAAACTCTAGGTCATGTTTTCATACACATGAAGGAGCTTACACTTGAAGGCAAGAGAGAAGTCCACTCAAAGGGGACCACCAAAAGACCTTTGCAGCCACAAATAATACATTATTTGGCTGAATTTTTTAAGTAAAGAAGAATCCTGAATCTGAAGGAGCGTTCAACATGAAAGATGTAGCTCGTGATCTCAACTTTTAGCTCAATTTTTTTCAGAATTTTTGGAGTTACGAACGCGGAGCTATGATTTTTGTGGTGGACCCCAGTTTTCTCGTGTAATGGTGACACAGGCCATCCCCAATTTTCTTCCCTCTAGAATGGCTATGGTTCTACAAGTCTTCAAGCATGATTACAAGAGATAAGTCTCTTTTAATGAGGTCTTGGCTAGTCTAGAGTAATTCTATCACCATTTTTGGAGGATCCATCCTCATCAACAACTATCCACCTTTGACAATCTCTCTTGTAAATTTCTTACCTCTCTCTTCTCTCCCTAATAAGCTTATGTCTAGCCAAATCTAGACTATTGTAAATATCTCCTATCCTCTATATCCTACCCACATTCTCTCTTCCTCTCTCTCTATTGACTCTTGTATTTTAAATAATGAGGAGACAAGATGGGAGCCATAGTCACATGCACCCCATTTTCCTAGTCACCAAAGTGGGACACTCACCTCAAATAGAAATATTACTAAATCCTCCCCTCCTTCTCTATATAAGGAGGCCATGAGAGCTCGCTTGGGGGGAGAGACACACACACACGCACACACACACCTATCCATACACACTCTTGTGCTACATGCTTGTAGCATGAACCCTAATCACATAATCACAACACCATCATCATCACCATCACCATGCACAAAAGATGAGCACCACACCTCCACACCACTTGTAATTAAGGGTTGAAGGCACAATTTCAAGAAGAAGAAGGGGGGACACACTCATATATTCCTCGCCATCACCTCCCATCTCTCCATTATGCCTCCTACGATCTTGTTCCCTTCTCATTTTCCTGTCATACGCTACCTATTGTATTCATCTTTTGCAAGCAATCAACACACTACATTTTGGTGCCATACTTTGTGTCTCTTTGGATACATCTCATTGTGAGTATGGTATATGCTTGTTCCTTGCCATTTTTTTTTTCTGCTTATGTTAAGGTGTGCGGATTCGCCACCATACACACACACTCTCTCTCCCTCTCATATTCCTATCATCTTGCTACTTCCATCTTGAGGTGTGAGGATTCGCCACCTCTTGTATGAGAAGTGAGCATACTTGCATGTATGCCTGACCTCGTTATCTTCCTTACTATATGCATGAGTAGTGAGCCCATTCTCACTCACTCACCACTCCTCTCACCTTATTCTCTGACCACCCCATTCCACATTTGGGCATGGATCTTGAAATTGTTTTCCATGGCATGTTTCCTTGTGTATATGTATGCGTCCTAGCCGCATATCTTGCTAGGTGGTGCCCCTATTGCGTATTCCCCATGATGAGGCCATTGTGCATAGTCTTGGTGTAGAGGTCACCGGGTCTATTTTTTTCACTTCCGCCTCTCATTTGGTGCCCCCACTGAGGAGGGCTCTTGAAACCCTTCAGTTTACAAGACTGAAAACCCTAAACTATTGTGAATGGATGAATGGCTAGAAGGATTTGCTAACTGGACGACAGAAGAAGAAGAGCTCCAAGCACAACTAGACGAACTCCGCATCTCCATCGAAGCTCGAGTGCCAGGTGTAACGGTAATCGATTTGAAGTGGGAGAGTCAACCAACACGCCAAACCCAGTGGATATACATAGGCCAAGTGCCAAGAAGAAGAAGGAGAAGGTCGAAACCATGTCCGCAACCTACAACCAACCAACAACAACAAAATGGAAGGAGCTCTGCACAATAGAGAATCAACACTATTCTTCTTTGAGAATCGGGTAACTCAAGTCACCGAGGTAATTATCACAGTCAGTTTTCAAGTCGTACCTGATGCTGCAGCACAGATAACGGAAGCATTGGCTCACACTCTCACTAGAGAAACTAGGGATCTACTGAGTTTGTTTCAGGAAAGAACACCACCCTCTCCCACAAGCTTGGACAGTGACTAAGCACCTCTAAGATTCACATGAATCAGTACAACCTACCTCAAAACAGATCACACATACCAACACGTGTACGCTCAATCAAGGTAATACTGGACTTGAAGGTTCACTACCAGCACGTCATTGACACCATGCCGGGTGGGGAGCGATTTTTTGAGGTTCTGTCATCAAATCAGCCATTTGTCTTACCTTTGGTACAAGGCAATGTACCGTTTGAAGTTTTAATCTATGTCCTAGTATAAGAGGGTATACACGCCTCCTTGTAAAGAAGAAAAAAAATTTTGCAAGTTAAGAAGTGTGTCTTTCTAGCTCTCTCTCAGTAATCATGGCAAGTGTAGCATTTCCAACCTTTACTAGTAAGGTGGGTGAGGATGCTACAAACTTTCTAGACAACTTGGAAATAGCATGTGTCATCTCTGTGAGAGATGATGATGCTTCGCGCTTGCGCATCTTCCCACTTCTAATGAAGGTGGAGGCAAGATCATGGTACAATGCCTTGGCACAAGAAACCAAGGAACGGTGGGACTTATTAAGAGCAGCCTTTGTCAAGCGTTTTGGAGAGGACACAACATCAGAGAAGCTATGGCAATTGTTGACAGAGTTGAAGCAGGGCAGTATGCTGGAATACGCATCATATGAGTCAAAGTTTGTAGATTTATGGGGGCAATGGGTTGCATCGCTAAGAGAGGATGAGGGGGCACCTGATTTCCTAAAGAAGAATCGGTTTGTAGCTGGGTTATGGCCAACTCTTAAAGAGAAGGTGAAGGGAAGGTTTCTTGCTACGTATGAGCTAGCAGTTGAAGTGGCCCGCCTTAAAGACAAGAAGTTACGCCTACAAGCCAAGAATATCGATGAAGAGGAAGCCATTAGGACCCAACCACCTCTAGCACCACCTACAACAGCCGCCCAGAGGATTCAACCACAAGAACCAATTGAAGATCAGCAAGACCTGCTCAACCGAATCACCAATCAACTTGAGAATCTCTCAGTCCATTTGATACAACAAGGGCATGCACACAATCGCAACCAAGAGCAAGGGAGAGGACAACGAAGGCAAAACCAAGAATACCATTGCTACAATTGTGGGGAGGATGGTCATGGCATGTACTACTATCCACACCCAAGGAGGCAGAATTTCAACAGAGGAGCCAGGCAAAACCAGGTTTCACCACCGAGAGCAAGACCACCACCACCGAGGGCACCACGACAAGCACCACCCGTGCAAATCCTACAACCACCGATTCAACCACAACCACAACCTCTCATTCCACCCTTACCCCCACCACCAGTTGGCAATCAAACAGTAAGCGTCATCAGTCTTGAAGGTAAGGGAAAGGAGAAAGTGGAGGAGGATAAGACCAAGGTTAAAGGAGTAGATTCCATTGGGGTAAAACGCGCTAGGCATGGTGAATCTTCCCAAAAGGAAGAAAAGATGAAGACTAAAGGGGAATCTAGCAAAAAGCCGTCCAAGTCACGACGTAAAATTGACATTGTAGATTTCTCTTTGGGTGAATGTTCTAAACCATATGATTTGGTTCAAGATGTTTCTGTGCAGGGCCCAAAAATCACCTGACCCCAGTTACTCCACCTAGCACCTAGGGTGAGGAGACAATGGACAAAGATGGTTAGCACGAGACCACCAAAGTTAAAGATAGCTGGGGCTATCTCTGGGAGGAATCTATATGACATACTACCAGTGATGGATGCTTACATCAAAGGGAAACACATCTCCAATATCTACATCGATGGTGGTGCACAAATATGCATCATGAGTGAAAAAATGATGCACCGTTTGGGTTTAGAGGTGAGTCGGCCGGCACCATGCCGAGCCAAAATGGAAAATAATTTAAAAGTTCAATGTGTTGGTGTCATAAATGCAGTTAGGATAAAGGCATTCAACACCGAGGTAGATGTGGACATCTTTGTCATGCCACACAAAGGGGAGGGCTATCCTATCATTCTAGGGAGGCCTTGGCTTATGGCTATGAGATCTAAGCAGGACTGGGACACCGGCATAATCCAGATGAAGGATGCAAAAGGGAGGCCAATACTTTACGACATGAAGATAGGTCAACAACGCGACATGGATCTAGAAACCTCCGAGGATGAGTTTTCTAGTGGTGACTCTTCAACCCCTTCAGAGGAGGAGTCAACAGTGAGTGAAGAAAGTGACAGTAGCATTGAGGTGATGGGGATCATTCTCAAGGACCCTAAGAAGATGGAGAAACCTGATGCCTCATCATCAAACCAAGGGGAGACACCAGGTATACAACCTCTGGTAGAAGCAAGTAAGCTACATCAAATGCTCTCTAGTGAGTTGTGTGGAAAGGAGCGTGAAGATTATATTTTGATGCTAAGTAATTTTACCACATTGTTCATTGATGAATATGATAAAATCACTGGCATCACAGTAGTTCAACATCACATTAAGCTCAAGGAGGGAAGTAAACCTGTAGTGCAGAAGCTCAGGCGGCTAGGAGTAATTCAACAAGACTCCCTACTCAAAGAGGTGAGGAAATTGCTAGAAGCCGGTTTTATCTATCCTGTTGAAGACTCAGAGTGGGTTTCTCCAGTGGTAGTCACACCAAAGAAGAATGGTAAGTGGAGGGTTTGTGTTGATTACAAGCCTCTTAATGCAGCCACAAAGAGGGACCATTTTCCTCTTCCTTTTCAAGACGAAATGCTCAATGAGGTAGCAAGACATGAGCGCTACACGGTATGTGATGGCTACTCAGGCTACTTCCAAATTAGCATCGCCGAAGAAGATCAAAAGAAGACAACCTTCATCACACCATGGGGATGTTTTGCTTACAGAGTTATGCCTTTCGGTCTCACTAATGCTCCAGCCATTTTTCAGCGATATGTGACATTTGTTTTTCAGCAATTCTTTGGAAAATCAATCCGTGTTTTTATTGATGACTTTTGTATCTATAGCTCTTGCTCTCTTCATTTGAAGAAAGTTTATGAAGGTCTAGCTAGGCTACAAGCTTTGGGTGGCCAACTCAATGTGGAGAAATGCCACATTGGTGAAAGCAAGGTTACTCTTCTTAGCCATATATGTGATCTCGGCCAACGGCATTGAAGCTGACCCAAGCAAGGTTCAAGCCTTGGTGGCTTTGACCTCTCCCACCACAACAAAGCAATTGGTCTTTTTTCTTCAAAAGGTGAGGTATTTGAGTAGGTTCATTCACTTGTTCTCCCAAGTGGTTCTCCCTTTACAACAAGTTACCCATCAAGAGATCTTCACTTGGAGTGAAGAAAATGAACAACAATTCAATGAGGTAAAACAAATTCTAGCTTCACTTCCCACCATAGCACCTCCAAAGTGGGACGAGCCATTTTATGTAAACCCTAGTGTGGGAAATGACACACTTGGGGCTGTATTGATGCAAAAGGATCCTCAAACTTCTTTCATGCGTCCTATCTACTTCTCTAGTCGAATGATGACTCCATCAGAAAAGGGATACACGGCAGTGGAGCACATGGTGCTTGCATTAATGTTTGCTACCACAAAATTTCTCTCTTATTTATTGTCTAGACCATTCATAATCTTAACAATGGAAGAAGTGTTTCCTTATGTAATGCAGCACATGGATGTTTCTTCTAGGATTTCCAAATGGATCACAAGGCTACAAGAGTTTGACTACACAATGCAAGTGGAGAAATCCACAAGGGCCAGTCTAGGAAGTATTCTCACTCATCGCCACTATGAAAAGAAGCTAAAGATAAAGCCAAATGATCAAGATATTACACCTGTGCTGGAAGTCCCTAAGGTAGAGGAGGCTCACTCTCTTTTATTTGATGGAGACTACAAGAGGAAAGTGGACGAAGATGCAGCAGGCATTGTCATCTTCAACGAGAAAGGGGACAAGGTTTTCTCCATTGGGAATCTCTTGGATTCTCACTTTAACAATGAGGCAGAATATGCAGCTTTAACTCTTGGGTTAGAGTGGTGTGTGACATAGGGCATTCAACTGTTAAATGTATTTGGTGATGCCATGCTTTTAATAAAACAAATACAAGGAACTTGGGCTTGTAAAAATCATAGCTTGCTAGGCCATTTGCGCAAAGTCAAGGAACTTTTAGGGAAATTTCAAGTTGTACAATTACATCATGTCCCTCGAGCAGAAAATCAAGAAGCAGATGCTCTAGCTAGAGAGAAGTTGCAAGATGTTTCAGTGGTGGGTGCTATCAAGTTGAAGTTGCCTCTCTTCCAAGGTAGCGATGCTATGCCTGGCATCATGAGTTTCTTGGACACAGGAGAGTGTCCTAAGGATCTTACTAAGGGCCAAAAGAAGTGGCTTGTGCGCAAGGCAACAAAATACCGCCTTATCAATGACGACTTCTACTGTAAGGGTAAGGATCAAATTCTTAGGCGTGTACCTCTCTCTAGAGAGATCACTGAAATCATTTCAAGTTGCCATGATGGTGTTTGCGGAGGACACTTTGCACTTGACATCACTAGTAGAAAGATTCTACAAGATGGGTTTGTATGGCCTAGTCTACATAGGGATGTGCATCATTGGTGTAAAACATGCAAGGAATGTCAAAAGGCAGGGGATAGGAGGCTCACATATGAGCCACAGACTCCTATAATCTCATATGGACCATTTGAGAAATGGGGAATTGATGCTATTGGGCCTTTGCCAAGGAGCCAATCAAGTAAATTTTATATCATCATGGGTGTGGACTACATGACCAGGTGGGCTGAAGCAGTTGCCACCACCGGGATTACAGCTAAGGAAGTGGCTAAGTTCGTATTTGAAAACATTTGTTGCCATTTTGGCACTCCTCTTGAAATAATTTCTGACAGGGGACCAGGTTTTAGAGGAGACCTTGTAGGAGAGCTAATGGAGAAGTTAGGTATCTCACGAGGACACTCAACTCCCTACTACCCACAATGCAATGGTTTGGTGGAAAAGGTAAATGGTATGATCTACAAGATCATCACTAAGCATGTAAACAATCACAAAAGTGATTGGGACAAGCATCTTATGGCTGCACTTTGGGCTTATCGCACTTCATTTCGCACATCCCTTGGGTTCACACCATATCACTTGGTGTTTGGTAAGGAAGCCATTTTACCCATTGAAGTACAATTGGCTAGTCTCAGGGTGCTAGCTGGGCAGGTGGAACGTCCTAATGCTCATCTCCACAACCACATTCTTGATCTAGAGAGGCTTCAACTAGACAGAGAAGATGCTATCAACTATTATGCAGCACAGGCAGAGCAACGTCGACCTACCTTCAACACGAGACTTAGGGCAAAAGGTCTCAAGAAAGGTATTTTGGTCCTACGGTATGATAACACGTTTGACACTAGGAAGGATAAAAAGTTTTCACCCAGATGGGAGGGGCCATTTGTCATTAGAAAGCGCTACGCCAATGGCAGTTACCGATTGATGGATGCAGATGGTAGGCTCCACAAAACACGTGTCAATGGATGGAGGTTGAAGCGGTACTTTTTGAGATTTGATCAAGTACCTATGATGGAAATCCCCGAGGAGAAAGACTCCTCCACCTCAATTGAAGAAGAATCAAGTACAACACTAGAGGCATGAATACCTCTAGCTTTAGGGTGAGGGCTAATGAGGCATGCTTTTCCATGCATGGGAACCCCCCAAATTTTTTCTCTTTTACCAAAAATATTTCCTATTATATAAGTTTCTTTTGCTTTTTTCTTCCCTTTTTCACAAACGTTTTAGCCTTTATTAAATAAATAATACTTATGCTAATCAATCACGATGTAGCATAAATAAGTTAAGCTTTCTTTGTTGATCTCTCTTTTGACCTTAAATATTAAATATATATATATTCTAAATTACATTATATATTTTAGTATTTTCTAATATATTTTTCATGTATATATATATTAATCCACCCTACCAAATATTTTATTCACTAGTTTTCATTTTTAAACCTCAACCCCACTTTCAAATTTCAATAATACCTCTATCTAGATGATTGCCAATCTTTTCAAAACTCTAGGTCATGTTTTCATACACATGAAGGAGCTTACACTTGAAGGCAAGAGAGAAGTCCACTCAAAGGGGACCACCAAAAGACCTTTGCAGCCACAAATAATACATTATTTGGCTGAATTTTTTAAGTAAAGAAGAATCCTGAATCTAAAGGAGCGTTCAACATGAAAGATGTAGCTCGTGATCTCAACTTTTAGCTCAATTTTTTTCAGAATTTTTGGAGTTACGAATGCGGAGCTATGATTTTTGTGGTGGACCCCAGTTTTCTCGTGTAATGGTGACACAGGCCATCCCCAATTTTCTTCCCTCTAGAATGGCTATGGTTCTACAAGTCTTCAAGCATGATTACAAGAGATAAGTCTCTTTTAATGAGGTCTTGGCTAGTCTATCAAATGGAAAGTGGTAGAAACCATACCCCTGGGATGAGTAGAAAGCACAAATAGACCTACTAGAAACCAGAATTGGTTGCACTTTAAACCAGTAAAGGAATGGTGAAAACCATTGACTTGGTAGAAACCTATTGAAACTGGTAAAATTCACTGGGCCTTAAGATTTCTTACTAGGTACCTGAGTCTTCGGTGGTTAAAACCACCAACAAAATGGTGGAAACCTCAATATTGTGGTAAAAACCACCAATATAGTGTTGGAAACCATCTATGAGTGGTGGAAACCACCTATACATTGTGGAAACTTATTGAAACGGGTCAAAAGAAGCTAGGTTTTAAGATTTCTTGGTGGGTACTTCATTCCGTGGTGGTGGAATTCAGCAATAAAGTGGTTGAAACCACCAATACAATGGTGGACCACGCTTAATATAGTGGTAAAAAGCACTAATAGAGTCTTGAAAACCACCTATACAATGGTGAAAACCTATTGAAACTGGTCAAAAGTAGCTAGTTTTAAGATTTCTTGGTGGGTACTTCATTCCATGGTGGTGGAATTTAGTAATAAAGTGGTCGAAACCACCAATACAATGGTGAAAACCCTCAGTAAGTGGTAAAAAATACCAATACAATGCTGAAAACCATCTATAAAGTGGTGAAAACCACCAATAGAGTGTTCGAAGTCTTTTTTGTACATTGTCTAGGTGGTCTTGAAGGCTCACAAGCTGGTTCATCATACTAAAGACTAGTATTTTAAGAGCATTCCGAAAGTGCAAGGTGTGAGTCCCAGTAGTACCAAAAGCAGTTCTCGAGTGAAAGGTTAGAGTACAAGTGAAGCATCAAGTCTGCCAACTAGCGATGGCTTTGGTAAGATCAAACAAAGGTTGGTGAGAAAGTGTTAAGAGACAAACCGGACGGACACCCACCTGGCCGAACACGTATCTGGACACCACATTTGTAGTTTATTATTTTGCCGATCTAGTGTAGTAATACTCATGTAAATCCTAATTCTAGAGTAGCAAGTCAATCTCCTGAGTTGTAATTTTGTGATGACAATTGTAAAGATCCATGTGAACCAGCATTGGCCCATTTACAAGTTCCTAAGTATAAAGGTCAATAACCTTAATGTGAAAGAAGGCTTATCTTTAGAGAAGAAAGGAGCTCTAAAATTGTATGCTCAAGCTACAAAGCTGCTCCAACTTATAATCATCACAAAACTAATGATTGGGTAATCTATTTTCAATTTTGAAACTTGCATTGTGCTCCTCTCTCTTTGCTCTTCCATTCAAGTGTAAGCATTGTCAGTTTTGCTGTGGTTTGTGACAATGCGTCTGAGAGCATTTATTGCATATTTGAGTGCTTGAATCACTGTTTTTAGTCATTTTGACCATAGGACAGTGTTCTTAGACCATAGGGTGACTTTTTGAATAGTTTTGTTTGGATAGTTTTGTTGCAGTTTTTAGGACCTTTTTCATGAAGAATCGTGATTTTGTCACCTTGTCAGATTACGACCAGACTTGGTAGGATAGTGCCCCTAGGTGTCCTAGACCTCCTCCTAAAGTTTTGTTGCATTTCAAGCTCGTTCAAATGCGAAAATGGCGTGATGACCTAGAGCGGTGAGAAAGGACATATGCAGATTTCCCTGATCATTGACCGATTGGTTTGCTTATTGAGTTGTTGCGCTAGCTTGTTAGGTTCACTTCTTGAGATTGACAACCTCATAGAGTCTTCGTGCCCCATCCAAGTCATTTCCCTGAGTATTGACATTATGTTAGTGCCAGATTACTATGCTAGACGTCCTCACAACAACCCGCTAACATTGGCGCCGCTATCGGGGATATGATCCTCAGTTGGTGAGTGACCTTGTGCGTATTTAGAGCTTTTTGTTTTTGAAGATTTGTCTTCCATTCCATTTACACTTTAGCAGCGAAGTAGCTAGACATGAGGTTTAGTGCTTGATAGAGTCTAGAAGTCGAGGACTTGCTAGATCTATTCTCGAGAGGTAAAGAGGGTTGTGAGTGAAATAGCCAAAAGCATTTCATTCTTCAATTTTCTCTATGCTTTTAGAGTGCTGTTCAGTTTTCTGGTTTGACTTTGTTTTATACCTTTTGTTTGTTTTTGTTTCATGTTTCATTTGAGTACTTAGGACTATGGTAAGTAGAAACTACCACCATCAAATTTGGGCTAAAAAATTGAGGGAAAAATAGTAAAAACCATATTTTGACCGAAATGACCATAATTTTGAAATTCTAAAAATTTGATGGTAGAGACCTCAAAAATGATCCAAATTTAAAAATTTGTAGATCAAGAGCATTGTTAGACTTTCTAGAAGCAATTTGGAAAGTTTGGCCAGAATCTATGGAGGAACATGGATCACAATTGATGTACCTCAGAGACCGTTTTGGCAGAAAAGTGACTAGTGGCACTATGCAACAATGGGACATTGCTCTCATCAAGTTTTCTTGACAGAGAAACTCAAAAATCACATCAAAATTGACTGTCAGGGAAAAACAACAAAACATGCATTTCATACACAAAATATGGGGGTTTTCAACTTTTTTGGATCTAAATTCAAAAAGGGGTGAGATTTGGCTTCTATAGAGAATAGAGAGTCTGCATAACAAAATTCATGAAAAATGTTGTCAAACATGGATCGCAATCCATGCACCTTTCGACATTTGGGACTGATATTTGACAAGCACATCCCTGATAACTAGGGGAACAACTTTTCCAAAGGGAGTATAGCAAAAAATTAAAAAAGTTGATCAAAGCACCAAAATTCTACCAGATAGCCAAAAATCGCAAGGCAGACAAAAAAATTCACTTTTCATTCGGAAAAAATTGTCCAAATTCAAAAAGAAGTGGTGGAATAGACTACTGACACTACAGATAACACCATATTAGAGAGTTTTAGACTTTAGAGACAATTTGGGAATCACCAATGTCTTGAAGATTTGTCCATATGAACAAATCTCAACCTCTTTTCTAAGACCAAATCCTTCCACAAGGTAGTACTTGAAAAGATCTTCCAAGCCATGATCTCAAAAATTTGTATAATATTTGACCATGTGGTCAAATCTTAAGCTTTTGTTGAAAGTGGGAATTGAAAAATTCCCAAATTCACTAATAGGGTGTCAGATAGTCATCAGACCAAACTTGGTGTTCAGATGTAATGGAACATGGATCACGATCCATATACCTCATCAAAAAGTCTTGGCTGAGATTTGAGCAGTAGGTAGTTGGTATCATTTGGAACAACTTTCCCAAAAGAACCATTTGCAAAAAAAGTACCAAAAATAGTTCATTGTCAAAACTATGACAACAGACTGTAGAAGTCAGTTTTTGTAGGGAAAAACTGATCCAAATCTAGAAATTCTTTATGGAGCAAGCTACAAACATGATAAGCTATCAGCACACCAAAGTTCAGATCCAAAAGTGGTGGAACATGGATTGCAATCCATGTACCCTCTGAGAAATTTTTGGACATAAACTTTTCCAGTCTATAGTAAAGACCATTGGGAACTAAAGTCCCCAAAGAAACATTGTCAAAAAAAGTCCAAAAAGCTCATTAAAAGTGTCAAAAACAGTTCAAGGTGAAACCCCTAAACGAGGTCTGTGAATTGACTTTTGCTTGACCTAAATTGATCCAAATCACACAAAAACCAAATAGCAGGAATAAGGAGACCAGAGTCCCCAGTAGATAGTGCTTCCACGTGTCTAGGGCATGTAGAACAGCTAAAAGCTCTTTTTCGCATATGCCCAAGACTCGTTCATTGGCATTGAGCCTTTGGCTCTTATATGCTATGCCATGCCCCTCTTGAAGCAAAACTGCTCCAAGACAATCACCACAAGCATCACATTGGACCTGAAATGGATTTGAGAGATCTGGAAGCATAAGGACTGGTTGGGAGGTAAGCTTCTCTTTGAGCTTGTCAAACAAATTTTTCTCCTTAGTAGTCCATGAGTACTTAACATTTCTCTTCGTTAAGTCATGCAATGGTCCTGCTATTTGAGAGAATTTGGGTATGAATCATCTATAGTATGCACACATACCAATAAATCTTCTTAGCTCATGTAGATTCCTTGGATTAGGCCATGCTTTTATTACCTCCAACTTTGATGGATCCATACGGATATCATCTTGTGCGATAATATGACCTAAGTATTAAATCTCTTGAATAAAAAATCCACTCTTCTTTTGATTGATAAAAAACTCATTCTCCCTCAAAGCTTGAAAATTTACATGGAGGTGTTGCTTGTGTTACTCCAAGGACTTGAGTATATGATGATATCATCAAAAAACACTCCAGTGAACTTACGGTAGGGTCTAAAGATTTTCTCCATTAAACAATTGAATGTGGCTGGTGCATTAGTCAAGCCAAAAGTAATGACTAGATATTCATAAAGACCAAACGTTGTACGGAACGCGGTCTTTAGATATCTTCATTCACTATCCTCATTTGATGATAGCCACTTTTAAGGTCAATTTTATTGAAGTAGGTCAAACCTTATAGATTATCAAATAGATCTTCTACCCGCGGTACGAGAAATCTGTTTTTGATAGTGATATGGTTTAGCACTCGATAATCCACACACATGCGATATGTACCATCTTTCTTTTGCACCAAAAGGGCTGGAGAACAAAAGGGAGAGGAGCTAGGCCTTACCATCCCTTTGTCTACCAATTCTTGTACTTGCCTCATGATCTCCTCTTGTTGAGCTTGGAAAACTCAATAAGGAGGCTTGTTAGGTGGTGAGCTTCCTGGTAGGATTTCAATTCGATGGTCATCATCCCCTTGTTTTTGAGGTAAGTCCATAGGGATATCATCAATGAACACGTCTTGGAATCTATTTAGAAAATTAAACAAGTCTAATTCTTCTTAATTCCTAACACTTTGTTTTGTTAACATTAGTATCAGTTTGATACTCTTTGACAAAAATCATGTACGCGAAAACTAAGATTTTTGTTGACTTATCAAAAGAAGGTGAATTTACAAGTGTTATAGTACAACCGGACTCACTAGCATCTATATACATGCTCTTTTCCCTGTAGATGAAGTAGATTCTCCTTTCAGGAACTTCATGTTGGCAGCCATGCGGTTGAACCATGGTGCCCTAAGGATAACAATCTCATGTTGGAGAGGAGAGATGTAAAAGTCTTCTTTGTTTGCATCACTTTGAAAATGAAACCTCAACTTCCCAATCAAAGGAGTAACGGAGGCTTGTTATCCCTTGAAGGCTCCATGGGCAATTACAGTATCTCCCATATGATCCAAAGCCTGAATGCCCAATTTAGTGGTAAACTCCGTTAGTATGAAGTTGTGAGTAGAGCCAGGGTCAAACAAGATATAGGCATCATGCTCCCTTACCTTTCCCCGAGCCTGGGAGAGAGGTAATCCTTTGCAATGAGCATCCTCTTTTGGATCTTCGAATGTGGAAGCTCTCATTCGAAGCTTTAGGAGTCTCATTACGGGCATTTCTTTTGGGGTAAGAATGATATCCATGTCCTTGCTTCCCTCACTTGAAGCATTTGTGGTCCTTACAAAAAGCTTCTAGCTCTTCAGGTGAGAGAGTTTATTTTTACCTTTGTAAACTCCCTTCTCCTTGGACCAATTAATGTTGTTGTTGTTGGAATTGCCTTGCAAAGAATTTTGGGCATTGGTTTTTCCCTTTGCATCATTTTTGTCTTTTCTTTCCATGGGCTTGGTATTTCTTCTAGCCCCTTGTTGGAAATTGATTCTCAAAGAAACCATAGTGTGGTGGATTATTTCTGTGATAGAACCAAGCCGTTGAGAGTTGACATACTCGGCCATTTCTTTAGGTAATCTCGCACAGAATTGTTTCTTTTACTCAACAAAGTCTATCTTTTGAAAGATAGTAGCCTTGAGATGTAAATCCCAAAACTTTTCCACATGTTTGTGGATAGACGCATCGAAGAGTAGCTTCAATATCCTCCATTCAGTAAGCACTTTGTCCTTTGTATCGCATGCAAGGAATTGCTTCATGATGGAAACTGGTAGATTTTTCCATGTCTTTGGATCCTCACCATTTTCGAAGGCTAGCCCACCATTGATGATATCTAAAAGTGCATAGGTACATGGTGTAGCTTGGAGGACTTTGTGAAGCCCTAGTCTCCAAATGCCGTATCCAATTGCTGGATGAAGGCCAATACTCTGTTGGTAGCACCAAAGGTGCCATCATAAGTAAGAAAAGAGATACTCTTTCCTCCCTCTTTGATTTTTTTGAGCTTTTGGGACCTTTTACATGCAAGGTAGGATTTGCGATGTCCTGTCCTCTTCTATTCTCTAGGAGTGTATCTGTTGCTTTCATCGAAAGAGGTAGAAGGTGAAGAAGAAGGAGAAGAGGGTGAACTATTTCTTGCCTTTTTCTTCCATTGTTTCCTCTCTTCCCTTTTGGAATGGTGACAGAAGGACTATGGGTTGACCATTTCCTCTTGGGAGGAGTTGGCGACCATCTAGACGTCCACCTTCTTCGTGGAGCCACATTTTTACAGGAACTTAGGGATTTGCTTCTTTCTTGTTCTTTAATTTCCTCCTCTCTTATGGGAGAGAGTCTTCTGCCTAGGAGTCTCATGTGCAAAATCAAAGCTATCAATGTTCATTCTACTGCCTTGGTTATTGTCAGCCATGCTAATTAAACTTATGTATAAATTACTTTGTGCTTTGGTACCCTCAAAAACCTTAGTTGCTACTCTTCTCTACCTTTGAAAATTAGTTCTCAAGTAGCCGCACTCGTGGCTTAGAGTCCTGTTGATTGCAAAGAATACTGGAGAGGGTTTAACATTGATCGTTTGATTATGGTTCCTATTGAGAGTTAAGTCAAAGGCAAGCCCCGAGAGACTCCATTATTAATACGATAGTTCCCAATGTTTTACCTCAAACTAAGCCCTTCTCAACCAAGATAATAGATCCATGTCCCACTTACCCTGTTGCAATGTGCAAGTCCAACCTTTCATGGACAAATGAAGGACCTCTCTTCTCAAATAAGAAAAGAGAAACCAATAGCTCCGATACCAATGTAATCTAAATGGCCTATGAAATTTGAGAATAGCGGAATTAAGAGACTTAGAGTGATCATTTTCATGAGACTACTTTGAGATCATAGAGGGTGAACTTAACTAGTAGTAGCAACGTAACCATTATACTTAATTGACTTCTCATGAAGAATACTTTTGCAAGAGAGAGAATTAAAGAACATGTCAACAATTGAGGACCAAATTTATGTGGATCCGGTCCCCCCTCCAATAGGCTTTTGTATTATAGATTCTCCCATCAAGAGAGACTTGGTACAATACAATATTTGTGTTCCTTGTGACCTAGGTGATGCAATGAAGATGGAAATCTTCATGCATCACAAGCATAGCATAAACTTTGTAAAAGCATTTACCATCCCCAACCTCAATCCCACGGCCTCAAACACCTTCAAAGGTGGAGAGAGCTAGCGGGGAATGAGGGTAGGGAAGAGGAAGAAGAAGCATTCATAGGAGAAAGAAATAGTTCCTCACTTATTATCACTCTTATTTCTTAGCATAGAATAATGGCATAGTAATGAAGATGAAGAAGATGGTAAGATTAAGCATTGAAGCATGGCTCTCGGTTGGATTTTCATTCCATAGCCAAGAGTGTTGGTGTAGGCTCTCAACTTGTCAACATGCTTGGAGAAGGAGATAGAGCTCTTGCACTTTGCACTTCACACAATGTGTGTGTGTGTGTGTGTGTGTGTGTGTGTGTGTGTGTGTGTGTGTGTGTGTGTGTGTGTGTGTGTGTGTGTGTGTGTGAGAGAGAGAGAGAGAGAGAGAGAGAGAGAGAGAGAGAGTATACCCCCCAAGCTAGCCCCTAGCTTCCTTGGTCAACACCCTCTTGTAGCTCATACTAGAAGATGATTGAACCCCTACAAGCCTAGACAATCACATGCAGGGTGCATATCAAGCAACCATGCTAACCTTCGGACAAGTGTCCCCCTTTACCCTTTGAGAGAGAGGACTTGATAAATGCATAATCAATTAAATAAATTAGCTAAATTATCATTGGACCCCTTGAGAGGCCAACCAATAGGCTTTAGGCACACCATGATGGAAACATGAAAAGGAACTTGACAAGTGTCCTTGTTACTTCTTTAAACCAAGGTTGCCTCCTGCGAGGGTATGTGTGTTCTCTCTCATGCTCCTAAAATGAGGGCTTGCCCCCCCTTGAGTAGGGATCATGTTGACTTTTGGGAACACCTTGAACCCCTTGAACACCTTGGTTATGGATCACCTTAGCACTTTGGTCATTAAGCATGACAACCACCTTAGTCAGCAAGCACGACAAGCACCTCAATCTTGAGCTGGGTTCCCAGCTCAAGAACAACCCTAGCTTGCCTAAGGTCAAAGGAATTTGAACACTAACCATTGGAGGTCTTTAATGAAGCTAACCCTAAGGTCTTAAAGCTCCATTAGCTAGCCTTGCTCTTTGAAAGACCCTCTCTCATTTGGACCCCTTTTACCTTGGCCCCGAGTTAAGATAGATCCATAAGCACATATCTATATTCTAACCCTTGTTCCCGTTTGTTCTCCCACATTAAATGACCAGTTTAATATGAAAAAATCATTTAGGTTGGTTAGATATGAGATTTTATAACAACAGTCTACAAAAGTGATCAGAATAAACTAGAATTTAGGCATCATCTCACTAAGAGGATGCAAACACACCTTCGAGTTGAGTTGTAACATATCCATATGCTCATTCATATTTTGCAATGTTTTTCTTTGCCAAGGTGGTTGCTTTAAATAGTTTTTGTGCACTATACTGAGAGTCACGCCACAATCAATTTGCTTTTGCTTTTTCCATGGCACATTGTAATGCTTTGAAAAATCTTTGCACCAATCACATATCTACTTTTGATGTAGAAAGCAACGTCATAGGTGTCTTTGATTAAATATACCCACCTTTGCCATGAACATAGCTTCGACCTGCGGGCAGTGGGTAATTGTAATTCTCTTTGGCTTATGATAAAATATCCCTCAGAGTGTGTAAGTATTGCATTAGGAAATTTCGAAGGTCATTTGGAGGGCCTTCTAAGAAAAATAGAATTTTGACTTTCTCTCTCTAGAAAATAGGTGTGGTAAAAGCAATTGTAAACTTGGAATAACCATTCGAAAAGTGCACTTACAAGTAAATTCTTGCCACAGTGTCATAATGGCCGTGATTATTGAAGAATAAATCTTTTTTAGTTGCATTTAATGAACATCCTACAATTGGAGGGAGTTTCATGTACATGGAATGTATGACTAAAGGAAATAGGACGTATCCTTCCAAACCTGCTCTCTCCTTACTCTCTCACTGTTTGAGCACTAACCTTAGAGAAATCCTCCCTTTCTTGCCATGTTGTATACATGGCTTATTCTTCCACTCCCACAAATGTCCTCCTTAAAAGACCCTTCTATCATTTACAGATTGACCTGGATCCCCAACATACACCACTGTGTAAGCGAGGAAAAACTAACATCAAAGTGACACCGATCATGACAGAGAGACTCAGAGTAGAGGGAGCAAAACACTTAGATATTTGGACGAAAGGCTCACTCTATCGATTGAATCCCATGACCAATGCTTTCCGTGAATTTTCAAATCCCACTAACCTATTGACCTTTGCAGATAATGGAGAGAATGGATTGATTGGCTACCATAAAGCTTTAAACAACAAATCAAAAACTTTTCAAGACATGGTGAAGCACCAACAAAATGAGATTCAGCGACTTTCAAACTTGCATCATGAGGACCAAAATATTGTAATGCAATGCACACAAGAATCACAGGTCTTGCGAACAAAGGTATGGTCATTACAAAACAAAGAGACAATGTTAGGCACTCGTGTGCGAAAGAAGAAACTACGGAATCTTGAAACGTTGAAGGTAGGATCTGGTGGCCTTAAGAAAAGAATCTAAGCATTGAGGTGAGCATTGTAAATTGTCTAATTAATTTAAACTAATCTAAGTTTTTGTTTATGCTAGTTATGCTTTCTTTGTAGAGATTCCATCTATCCAGACAAAGAAAACATAGACCCAAGGCCAATGTAGGAAAGCAGTTAAAGCCATTGATAACTAGTGGTCTTGCAAAGGATATAATGCATGACAAAAAGTTTAAGGTTTTGCAACGGGATGTCGTTGACAAATTCACTTCAAAGAATGCAGTGCCTACCAAGCATATACAAGGTACATTGGACTCACATGGAGTTAGTAAAAGAGGTTACTCAGCTATTCAATAGTCTATCTCTTCCATGTTTGCAAAGAAGGGAATAAAGTCTAAGCTTTTACCAATAGCTGCAAGTGTTTGGAAGGAAAGACTACATCTCAATAATGAACAAATAGACTTTATTGGATGTCCATTTCATAATCAAGATATTTATAGCTCACAGGGAACTACTATCACTTATGATGAGTACAATAATATCTTCATGGACCTCACTTTGTTGCAAATTAGAATGGTAGAGTTCTACAATATCACATTCGAAAAGAGAGGTGGCGTTCTACATTTTGTTTTGAAGCTAGGATGAGTGTGAGATTAATTCTTAAAGAGAAGAAGCTAGAGCCAGTTACAATCACATTAATGAATAGGACTCTTTCCAAATGTCCCACTAATGACCCTTCATACTTCAGTGCTCAATCAGAAACAAACATATGGTGGCTTGGTGCATTTCAGGTAATCCAATTATCTCCAATTTTGCATCTCTAGAAAGCCCTCTATTGTACCTGAATTTTAGATTTATTTTTTATATCTCATAAGGATTAATCTTGCAGGTAAACAAATAAGACCATGAAATTTTATTTTGGGTGTTCAATCAAACCCCTATTCCAGATATCATTGATAGGAAAATGAATCGAGGAGAGGTATCGGCTGTAGGTGGGAGAGGAGACTATCAAGTTCAATGGCATCTTGCAGGTGACCTCAAAACACTGAAGTGTATGTATAATTGTGGAATGGGTGCCATGGCAAAGTCTCCATGATTGTATTGCATGGAGCCTGCAAAAGTGATGGACCCAAAGTGGTGGCGAAAGGCTCCTACTCGTCACAATCAAGACTCTAATTTCCGACCAGTTCTGGATATACCACTTGTTAATGTCCATATTTGTACAATGCATGGTCTCTGCCGAATTGTAGAGAAGTCATTCTAGAGGCTTTGGAACTAGTTTTGTCAGATATTGGTCTACATGGGGGCAATGTGAAAATACAACGAGACAAAAAAATGTCAACCAATGAGAAAGATGTACCCTAGAAACCATCCATAAGTGGGGTCAAGGCATGCCGTTTCTATCTAAACCTCAAGGTATGAAAGATGTGAAGCTAACAAAGCGAGGGAGAGTATATCACTCTACCTACATTAGCAAAGGTGAGTATATGCACTGGAAAACACTTCATTTAGCAGTGAAAGACCAAGAGCCAACAACTCGCAATGCAAAGGGTGATGTGTGGCATTCCATTGACACATTAATTCAAATGTGTGATAATGATGATTGGTCGTAGGATAATCTCAGCGATTTTAAAGAGAACCTTCAACTACTAAAAAAATCCTTCAAGACAGCATGGACTGACACTCAAATCACTCATTACATGGTAAATTCAAAGCACCTCAGATAGTCTTAGTACTAAGTTTGTGTTTAAATTTCTAAATAAATTTCTTGTTTTGCAGCACATTATTTTTAATCATTTGCCATACTTCATCCAAAAGTATGGGAATCTAGGTATATGGAACACCCAGGGCCTGGAGAAGTCTCATTACATGGCTAGAAATTCCTACTTTAGACACACACAACATGGAGGCTCTCAAAATAAGGCAAACAGTTTGAAGGAGTTATTTCAGTGGTTTTATTGCAGAATCATTCATCGCATGTAACAAAAGCAAGAATTGGCCTCTTCAGCAACCGTGCAGGCAATAAAACATTTGCAACTTCGAAAAAGAAAGTGAGCAAATGCATTCAACAACTCAAGTGCTCTTGAAAGCCAAATCAGGTGGAGGGAGACAATGCAATATGCCAATCATCGGTGGAACAAGAGAGTTAGAGTTTAGATGATCTGATGTACCACAAATGCCTGTAGAATTAAATTCCGTATGTACCACAACTATTTCAACATTTTGATGATTTGCAAATATCATTTGGAACTTCCCCCTTGTATCTGATCATTTAATGTTTGCCATAATCTAGGAGTTCATTAGGGTTTCCTTTCCCTAAAGATAATGCCATTGTTGTGTATGTGTAGTAATATGCTACACGACCCCCAGTATATCCTGGCGAGTAACCAAAACATTCTCTCCCAAAAACCTTGTCGACAAGGATAAATTTTTCAGCATTTTGTGGCAGCATTGGACCACCTAAGAAGTAAGATAATGTCTTGAAAGCATAGGTTACAGTATTCCCCTCTTGTGAAATTCCGTTGTGGAAGATTAGGATGGGTGCCTCACATAAACTAGGAAGATACTGTCCTAGAGCTGCATTACTACCATGGAACTGTCTTCTTTGACGACGAAGAAAGTCTTCCTTTTCAGTAATCCATGACTGTAAAGAAAAGAAGTGTTTGTTTATGTGTGTGTGTGTGTGTGTGTGTGTGTGTGTGTGAGAGAGAGAGAGAGAGAGAGAGAGAGAGAGAGAGAGAGAGAGAGAGAGAGAGAGAGAGATGGGGGGTGGGGGTGGGGGTGGGGGGAGGATTTTATACCATGAAACTCTCATCTTGCAAAAAACGCTCATCCTTGCATAGGTTGACTGATCCAGTTGACTCCTGGGCTGGTCGCTTAAACCAATCCTCCATATCATGTTTACTAGTTGATGGCTTAAGATTATTTCAAATAGTTTGAAATGTGGCTTCATCGGGAAGGCTTTCTTTATACTTTTCTGCCTTTTCAAAGCATCCCAGTGGATTACTGGAGATCTCCATTGCCTCGTCATCACTACTGTCATCTAAAACAAATCCATTCCTCTCCTCCTGATACTTGGACATAGTGGCCAGTGCAAAGTCCTCCCGCAAACAAAAAATACTTTGTACATCATGAAGGAAAATGTATGACCTATCTCCAAATTTAAACTTTGGCACTCCTAGTAGCATTAAGGTGGCTTGCCGCTCATTGAAACTTGACACATCTAGAGGTAGCTTGATATCCGAGGTTTTCACTGAGAGAAGATTGCTTCATTTCACCTCTTTTGCTTCTTCTTCTTCAAGATCAATGGAATCCTCGATCTCCGTCACTTCAATATATTCCTCATAATTTTCCTCTTTTTTATTTGCTGGTAGATCGTGTTCCTCCATGACCTCCTTAGGATATTTCGTAAGACTTGTAAATAATCCATTTAAAAATATTGGAAATCCAAAGGATTCTTCAATCAGCTTGCACTCCCGTTCATGTAAGCTGCATCAATGGGGCCTGTACATGAGAGGCAGCTGATTATACTTCTTGTAAGACTGTCTTTTAGGATCACAGTCTTCTAAATGGACTACCACCATTTCACCAACATTAACCCTGCCCTCTTGAGTGTGAAGCTCAAACTTATCTTGTTCCAGCTTCAAGTGTTCACTTTGCCCAGCTATAAACACATCAAGATTAAATGGAACATTAAAAATGCAGGAGACCAAATCAAACTTATCACCAGCCCTAGACGAAACTGCAAAATCTAAAATCCTTTCATCAATCACTATAGGGTCTTCATAAATAACTGCCTCTTTTTTCTTTTGGATTGTTGCAACACATTGGGTACTCTGCAAAAAAGTAGGTGCTAAAAAATCCACTTCTCTCTTAAGTGAGTTTGGTAAAGTAAATTTTGGAGTAGAAGGGGACTCCATTTTTACAGATGGATCAGTATTAGGTTCCTCCAAACCTAGAGCAGGCTCCTCCAAACTCATGACAAGCTCTACAACAGATATATCAATGGGTTCTGTGAAGTCTACATTCCTCTTCATTGATGTTTTAAACAGCTCCGGCAATCTTCTTGGAACGTTTGCTTGGCCAACAATGCACTCGGGATCTATTTTTTGCCTCTTCCTCCTATGTGATCTTAATCCTGCCATTTATTTCATACTCACAAATATAAGTTTCATCAAACATAAATAAAAAGAAGATCACCACATGATCATATAAGTTTTGAACAATCTATAGCTAGTTATCTCACAGTTATTCCCAACTAATCATATAGAAAATAGCATAAGATGATTAGTATGGATAGAATGCAAAACTACTTTATAGTTCTGAAGAGTAAAATCCATACAAGTGGATCACGACACGCAGAGTACATAAACCAAAATCCACAGAGCTACTGGCACGCCATGATCCACTTAATGGGTTTCATACAATAGAATAGCTACCAAAAAATCTACCCATATTATTCTTCAAAAAAAACGTTTGTACAATTTCAAAAGAGGTTCACGGCACACGGAGTATGTAAACGAATGTCCACAACACTACTGGCGCACCATGATCTACTTAATGGGCTTTCATACAATGGAATACCTACCAAAACATCAAAGAATATTATTCTTCAAAAGAAACGTTTGTACAATTTCAAAAGAGGATCACGACGTGCGGAGTACGTAAAAAAATGTCCATAACATTACTGACACGCTGTGATCCAATATTAGTTGGTAAATTGTGAAATTGTCTTTTACATTTTGAAGGACAATTTGTAGACACAACTAAACTATGAACCAAATGAAAGTGAACAGATTGACTTTACCTTTGCCAGGACTAGACGTTGTTGTTGGAGTAGAGATTCAGGACTGGGAATGTTGTTTTGGGTCTTCAAGCTTCTGATTCGTGCACCTTGAAGGAGGCAAAGGCCTTCTTAAGTCTCTCTCTCTCTCTCTCTCTCTCTCTCTCTCTCTCTCTCTCTCTCTCTCTCTCTCTCTCTCTCTCTCTCGGTCTGTATTTAGCTTCACCAATATGATTTCTATCCTCCCCTTGATCTTTTCTCTCACCACACGAGTTATTCTCTCTCTCTCTCTCTCTCTCTCTCTCTCTCTCTCTCTCTCTCTCTCTCTCTCTCTCTCCCCCCCCCCTCCCCTTTTCATGCAATAATAGATATTACCATTGGCGTTTTTAACGAAGCAAGCCAAATATTATTGTACACGTGTTACAAGGACATGCATTAAATGGGTGGTATGACCACAATAAGTACTTTTAACAACCCAAAAATATGTGTACATTTATAGTAACAAATGCACACTTGAATTCATGATAAGAGAGAGAGAGAGAGAGAGAGAGAGAGAGAGAGAGACCTATCATCGAGACAACCTCTGCAACCAAGGTGCAAAGCTCCTTCAAGCGTTTTCTTCCAATTTAATTCCACCAAGAGATGTATTTCCGAAGTGTTTGTTGAAGTTGAACAAAGAGAGAGAGAGAGAGAGAGAGAGAGAGAGAGGAGGGGGGGGGGGGGGGGGGGGGGGGGAGAGAGAGAGAGAGAGAGAGAGAGATAGAGTTTCTGAGTGTCTGTTGGGTTTGAAAGAGGAAGATCGAGAGAGAGAGAGAGAGAGAGAGAGAGAGAGAGAGAGAGAGAGAGAGAGTGTGTTTTTGATTGCTTGCTTGGTTTGAAAGAGGAAGATACATAGAGAGAGAGAAAGAGAGAGAGAGAGAGAGAGAGAGAGAGAGAGAGAAAGAAAGAGAGGGATGTCACAAAATGGAGCACGACGCGTGATGGACTATTTTCTTTTCTTGGTTTTGAGTCCGTGCCCCGTGATCCATACAAAGAGAGAGAGAGAGAGAGAGAGGGGGGGGGGGGGGGGGGGGGGGATACAAGTAGTGGATCACGATGTGCAATAGGATATTATCTCATCTCAAAGCTGAGCTCGTGCACCGTGATCCACAGAGAGAGAGAGAGAGAGAGAGAGAGAGAGAGAGAGAGAGAGAGAGAGGAGAGAGAGAGAGAGAGAGAGAGAGAGAGAGAGAGGTAGGGGTTTAAAGTCTCAGACAATACAAAACACGATTTCTCACCACTCTACCTTGGAGTAAATAACAAAGCACTGAAACCAATGTCTAAAACTAGAGTGGGAGGGTTAGACAGATAGTTAGGGTATCCATATGGGTGCATACCATTGTAGCCATGTGGAAGAGGTGGTGGGGAAAACACCAAATGACAATTAAGGAGGGGAGGGGGAGGGAGGGACAGAGAGAGACAGAGAGAGAGTTAGGGATTTCAAGAATTGGTGCACGGCACGCGGTAGGCTATATTCTCCTTGCAATTTTCAGCTTGTGCGCCGTGATCCACAAAGAGAGAGAGAGAGAGAGAGAGAGAGAGAGAGAGAGAGAGAGAGAGAGAGAGAGAGAGAGAGAGAGAGAGAGAGAGATACTTTGCATTTTTCTCTTACAATGGAATGTCAAGAACCAAGGCAACAGGAAGGAAGGCAGGGAAAGGACCAGGGGTTGCAAAGAAAGTATGTGGAAGGCCTGCTTGTAAGAAGAAAACTTCAGGTAAACCAATGAAGACATTGAATAAACCAAGAATGAAGAATATTCAAAGAAACATGGGTTTATTTAAGGATATCAGAAAAGCTCAGAAATGTATTGAGCTTTGTGTCCCTAAACTTCCTTTCAGAAGAGTAGTAAGGCAAATTTGTGGGGTAACATGTGCTGGTACAATGAGATGAAAGGCTATTGCCTTGCTCTGTCTTCAAGAAGCAGCAAAAGAGATTTTACTAGAGTATTTTAATGGTATCATCATTGTTGCTGCTCATGCTCACCGGGTGACAATAATGGACAAGGATACTGAGATTCTCAAGAGAGTACGTTGGAGATACGATAAGCTCCTTATCCCTAATGAGTTTATTGACCCCCAAATGAAGAATATATTGTTAATACCACCAAGCCACCGTGATCATGGGGTTAAGATTCATGAGGTTACTATTGCTGCTAATGAAGAGGCCTAGAGGAGAAATTATGGACAAGTTACCACACTTAAATGAACGAAACAATGATATTTTACATTCCATGAAAGAAGGACTATTAGTAACCATTCCCTTGCTGATGGTACTAGGAAATTAACTCTGGATTCTGTTGATATTGGGATTTTGAAAGATCCCAATGCCCAAATTACACACTCTATTATTTATTCATGCCTAAAGTAAGTGCTCTTCTCTAACTTTGAGATCCTTTTTTTTGGTACTTGGTCTCTAATTAAATCCTTGTTTTTTATTGTAGCTTAATAAAGAGCCAAGTCCCTCAAGAAACCCATACTGAAAATATGTTTTAGATCCACAGTTGTCTGTGCCACTCCGGATAAAAAGCACCCCTCATGGCACATTGGAGAGATGGTTTGTCCATTGTCCAATGCTTCAGGTCACAACTCTGGTGTTTCCATACGAATCAAATAATCATTGGAGCCTTGTATGCATTGAACTGGACAAACAAGTGGTATGGACTATCAATTCCATACAAGGAACACATTCAGAGATAAGAGTGTGAGTGTTGATAAAACCTTGAGTGTTTATTTGGGCTATGGTTAATGACCTCAATATTGTTAATCACAAATAAACTTCATTGTTCATAGATGTGTAAAAATATTACTTCATGTCTATGGAAGGCTTTGTGGAAATCATGAACTCTACAAGTTAACCTTTAAAGCTGTCAAAGTGCCAAATCAGACAGATCCAAATTCCTGTGGTTGGAGATGTCTTCTCCATGCAAAGTACATACTAGAGAGTTTTTTTGCTTTGAACCCATTTATGTCAAAGGTATTTCCTTGCTATGGTTTGGACCAACTTGGTGCTATTATTAATTAAAGTATTGACCAGAAGTTAACCTAATTTTGGAGAATGTTGCAAAAAATTATACCTTGGAATATTTACAAAGGTATCGCACTTCAATAATTCAACATCTACTATCTCTTTCAACACCAAGAGTTTTAGATGCAGAAGACAGTTTTGTCGACGACCATCTAATAACTTTAACAATGACTGGTGATGAGGAAGTCATGCCAATTTCCACCACTGGAAAGCAAATCCCTAAAACTGACCCCATATTAGAGGAACAAACACCGGTATGCTTTGCAGTTGGAGTGGCTGAATCCGAAGTTGGGGTTGATCAATGTGAAGTAGACCAAGCCGTTGAAAATGCAGATGTAAAATGCTCCTCAGAGCCGAGGAATGCAATAGAGATTCTAGGCAAACTAGAGGAGGATAAGGGAGTACCTATTATTGTGGCACATGATCAATATGAGGAAGTACAAGATCCTATAATTGCTGATGTGAAGAGCTCTTCAAAGCCGAGAGAAGATACAGAGTGTCTTGACCATGTAGAGGAGGAGGCCAACGTTGCAAATCAAAGCCAGGAACAGACAACATAATAGGTTAACCATTCATCCATGGAAACTCAAGAGTCCTATACTACAGAACCACAAGAGGTGGATACCCTTGGCAATACAAAAGGGAACATCGACACTCAACAACAAAATGTCAACATTAGAAATGACCAGTATGGACTCTTGCTTCAAGTAGATATGGTTGTTCCGGTAATATCCATTGTACTTAAATAATATACTCTTTTTTGTTTCTATCTACCTATATGTATGCACACAATGATTGCAAAGACTAATTATCTTGGATCTCAATGTATTTTTGCTGCTATGACAGCAGTACAGTGTACATACAGAGCTCCACTTTACGTAGTTTCCGCTTGGAAAATCTCAGAGTAGTAATTCGACCAGGCACAAAGGAATTTTTGAATTTTTTGATTCCTCGATTTAGGGTTGCTACCTGGTCCTCAATGCAAGCCCAAAACCTGAATCCCCTTGTTACCATAGTTTGCAATTGGCTGAAATTCAAAGATCGGATTTTTATTTTGTGTGTAGTCAAAGAAATTATAATACCATTGTAGGACATTTCCACCCAACTAAAGCTAATGTACCACTTTTTTACAAGACCTTTGAATAGATCAATGTGCCTTATGGTGCTCTCAATACTTTGTTGATGGATGACACACCACATAAGGGTTTACTTAATCCACCCGGCACTACTATTTCCCCACCTTTATTTGAAGGGCATCTTCATGATTTTTACCTAGAGGACATTTTGGTCCCATACCTGCAAGCAATGTACTTAAGCCCATTTGAGCACATCAAAAATTGTACTTACAAATGTACTTAGTAATTCATTGTTTATACCTTAAATTGGTACTGTCTACCTCTCTATGTGTTTTGAATACTCAGAGAGAGAGAGAGAGAGAGAGAGAGAGAGAGAGAGAGAGCCTTGAGAAAACACTTGATATTAAAATTAAAATAGTCAAAAAAGTTACATTTCATTGAAGCCATTCAGGCTAGATTACATGGGCACAATTTGAATACGGCCAGAAAGATCTCCACAAAAAAAAGCTTCTCCCTTCGTTGCATTACTCTTCGTCCGCCCAACAAGAAATAAAAGTTTACAGAGTCAATGTCGGCAGTCTCCTCCACTATGTCATGTAGAAGTTGCAAAAGATTGCATTGCTGCTTTATTGTAATTATTGTCATAAGATTTAGGTCTTTGTCCACCGCTTCCACGTATATGACAACATTGTTTGCCAAACTTGCTGCCTCTTGATCCATAGGCACATAGCAATCTTCAACAATGTGAGAAGGCTTGTACCAGAAAGAGATTATTAATGTCTATGTCGCAAGCATATACTTGAAAATGAAAGTGTCAAGAGCAATCTTGCAACATATGCCATCTGTTTCTTTCACATTCTACCCTCTATCAAGAAGATTATCACACAAGAAGGAATCGAATGATTTACAGAGCAGCATAGTTTTAGCAACATGTACTTTGGAGGTATGAAATAGCTCAATAAAGAGACCAACAAGACATAAATTTGCAAGTTTCACCAATTTAGTGGGTACAGAGTTTCAGAGAGACCTCTGAACACCCCTATAGAGCCTCCTCCTCAATGCCTCACTCATTGTTGTGTCGGGAATGGGCCAATCCACGGAGTTCAATTTGGTTGGTAGTGGAACCTTCACCAACACTCCTCTCTAATTCCTTTGATTGAGTTGGTAGAAATGGTCGTAGAAGAAAATACCCTCGTTGTCGTGCAGCTCCGCTCCCATGCTAAGAAAGATACCAGAAAAATGCACATCAAGCTTATTTGAAGATTACTTGATTAATGGTCAGTGATCAAGGCTTGTTAACAAGCCAAGTTTAATAATTATTGTATGCCAGATGCGACTTAAAAGGGCCAACTGATGCCTTAATGATCACTGATCGGAGTTACGATTGCCAAGTTATTGGCCGTTAAAGAATCACCGGGGGCTGGTTCCCTACTAGTCTGGTCAGCTCCGGTGGATTTCCATTTGGGAATTTTTGACTTCGACCAAGTTCCGAAATGTCATTCTATGCAGAACAATGATTGCAAGATATACCCAGCCTAGTTGCGGCAAGGAAGCTCTAGAGAAAATAATCATATGCAAAAGGAATGCTTTTCTCCAAAGCCACTCACTTGTACTTGCGTCTTGAGGGCAGGAGATACTGACGGGGAAAACGAAATTCTGATGATATTTTCATATTAGGGCTAATGGGAGCCTTGATGCTGGCATGTATGCCAAATGTGGTTATGTATGCTGTTAGTTACGAAGAAGCACAAAAAGTTCTGGATGAGACCTTTATTCGAAATGTCCGCTCATGGAGCATATTGATTGTGGGATATTCCTAGCGGCCACACTGGGAGTGCTTGGTACTGCTTGCCAAATACGTATGCCAAATGTGGTGCCCAAGGGTCAATGGCGGCCGGGGAGCAAAGGCCACCCGCCCAAGGCAAATGGTATGGCCACCCTAAAGAGTAAAAGGGTGTGAACTAAAGAGAGAAGAAGAGGTGGAGCATGTAAAAACAGCGGGTAGGCAACATGGACGGGAGAGAAGAGTGCTCGGACGGCGATGCGCATGAAAGGAAAACCTCATAGCTTGCCATGGAGATCCTAATCGGCACCATCTTCGGCAGATTTTGCACTGGTAAAAATCCAAGATGCCACGTCATGGAGCCGGTTCATGCCACATCGGTGACGCTGGGCTACTGAGAGGAGTTGATAAAAGATGGGTTTGTTAGGGCATAAAGGGAGGAGATAATAAGAGAGGTTCAAAGGAAGGCAAGAGGGGGGGAAGAGGAATCGGAGCAAGGTGCAAAGCTCCCTCTCTCTTGATCTCATGCTCAAAAAGCAAAGTACTTAATCTCTCTCGCTCTCTTTCTCTCTCTCGGCCCTTAAGAAGAAAATGGATATGGAGAAGGGCATCGAGCAAGGAGGATAGCGAGGTGAAGGGCAAGAAACAGTGGAAAGTGGTTAGAAGCGGGGAAGGCAGGAAAACAAGCCAAGAGGAGAACGAGCATAAAGGGAGGCTCAAAGCTTGGTAAAAGGAGCAAGGGAAAGATCTTGGTATTGAACCAAAGCAAGAGAAGAAAGCAGGAGAAGGAATGCACGGTAAACAAAGCAAGGTAAGAAGCAAGAGGAAAGAACGAGGCAGGCCAAGTAGGGGTTAAGGGACTCGAAGCAAGTCGAGTAGAGGTGAAGATAAAGATCATGAACAGTAGATAAGCCAATCCAAATTGCATAAAGCAGGAAGTTACAGGATAATTGGTAATAAATGAAGCTTGATGATCGAGGCAGTGAACTGAATTGAAGCTTGCAGAATCCGCGAGGTATTTGAAGCAGATAAAGCGGCAAAGGAAAATTTCCATCATCGTCATGCATTAGAGATTGAATTAGCATTTTGTTAAGTCTGGTGTCATTAACGACGACCCGATTAATCCTGTAAACGGGAGCTTAAACTCCTAGTTAGTAGATGATCCAAGTGATGGTGATGTTAATAGCCCGCCTTGGCTAAGGACTAAGTTGTACTCAAAGTAATAATCAATTAATTGATGATTATGGTGATTGCCAGAGCTGTCAGTGTCTCTTGTTCTCTCTCTTTCACACCTCCCATAGCCAGAGGCCCGACGCTTGCCTGGCTCATGTAGCGAACACATATCACCCGACATCGTCTGCCAGGCTTTTGCTAGTTCTGCCAGCTTATTGCAAGACCCCAATATGAGCATGGGTCACAAAGATGAGACCTATAATGCACTCCAGTGGCTCCCATTCCTCATATGAGGAAGGATAAACATGTGTGAATGTAAGAGAATAGAAATAAATACAAACATCTATATAACCTAATTATATACCTGTAATAAGAGAAGAAAAAAACGATTCATATTTGAAATGTAAGATAACATTTATAGAGGAGTGCTAAATAATTAACTTACAATTGCACCGTGGATTATGCACCATGGTGACATCACCACCATTAGCAATCCCATCAGAGTGAGTGAAAACATGTTGAACAAAGACTTCTTTCACAGTATTCTTACCAACCTCGACTTTGAAATCCAGAACTCTTGCTTTCCATGCAGGACGAAACATATTTGTTGCTTTCAAGCTTTTTCTCCTTCTTGGCTGCATAAGAACCTAAGCACTTTTGCTTATCCTCTGCTCTTGCCACCTATAATCTGTAATGAGTGAGTTTGAGATTGAGATAGTGCTTATGCTACTACATGGTCTTCTTGGCACACTAATGGTGAGGCTAGTAGTTGGAGATAGTGTAAAGCAACCTCTAGAACTTCTTGGGTGGGTAGAAGACAAAGCTATAGGTATAATGGAGGGAGAATGAGTTTTGAAAGCCTTTCATAAAGGTAGTGGATATGTTTAATGAAGGGAGAGAGTTAGCTATCAATCAGTAAGTCAGGTGTTAGCAACTTGACGACTACTGGCAATGGGCCCTACTTTGTGAGACGAGGAAGCTACCTTATGAAAATGGGACAAAACTCAATATTTAAAAATGTTTTCTTTCATTTTTGTGTTATTTTCCATTCATTTCTACGTTGCGTAAGGTTGTTGCTCATTGGTCTCTCTCTTCAATAAGGCCCTCCAAATGACCTCCAAAATCTCCTAATGCAAAAGAAAGATTTCTCTTCTTCATAGTTTAAAAAATTTATCAATCATTGTCTCACCTCTATGTCAACATATGTATTCACTAGAAATACACAATATAACGTCGTGTTCAAGTATAAAACGTATTTTGTTAGCATGAATTTTCCTTTATTTATCTATACTATTATAATGGGGGAAGGGATTCCGACCCCTCTCCCCAAACACGTTCCCAAACCTCCTCATTCCGAAGCCTTCAGGGAGTGTAGTCTGAGCGAAATTGTGTGTGTGTGTGTGTGTGTGTGAGAGAGAGAGAGAGAGAGAGAGAGAGAGAGAGAGAGAGAGAGAGAGAGAGAGAGAGAGAGAGAGAGAGAGAGAAGCTTAGAAAGCTGGACTCTGGAGCCTGATAGGCATGTTGTGATTAAAGCTCACAACAGAGAAGCTGTCAAATCTACCAAAAGCATTGACTGAGAGAGAGAGAGAGAGGGGTCTGCTCAGGTGAATCGAGCATGCACTGGCGGAAGTGGGCATCGAATCCCATGCCATGCTCCTCGAAATTCCCTCATCTGGTCCAGCTCCTCTTCAGAGATCAGTAAGCACAACAATGGTCCAATCTTTGAGTGATCTCAACCAAATCTTGCTACAACTGCCTCACAGGATCGACGAGGTCGATGGGTGCAGTGGTGGGTAGTGTGGGAATTGCCCATGGCCGGGAACGCGCTTCGGTTGCATCGTAGAAGAGAAGCACACTGATGTAATAATCGAAGAGCATATTGTCGAGGGTGGAGAGCTGAAGGGTGGTGATGGGGGTGCTGGTGGTGAAGGTAACTGAGGGATGCAGGGGCTGGGTGGTGAGGTTGATAAGCTTGACAGGCTCCCGTGAGAGGTCGAGGGAGCCTTGACTGAAGATATTGAGGATTGTCATAGCGTTGCTGAGTACTTTGGACATTGGCAGAGGTGATGAGGGATAATGAGGCAAGAAGTAGAGAGCAAAGCTCTCCTTGCAAGAGTACACAAAGCTGCAGGTTTCAAACGGGCGAGAGGCGAGAGAACCACCCTGCCCCACTTAAGTTCTAGCCAATGTTCACAAAAAATCATTTTTCCTAGCATACAAAATTCCCTTTCTTGAATTTCTAAGAGAAACTTAGGTTTATTTTTGGGCTTTGACACTAATTATCTCTATTTTGGGGTGAAATTTCTCCTTTTTCCCTTGCCTTCACTCGGCATCTTTGAAATTGAAAATGGCATGATAATGGCGGAAGGGAGAAATGCGGAGCTTTTCATAGCCGAGGCTTGAGGCTAGAGAGAGAGAGAGAGAGAGAGAGAGAGAGAGAGAGAGAGAGAGAGAGAGAGAGAGAGAGAGAGAGAGAGAGAGAGAGAGAGAGAGAGAGAGAGAGAGAGAGAGAAGCTCAGAGAGATGGAGCTTGATAGACCTATGTTAAGTGTGAAGAGAAGCTTGGAACTCGGAAGCCAGACTTGGAAACAAGCTGCACAACACACACACACACACAAGCTCAAAGAGATGGAGCTTGATAGTACTATGTTTGTAAGTGTGAAGAGAAGCTTGGAACTCGGAAGCCGTACTTGGAAACAAGCTGCACAAAACACACACACACACACACACACACACACACACACACAACCTATTTACAGCTCTAATATAAACACCTTGACATTGCTTCCCAGAGACTAATTTTGGTGGCAAGAGATGTAGTCAGTAAGCGCCGTTAAGGGAGCTGCCTTAGTTTCATCAAATCTAGAAAGCTCTTGACGAGCATTGCGAGAGAGGGAATTTGCATAGACACGAGCTCTATGGAGGCCCATGAGCTAGGGAAAAGTGGTCTTAGAAGAAATGAGCTAGTCTTTGCCGGCAATCTTGCCAAGCTGGGCAGACGACTGGGTAACGTCCAGGATATCCTCCACCACTTGAAACAAGATATTGTCTGGTCATAGTTGCACAGAGCTTGGACATCGGCCTTTCAGTACTCTATTTTTCTCTATTTTGGTGTAAATTTTCACCTTCTCCCCTCACCCACCACCGGCATTTTTGAGCTTGAAAACGGCACGATATTAAGTTGAGACACATTTTCCCCGAACATTCACGCACAGACTCCGAGGAATGTTTCAAAAATCAATTTCACAAACATACAAATTCCCTTTGGGGTAGTTTAAAAATTCAAAGAGAAAATGTTTACAGCCCCCCTCCCCTTGACAACTGGTAGCATCTGCTTCCTCCAACGTACCTGGCGGCCTGCAACACAGGAAACAACGAGGGCCAACCGAGTGGTCTCTGTAGCTCTACGGTTGTACACACACACACAGGTGCTTCTTCTTAGATAAAGGCGGCACATTTTTTGTTGTGTGTGTGTGTGTGTGTGTGTGTGTGTGTGTGTGAGAGAGAGAGAGAGAGAGAGAGAGAGAGAGTATTGTTGATGGCCGTCCCACGTCCACCTTACACACACACAGAGAGAACTACCCTTTTGTTCTTTTTTGGGGGAATTACCAAAATACCCCTCTAATATTTGGAAACTCCCAAAATATCCCTCAAATTTCAAAAATTCCCAGAATACCCCCAATTTTTTGTCATAAATTCCCAAACTGCCCTTGAGATTTTCTAAGATTCCCAAAATATCCCTATTCTTGAGAGAAATCTCTCTAAAGATAAAAAAATTTGTAGCTTTTTATAAGAAGAGTGGTTGTCTATCAACACAAGATGCTAAAACTAGAATTTGAGTTGGTTATGTAGCCTTTGGAGATAAATTACTCCGTATTCTTAGACATAGTCTAAAAATATGAAGTGGTTTTCTATCAACACAAGATGCTAAAACTAGAATTTGAGTTGGTTATGTAGGCTTTGGAGATAAATCACTCCATATTTTTCGACATAGTCGTCATTTTTTGCGAGGGAATTTCCCTGCTAAGCACTCAAAGACGGATCTCAGTTATAAAAAATGAATAAATATTAGAAAATCTTGAACAATCTGACCAAAATAGATAATAGGATATTTTGGGATTTTTTTAAATTTGAGGGATATTTTGGGAATTTCTACATATTATGTTGTCCTTTTGAAAAGCACAACTTTTCGATGGGCTTCCTATCTTGTACGTCGTCTCCTGGATTGCACATTTGAATAATGCTCTGGTGAAGGTGATGTACATGGGCATTCTTCGACGCTTTTTGATACAAATGGATAAGATTTACTGGGTGCACACTCCATGGCAAAATGCAGGATATAAGCCCATGTGGCTCTCCTTAGCTTATTGGTCTCAATCTGTCAATGATTTTCTTGATCAATCTATCGAACATGGAAAGGGAAATAAATGCATCATCTATCGACCAACAGGCAGACGATAAGCAAGATCACCTCGATGCAAAATAACCAACAAGAGGCACGGTCCATATATTGTAGTGTAGGAGCCTTAAATTATAAGGGGAGCTACCAAGCTGAGCACCATAGCCACCATAATAGGAACTGGGAGCCCCTTTCAACGTGATTGTTGCCTTAAGGTCTCCTTGCTCTCTCTCTTATTTCTCCCATCAGTGAGCGTGAGCAATCATGCACACGTGCACCTCGAAGGCATTTGGAATTACACTAGATGCGGATATGGGGAAAGGAATTCATGATGATATGGTTCGCTAGGGGTTACTGAAAGAAAACGGGGTGCTTGGCATTGCCTTGGTTAACATGCAGGATCAAGAAGCTCTTGGCTGTTTTTAACATTTGCAAAGAGCTCCAAATGCAAATTGCGATGATATGGTTAGTCAAGTGGTTGATGAAAGAAAACGGTGTGCTTGGCTCTGCCTTGCTAGAAATGTATTCCAAATGTGGTGCACTTCATTAAGCACAAAAAGTTCTTGAGGAGCTTCCTTTCCGGAGATGTCGGGGGGAGAGAGAGAGAGAGAGAGAGAGAGAGAGAGAGAGAGAGAGAGAGAGGAATCTCTTGCCTATTTTTTGTTGCGATGGAGCCTCGCAAGAGTGAATTGATCACAATATATGTCCAACCGTAGGATTAGGAAGCTTTGGGCTATTTTGAGCAGATGCAAAGTGAGGGCATCTCTCTAGATGAAATGATGTACACTAGCACCTTATGCTGGTAGTCTTGCATTGTTGAAGGAAAATGTCATGCTTGGTATTCCGTCGGTCGACATATATGCTAAATGTGGTGCACTTCCTAGAGTACAAAAAAGTGCTTGAGGAGCTTGCCATGCGTGAGCATCGCTGGAAGCCTCACCATTCTAGAAAACTAGGTTATTTTTTTGGGGTTTGAGGGTAAGAGGGGCCATGCGGGCGGCCCTGTTTTACTATTACTATTACTATCTAAACTAACATAATATGGCGGAACGGGGAGCCCTTTACTCGTGTCGAAATCTGCAACATGAAGGCTAAACTCCAAAATTGAGAGAAGCCCCTGTGCACATGATAAAGAGGGAGAGAGCAAAAGAGAGGCAGGACGCCCAAGGCAACCGCCATACTGGTATATATTAAAAAGGAAGGCCTCAGATCCATGGGGCAGGATCTAAAGCTTTCCATGGTTCTTTTCACCTTTTCTGGCTAGGAACTGGGACCGTTTGAGCTACCAGCAATCCTGATACGCCACAAATTTTCCAGTGACTCTGCAATGTATCTGTCCTCGAGATGAGGTTTCTCGAGATGCGGGTTCTCTCTCTCTCTCTCTCTCTCTCTCTCTCCCTCTCCAGAATCCAGATTCCACATCTCTCTCTCCCTTTTTCAGACCTGATCCAAACGCTCTCTACACGATGGTATCCCTTTGTGCTGCTAATCCTGTGAACATGCTTGGCCAGGGCTCTTCATCAGCTAAAAGCGCTCTATCAAATAGCCACGCGAGAGGGTGCTCCTCCTCCTCGAACCTGCTTGGACATTTTTAAAAGAGATTCCACTTGATGAGCAGAGATTCCACTTAAAATCAGACTTCCATCATTTCAATGTAATCTCTCTCTCTCTCTCTCTCTCTCTCTCTCTCTCTCTCTCTCACACACACACACACACACACAAGAAGTGTTTCAATATAAGAAGTGGGGGATAATGCAGGTGCTAGAGAATTTGCTAACGAAAACTCTCTCTCTCTCTCTCTCTCTCTCTCTCTCTCTCTTGTGCTGAGCACATAAGCACAGCCAACCACTCTGCAGTCACCCACTGACCGTTCACACCTTTTCTGTGAGAGTTGCTGCTCTAGCCACCAGAAAAATCAAGCCCTGGAATTCACAGCCAGCCAACCAACGAGGGTTTTCCTCTTGTTCAACACAAAAATGCATGGTTGTGCTTATGTGCTCGTCTTCTTGGGTGACCGAAGGCAAACCTCTGAGCGGCTGTGATTATGTGCTCAAAGTTGCAGGCTGAACACCCACCAGGCCAGATTTCGTGACCGGCTTTATGTGCTAAAGCTCTCTCTCTCTCTCTCTCTCTCTCTCTCTCTCTCTCTCACACACACACACACAAGGCTTCAATATAAGTGGGGCATAATGCAGGTGCTAGAGGATTAACTAATGAGTGCAAGCTCCTGATTTGATCATCCGGAGATGATAGGATGCAATAATCACATTTTGGCTTGAGCTAATTAGGCTCTTAAATATCATAGAATACTGAGTGGCACTTGCAATGGCTTCTCGTTTGTAAAGGATTTTGTAAGTCTGGCCAATAGCTAGCTTGGATATGGGTTCAGGTTATTGTGTGTGTGTGTGTGTGTGTGTGAGAGAGAGAGAGAGAGAGAGAGAGAGAGAGAGAGAGAGAGAGAGGGGGGCGGTAATCACACCCTGACCCTACGAGGCAATAACCTCTCCACACCCCTCCACCCACCTGTGAGGCTGTGGCCACAACTTTCGGCTACCTACCACAATGGGGCAATCAATCTTGATGGCGAACTAGGATAGTATGTGGTCGACATCACCAGGGCAGCACAATGGCAGGCTAGTACTCCGGCCTCTGCATCGAAAGCAGGGGCTTCGTCACTTGCATGCAAGAGCTGGCGATGGTGGCCACCACTCCCCTAAAGCAATGACAGGGCGTGTGATTGTGCATCCAGCTGTCTCTCTCTCTCTCTCTCTCTCTCTCTCTCTCTCTCGCTCTCTGTGTGCAGGAGATGGCTCGCCGGACAAGCTACCTTCAAATTTGGAAGAGCCGCCGTATCGGAGTTCTAGGAGTAGGTTGAGGCGGGTAGAGCCATGGGCGGCCTGCCCGAAGTTTCCGAATAGAAGAATGTAGCCGCCCACAGTCCGGACGTTGGCCACAGGCGATGCTAGCAATGGCCGAGCTACAGGAGTTAGGCCCATCACTAATATGGCTGCTCACTAAGCACAACAAGCAGTTGGAATCGAAACCAAGCCACCAATTCAATGTCAGCTTGCAAGGGGTCGTGGAATCATGCGTTGTGCTCTGGCTTATATATTGGCGGGTAGTTATTGTAAACATCTCTAGAAAGGGGCTGGGCGGCATGCTGGTGGATGGTTGCTCTAAAGCTGTGCAGAAGGAATTCCTGTAGTGGAAGCTAAGTGCCCATTGAGTGGCCGCTGGCGATGATTGGGCGTGCTGGTCGTCCTTGCCTTGGAGCAATGGTCGCAAGAGTAGATTGGCGCCTTCTGTTCGTCCATGCAGCTAATAAGTAGAAGCTTTGTGGGGTCTGCAAGGTCAAGCGGGAAGGTGGGAAACACGAAAAATCTGCTTGGAGGTGGTGTGCGAAAGGCAGACGCCATCGACGGAGAGATGGCCGAACAACCATTTGCAAGGGGGGGGGAGCCATAGGGCGTGCTGATTCTGGAGGGACTTGGGGCTACCGCCGAGGTTGCTATTGGCCACGCTGCTGGGCGATTTGAGAGGTGGCTCAATGTATTGCACTTTGTAGAGCTCTGCCTCCTTGTTTACTCCGAAAAGAGAGAGATAGCCCCAAGTCAACAAAGGGCACGGCCAGCCAGCCAGCCAACAAACAGGTTGGAGGAAATGGTCTGCGGTGAGCTTCGAGGTCTTGAGCACAACACGAGATTCGGCCGGAGGATCAAAGGTGCAAAACGTGCCAGCTAGGTGAGAAACAGGCGGGAAGCTCAGGCAAAGCAACAGGCGGGAAGCTCAGGCAAAGCAAGAAGCGAGTTGGCTGGGAAAGATAAGGCTTGATCTACACCGGCCAGCATGCCATGCTCTGACCATGAAAAGAACTTGCCATGTTAGCACATGAAACTGCACATCTCCATTCGACTTGAATGGCTAGAGCAGTTGTGCTCGTGCTGTGAGAGAGAGAGAGAGAGAGAGAGAGAGAGAGAGAGAGAGAGAGGGAGGGGGGGAGAGAGGCTGTAACCACATCCTGATCCTATGAGGCAATAACCTCTCTACACCCCTCCACCCATTTGTGAGGCTGTTCCTACAGCTTTTGCCTGACTAGCTTAATGGGGCAATCAATCTTGATTGCGCACTAGGATACTATGTGGTCGACATCACCAAGGCAGCAAAACGACAGGCTAAGTACTCAGGCCTCTGCATCAAAAGCAAGGGCTTCGTCACTTGCATGGAAGAGCTGGCAGTGGTGGCCACCACTCTCCTATAGCAATGACAAGTCGTTTGATTGTGCATCCATCTCTCTCTCTCTTTCTCTCACTATAGAACTTGCAAAGCGTATACCGCATCTCTTTATCGCGTTTTGTAGAGAGAGAGAGAGAGAGAGAGAGAGAGAGAGAGAGAGAGAGCAAAATGGGGTGGCCAAAGGAGAGAGAGGGGTGCTGGAAGGATTTATTTTGTAAATTAAATATTACCGCATATATTATCGCGATTATTATCACGTATATTTTCGCGCGTATTATCACGTATATTATCGTGCATACAACCGCGTATATCACCTCAAAAATTTTTTAAAAAAAGAGAGCGCGGTATGCCGCGTTTTTTGCAGCATACCTTGCTCTTCTACTCCTACCGCCATAGCACTTGCAGTCGTATTCTCTCCTTCGCTCCCTCCCAAAGCTCACATCCCTCTCTCTTCTTCTCTCCCTCTCAAAGCTCTCTCTCTCTCTCTCTCTCTCTCTCTCTCTCTCTCTCACACACACACACACACACACACACACACACACTTTCTCTCCTTCACACACACACGCACGTACACACACGTGCACAATCAATCTTTGGTGGAGCGTTCCATCACTTGACGATCGTTGGAGAGGAGAGGACGGACCGCAAGAGGGCTTTACACTAGAGGACCTCAAGAAGACTCAACTTCTAGAGGAACACAAGAGGTAAACTTATACAAAATCCCCCCTCCCCATCGTCTTAAACACAAACACACGCACATTAGAAAAGTTAGATTCAAAGATTTTGTACATCTTTCATGTTTGGTGTAGGTGCTTCTTGCTTGCTCGATTGACTTCATTTTGCTTGTTTAATTGATTGTTGTAGGCGTGTGATTAGTTTGTAGATACTTGCTTGTTTGCTTGGTGTGTAATTAGGGAGAGGGAGAAAGAGAATTAGCATAAATTTAATGGTTAATGTTAATTAATGTTATTAATGTTAAATAGATGTTTAAGTAGAGAGAGAAAAAATCAAATTGAACATCACACCTACACATTAAACTTCTTGTATGTTTAGTGTTAAATTAGTGTTAACATAGAGTGAATTGATGTGTGAAAGATGTGTATGTTTAAATAGAGAAATAAAAATAGAGAGACAAAAAGAAAAAACTTAAACATTAGAAAAAAAAGTGATAAAGTATGATAAATTGTACATTAGAAAAAGAGTTTAAAGAAAAATTAGAGAGAGAAATATTCAATTTAGTGTATGTGAAAGTAGAGAGTGGAAGAGAGGAAAAGAGAGAGAGAGAGAGAGAGAGAGAGAGAGAAGAGAAATTATAATTAGAGGGAGGAGAAAAGAGATGAGTGAAGAGCAATTAGAGAGAGGAGAAGTGTTAAAATAATGTAAATTGGATGAGAGAGAGAAGAAGAGAGATTAGAGAGAGGAAAAGAGGAATAGCGGGTGTAGAGAGAGTGGAGATAGAGAGGAAGTAGGGAGAGATTGTTAGATTAGAGAGAGAAACAAAGATAGAGGGTGTAGACAGAGTGTGTAGAGAGGAAACGAGAGTAGATAAAGGGTATAGAGAGAGAGATTATGTGGAGAGAGAGAGAGAGTACAAAGAAGGTAGAGATAGATATTAGGTAGATAGTGGATAGATAAAGTTATGGTTTATAAAGAGATTAGAGTGTAGAGAGGTGTACATAGGTTAGATAGAGTGGGGGTAAAGATTATATAGATTAGGTAGAGAGACAGAATACGTAGAGAATAGAAATAGGGAGAGTTGAGATTAGGGGATAGAGCGAGTAGAGAGAAGATATAGAGATTAGATAGATAAGGTTAGTATTTGGAAAACGATTAGGGTATAGATAGAGGTGTGAATAAGTAGATAAATAGGATTTAGAGATTAAGTAGATTAGGTAGAGAAGGTGTAGAGATAGAGATTAGGTAGAGAGAGAGAGAGAGAGAGAGAGAGAGAGAGAGAGAGAGAGGTTAGGATGTAGAGGGAGAGTAGAGAGGGGTTAGGATGTAGATAGAAAGCCACAGGATACATAGAGTGTAGAGATAGATAGAGGGACTAAAGAGAGTGTAGAGATTTACCTCTATTTTAGCGCTCTCTCTATGTTTAGAATGTAGAGAGTCCCCTTGGTAGATATAGGGATTAGGTTTAGAGTAAATAGATAAGATTAGGATTTAAGAAGAGATCAGAGAGGTGTGGATAGAGTAGATAGAGATTTAGGTAAACTAGGTAGAGAGGAAGGATACGTAGAGAGTGTAGATAGAGATTAAGTAGAGGGGGAGAACACGTAGAGAATAAAAATAGAGAGAGTTGAGATTAGGGGATAGAAAGTAGAGAGAGGGTAGATATAGAGATTTGATAGATAAGATTAGGATTTAGAAAGAGATTAGGGTGTAGAGAGAGGTGTGGATAGAGTAGATAGAGAGGATTTAGAGATAAAGTAGATTAGGTAGAGAAGGTGTAGAGATAGAGATTAGGTAGAGAGAGAGAGGCGTGGATATAGGTTAGGATGTAGAGGGAGATTAGAGAGTGGTTAGGATGTAGGTAGAGAAACAAAGGATACATAGAGTATAGAGATAGGCAGAGGGACTAGAGTGTAGAGATTTATTTCTAGATCTAGCACTCTCTCTATGTTTAGAAGGTAGAGAGTCTAAGGGTAGATATAGAGATTAGGTATAGAGTAAATAGATAAGATTAGGATTTAGGAAGAGATCAGAGAGGTGTGGATAGAGTAGATAGAGATGGCGTAAAGTTTATGTAGAGAGGGAGGATACGTAGAAAGTGTAGATAGAGATTAAGTAGAGGGTAGATAGATAAGGTTAGGATTTAAGAAGAGATTAGGGTTTAGAGAGAGATGTGGATAGAGTAGATAGAGGGAGTACAAAGGGTGAGATAGAGAAATGGAGGATGCATAGAGTGTAGAGATAGATAGAGGGATAGAGAGAGTGTAGATAGAGATTAAGTCGAGGGTAGACATATAATATTAGGATTTAGGAAGCGATTAGGGTTTAGAGGGAGGTGTAGATGGGGTGAGATTAGGTAGAGCGTCAACACAACCTTGTCCTCCCAACCAACACCGCCTTGCACACACATTTAATCATTCGCACGATTTTGAGTTTGTTGAAGCTACCCACAACCCCAACTTTACAAACTCCTTGAGCAATTGCAGCTTCTCAAGGACACCAAATTTTGGTTTGCAGAAGCTCTAACATCCATCTAACTCAAATAGGAGAAGGAAGAACTCCAAAAGATGTGAGAAGCACATTCAATAGGGAAATGGTCAGTTTATCAAGAAGGTAAAGCCATTATCCAAGAGTTTTGAACTCCCAAACCGGCTCCCTCATCACCTACACCTTCTTAGGTTTTGTTCATTTTATCTTATCTTCCCTTTATCACACCTCGCTAGACCCTTACTCCTTAATTGAGATGTATCCAACACTTGGGGGGGTCCACCTTTCAAAAATACCTATAGCACGTGCATTAAAGAGGTATTTTTAAAACCCCGGCTATACACACACTCTTCATCATGAATTAAAAGACCACCCATCTTCCATTATTCAGAAGGAGCTTTGTAATGTTTTTTTTTTTGGTGCCATAGGTCATATCTGACCTTCATGAATGATAATTAAATCTATCTGCCTATCTATATCTACCTATCATAGATGTCATATTGAGAAGAATGCACAATCATTGAGAATGTAAAATGGACGCGAGCACAAACATGGAAATTGCAATGTAAATGGCAATGGAAATGCTACAAAGTTTCAAATACAATGCTTATCTTAAAGGTTATGAGTGTGCTCCTAGTACTAGAACTATGATCATGCACAAAGATTCTTAAGTCAATCATCAACTACATCAGCTTCCAAATCACTGGTTGATTTGACTCAATCTTCAATGTCAAAGATGAGTATACAAAGCCTCTACAATAAATAGATCTCCTTGTGAGAGAAGAGTATAAAGAAGAAGCGACCAATATTTGTTGATGTGAACTATGTGCTTGAAGAAGACAGTCATAGGCCAGATAACTTTATACAAGTCAACAATAAAGATTCTCATCTGGGCCATCCAAATTGGATGGACTAGATGAGCATCTTTATTTTTGAAAATCCATATGGCGGTAATATGTGGGGTAATATTCGAGGTAATATGTGCGATAATATGTGAGGTAATATTTGCGGTAATAATCGTGGATATATTACCGCTTTTATTATCGCGTATACTGTTGTCAAACCACTACAGCGTCCTTTGCCGGTGTTATTGTAGCACGTGCAATATTTTCTCTTTTTATTTTCCTTTGTTAATTGATGAGAGTCGCAATGGAGAGCCCACACTGTGGCTAGGAGAGGAAAGTGTGTAGATTTAAGTCATGGCTGAAAATATGAGAGAAGCAAGGTCAGATGTGATCAAGAGCTGAGCACTCAAGTAGTGTGTGGTACTCAGACTCTCAAACTTGCAGTGTGCACAATGTGCACAATCGATTTGACACTTCTCCATTGTCCCAATGCCCTGTCTCACATCGAAGGGAATAGGGGCTAAGCCAAATGGCTGCAATAGGGCGTATCATCGAGAACGGGATACGCTCAAACATGTAAATGTGAGTACTATTTTCTCTTTCAGCAAGAACATGGTTTTGTAGTTGGGGGAAGTATGGGTGGCATAATGTATAAAGCGTGACCCACCGGATTTCTCCCAAGCCATAATACATTGCATTGCAGAAAAGCCTCATTCACTTGGGAGTCAATTGAAGCATCATGTAGCAATTGTAATGCATCCCATCTCCCAAACCACTTCTTTATGACTTGCATCCATCCCGTGCTCAAAGATCTTGCTTTTATGCGTCTTTTGAACTTTTTTGCTTGCTTCCTATGTAATTGTTTTCTTGCTTCCTATGTAATTGTAGGAAGTCAATGTGAGGGGTTTTGATGCATCTTTATCATGTACTCCACAACCCTTTCCATACGCATAACCTCAATTGGAAGAGATCCTGACTCAAGAAGTAGGAGCATATATGGTGTTCTATCTTATCTTGGAGAAAGTTTGTAAGAAAATGATTTTAGACATTCTCAAACTTTTTCCAAGCAGACTTTGAGATTCTCTGTTGGAATTAGGGTTGCAGAGAAACACACACAGCTTGGAGAAGATGAAGGAAGCTCAAGGCACACAATAGAGAGTGTGTTACTTAGTGTGCAATGGAAAGATAGTTAGCCCTAGAGTGATGGGCGTATATACAATGCACGGGGGAAAAAACCTCCTAAAGAGGGAGAAAATGCCCCGGCGGTCCTAGTGTGTTCACACACATCACTACCATATGTATATGGTAACAAATCCCCCCTGGAGTGATGCGGTGAACGAGAGCTGGCACATGAGTAAAGGGAAGTGCCATGCCCTGAGGACAGGATCATTCCACAAAGGGGAGTAAGCCCAAAGCTTTGCGAAAAGCTTCAAGCTTCTCACGAGACAATGCCTTTGTGAAAAGATCTGCAAGGTTGTCCTGTGTTGGCACATAAGCCAAGCTGATCTCTCCTGCTGAGAGCCTCTCCCTGACATAGTGGTAATGCACCTCAATGTGCTTTGTGCGAGCATGAAAAACTGGGTTCCTCGCAACTGCCAATGCGCTCTGACTGTCAGTGTAGATAGTGTTGGCAGTGTCCTGTCCAACACCCAAGTCAGCCATAAGGCGTCTGAGCCATACACACTCAACCGTAGCTGTGAAGACTGCCCTGTACTCAGCCTCACAACTCGAAGTGGCCACAGTAGGTTGCTTCTTGCTCAACCATGATATACATGAACTGCCAAGCATGAAACAAAAACCACTTGTGGACACTCGCGTGTCAAAACAACCAGCCCAATCTGAGTCCGAAAAAGCATGTAAGTCTGGCGGCAATGATCCCCCCTTGGGATAAAACAAGCCAAGATGTAAAGTGCCACTAAGGTAGCGGAAAATCCTCTTGACAGCCTGCCAATGCTTAGACCCTGGGCTATGCATAAATCTGCTGACCTGCGAGACTGCAAACTGAATATCTGGCCTCGTGTTGCATACATAAATGAGGCAGCCAACAGCAGTTTGGTAAAGAGTGACATCAGCAGGATTGCCAGCATCATGTAGACTCAACTTCAAACCTGTTTCCATGGGAGTGGCAATAGGTTTGCAATCCTCAAGTCCAAACTTACATAGCAATGTCTCTATGTAACTTTTCTGACACAAGGCAATACCACCATCACACTGCTTAAACTGTATACCCAAGTAATGATGCAACAGCCCCAAATCTTTCATCTTGAAAGTAGCATTCAAATCAGCCTTAAATTCAGCAATATGTCTCTCATTTGGTCCAGTGATCAGCAAATCATCCACATAAAGAACCACAATGAGAAATACATCATCCTCACGCTTTACATACAATGTGCTTTCTGTTGGACTGTTACGAAAGCCTCGTTTAACCAAATGAGTGTCAGCTTTCTCATACCAAGCACGAGGAGATTGCTTCAACCCATACAAAGCCTTCTTACATTTGCACACTTTGTCCTCTTGTCCTTTTATGACAAAACCGCGAGGCTGCGTTACATAAACTTCCTCAAATATGTCACCATTCAAGAAAGCAGTAACAATGTCTGATTGATGTACATCCCAACCAAAATGAGCTGCCAATGCACATAGAAAACGCACAGTAGTCATACGAAAAGTGGGAGCAAAAGTCTCTTCATAATCTATGCCTTTTTGTTGTGCATAACCCTTTGCAACAAGTCGAGCCTTATGGCGATCGATCTCACCATCCGGCTTGCGTTTCAACTTGTAAACCCACTTCGTACCAATGGCCTTTTTGCCAGGAGGCAAATCACATAAAGTCCATGTGTCATTCTCTATAAGTGCATCATATTCTGATTTCATGGCAGCAATCCAATTTTTTGAATTTTGTGCTTCATCAAAAGACAGAGACTCCTCAACATCATGTAAACTAGACACAGCCAAAGCATAACAATCTGATGCATAAGATGCATGGCGAGAGCCTGAACGAGTACGACTAGATAAAGGTGCATCCAATTTACTGTCACGCAAAGTGTGCACCAGCCATTTTGGCATACCTCTAGCCTGCTCATTTTCAGCCCTTTCCTCATCAAGTACATCATGTACATCTGCATCAGTGATAGGCTGTTCTAAAACATTTTCAGAAACCCCCATAGGCTGTACATTTGCCTCATTGGAACTTACATTCGTATTTCCACCACTGAAAAGAGGCAACAAAGTGTCATAAATGTCCTGGGAGCTTACATTACTGTCTCTAGTACATGACAGCAAGGGCTGAACAGAATCTTCCACAAACACTACATCCCGTGAAACCAGAATACGTTTTTTTTGCGGATGATACAACCTGTAACCTTTGCTTTCAGCACTATAACCAACAAAAATACATTTGACAGCCTTATCATCCAATTTTCTGCGCTGCACTTGTGGCACCAAAGCATATGCCAAACAGCCAAAAACACGCATGTGCTCAATAGAAGGCTTTCTATCATGCCATGCTTCATATGGAGTAATAGACTGCAAAGCTTTCGTAGGACACCTGTTAAGTACATAAGTGGCACACATGATGGCCTCAAGCCAAAAAGAATGCGGCAAAGCTTGACTTTTGACCATACATCGTGCCATTTCCGTTAGTGACCTGTTTTTCCTCTCAACAACACCATTTTGCTAAGGTGTATAAGGCACTGTACATTGGTGTTTTATCCCACGACTAGCCAGAAATGCATTAAATTCATGAGACATATACTCCCCCCCTCGATTGAAACGGAGGGTGCCCATAGTACATTTTGAGACATTTTCAGCCATAGCCAAAAATTGTTTGAAGCACATAAAAACTTCGGACTTCGCTTTAAGCGGAAATACCCATGCATGCCTGGAGTAATCATCAATGAAAGTCACGAAGTACAGGTAATTGCCCAAGGACGGAGTTTGCATGGGCCCACAAACATCACTATGCACAAGCTGCAACCTGCATGTGGCCCTAACTGAACCATCCTTTGGAAACTTAGAACGCTGCATTTTACCCAGAATACAGCCTTCACAAACATGTTTGACAGGTGTTTCAAGAGGCGGCAAAGAAGCAACCATATCAGATTTCTGCAAACGCAGCAAACTGGCAAAATTCAGATGACCAAAACGTGCATGCCAAAGTTTTGCATCTGAAATAGCCCTTGAATCTGCAACAGCATTTGCAAAATTTTGTCCACACTTGTCATACAAAGTGAGCTTATACAGCCCACGGCACAAAAGCCCAGATGCAACAATTTCATCACCAAAACTGAGATCATGAACTGTACATCTGTCATCCACAAATTTGACTACAAGTCCAAGTCTAGCAAGTGCGGATACAGACAAGAGATTCTTCTTGATCCCAGGTACATAAAGTGCATCAACAAGTGTGAAGGAACTGCCATTAGCAGCAGTGAGCACAATCTTTCCAACTCCCTGAACTGGATAAGAGGCGTTGTTGGCACAAGTGACTGAATTCCCATGAGGGACAGACTCGAGAGAGGTAAACAATTCACGATGTGAGGTAATGTGCTTTGTAGCACCACTGTCGAAATACCACACATGTGAATCTGCAGCAACTGACAAGCATGCATCATGGACAGCAGGATTGTAAGTGCACTCTGCGCTAAAAGCCCATTCTGCATCAACATCAACATCACAATCTCCTTTCACAGAAGACTCAACAATGGCTGCATTTGTAGTGGAACCAGCATTTGCAGTGGAACCACCCTCTTTCTTCTTGGCCTCTTTGGCCTTCAACTTAGGACACGACTTGATCAAGTGATCATTGGCTTTACAATAATGGCAACGCATCTTCTTTTTGCCCTTATCACCAGAATTGCCAGACGAAGTGCTGACAGCAGAAGCATTAGGAACAGAATTTTTGCCACTCGCAGCAGAACCATAAGAAGTGGCTGCATTACTGTTACCACCCTTTCTTTGAGAAGCAATAAAAGCCTGTTCAACTGCACGCTGCCTAGTCCTGTTTTTTCTAGAAAGTGACTCTTGCAACAGCAATGTGCATAATGCATCAAACTTGACAACTTCAGGATTTCCTTGGGTCATGAGTCTCCAAGTACTAGCAAAAGTCTGGTAGGAATCTAGTAAGGCATCAAGAACAGTCTGCACAAGGGAACTGTCCGAAATGACTTCACCTGCAGAAATGAGTTGCTCATTGATATCCTTGACACTAGCAAGGAAAGTGTCCATATCATCTTCCTCATGCATAATCTTCGACTCTAGCTCTTTACGCAGCAAAGCAATTTTAGCCTCATTGCGGCTTGCATAAAGACCTGCTAGAATATCCCAAGCCTGTTTTGCAGATTTTGCTGAACGGATGTGAGGAATAATGGTGCGCTTCACAGACAACGCAATCAATGCATGAGCCTGCGCATCCTTAACATCCCAACGAGCTTGTTCTGTCGTAGGCAAAACAACTCTAACAGCTGCAATCCTTGCAGCAAGACCTGCAACATCCTCAATATCGCCTACATCTTCAGAACCAGGACGTACATCAATGCCCTGCACAATGTTCCAGACACCTTTTGACACAAGAACATGTTGCATCATATAAGCCGACATAGGGTAGTTGTCCCCATCCAACCTGTCCTCAGCAGCAAACATCTTGAACACGTATGTGTTGTTGTTGTCAGTCATGGTAAATGCTGCACCTGATGTGAAAACTGCCCGAAAATAGGAGAAATGGAGCGGGAACAAGTTGTGCTATATAGCACAATCCGTAGAAGACTATAAGGCACCTGTTATGCAGAAAACGGCACTGACAGAAAATCTGCACAAAATGACGAAATAGCCTGTGCAGTACTGCCTGTAGTGGAAACGGAGGCCGAAATGAGCCCAAATCAAATTTCTAAGTAGACTAAGCTCTTCGAGCTTACCCAAAATATTTGTCGACCTGCGAACGCTCGCCAAAGCTCACTGAAATCGGAGAAAGTGAGAAGGCGTGTGCTGGAGCAGCTGGCGACTAAGCCCGGGAGGACGTGACCTGCTCTGATACCAATTGTTGGAATTAGGATTGCAGAGAAACACACACAGCTTGGAGAAGACGAAGGAAGCTCAAGGCACACAATAGAGAGTGTGTTACTTAGTGTGCAATGGAAAGATAGTTAGCCCTAGAGTGATGGGCGTATATACAATGCACGGTGGAAAAAACCTCCTAAAGAGGGAAAAAATGCCCCGGCGGTCCTAGTGTGTTCACACACATCACTACCACATGTATATGGTAACATTCTCCCGCCCCATAGTTCAACTCCATAAAGAAGAACCGGTGTCACCAATGCATCAAAAAGGTACTTCTTGAGAACCCAACACTTGATGTTTCCCACATTACACATATTCTCAAATGCATAATATGCTCTCTTTCTTGCTTCCAAACGACGCATAGCACGTTCCTTGTGATTGGACGGAGCCTCAAGGCCAAGGTACTTAAAGCTCTCAACAACTTCAAGTGTCTCATTGTTGTACACAATGCATGGCTTCTCCTTATGGTTGGTTTCCACAAGCATAACCTTTGTTTTGAATTCGTTCACAATTAGCCCACTATGGAAGCAAAAGTTCTCAAGGACAATCATAAGCTTTTGTGCATCTTCTAAAGGTTGTGCTAGAAGCACTCCATCATCTACATACAACAAAAGCATGATTACCGCATTGCAAATAGTGATCTCTTCTTGCATAAAGTCAAGTACCATTTGTTCCAATTGATCGATGCATAGACCAAAGAGAGTTGGTGACAACAGACATCTTTGTTTGACCCCAATAGTGCTTACAATTTTTTTTGGAATTCCTCTTCCCATGCGCAATTGACACATCCCCTTCTCGTAGATTCGAGAAATTGCAAGCATAAACTCACTTGGTACTTGGAGTTCTTTCATCCTTCTCCACAAATTGTTACGTGAAATTATATCAAAGGCTTTCTTGAAGTCCACAAAACAACAATACAATTGCTTTCTTTTCAACTGACTTTCCTCCATGAGAACACGAGGAGTAAAAAGATGATCAATGTGTGTTATGCAATTGACGAAAACCCGCTTATCCTTTTGCACACTTTTCATTCTCTTCAGCCTAATCACTCAATTTCATCTCCATTATGCACTCAAACAACTTTGCCATAAGAGACCCAATCATTATAGTCCGATAGTTTTTTACATTCTTTACATTCCCTCTTTTATGCAAAGGCTTAACCCAGTTAGTACTCTAATCATAAGGCATACCATGTTGAAGTGCAAGGTTGAACATATCACACATCCACTGGTGGGTAAAATATCCCGTCCAATTGATCATCTTCGTCTTGATACCTTGAAGATCTCCTGCTTTGCGAGTGGCCAACTTTTCAAGCCCACCGCATACATCCTCAATAGGAAAAAAAGACGCCATACATGTGGGAGTGAACCATAAATTTTATTTTTTTAACATTTACTATCTCATACAATTGACTACAATGTGTATATATATCCACAAAACTCAAGTTACCAAAATTCTCAACCCGTTTGCCCCTCAAGTTTCTCCAAAATCTTCCACATGCATGTACCTTTTCTTGGACTTGAAAAAGTTGTTTCTTGACTTCCCATCTTCTTCTCTTCTTTTGAATCAATGCCTTGTATGTATGCAAGTGGCTTTGATATTTTTCTTTGTCCATAGTTGCATCAAGCTTTATCAAGGACTTTCTAGCATCTTGGCATTCTTTATCAAACCACCTTTTGCATGATCTATCTTTGTTGATACCATGGAGATGCTTTATGGCAAAGCATTGTTCGGCACAAGAACAAATAACTATCTTGAAAGCTTCCCATTTAGTTTCCAATGGTGAATCATATAGAAGCTTTGTCATCCACAACTTTTGCTCAACTATTTCAATGTACATTGGTGCCCATTTAAAATCCATATATATAGTGATAATTTCTCTTTTCTTTGACTGAGATTATCATGCTTAGTTGCTTCTCCACATGCAAGGTCAATACATAAGTCCGATGGTCTAATTATGGGGTCCATTGGCCAAACATAAAACTCTTTATGCGATACATGATGGCTATGGAGAGTATAGCATACAGTCAATCACACTATCTCTATTATGTTTTCTACATATAAATCCATTAGTTCCACTCCACAAAGATACACCATTGGCAATGCGTATACCCGTGCTATTACACAAGTAAAAGAAACTTTCCATAGTGATCCGGATCTTTTGCATCCATTGAAGTACGATCATACAAGTGAACTTCCTCCAACTCCCTTGAAATGTATGGCATATCAAATTGTTGAGTATCATGTTGCAATGTTTTTGTGTGAGTATTCATATCCCCAAATACAATAACATCACCTTTGCCTTTGAAATAATAAATATTCTCTTCTAAATTTAGAAATGGCTGATCTCTATCCATGTAAGTATAAAAGGGAAAATCATGATGAGGAATGTAGGAACCGGCTACAAAAATGGGTGCTCTTTTTCGTGTCATATTTTCAGCCATACATAACGTTCGTACTTGTCACTTTTCACAATTGATACAAAATCTTCCAGTCCTTTCTTAACCATACATGCTACCCCTCCTTTCCCTCTTTGTTGCTTGAGATTCTTTGACCACATCAATGAATGTACATTGTAATCCTCCAAGCCGTTAATCCTTTGTGTATCATGCTCCCAAGTTTCATTAAGAATTTAAACGTCGGCTTTGCTTGTTAGTATATCAATGCCAACCCCCGCATTCCATGGGTATCCATTGCAATTCTAAAAGCATATTTCAATTTTAACTCGGCCTCATAGGTTGTGCATCCCTATTTTCTCGAGGGACTTACCTCCTCCTTGGGCACATTTTCTTCGTGAAAGATCTCCTTGTTTTGCTTATTCTTTTCCTCATATGCCTTGTGATACATATTTTTTTGCTTAATAGTGCAATATTCACATAAAAAATATTTTGTATTATATCCAACTATTATCAAGGATAATCTTTCGTTTTGTCTCATCCGGCATGGTGTATACAATTGGCCATTCTCGCAAGCGAGGAGCTTCTTGCTTACCCAGTCTATGTGCCCCATAGACCACAACTCCGGACATGCCAAAGTGGGTTTTGAAGAAATCTTTGATAACAATGGCAAGAGAAGGAGGCATCTCTAAATTCTCTTTGGGAATTCCACGAATAACAATGTAGCTTAGGAGCAAAACAATGTTCTTGGAACGTCGCTCTTGTTCCTTCAACTCCTCCACATCCACATTCTCAACATTGTTTGTTTGAGCCAAAGCTTGCATGGGTGAGGAATTAGGAACCACATTGTTACCATATACATCAACCCCAGACTTCTTTATGTTGAATCGGAGGAAGAGAGCGCAGGTAGACGAGAAGAGAGAGCGACAACACCATCATATGCAAACCCCAAAGTGTGTCTACTGATCACACGAGATGCGTTTATATAGAGGGGACCAGGGTGCTATATATAGAGATACTATATATAGCTCAACACCCCCACTCAAATGAAGGTCCCTAACTGTGGATGAAAAAACCCTTGGGGGCTCAAGGGAAAAACCCACAACTCTATATATACCCACCGTTATATTAAATTATTTTAAATATTCATTTACAATGTTCAAAGGAGGTACATCACTCCTATTTTACAATGCCCTTTCAAGGGTCTTTAACAACCCTATATATACAGTTGAATTGATGAAAATTCTTCAATATCTTTGAAAACCTTCAATATCTTTGAGCAGCTTGAATATCTTCGAGCCTCTATACACACTGCTTGATGTGACTTTCATCTTGTAAACAATATGAACTCACGAAACATATCGAGACGTGAAGATTAGAAATAACCACATCACATTGTCCTTAGAGACGGTTCACGATGCCGTTCTAAAGACGACATAGAAACAAACGCAACGACAATGCAATCACATATGCAGACGACATAGAAAAAAAAACATAATATCAATGTAATCACATGTGCACACATATATACAAAGCCGGCATATAAAAACACAATGGGGTCCCTTTGTATGAATGCAAGCAAAGAAAATGCATTCCATGACAAAAGGTTGACGAGACGATAAGGCTGACGAGACGATAGATTTTCAGTGAGACTGACGAGAAGATAGAGTTTCAATAGCCAGACGAGACGATAGATGTTCAGTTGCCACACGAGACAATAGATTTTCAGCTATGCTGATTCGTCAGCATCAATCTTTTATGAGACATGAAAACTTCAATGTAGCCATAAGTCATTTTGCCATGTCGAAAGGCTTCATGCTAGCCATAGTACACGGCTTTGACGAGACGAGAAGAAATCCTTTTAACCATAAGAGAAGGCTTTGAAGACATAATTTGAACGTGTTTCCATACCGTAAACATGACATTGGACGTACTTATGCATATCAATGCCATGATCTTGAGACGTATTTCATCTGCATCAAATCCAAATAGACGAAAGATCAATATCAAGAACACTAGTTGTGACGATGCCAATGACGAGCACAACATATTCATATCTCATTTTGACCAAACCAGTAACGAACTTGCCAATGAAGTAAGGATGTGGCTTTGTCTGCATGAAAATTAAATGAAAAATAATATTCATAGTATCTCATGATACCAATCAAATTGCAAAATACGCTGCCAAAAATAGACTGACATATGCAACCACGAATGTATACACCCAAAATACGTTGTTAAAAACGGTAGCGTGGCCAAGAATAGAGAACCTCAAGCTAACTTTTTCATGCACACTACAAACCACTAATCGATGCACACTTTTGAAGCAAGTCTGCAACGGCCTGAGAAGAATCCTGGGCGCTTGCGCAACACACAACTATGCCCTCTCTTGCTCGCTATACTTCTCAGCTTGCCATGAACTCACCCGAAACACAACCGCGCATCACAACTATGGCATCACAAAAAACAAATAGGCTGAGTCAGCGCCCTGCATGCGTCTCAATCGCAACTCGAACTGGTCCTGGCCTGCATAACTTCGACTAATTAAGCCTGCGACTAGGCCTGCAGAACATGCCGACTCTCATCCTCGGCCTGCAAGAGTGCATACAGATAACGTATGATGCTAATAATACAAGTCCGGACACGCTTATAATTGCATAGCAAATTTACTTTGGGTATTTTCTTAAATTAGCATGCAAATAAAACGTTAAATATAGAACCGTTCTTTCACGAGGCATTGCTCGAGTTGATTTTCGTAGCCCTGATCAACCGCTGCTGCAATGCTTTGCGTCTCAAATCCAGCTTATTGTAGGCTCAAACGTGCCAGAGCTACCTAGCGATTTAAGTTCTCATGTAGTTGCTTGTGTAGATACGAGCCTATTTCTCTGTGCGCAGTGATACATGCCACACAAATGAGGGCGTAGATTTATCGACCTGCTTATAAATATAGCAAAGGCAGCTAATATACATGCCAACTAAAAATATCTTGCCACGGATCGTAAAGCCCTCTGCAGAACAGGAAAACACATACGACAATATCCAGGGGCTTCTTGGTCTTGGTCGTCTCACTAAGTCCTATATGTAGATTAAGCCCGTGGTGTAGATTCTCGTGAACAACAGGGTGCACAGTGGCGTAGCAAAAATCGCAAGGATTAACAGTCGCATGGAGAAAACTTGAACACCGCCACTTTTCATGCTTTTTTATGCACTCTTTATCTCTCACGACTCTAATCAAAACAGGCTACCATGCCTTCCCTCCGTCTCTGCTCATGAAACTTCCTCAATCACCTAAACGCGCTACTGTAGAGGCTTCTGTGAATATATAGCTTCTTTAGATTCTACTTAAAACTTTGCTGCACAAAAACAGCGTGATGCAAGGCATCCTCCTACTACAATCATTCGTTGAAGCACATTACCCAAAGCACCTTCTTCTCCATATCTATTGTCATACACGCAAGGAAATAATAGAAAACATAAAAATCAACTTAGCTACTCGCTGTTGTGAATTTGTTTTTGTGACCACAACATGTTGCCTTGCACGTTAGGGATAATCACAATCGAGCTCTGATACCATGTTGAATCGGAGGAAGAGAGCGCAGGTAGACGAGAAGAGAGAGCGACAACACCATCATATGCAAACCCCAAAGTGTGTCTACTGATCACACGAGATGCGTTTATATAGAGGGGATCAGGGTGCTATATATAGAGATACTATATATAGCTCAACAGTTTATGCATAAATTTTGCGGACCTAATATTATGCATATTAGAGGGAAATGTTTTATGAGTTGTTTTGAATTTTTGCGTTTGATTGTGACATTTTTTTACAAAATTCAAAGTATATGCCCTCGTAGTAGAATTACAAGAGGTGTATGGGGACAAAAGCCATATATGAGCCCTAGGGACATGTGTACAATGTACATAGCATTTAAATTTCTAATAAATTCATTTTGCTTTTTGAGTTGAGCTGATTTTTTGAGGTTTACTTGAGAAAAATACAGAAAAATCCATAATCCAAATGAAGAAAAGACTGAAGAGGTTTCGAGCAGTACAAAGAGAAACAGGTACAGGGAAATGACGACACTTCATGAAGCATGTTTCAAAAGACATACGCACAATGGATAATGTCAGAGGTAAGAAAAGAATGTTGATCAGTCTTCAACAACAACATGAGGCCAAAAATAGTTGAGAATGGTCATAAAAATCTAGGGTGGCCTACAAGGACAAATAAGGTTGGTGATTTACTAAACAAAAGCACCCATCAAGTGTAAAGTTGCCATCAGACACTTCATGCAATGACAAGGCCATATACAAGGAGTAGATCTTTATACTGTAAATCTTCTATCTTGTATGTGACTTAATGAAGCCTAAAAAACAGAGGGACTAACAATACTGACAAGAACAAAAGGGGCAGAAATGATCTATCGTGATAGATGCCTACATATGTTTGGTAGACAAAAGGTGCTAGAGATGCCCATCACTCATTCTCGAGAGTGAAAATTAAAAAGTTAGCTTATAAATCCAAATACAAGTCCAAATCAAGACAAAATTTTGTCAGGAGGCTACAAATAGAGAGTACAAGCTAAGGGTTTATTAAAAAAAAAAGTGTAACCCCTAGCTAGCCAAAAATGCAATTTTTTCAAATCTGAAGCCATGATAGCCATCTACATATCCTCTACATCATGTATATGAATCTTGGGGACAAATGGACCATGATAGCTCATTGATGGTCATCTATTATGAATGATGTTGGATAAGCCCTTTTTGAAGCAAGTGACTAACTTGGGGAATTAACTGGGGTTTTTCAGGCTTTAATCAAGTAATGTATCAAATAGAAGTAGTATAATGATTTACAAAGCACACATAAGCTAACATTGGAAAATGCGACTTTGATAACCTTGATGCAGGAACAAATGAGTCACCAACGAAGAAGAGCAAACACAATTGGTTGACAAACCAACATTTTTTGTCCTTGATGAGGAAAATCAAATGATGGACATGGGTTTGAACCTGAAATTAGATAAATTATCTCCCAGATTTGACGTAGCAAACAAATTTTCACTGGCCTAAAGAAGTTGAAGATTGTAGAAGTTGTTTTGAAAATGAGAAAGACACAAAATTGACAGAGGTTTGTCATCAATTATGATTTTCCTAAATCATGTGAAGACTACATGTACGTCGGATTGAACAAAAAGGACGAGCTCGTGCAAAGGCTATAGCCTATATTTTCTTTACATCAGCAAAGCGACAACAAAGATCGCACCAAAATCACCAACTAGGTCATGTCAGGGACGGCATGAACGTGGAGGGGGGGAGTGTTGACGACTAGGTCAACAACACACCATAACTCAACAAAGCCTTATTCTCTGAGAGTTATGGAATGTTGAGGAATATGATTATAAACATCATTTGTAATAATTAGGTAGTCTTGTTGCAGAACCTGAGATGCAGTGTCACTTCCAGATTGTAAATACCAATCCATTGGACCCCTCAAACTCTATTTTTGGTTAACCTAAGGTAGCCTTAGTATATAAGGTACCTAGGTCACTTTTGTAGAATTTTTTTTTCATAATCATAGTTGTAAGTTGCCGTCAACTGTGTGTGAGAGAGGAAGAGAGAGAGTGTGAGATTCATCCTGACACAACTCCGCGCTTGTTCATCACATTGTAGATCTGACTGCACCATCACGCTAGCGGCGGCAAGAGCTACATGACAATGCCAAGCATTCCTCGCGGAACAGAGCGAACTCACTCTTGCATCTACAATCTATTTGTGGTCATAAGTATATCAAACAATGTCTATTGTTTTGTGTGCAAGTAGTCATTAGAATTGTGGAGACATAAGCTACACATAGGTACTCATAGATTTTAGGTTTGGGCACTTCCAAAAATCGGCTCTGTCTTTATATGCATTTTCCGTACATGAGTATAGAACTAGGGTCTTGAGTGTAGAGGCTTAGAGACAAATGTATCCTAGTGACAGGATGGTGTTCCTTAAGTTTCATACAATTTTGGCATGATTTAGTGAGTTTACTTCCGTTTCTGTGTATGTGGGGTAGGTGGTGTAGTTGAGAGTAGTGAGATTCTACGTTGTGGTTTAGTTGGCCTTCCAGAGTGTTGTATGTGTAGGATGGTCTCACCCTGACAAGCTAAAGATATTTCCTCCATGTGCCTATCGTGTCATCTGTGTCCTCAATTGACATTATGTTGATCTAGGTTGTGTTACATGCACTTTTTGGGTGGTGTGATTCGCTCTTGCAACAATAGTGTCTTGTGCTCTTCTCATGTTAGGACAAGGGTCCTACGAGGCAAGGCCCAACCTAGGGGGTCAGGGACCTAGGCCAAGGACCTGCACTGGACTAGTGTGGACTGGGGATCCGCTTAGGGCAAGTGCTAGGAGCTAGCCTATATAAGGGGCGGTAGGGAGGAGGATCCCAAGTTCAGTTACCCTAGGTCTTATATTGGTATCAGAGCTAGGGTAGAGGAAAGCTATGGAGGAGCGAAGGAGAAGGTTCGATTGGTTGCTGCAAGATTGCATATCCTCTCTCTCTCTCTCTCTCTCTCTCTCTCTCTCTCTCTCTCTCTCTCTCTCTCTCTCTCTCTCTCTCTCTCTCTCTCTCTCTCTCTCTCTCTCTCTCTCTCTCTCTCTCTCTCTCTCTCTCTCTCTCTCTCTCTCTCTCTCTCTCTCTCTCTCTCTCTCTCTCTCTCTCTCTCTCGTGATCGGTGTTTTCGACACCACCATGGCCACAGGAATCGGCTCTGTGTAGATACGGCTTGTCGAGAAGCGCAGGGTAGGAAGGGCCACTTGCAGGAGGGGGAGAGGAAGATTGACCTGCACCGTTTTGGGCGGACCTGGCACCAAAAGGGTGCACCCCGGCAAGATAAAAAAATGTCGTCATAGTACGGAGCCCTATAGGGGCTTGGTTGGAGCAGCGCGAGCGATTTTTGGTGACAGCCCTACGTTTTCCGCCATCGCTGCAGCAGGAGGTTCCTTTTTTTTTCCTTTACACACCAATGGACACCCAACTTGGGCACCCTCCCCACACAAGAGGTTGGTCCCACAGTCGGACTGCATACGAACGAGTCGGATAGTGCAGATCTCTCTTGGGTATAGTTAGAGGGCGGCTGGGAGGCCTTGCAGGCTCTGGGAGCGGGGCCGAGAGGCATTGTAGGCTCTTTGAGCAGACTGTTTGCATTGAGGGACGAGTTCACATGCCGAGATGTCGCATGCAAAGATGGAACGTCAAGGATATTGCCATGCATAGATGCATGCATGGGGCAATGGTAGCATCCAAAGGTGGCACATTGTTGGTTAGGCTTGGGTCAGCTCATATGCACACGCTCCGACATGCTTGATTGCTCGAGGAAACCCGAAGCTGAGGGACTGGAAGGCAAGGTAACTTTTTAAAGTTATGTTTTCTTCTTTCACGATATGGTATGCTTACGGGGGAACATTTGGTTGAGTTGTGGTAGATGGCTACGTGTGTCAAATTACTTCGGAATACACTGCATGTGTGTCACGGCTTCTACCCTACATGTACGACATGGACATGGCTCTCGAGGAGGGGGCATAACCATGTGTGCTTGAGGAGGGTATGGCTTTGGTAGCATGATGCGGGGGTGCCCTTAGTACTTGCATATAGTCTAGGTCTTATCGATCAATGCATGTGTCATATCGGGAGAGCATGTTGTTGACTTTCTTGAGGCAAGTTATAACCCTTATTCCTAGGACGCGATGGGGTAAGCCTAAGAGGTACCCTTATGCCTAACCGATGATAGTGCCATCCTTGAGGTAACCCCTATGTCTCGAAGGCAGAAAAAGTGTGCCTAGTAGGCACCATGTTTGTCTAAGCGGCAGTAAGCATGCCTAGGATATCATGAAGGTGTGTAGGGCATACACACATGTCTCAAGGCGGTTATCAAGCAAAGCTTGAGGTATGCAAGGCGTCAAATCATGCGTCACATTCATGGCATGGTGATGGCATGTACGATGCAAGGACACTAGCTTGTGCTACCTACTTGTGCAGGGCATGAGTAAGAATAGACACATACGTCTTGTCCAATGTGAGACTAGGCTCGGCGCTATGTCTCTTACACCTTACGTTGGATGAGACTAGGCTAGGCGCTATGTCTCTTACTCCTTATGTTGGAGAGTTGGTTCATGTGTGAAGCTTGGGTATGTGGAGACTTCGCGCGTTTGGCATATGCTATGAGCATACAAAATTGCAAAGAAATAGGCAATGTGTTTGTAGGTTAATTCATATTGCAGGTTCTTTCATTCTGTACCAGACAAGTGTCTAGGATATACAATGGACTCTGTGCAAATATGGCTATAAGCCATTTTGAATTGAGTTTTTCCTTCCATATTTCATGACAACTGGTTAAAACAACTACCAGGTTAGCCAAGTTTAAGTTTTTTCTTGTTTACGCTTCACTTGGCAAATATTGTCGTTCTGCAAAGCAAAGTGCTCTGGCGATTTTATATAAAAAAAGGATTCAAGAACCTGGCAAAATAGGGAATCACAACTCACCTAATCCCTACCAATTTAAACTGTGCAAGACACTTACGGTTTTGGCTCTCATGTTTGAGGCCATCACTCTCACCAAGGGCTTAAAAAACGGTATGCAACGCATCCTAACCAGGTGGCATGAATTCCACCGCTTTAGAGATTACGCTTCCGCTATCGCACTTGCAACTCTATCACGGACAGACTAAAAAAGGGATTGTTTACAACACCACTAAACAAAACCTAAATCAAGGACTTATTGTACGGGCAAAGTGCCAATGCTAAGTCGTCCTAAAGTCACAAACCCATACATGGTAAGTGGGGCAACCTATGACTTTCTACAAAGTTTTGTTACATGTTTCACTACTGTGTTCTTCTGAGGCAAGATGCTCTCAAACTCTCAGCTATAAAGTGGGCAAGGTGCCATCCACATTAGTCTTCATCCGTTCGACGATTGAACACTAATTGCCATGATGGATATGAACCACGCACGCTGGCTAAGAGCCATTGTTAAACCTAGGATAAGATCCACTTGTTGGTATTCCTTGGATGATTGTTCTCACGATCGAACAACACTACCCAGTGGAGTACACATTGACATTAATTGACAAGCAAGCATCTTGTCATTACGGATGTTTAGGGTGTCATTTTTGCACTACATGTTTTTAGTACGACACTCCCGTGAGTTTTTCATAATCTTACACTCACACCAGCTGCTCTCTACCACGGAGTATAGACGCAGCAATCAGTGGTGACAGCATGGCTGTCCATAAGAGCTCGGCAGTTCACTTGTGTGGATTTCCTACTCTATCTCTAGCACTATGGCGTGTCTATGGACATACTATTTTGAGGTAAGACCTGGCGGGTGATTGTTACATCACCCCATAGGCATTCAGGATCACAGGTTGATCTACATTGAGAATCACAGTTGATCTCTCCGAGTTATACTTTCAAGGAAAGAATTCCGCAATCTACCACACGTGGTAGCAGAAGGACACACTTTTCAAGTTGATTCCAATCATTCTGTACACGGTTGATTATGTTCTTTACCGTTATCTGCTAGTTGAGAAGTTTCTACAAAGAGTCTTACCAAGGGGTTTGACTATGTAGACTCTAATCCAAGGGCTTGAATTGCAAAGGCAACAACTAGGGTTCCTAGTGCAGTACTGTTTTTTTTTAGGTAGGGGATGTGCTTCTTTCCATTTGCATACAGATAAGTGTACATTATGTTATTGCATTTTGCATACATGTAAGTGTCCAGTATGTTATTGCATTTGCATACAGGTAAGTGTAGTGATTTGGTGTCAATTCCATGTTTAGTATGCTTTGCTTGGTGTTTCAAGACGTCTAAGTACGCTTGAATATTACAGACCCATGCAAGGGCATGTCGGCACAAAGTATTTTGGGCCAAGTGTACAATCTGTCTTTCTGCCTTATGCAGTTACGAACCTACTTGTAGGGTTCAATTTGCCACTTGTTGTCGCATGGGATACAACACGGTCTAGGAACTCAATGGGTTTGGTTTAGCCAGTGGAGAAAGACTAATGAGGATCCCTCTCACTCTCGTCGTAGAGTGTTTGTAGTTACCTCCACACACAAGTATATCTTGTACTTGAAGGATGTTCCTTTTCACACATCCTTATATGAGACATATTCCACATGTGGAGAATATGAGTCTCTGGACTGACACTGGCGCCATTATTTCAATTATGTGTCCCGACAAAGTCCCTAGGTGCACGTCACATCTGTTTTCTAGACCATTTTTAGCACGACGTATCAAGAGCAATTTCGTGGCCAGAAATTGTCGGATACTTAGATTGACTTGTTAAAGTACAAGTACCGCTTAGCAACATTACAAATGGTTGTTGATACATATAGCAAGGCTATAAGTTTTTAATGAAAAATTTTCATTGTCTATACCTAGAAGTGATCAATGTTTCACCTTCTACTGTGACTCACACGTTTCAGCAAGGCTTGCAAAAGATTGCAACTAAAGTATTTAGTTTCTTTTTAGAACTATTTACATTTCTTTTAATGTGTGCTAGGCGCATCACATTTGCCATCAGTATTGGCAAGGGCCATTATGGATATACATGTTTGGGTTAGGTTTTGCTAAATGCATGCACACTAGGTGTTATGGGCCCTAGTGTTTAGCAAAGGCTGATTTGGAACGGCATGCATATTCCTCAGGTTGTTGTTTATGAAGTATTTTTCACTCTATGGGCACTATCTCTATGAGATTACTTTTGGGTCTACTAATCACCAATAGAGGTCATGGCTCGGTTTGGGCGTTTGTAAATTTTTTCAAGTTAACCACGATGGTTATACACTACTGTGATTCCGCCTTTACGAGCCATCTGGGACGACTGTCTGTAAACCGTGAGGAAAACACACCTTAGTACTGTCAGTCATCCAAGGGGATAGGCAGATTACAAAGAGTAATCTTGTGCTAAAGGATCTACTAAGAGCATACGTTGACACAACACATTTTTGAATAGATGATTTTCTCCCTATTCTAGAATTTTTTTAAGTACGGTTTTTGACTTTGAACACCTGTTGTGGTGGGGTTGGAGATTGTTTCAATAGTTTCATACGTCAAGGACTTACCAGGTGTGCTGACAAAGTATGTTGGCAAGTAACCTTCATTCGGGATGAACATGTAGTTCTTTGTGTTCCAAACTATTCAGAATTCTAACAAGAGGACACTCCCCATCTATGAACTTTTCAAGATACTCAGGCGAGTAGGAAATCTGGCTCACAGCTGCATGGAAAGTTACGTCAAGGTTTCCTTGCATTATTCCAATACCTTCCGAAGATCTGAAAACTAGTTATGCCTTTGGACAACTCTTAGTTGTGGTTACTCCTTTACAGTACTCAAGTGAGTTCCCATTTAGACCCAAGTGACTCTTAGTGGTGGTTACTTCTTTACAGCACTCAAGTGAGTCATAAAGGGAGTTACCATTTAGACCCAAGTTGTTGCAAACGGACAACAAGTTGAAAACCAAGATGTTGCTCTTGGTTTCATTGAACCTCCTCACTGCACCAATTATCGGTCATACAAACAACTGGCTCACTTATGGGACTTCAAAAAAGAAAACATCAGTATTCTTCAGAAGATATTACTACTTGTGTTTTCGAGGACGAAAACTCTTCCTTAAGCGGGGAGTAATGTTAGGACAAGGGTCCTACGGGGCAAGGCCCAACCTAGGGGGTCAGGGACCTAGGCCAAGGGCCATGACCGGACTAGTGCGGACTAGGGATCCACTTAGGGCAAGTGCTAGGAACTAGCCTATCTAAGGGACGGTAGGGAGGAGGATCCCAGGTTCAATTACCCTAGGTCTTATATCTCATCTATCTCTCTCTTTTGAAATAAAGACAAAATATATTTTTCTCTCTCTGTTTTTATTGAACGGTGAAGTGATCGTCTTTGCGGATAGTTATTTGTGAGATCTCACATTGAGACTTCATTGGACATTCCTTGGTAGTGGTTTTAAGTAGCACTTTCCACCCATATTTCCTTGTTGGTGGGCTTGGTTTTGGGAGTTTTAGCATCTTTAGTCTTTGCTTGGTGTTTCTTGTATGGGTATGCTCCATGGCCTAGGCCTAGAAAAATATCCATCAGTGGCATGCCCGATGGGACACATCTTCTAACATCTTTGCTTGGGCAAAGTACTTGCGATTCCCAGAGATGGAGCTAGTTTTTCTTTTTTGGGTGTACTTGACGTTTCGGTTGGTTTTTTTCCTCGTGGCCATTTGGAAAGCTTGTATATCTAGGCGGGCGGATTCCAAAAAGAGGGTTATTTTAACATCTGTTGCTATCCAGACTTGGAGCATTGATGATGATGTTGGTGAGCCTTTATGAGTTTTTAGCCCATTTGAGTCTGAAGTTAATGAAGACGAAGGCGTTTTCCTTGAGGTTATTGCTTTGGGCAAAGAGTGTAGTGAGAGTGAAACTTTTGACGAGAGTGTTTGGGATGGATTTTTAGCCAATTTAGTTGATTATGCCACTTATAACCAATATCTGCTTGAGGAGGAGAATGTTGACCTACCTCTTGTTCTTTCCCGCCCTCGCACCCTTGTTCAAGAGGTGCAGTATGAGTGGGGTTTACCGCTTCTTTTGACCATATTGATGATTAGAAGCAACCTTTAGAAAGGCTGGTGTTTGTACCGGGAGTTGGTACTACTCTGATGAGATAGTAGACTTTAAGCATTTGACTTCAAACACCTATCATCTATATCACCATGTTCCTGGGCAGTCAGCTGTGCGGATCCTTTAGATCCCGCCAAGCTTTGCAATAAGTTAGAAATAAAGTGTACCTTATCCTCTTGGAAAGGCTACCTTCATAAATATTACAGCATAAATATGAGTTTGAGCTTTCTTGATGTGAGTACCTTATTATGTCTTGTGCTTATTTTGAAGTTAATTTTAAGATTGAATCGGTGTATTAAGTCTCTAGGCTTTTGTCAATATATCGACGTGAATATTATCATATAGGTACCACCTACCGCTCTCTACACCACCAATCAAGAGAAGAAACTTCTTCTCAAGAAAGCCCAACCTCCCAATTTCAAGGGAGAAGGAGCTAATGTAGAGCACAATGCTGAAGTCTGGTTAGAAGCAATGGATGACTATTTTTAACATGCAAGCACCCAGCTAGAAAACTAGACTCTGCTTGCAATGTTTCCTCTAACTGGTGATGCAAAAATATGGTGGAAACAACATTGCAAGGACATGGGTGTTTTAGGATCTTCCTAGTCTTGGGAGGAAATTAAAGAAGCCGATAACCACGATATCTTCCACCTCCTCACCGTGATGCCAAAAAGAATGAATTCTTTGCTCTAAAGCAATTATCTTGATCGGTGGGAGAGTATTACTCCAAATTTGTAACTTTGCAAAGATATGCCCCAAAAATGTCTACTGAACAACAGGTAGCACGGTTCTGTCGAGGATTGAATCAACCACTGGATACGCACCTTGAAGCAATGAGACCTATATCTCTTCAGGATGATCTCTTAACACTAGGTTAGTAATGGGACACTTTTATGTCCTGTTAAGTGACCATTTTCCTTGAATTATGTCAAGAGTTTCAAAATGGATTTTGAGGTTTTATCTATCTAGAAAGTTGTCTCATGAGCTGAAAAAAACTCGACATTTTTTTGGAATATCAATTCCATCTTTAACATTGTCCTTGCACAACATTTCACAACCTAAACTGTGTGAAAAAACGGGTCCAGTTTTTGGCTTTTTTTAACTTTTTGCAACTATACCACTCTAGAATTCATGTTTGTGAGGTCTATAATGCTATAGAACTATCTTTAGTAGTCCTCGACATGTCCTGATGCTTCTAGGGAGAAATAAATATTAAAGTTGTAAGTTATGACCAAATTACAAAAATTGTCAAATCCTGTTTTTTAGCCAATTTTAGCTCTTCTATGATTTTTTTGGTGGATTTCATGATATCCAAATGCAGTTTTGATTTTGTATGTCTCATATTGTAACATAAAGCTAACATTCCTTGAGTTTTGGGGCACCTAATACCCTATTTTGCATAGTACACAACGATGGTTGATTTTTTCAATTATAGAAGAAAACAGAACATTCTAGTATATCAAGTATAGATTTTTCAATATTGTTAGTTTCTTGTGACAACTACATGCATTTTGTAGGTAGTAACCATATCTAGTCATAAGGATCAAATTTGGCTAGATATTGAATAGTTTCTATGGGATTCTACAACTCATAATGTTGAACCCAGTTTTTTCATGTTTGCTGTATTTAACAGTTCATCTTTGTCCCCAAGATTCCCCTTGGTAAGAGATGTATTATTATTTTGACATGCTCCATGGCTCCTTATGAACATAAAGGACAATAGGGAACTAAGAAAACATGCATATATTATTTGTATTGAGCGTGGCTATAGAAACTTTGATGATATGTTTGCAGAATGGTAAAAATTCAACTTTTTTGTACCTATTTATTTTGGCAAAACAAAAAATAGTGAGTGAGAAGCAATCATATGTTCTGATCACCAACCCATTGAAGTTAACTAGGGAATTTATCCCAAGTCTTACAAAAATCCCTAATCTTATTTTTATGCAACAAAACGTAAGAAATGACTGTTTTGATGAAAATACACTGGTCCATCAACTTTGGAGGCTTGGTGTGACCAAAAGATGAGAAATTTTACAAGTTTCTTATTTTTTCCATGTGTAGTAGGCCTTGAACTATAACCTCATGAAAGGATTTTACAAAATGAGTGGATCTACTATGGTTTTGGAGGTTTTTTTCAAAACCCTGAAAGGACACTTTTATGTCCTGTTAGGTTACCAACCTAGTGTTAAGGGCAACACCGCTTGCCAAGGAAACAACTAGGAATCAAGGAAGAGGAAACTTTAGAAGCCAAAGGGCCAGACTCAACAATTGGAGCCCCAAACCTATTAATCAATCTTATCAACCTCGCCCTATAGCAGCAACAGCTACACTAACTCAACCGCAACATCCAAATGTTCGTTGCTATGAGTGTGATGAGCTAGGTCATTATAGGAGTCACTATCCTAGAAGAAGCATAGCAACAGACGCAATTGCCATTCCTGTAGCACATAATGGTTGAGGTCGAACTATTTGTCGTGGAGGAAGGAATGCAGGAAGAGGATGTGGAAGAGGAGAAATGGCTCAAAATCATGCCATTATTATGGAAGAACCAACAGTGGGAGACCAAGCTGAAGAGAGAGCACCTCTACATGTCGCAATTGACAACCCGAGTGCTTGCAAGCAATTTGCAGTCATTCAAGCACCAGGGTCTCGCCAAGGTGAAAATTTTGATTTTTTTAATTAATTGTGGAAGCACACACTCATTTATCTACCCTAAATGCATGAGAAAGCTAAAACTAAACCAGTATCCTGCTGGGAGACTAATTGTGGAACTAGGAAATGAGAAGGAAGTCCTAACTCAACATACAACATGATAGGTTGAATTTGAACTAGGGGGAATGTATCAGTATGGACCTTGTCATGGGATTACCCTATGTAGGAGGCTATGAATCAATATTTGTTGTTGTTGATATGCTTACTAAGGTAGCCCACCTGATGCCTATAAACACCACCTTCACTGTCTCGGACATTAGCCGAATCTTTGTGAAGGAAATATTTAGACTTCATGGTCTACCTAAGAGAATTGTTAGCGACAGGGATGCGAAATTTACTTCAAAGTTTTGTACTTCACTCTTTTAAGCCATCGGAACACAACTGTGTTTTAGCACAAAATATCATCCTCTGACAGATGGTCATACTGAAATAGTAAACCAGGTGATTGAGGACATTCTTAGAGCATATTGTTCACAGGAACCAAAGAAATGGATCCAATATCTACCTTTGGTTGAATATGCCTATAATGCCTCTGACCATAGAAGCATTGGAATGTCACCATTTAAGGCTCTTTATGGTCAAGAATGTTTGGCTCCGTTAAACTTCTCAGATCTTACTATCAAGGTAGAAGCTTCAAAACAAATGCTCGAAGATATGGAAGCCCAAACCAAAGCAATACGTAAGGATATTCAAGCTACTCAGGATAGGAAAAAGCATTATGCAGATAAAAGGAGATCAGAACAAATCTTTAAAGAAGGAGACAAGGTATTCCTTAGGGTTAGGCCCAAGAAAAGTAACCTATCCTTGGGAAAGTACAGGAAGCTCAGCCCAAGATATTGCGGACCCTATGACATTTTCAAAGTAATAAGTGATCAAGCCTACAAACTAAAGCTACCTTCTAACCTCAAAATTCATGATGTCTTCCATGCTAATCAACTTTTGGATACCAAACAAATAGTAGTTCCAACTCAAGGAGTCCTTGAACTTCAACCTGAATATATCCTAGAAACTCGCGAAAGAAAACTTAGGAATAGAAGCATCATCGAACACCTCGTCAAACGAAAAGATTTCCCTGAAGAAGATGCAACATGGGAAGATGAAGTAACTCTCCTTAAAGATCATCTGTAAATACCTTTGAGATGAGGACATCTCAATTTTTCAAGTTGGGGAGAATGTAAGGTCTCTACCACCCTTGGAAAGGGGATTCCCATGTAATGGAATACATATCACGCCATTTTGGTCATAAACAAAAAGTTACTATTTTTGGCAATTTTTCCAGCTTTGATGAGCCAATGTTAAATACATTATTGTAAGATTTTCAAAAATAAAATTTTTACTTGTTTATCATTTTTGTCCAAAAATTGAAAGTTTTGAGGTGCTTACACCCACCTACACGTGACCTTCTTGTCTAAATCTATCTCGTCTTGAATTTCCATAAAAATAGCTATATATCTCGAAAACTACTAAATATAGCAGGTGTGTGCATCTGACACCTTAGTTTGTCATCCTCAACCTCGTCTTTTAATAGCAAGTTTCAGAATTGAATTCTGACAAGCCAAGCTCACTTTAGACAATTAAATTTTATCATAATGTTAATAAATTAAATCCTAAGCCTAAGGTATGCATATGTATGCATGTGCATGTGTATGTATGGGTATGTGTATGTATAACCATAAATGGACCATGGCCATAGCACATCTCTTATGGTATGTTGACCCTAAGCATCGGTAAGTACATCAGGTGTATCACTCAATTGGGTAAAAGGGGACACCTCTAGTGGTACGTGAGAGACTTGTGACACCTCTAATCCTTAATTTGGCAAGAAGGGGCGAGCAAGGGAGGTATGGGCATGCCTTGGACCTCAAGCAACCTCCAAATCCCCATATAAAGGCCATTCACACTCAATTTTAGACACACATTGAGGCATGCTTTTCCATGCATGGGAACCCCCCATATCTTTTTTCTCTTTTACCAAAAATATTTCCTATTATATAAGTTACTTTTGATTTTTTCTTTCCTTTTTCACTAACGTTTTAGCCTTTATTAAATAAATAATACTTATGCTAATCAATCACGATGTAGCATAAATAAGTAAGATTTCTTTGTTGATATCTCTTTTGACCTTAAATATTATATATATATATTCTAAATTACATTATATATTTTTACTAGATTGACAACCAGGTTAATTAATTTCAACTTAATAAAATTTCTTGCTATTCTTGATTTTTTTTCAAAAATTAGTGTCTTTTGAGCACATTATGGAGCCCAATTTGCACTCGGTCTTCTCACTGCTGGTAGGATGATGGTCCTATTCATGATGTTGTACACAAGTTTTCATCATGGAAATAAGATGACTTTTGTAATACTAACCCTCCAAAAATCATTGGATTTTTTTCTAGTTGTAAGTTGCAGAGACATTATCGAGCAGACAGTGCAAGAATCCTCTTACTCATGTCTATGTCTGAAGCCATTTGGACAAGATGACAGCCTATACAACTATTAGCATGTCTACTAAAATATCCATGATCATCTCTTTTGCAACCCCTCATGTCAACTATCACGCTCAATGTGAACGCAGGTTCAACATGCGAGAAAAATTGATGGAAAATGACAGGTAAAAGCCCAACTTTAGTGCTAATGAAGCAGCAACAGAGGAGACAACAGGAGCACTCCTTACCTACTACCTAGAAATCGTCAGGTAGTGTGAGGTAGCGTCACAGATATGGCGAAAGACACAAGAGGTAGCATCAAACCTCTATGGAATGGGGGGAAGTGGCTGAAGGAGGACCAAAGATTTGCAAAACGAGCTTGAACATGACGCTAGCAAAAGTAAGCATTTAGACTCACTCTTGCTTGGGCTTCTGAGGGAGAATCAAAGATCTACAAAACGATCTTGAACATGAGCCTAAGTTGTAAAAAGAGGAACAACATAGAAGCATTGGTGATGATAGACTGAGCACAAAAAATTGACACTATGAAAAGCATTGTAGCAAAGATATTGGAGCAATAGTCTAGGGCCCTTGGCGCCTAGCATGTTGGACTTAGCAATTATTTGTTTGATATGCGTGCCAACTTTAATGGTGCCCTTATAATTAAAAGCACAAAAGTGTGTACCTTGGCACATGACCCCATTATGAGAACTTAATGGATGCATCAAAGAGAAACTTTAATGGTTCCCTTAGAATACAAATTTTATATTGATTGAGGCATTCTATTGTACAATGATTGCATTCAAGATTATGAAATGAGAATGCTTCACTAGAATAAACCCTAAATCATCTATGACATAGAACATAAATTTATCTTTGCTTATTTTTAAGATAAATCTATCTTTTGCATCTTTTGTATTTGTCTTAACGCGTGTTTTGTGTTTGAGAGAGAGGACATATATTAGTGGACGTTTCAGTTACACAAGCACGACTCTAGCTCGACAACAATACAAGGTCTATTATCTACATCTAATTCCCCATGCCTATGCATTTTCTTGGTGCAACACATACAATGCTACAGGAGTGTAGGGCACGACTACGACTATTTCTTATAGTTTTTGGAGAGACTTCAATGCCAACTCTCAACCATACTTTTGTATGGCACTTTTGCATGACGTGCAATGCATATTTAGCATTTTCACTCTATGACGCTTCATTGCAAGATGAAATGTTTAACTATTCACATTGCTTCTATGTTGCTTGACTCAAACATTGTCCTTCAGCTTGCACAATTGGATGGCACCCATACAAATTATGAGGTCAGTCCAACTTATTTACTGCAATACTGGATGCACTCTGCACATGTTTGTTTTAATCCTAGGTGGTTGATGTCAATCTACGTATATCCTTTTTTGGCAATGCATCTTATATATTGTAGACCAACGTTCTTCTCTGAATAATCGTTCTGTAGGACGAAGACAAATCTTTATCCCAGCATTTTCCTCCTTAGATATGCTTTGCACCAGCTTATGTGCTCGACATCCAAGACTCTCCAACTTTGGAAACATGCAACTCTCTCTCTCTCTCTTCTCTCTCTCTCTCTCTCTCTCTCTCTCTCTCTCTCTCTGTCTCTCTCTCTCTCTCTCTCTCTCTCTCACACACACACACACACACACACACACACACACACACACACAAACACACACACACACGGTTCTACAAGAAATGAGAGAATAGTCACTATGTTTGATTCAGAGTAAGACGGATGCCTAATATGGGTCCCCAATCTAGAGACTAAATGGTCAATGATATTACCAGTCAGAATGGAAATCTACAAACAAACTACCAATGTAGGTTAAGGAGTAGGGTTTAAGCATAATGATAAAGATGCGACCCTTTTCTCGATTTAATTATCCCCTTCATTAGCCCTCTATCATAGTGGCCCCTATGGGACACAACTTTCTTTCTTCTAATGGGTATGAAAATGCCAATCTAGTCCATTGATGTTTCCAATCAATTGGTTCTACCCATCCGCTCCTGTTCCATAATAAAATTTGAGGCACCGTCAATCACAACCAGCCAAGAAACCAACTACAAAATTTATCAAAACATGTACGGCAAAGAGCAGTGCCTTGGTCTTACTCCTCAAGCAGTTGTAGAGAAAGCCATGAAATTGGACCATTTTAAGAAATCTAAGAAGGTAATCAATTATCATATATTTTTAATAAATACACATGCAATTCATTTTTAAAAAATTTCCAATACATTACTATAGTGTTAGATGCTTGCTGTCAATCTGTGTATGACTTGTTATGTTCTAGAACAGTGCGTCTTCAAGAGAACCTCATAAAAGAAGATGAGGATAAGAAATAGTAACAACAAAGTAGGACCTTATAGCAAGCTTCATCCTGAAGCAAGGTGCACATAGCTATGTTTTTGTGCATGCATGGCCTTATTGAGAGAGAGAGAGAGAGAGAGAGAGAGAGAGAGAGAGAGAGAGAGAGAGAGAGAGAGAGAGAGAGAGAGAGAGAGAGAGAGAGAGAGAGAGAGAGAGACTAAGTCCTCAAGAAGCGTTTCATCATTGCCATGAGAGCTCCTTTTCAATGCAGGTGTGCTCAACAAGAACAAAATGTTATGATAATATTAAATGCAGTACGAGTTTTTCTTACATGAGGCTCCTTGTCGTCATCAATCTGGGTCTAGGGTAATGGCTTAGATCATGCCAAGTGGCCAACTCTAGGCTCAAGAAACCAAGGAAGCATGTTAGGCTTACCAAGTAAACAAGTAAACAATTAAACAATGAAGTTGATGTGCTTGATGTCCTCTCAAAGAACTTTTCTTACGTTTTGCTTCTTTTGCATCAAGGCAATTGAATGTCAGGCTGCTTTTTGGCTCCGTATGTGCTTGTTGTCTCCTCGAAGGCATCACTTTGCTTTCAGCGCCATCGAGTTCTCATGGGAACAATACTGCTTGAGTTGTCAATTGCGAACATCTGCGCAACCCATCTCTCACGTGAACTGGATCTTAGTTGTCGTTATGTTGAGTTGTCTGTTTATTCCAGCTTGTAGGCTACTACACTCTAGAATCCAAAAGGCGTTCACGAAGACAAAGAAATAAGATGTAAAGTTGGCTAGGATATGAAGCCAAGGTGTTCGTTGTTTAACATGCTCTAGATAGCACATGATGGCTTGCTAATTTGGAGACGGCACAGAGGTGACCTTTTATTTCAGGAGCTACATATGGGCATTAATTCGCTTTATAGAAGAACTCCGCTGGCCACAACTCAAGATCATAACCCATTATTCTTGCTGCCGCACGTCCCATACTTCCTCACTGAAAACATCCACATCATTTTTGTTGGACTTTTGGTTTGATTATTTTGAACCTTGGATATGGAGTTGCTATTACCTAACCAAAGCTCAACATATACTTGAGATGTGCTTTCCTAGGCATTGTTCAAAGTTCAAGATGTTTATGAGCAATAAGCATTGCCAAAATCCAAATATCACGATTGGATATAAAAGAGTTTATCATAATAATTTGACTTTGGTTTGGGGATGTTTGAGGATCTACATGCTAGCAATACATTGATTTTTTATGATACTCCATATAGAGTGATGTGGAATATGCCAACAACTTATCTCATATTTCCAAAATTCTGGAGACAAACACCTGAACAAATTCAATCCTTCTTAGAAGGTACAATAGTTCCATGGCTGGTGGGATTGTTGGGTGCAAGAAACAAGAGGAGTTATACTTCCAATAAAATTGTAAACAAGGTAGAGGATCCTGAGAAAACTTAGTCATGAATGTCTACTTGTCAAGAAGACAATGTTGAGAGTCACATGTTGAAGTTGTTTGGCAAGAATGTAGTGACAGAGATATCAGTTGTACACAAAACCACATATCAATTTGAACTAGTTCATTGTAAATTTTTATTCAAGGTGAACATAGATTGTACATTTATCTTTCATCCAACCATTTATCACATTATGTTTTTCTACTTGAAGTGTACCCTATTATAAGGGGACTTCTGTTCAATCTAATGTGTTTCACATGGAGTGCACCTTAACATTTGGGGGACTCTTTATTGATGGAGTGCATCCTTCTTATGGGTGCTCTTTTTATTGCTCCTTTGAATAGACAATTATCAATATTGTGCTCATATCTTGTGTAAATGGATCCACTATAAATATCTAGGCCTTGTTGTAACTTAGATGTTTCCACAAAGTTCACCCTAGTGAAAGGGGGTTTCTTTATTAATGGAGTGAATTCTAATTTAAGGATACAATTTTTTCTTTGTATTTTTAGTTTAGAATGTGATCACTATTTTTTTTTACAATGTATAAATGTATTTAGTCAAGAGAACGCTTTTTGCTTCAAGACACAAGTACAACATGAGCAACGTCTTTTTTTCTTCAAAACATGACTATGACTTCTTATGCTGGATCAATGGGTGGTATATACTATTTTGTACCTAATATAAGTTGTATCAATAGAAGACCTCCTTTTTTATACTCATTCAATAAAAAAATTATTCATTGAACAATGTTATTGTCATATTAGCATGGAGACTCATACAAGAACATGCCATGTTGTTGTGATATTGGCATGGGAATTCATATGCATGTATTCATGCAAAAATAAGAAACTTCTTATTTAAATCAATCAATTTTGAAAAATATGCAGCATAACCCATTCATTTCGAACATATTCTCAAAATCGCAACTCTTTATCATAAGATCCATTATTGACATTCTTCTTCCTTAATACTTGTGTTTTCCAAATATGTTTAATGATAAGAACAATGTAATAAACACAAGAGCTTCACATTTATTATAGTTGCAAATAGATTGAAATTTTCTTTATAGAAACTACTTTTTTCTTGTAAATACACATAGAATAGCATTGACACAAGTAGCATGAAATTGATTAAATAGTTTAGAATGGCCAAATGGTGGATTTGAAAACCCCTTTGTTATAAAATGCATAAAACTAGGATGACTTAACATAAGTGTAGCTAATACCTAAATGTCTTATCCTCATGAACATGTTCGAAAGAATACATCTATGTGCATAAAGTGGCGTATCACATGGTATTCTAGAATGTAATATATGTGATCTTGACACTTCTTGATGTAGCTCAAGGAATATCCGAAAAAGCAAAGTGAAAGCTATATCTTAAATAAAATTCAATTTTTTTGTTTGTTAATGGTCAAATTGGCTATATTCATAAAAATTGAAAGTGATCATTAGTCTTGGGAATGGGGTTTTTCTCACTGGAAACCTTATTTATTTCAATAGAGAACAATTTAGAGATATATATAGGTACTCATTTAAACATATCACTTTGAGTGTAGCTTGGACAAGAAGTTGACTTTGTATTCCTCCATAGGTTAAGGGAACCTATCTTTGACAAGTGGTGGGATTTATATTCCTCCAAGGGAGCCTAGCTTAGATAAGTGCACCATGAAACCAACACTCTTATGATGCAACCAATCATATGATACCTGTTTTATGTATGGTTCATGCCTCAAATAAAGAAATCCCCTCAAATAAAGAAATCCTAGATTAGTAGTGGACTTTCTGGATGAGTTTGAATGTCATAGGAAAGTAGGTTGTTTTCCTCAATTTGGGTCCTTGCTTGGACAAGTGGTGGACCTTGAATAAGTTTAGGTACTCATTTTGAACTTAGCTTGGATAAGTGGTGGGACTTGAAACTTTACCTTCAAATAAATCATAGGTAGAACATAAGGCATACACAACGATAATAATTGGAATGCACTAGTATCTTAATGGTTCAATTGAATAAAACCGTGAAATTTCATGTCCAATTTTGTTCTCAATGTGTAATCGACGTGGATAAATTGGAATGAGACCTTGGAAATTAACGTCTTTGACAAAGATCTCATTACTTTATACATGATATGTTGAAAGTTGTCCAACCTAGGAATTGGGATTTTCCCACTTTACCTTATATAGTCTTAGGTGTGAATATGCATACATTTTTGATGTTTTTCTAAACTTCTGATTTATGCTTGGATTTGATATGACAACAGGATGATTGAAATGTATGCAAAATGTGGGGTTTGGTGCCCTAAAATGGAGATGCTGCATGCAAGCCCAATTATAAGTGATGCTGCCAAAATGTTATTTTATAAGCCAAATTTGTAGTTTTAGACATGCTCTCCATGCCTGCCCTTACAGCTTGTCAATTGGAGCTACGATAAAGAAGCATTAGGAAGAGAATGGGTCTAGAAGAGCCTCTTTGTTTGGCAGTTTAAGGAAGTCAAACCTTTAGTGTTAAGAAAGTAATCAAAAGATAGCTTTTGAGTTCAAAAAGGCAAAACGGCTAGTTTATTTGAATTCGAAGTTCCCCCCCAAAATGGATTTAAAATCTAGCAGGTAAAACCATATCATGTACCATATCTATGGAAAGAGCTCAACCCATAGATTGCAGATCTATGATCTCTGCTCAGATCGGATATCATATGTGGGAGTTATGGAAGGCCAAAAATCATAAAACTTTCCACCTCCTTTTTGGGGGGAAAAGTGCATTCTTTGACCACTCTTACACATCTCTTACACACCCACCATTCTTGCACACATGGCGTACACATATTCATCAAAATGTTAATCACCTCCATAAGCTTATGTAAATAAATAGCTATGTATGCCAAATGTGGCATAGTTTTGAAAGAACAAAAAGTTGTTGATGCACTCCATGTGTGCAATGTGGTCTCTTGGACTGCATTGATTGCAGGGTATGCCAAGTAGGGTAGGGCCAAGTAGCTCTGAGCTATTTTCAGCAAATGTGGAGTTATGCAAGAGGTTGATGGGGTATCAAAGAAAAATGTTGTGCTCAACAATGCCTTGGTTAAAGTGTATGGCAAATCTGGTGCCTTTATGAAACTAAAGAATCGGCCACCCAAGACAAAAGGTCTTAGGGTTGCTGAAAGATTAAAAAAGGGAGAAATGGCCACCCACCCATGACCTCAAGAGGAGGGGCCGCCCAAGGGGTGTGAAAAAAAGGGAAAAAAGAAGGAGAAGGGGGCAGTAGACCAGTGAGGACAATGCAGGAGAGGGGAATTTGGGCTCTCATGAGCCGATGAAATGCTCAAATGATGTCAAGCATGAAAGGAAAGTGGAAGTGTAGGCTGGTGCCACCAGCTTCAGTGTTGTTTTTGGCCCATTATGTGGAGCTCGTAGTCCAACCTACCACATCATCACCCCCATTCTCACAAGGACAGCATCGTCGTTCTTAAAATAGGGGGAAGGGGGATGCTTATGTGGGGAAGAAGGGGTTTTCTTTTGGGGAGGGATTGAAAAGCAAGAAGGGGGGGCTCGAGGGAAATATAAGGAGACGGTACAAGTCAAAGGAGGGAAGGGGGTAGGGATTTAATATTTATGTAATTACCAAAAAATTGTGTGATAAGAAGCTCTTGTTGACATATTTACATAATCACAGCTAACATGATCACAAACAAGCTGGTTCAGAGCAACCTAGAAACCCACAAAAAGCCCGCCAAGCTTTTGCATTTTTCCTATGGGCCCACGAAGCTTTTGCATTTTCCTTGCGGGCCCACCGAGAAAACCCTAAAGCTCGGTGGGCTGAAACTTAATATATAGAATGCCCTTATCGGGCCCGTTGGGTGTTTTTTGTTAATCCACACACACACACACACATAGAGAGAGAGAGAGAGAGAGAGAGAGAGAGAGAGAGAGAGAGAGAGAGAGATCAATGACTACCTTTGTTGTGGGAGCTACCTAGTGTAGTCACAATTATAATGACTACTTGCACACAAAAAACAGACATCATTTGATACACTTATAACCACAAATAGCTCGTAGATGCATTAGGGCACGTGCTATGGTTTGTGAGGAATGTTTGGCATTGTTGTGTAGCTCTCTCCGAGCCAATTGTGATGGTGTAGTTGAATCTCCAATGTGATGAGCAAGCAAGAAGTAGCGTCAAGATGAAGCTCACACTCTCTCTCTTTCTCTCTCACACACGGTGTCGTGCAGCTCCGCTTCCATGATGAGAAAAAGAGCAGATAAATGCAAGCTAAGCTTCTTTGAAGCCTACTTGATTAATGGTCAGCGATGAGGGCTTGTTAACAGGCCAAGTCTAATGATTAATGTATGCCAGATGCGGCTTTAAAGGGCCAATTGATACCTTAATGATGCCAAAAAATACTATGCTTGAAGTGAGCACAGATGGAAGATTATGATCTAAAACTGTAGTGCTTGAAGTGCTCTACAGGCCTGTCTTTACGGTTCGTCGATTAGAGTCACGGTGAAGATGTTATGGCACTTTGAAGTTAAAGTCGATTGCAGATCCGTACCGGGTTGGGCAACTGCACCTGATGTGACATAATTGAAATGAATGCACGGACTTGACGTGCTCAATTTCTGGAGCCTGTCGGTCTTTTCAAATCAGCGATCGGAGTTTCGGTTGCTAAGATATTAGCCGTTAAAGATTTGTCGGGCGCCGGATCCGTACCAGTTTGATCCGCTTAGTCGGTGTTCTGTCTGGGAATTTTGAGCTGCAACCAGGGTTTGGAATGCAGTAGAATAAGTGCTCAAGGTAGCAGTGCCTTGGTTGAGATGTATACCGGATGTGATGCACTTCAAAGAGCACAATTACTGCTTGAGTGGAATTTCTTTTAAGGCCGTCTCTTGATACGGGCAACAGATTTCATGATGAGGTTGCTCGACGGGGGCTGCTAGGGAAAGATGTCATGCTTACCAATGCCTTGCCCGATATTGTAACAGAGTGGCACCTTTACGAAAGCATCATTTGCATGCCAAATGTGGTGCCCTTACAAAGGAAGCCGGCCGCCAAAAGGCCGCCCAACTTAATCCATGAAGGCCGTCTAATTGTTTTTCTTGGCAATGCTTTGGCCAAATGTGGTACCCTTACAAGGTTGAAGAGCCGCCCAAGGAAAGGGAGCCAGTGTCGGTCGCCTGATGGCTGCCCAAAAGCATAGGCCAGTGGCCGTCCGCCTGCATAATAAGGCCGCCCAAAGGGGGTTAATTAAAGTGAGAAGGTGGGAAAACAAAAGGGGAAAGGAGAAAAATGGCGTGAAGCCAAGCGACGAGCAGGCAGTGAGAGACTGCGTAGGGAAGATTGACTCGCGCTGGCTCGTAGATTGCTCGGATGAGCCCGCCACAGAAACGAACTTTTCTCAGGGCCTCCTTGCGCTCCAGCTCGGCAGGAGTAGCACCGGATTCGGCGTTGGTCGGGATGCGCAACTGCCACATCAGCAGGGGATCGTTTTTGCGCTCCCTAGCAACGACGGCGCTGTCGTTGCTAAGGGAGGCAGCAAGGCTATTAATAGGATCTTTTGCATGAGCGAAGGGAAGGGAAAAACGAGCGAGAAGTGGGAGAGCAGGGGAAGAACCTGTTCCGGGGGTGTTCTCCATCGAAGCAAGGAGGGTTTTTGCTCTCTCTCTCTCTCTCTCTCTCTCTCTCTCACAACACAAGGAGGGCACGAAGCCAAGAAGAAAACCAACGAAGCCAAGGGGTAAGGGAGGCCGGGCCTATTGAGGCATGCGAGAGGGTTGCAAGCCAAGGAGTACTATCAAGGGAAGAGCTTAACGAAGAAGAAAAAGGGCCAATGAGGAAGAACTCCATAGAAGCTTGCTCGAAGGCAAGAAGAGGAGGAAAAAGGAGAAGCTTGCTCGAAGGCAAGAAGAGGAGGTGAGGCAAGCTCGAAGGCAAGGGAGGAGGAAGCCAAGGCGGATAGGCTTTCTCTCCATGAGGAAGGAGCCAAGGGCGAGGTCATCCTCTCTCTCTCCATCTCAGATCAAGGCAAGAGAGCTCTCTCGGCTTCTCGCAAGGCAAGAATCCCTCTCTCTCGATCTCCAATCCAACTAAGCAAGAGAAGAAAAATGAGGAGATGGCAAGCCAACGAGGGAGGTCATGGCATAAAGAGAACAAAGGGACGTAAGCTAGAGGCTTGAAGCCGGTGAAGCACTAAGGAAGGGAAAGCTTGGACAACCAAAGCTTAAGGCTTGTCGAAGTCGAAGCAACCAAGGGAGTAAGCATTAAAATAGGTGGGAAGAGAGTTGGAGCTCGGCAAGGAAATCTGACTTGAAGCTCGTAAGCGGTAATTAAGGCAGGGTAAAGCATATATAGCAGGGAGCATGAAAATTGAAGCAAAGAAAAGAATTGTAGGAGAATGCCAATTAATGGAGTGAATTGAAGCTTGATAATTGAAGCAGTGAGCAGAATCGAAGCTTGCAGAATCCATGAGGTAAATGAGGCAGATAAAGCGACATAAGGGAATCTCATCGCTGACATCAGTCCGAAGTTGATTAAGCATTTTCTTAAGTCCGGTGTCGTTAACTGCCTGGTTAATCCTGTAAATGGGAGCGTAAAATCCTAGTAAGCAGCTGATCCAAGTGACGGTGCTGTTAACAGCCCGCCTTAGCGTAAAGTCTAAGTTGTAATCAAGCGTTAATCAATTAATTGATGATTACGGTGATGTCCAGATTTAGTTACATCTGTTGTTCTTGTTCTCTCTCTTTCACACCTCCCACAGCCAGAGGCCCGACGCCTGCCCGGCTCACGTAGTGAACACATATCCCCCGACATCTTTGGTGAACCCGACGTGAAACGAGCCGGGGTGGGAGGTAAAGATGGGGTGCCAGAGCAATTAAAGCAGTTTATTGAATATTTCAGTGCCAATGGATTTGATAAAAATCTACGAGGTGAAGATTTTCCAAAAATGATGGAATTAGTTCAGAGATGTCTGCAGGAAGCAAAAGCCATGCAGATAAAAAATCAGATTGATGATGCTATAGAGCTAGCACTTGATGCTATTCGGGAGCAATATTATAATTTTCAAGGATATGATCCAGAAGGTTTTATTGCATGTTACAGAAGATCGGATGATTGCAGCTTTTGAGAAAGTTGTAAACTCGGATTTTAAAAAGCAAGTTCAAGAACTGGCAGAAGAATATCCCACACGGTGGGAGTATTTTGAAGAGGAATTTATTTACGAAAGCTCAAGGATTCTAGATCGGGAAATAAAGGAGACGACTGAATGAAATAAGGTTGTCTTCAGTAAAGGTGAAGGGGATCAGATGCAGATTCTCGCTGATGATGAATTCTGGGCACATATTTCTGCAAGAAGTAAAGCCAAAGAGAATGCTAAGCTGGAAGTAGCAGATGCAGTTTTCAGAGGAGCTTAATTTTAGCAAACAAGAAAAGGTAAAGCATGAATTTAAAGCTGGAACAGATTTATATGAATGTTTTTCAAAGATTACTTGCATGGACGCTACCTCTAATAATGGTTCAAGTGAAGACATAGACTGTACAACAAGTGGTTCACAAGCTGCTGACCTTGACATAGTTTCTTGTGAAGGAGTTTATCAAGAAGATGAGCCTCTACAGGATGTTACTGAAGCTATTTGCACTATAGCCGAGCAGGACAACATGTTTGCTGTAGATGATTGCATAAACAAAGCTATTATATACACAGTACCTGATGAAGTGACTAAAAATGTGGACCCATCACAGGATGAGCCTGAGGATGTCAATGAACCTATGATTCCTACTAACAATATGCTTGCAGATGTTGCTATCACAGAAGAGGATGCTATAATCAATGAATTTCTGTCTAGATCTGAAGGAGATGTTATGAGAGTATAGAAGAACTTTTTGATGCATATACCTCTTCAGAGGGGGTGCCAGATGAGTTTTTACAGCTCTATAATGTATTGCTAAGTAACATGGATGCAGATGAGGATGCAGAGGATGATATGGATGAGTATGAAGATTGCTCGGATCATGCTGATTGTGAACAGGTTATCAACAGGGATTTTACATCTATGCTTGTACATGGGCTGCATGAGGAGATAACTCCTATAGTCTTGATTAATGTTGAGACTTCCAAGGGTGATTTTCCCGAGGATGCTATGGATGAAGATCTAGAGCTTAAAGCTTTTTTTCATGATCAAGGTGAAGGCCCAACAGGTGAAAATTCATCTGATGATACAGGTCGAGAGACTCCCAAAGTTTTTCTTGATGGCTATGAATCTAGAGGGAGTGATGATGCTAAATCATCCTTCATACGGCATAAAATGCACAGGGTTTTTTTATTTTCTTGGACAATGTGCCAGATGTGGCTGGATTTGGCTGCTATGCATATTAATGCTTATGTTAGTGATGTCTTGGCTGCCAGTAAAAGGGAGTAAGATTTCTTTAATGCTTTCTGGTAACGAGCTTAAGTTGCCAATAGTTTATGGGATGTGGGTGCTGCACTATGCTTCAGGTGAAGCTCTAGTATACTACGGAGCCCATCAATGCTATGTGATCTCAATGGTGTTTGATCCAGGAGATTCTAAAGATGTTCGTAAGCAGATTCAATATGGATGGATACTGATCAGTATGCATAGTAATTGCGTGCTATTTGAACCAAGGGTAGCATATTTTCACCAGAAATGCTTGATGTTGATTGATACATGAAATGTATGCTCATGTGGAAATTATGATGCTCTAGTGTGTGGACAATTCCTTATTATCCCATTTGATCCTGGGGGTAACTAATGTGCAAGTTTCAGATGTAGAGGATACCAGATGCCTGATGTAGCAGGCTACATATTACAAGACTTTGTTTTCTAGGTTATGTTAAGTCAGAAGAGTGTTTGGTTATGCATTCAATAAGATAACATGGCTGGCTTCCAGCTAACTTCTTTGGAAAATTAACGAAGTATCTTCACATCTTTTGAGTTGGTTCTGCTAACAGAACTTCAAGTAAAGGACTTGACGGCCATTCCGTGTGCAGACAGAGTAAGGCATACTTGAGCTTGACAGGGTTCCTTAAGAGAGAACTTAATGGTCAAGCCGTGTGCATCATTCACTAGAGCACTTGAGTCTGGCGGGGTTCACTAAACAAATTTTCCATGATTGAATGCTTTGAAGATACAGCAGATACAGTTCGGAGATTTTTGATGGGCAGCTACCTAATGCTTAAGCTAGAACATTGATGATAGGGTATAAGCCTTATTTTGTTTTTCATAGGTTTACCAGTAATGTGAGTCTGATGATGGTAAGAAGCTTAAAGTACTTGTAGCAGATACAGATTGCAATGAAATTGGCACAGACCGGAGGCTATGCAGGTTCAGAGGGGGTGGATGTCGTGCAGCTCCGCTTCCATGATGAGAAAAAGAGCAAAGAAATGCAAGCTAAGCTTCTTTGAAGCCTACTTGATTAATGGTCAGTGATGAGGGCTTGTTAACAGGCCAAGTCTAATGATTAATGTATGACAGATGCGGCTTTAAAGGGCCAATTGATGCCTTAATGATGCCAAAAAAGATTATGCTTGAAGTGAGCACAAATGGAAGATTATGATCTAGAACTGTAGTGCTTGAAGTGCTCTACCGGCCTGTCTTTTTACGACTCATCGATTGGAGTAACGGTGAAGAAGTTATGGCACTTTGAAGTTCAATTCGATTGCAGATCCGTACCGGGTTGGGCAACTAGAGCTGATGTGACATAATTGAAATAAATGCACGGGCCTGACATGCTCAATTTCTGGAGCCCGTCGGTCTTTTCAGATTGGCGATCGGAGTTCCGGTTGCCAATATTAGCCATTAAAGGTTTGCCGGGGCCGACACCGTACCAGTTTGATCCGCTCAATCGGTGTTCCGTCTGGGAATTATGAGCTGCAACCAGGGTTTGGAATGCAGTAGAATAAGTGCTCGCTCAAGGTAGCAGTGCCTTAGTTGAGATGTATACCGGATGTGATGCACTTCAAAGAGCACAATTAATGCTTGAGTGGAATTTCTTTTAAGGCCGTCTCTTGATACGGGCAACAGATTTCACGATGAGGTTGCTCGACAGGGGCTGCTAGGAAAAGATGTCATGCTTACCAATGCCTTGCCCGATATTGTAACAGAGTGGCACCTTACGAAAGCATCATTTGCATGCCAAATGTGGTGCCCTTACAAAGGAAGCCGGCCGCCAAAAGGCCGCCCAACTTAGTCCATGAAGGCCGTCCTAATTGTTTTTCTTGGCAATGCTTTGGCCAAATGTGGTACCCTTGAGAAGTTGAAGAGCCGCCCAAGGCAAGGGAGAGAGTGTCCGTCGCCCGTCCGCCTGCATAATAAGGCCACCCAAAGGGGTTTAATTAAAGTGAGAAGGTGGGAAAACAAAAGGGGAAAGGAGAAAAATGGCGTGAAGCCAAGCGACGAGCAGGCAGCGAGAGACTGCGCAGGGAAGATTGGCTCGCGCTGGCTCGTAGATTGCTCGGATGAGCCCGCCACAGAAACGAACTTTGCAACAGTAGCATAGCACCAGTAGCACCGGATTCGGTGCTGGTCGGAATGCGCAACTGCCACATCAGTAGGGGATCATTTTTGCGCTCCCTAACGACGTCGTTGCTAAGGGAGGCAACAAGGCTATTAATAGGATCTTTTGCATGAGCGAAGGGAAGGGAAAAACGAGCAAGAAGTGGGAGAGCAGGGAAAGAAGCTTCTCCGGGGGTGCTCTCCATCGAACCAAGGAGGGTTTTTGCTCTCTCTCTCTCTCTCTCTCTCTCTCTCTCTCTCTCTCAACACAAGGAGGGCACGAAGCCAAGAAGAAAACCAACGAAGCCAAGGGATAAGGGAGGCCGGCCTATTGAGGCATGCGAGAGGGTTGCAAGCCAAGGAGGACTATCAAGGGAAGAGCTTAACGAAGAAGAAAAAGGGCCAATGAGGAAGAACTCCATAGAAGCTTGCTCGAAGGCAAGAAGAGGAGGAAAAAAGAAACTTGCTCGAAGGCAAGAAGAGGAGGTGAGGGAAGCTCGAAGGCAAGGGAGGAGGAAGCCAAGGAGAATAGGCTTTCTCTCCTTGAGGAAGGATCCAAGGGCGAGGTCCTCCTCTCTCTCCCCATCTCAGATCAAGGCAAGAGAGGATTCTCTATCTCTCTCTCTCTCGGTCTCCAGGCAAGGCAAGGAAGGCTCCCTCTCTCTCGATCTCCAATCCAACTAAGCAAGAGAATTAAGCAAGAGAAGGAAAATTGAGGAGATGGGCAAGCAACGAGGGAGGTCATGGCATAAAGAGAACAAAGGGACGTAAGCTAGAGGCTTGACCGGTGAAGCACTAAGGAAGGAAAAGCTTGGACAACCAAAGCGAAAGGCTTGTCGAAGTCGAAGCAACCAAGGGAGTAAGCTTAAAAACAGGCAAGAAGAGAGTTGGAGCTCAGCAAGGAAATCTGACTTAAAGCTTGTAAGCGGTAATTAAGGCAGGGTAAATCATATAAAGCAGGGAGCATGAAAATTGAAGCAAAGAAAAGAATTGCAGGAGAACGCCAATTGATGGAGTGAATTCAAGCTTGATAATTGAAGCAGTGAGCAGAATCGAAGCTTGCAGAATCCATGAGGTAAATGAGGCAGATAAAGCGACAGAAGGGATCTCATCACCGACATCAGTCCCAAGTTGATTAAGCATTTTCTTAAGTCCGGTGTCCTTAACGGCCCGGTTAATCCTGTAAACGGGAGCGTAAACTCCTAGTAAGCAGCTTATCCATCATGGCCGGGAAAGTTTGACCCAAGAAGAGGAGTTATTGCTAACATGAATCATTCCGAAGGACATTCAGAAGTCTAAGAATTATGGTTTTGTGCATAGAGCATACACGTACAAATTGATTAGGGATTTCTTATACATGAAAGGGGCTGATCTCGTGTTGAGACGTGTACCTTGGCGGGAGGAGCTTTATAGAGTGTTGGAAGAGAATCATGAAGGTGCATGTGACGGACATTTTTCTCTAAAGATCACCTTGCATAAGATCTTGCAAGAGGGGTATGTATGGCCTAGTTTGCACAAGTATGTTCACCATTGGTGTAGGTCTTGCAATAGGTGTCAAGCATTTGGGAAGAGAGTGTTGAAGCCAGAGCTACGAAAAACCATTATGGCATTTGATGTGTTTGAAAAGTGGGGGATTGATGCAATAGGCCCGTTACCTATCACAAGAAGGGGCAAAAGCTATATTTTGACTGCATTGGACTATCTCTCTAGATGAGCAGAGGCTATAGTAGTAAAATATATCACTACAAAGGATGTGGAAAGATTTGTGTATGATGAAATATGTTGCAAGTTTGGGGTGCCATTGGAGCTACTTTCAAATAAGGGGCCAGGATTTAGAGATAAACTACTAGACTTTTTATGCGCGAAGATGAAGATTAGGCACCAGCATACCACTCCTGTTTGTCCCCAATGTAATGGATTAAATGAAAGATTCAATGGTGAGTTGGTACAAATTCTTTCAAAAGTGACAGAGCACCAACGAAAGAATTGGAATTTGGAATTGCATAGTGTATTATGGGCTTACCATACTTTGGTGAAGACAGGTACAGGGTTTACTCCATTTTATTTGGTATATGGAAAGGAATCACTATTTCCTATGGAAGTAGATTTTCCTGTGGTCAAGATGTTAGACAAGTTCCTTGGGCAGTCCAGTGATGAATTCTAAGAGGGGCTCTTACAATTACAAGAGGTTCAACTGGATAAGATGAGTGCATTGGAGCATTATAGACAGATGCAAGATAGAGCTTTAGCAAAGATAAATGAAAGGTCATAAGTAAGGGTATCAAGAAACATGACTTGGTTTTGCGCTACAATAGTAAGCTGGACAAGACATTCCAAAAGAAGTTTCAAATTAAGTGGGAAGGCCCTTTCAACGTAGTGGAGTGTTTTCCAAATGGTACATATCAGCTGGCTAACCTGGATGGGATTCTACATAAGTCAAGGGTACATGGATTGCATCTTAAATTGTATCATGCTAGATTGACAATGGTGAATCAAGATGAGTTGTCTGCAGAACAAGTAATGTATGTCTCATACCTCTTTTAACTGCTGCTAATCATGAATGATCTAGCAGGCTAGGGGATGGGAAAATTATGCTAGGATTTTTTTGGAATAAGTGACTTCATATATGTACATACCATGCATGGTGCATCGAATAAAGAATTTCCCATTTTCCAGAACTAGGTGGTTACGTGGGGCCCACATGTGTACAGGTAGGACAACATGTACATAGTGCATCGATCTTCATCGTCACCAGTATCAGTTTGTTTTTTTTATAATAATGAGGAGTTGGTATCGCGTAAAAATTCTTGAGGAATCTATCCACAGGTCGATGAAATGAGGTAAGCAAGTGCGTCAGATGGCATCTAGTGGCGTCACGAGGTCAAATGGGATCAATAGTTGCACGTGGATAAGCGAGGACACAACGTGGGTGTTTTCTTGTGATGATTATGTAGAAAGTTCATCATGAGGAATATATTTGGGTCCCACTTCACGTGGTTAGGGGATGCATTATTGGAAAAAGTTGAGTGCCAGGTGTGTGGATGGATGCAGCAGGGTGACAACTATGCACTGTGAGGCCACTTTTTGGTCTGTTCGGGGTCCGTTTGAGGTCAACTAAAAGGCCAAAGGTGCCCAAGGGATAAAGTGAAGTCTGGACACTGGAAAACTTGAGAGAAGACCAGAAAAAACGTGGAGAGAAGAGGAGGAACAGCCACAACTAAGTTTTTGCTATTTTTGGAGCCTATTTTGGCCATAAACTACTCATCCGAGGTCAGATTTGAGCACTTTGATATTGTAGACTAGGGTTTTTGGTTGCTCCGGACGCAATGGAGCTGTCCATTTTGTCATATTCATCACTTTTTCTTGTTTTTTTGGCCGTGTAAGTTTCTCTTGTGAGCGAAGTCTCTGCTCCAATTTGTGATTGCATCTCGCATATTTCATCCATATTGTGTGAGCTATTTGCCCCATTGGTGTTGGCCCAAGCTCAATTGTATCTAAAAATTAGAAGTTCTCCTCTTTTGAGCTGAATTTTTGGATGTGTGTCTCTGTGTTGAGTGGGAAAATGGGTAATCTCTCTCCTCTCACTCCATCGGCGTGTTCCGTGTCTCGAGCAGGTGGGTTGTGTAAGCCGAGTGGTACCTCATAGTGTGTGTGTATCATCCCAAGAGTGTGTGTCGCGTGATTATAGAGGCATTGCGTGTGTTTCCAACCAGCTCACATCGTTTTGCTTTCTTGAGCTTTATGTCCTTCACATCCAAACCCGAGTTGCAGCATCTTCTGTTGTCATTATAGCGCTATTTCTAGATCTAAATCCAGAAACAATCCAATCTCGTTCAGCTTGACTCTTATCATCATGGATAGATAAAGCTTCAAATTCATCCATTGGAACTTGTCTAGTAACTTGATCACAACCTCTTTTTGTTTCCATAAATATGATCACTTAACTTACATCCATCATTCACTTCAGTAAATCTGGTAGTTTTGAATATTTCTCATTCTCAAAAACAACTTCTACAATCTGTAGAATTGAATGATTGGCTTTTAGAGCTTATGAACCGATGAAAACTTTGTAAGGATTCTGAAGAAATTGTCTGGCTAAACCTTCAACTTGTCTAGGCCAAGTTATACTCCAATACTAAGTCTGTTTGTGAGGCCAAATCTGGGAGATAATTTTATTGATTTGAGATTTAAAACCCATATTTGCTATGGGATTTTTAATTCTTTGACTTCTTTGTATAACTTGTGCCGACATTTTTCTCCATTGCTTTCAATTTAATACTGCAGACATAAGAACTAGACAATTAAAATTAAAAAAAAGAACTTTTCAATATATATTAGAAAAAAAATCACATAGAAAGCAACCAACTCTGCACAATATGAGACTTGCAATGCACTGTAGTCAATTCCACATATCAACCACATATGTTATGAGCGAACATACACATTGCAATGCACTCTCTACATGGCATTATGGATACAAAAATTAAGATATGAAATTGTCAATGCAATTATATATATAATGATTAGTTATACATCCTCTGCAATTTGAAAACAATAAGACACAACTATTTTCACATGCTACAAAGAATCATCAATATTTACATTGAAATGATGATAATTATTTGCAAAACACACAGGAAAGAAATAATGCCAATGATTGACCATCTCTTGCACTAACAATCTTTTATAATACATAATTCACTCCCTATACAAACCAATGCATAAAACAAAGCAATGAAATCTTCAATACAATTACACAATTGAGGACTACTTGTACCCAATCAAGGATTGTATCCCCCTTATGCTCTCATATTGTGGAGTGGTAATGTATATCAATTCAAATCTATGACGGTGAAAAATGCAAGACTTCAAGGATCTTTATATACCTAGTACACTAGTATAGGGCATCCGACCACTGACTATAACTCGTTATTTAAATATGCTCATCTTTTAAAACCAATTTCAGCCCTTTTATGGACCAATGGCTTCATCACAATGAGCATGACTGTGCAAATTCTCATTATTTTTGGTTTCATATATCTATCTTCGGTGAAGGTTTTAAATGTTTTTAGAAGTGGTTATTGAATTAAGAATCAGGTTCGGCCCAAAAAATAGGACCTGTGACTGTGTAACCTTAGGTCAATTCACAAGGACATGACTATTCCCGGCGCTCGGATACATTCCCCAGGGATTTGCCTAGTTAAAATGTCAAAGTAAGAAGAAATCAAGAGGCCTCCTAAGCTCTCTCTCCTCTTGGAGAGGAAAGGAAATCCCATAAGCACGAAGTTATTGAGTAACTTTGGCTTGCAAAGAGGGGTTTTGCCCATAGCTTGTTGCAACCTAGTAACAAGATAATTAGCAAACATGGGGGCATCATCATTAGCACCTTCATGTGCAAAATCAAAGTTATCAATGTTCATTCTACTCTCTTGGTTATTGTTAGCCATGTTACTTAAACTTTTGTGTTTACTTAGGGTATGCTTTGGCAATTCAAAACCTTAGTTGCTACTCCTCTTAGCCTTTTAAAATAGGCACTTAATTTTCTACACCCATTGCTCAAATTGGCTAATTATAGAGAGTAGTGGAGTGGGTCTAACATAGCGAAGTTACTGAGGGATAGCTCCTTTTGGACTTCTTATGGCTCAGTAATGGTAAAACCATAGGCAAGTCTAAGAAGACTCCATAATTAAGACCAAAGCTCCCAAGGTGTGCATCATATTCCACATAGTGGGCTCAAAAAAACCGATAATAGATCCTAGTCCCACTTACCCTAATATAATTAACAAAATCAACCATTAATAGACTACTTAAGGACCTCTCTTCTCAAGCAAGAAAAGAGAAACCAAATGCTTTGATACCAATGTAATGCGAATGGCCTATGAACTTTGAGAATAGCCGAATTAAGAGAATTAGAGTGAGCATTTTTGTGAGATTACTTTGACAATATGAAGGGTAAACTTAGTTGATGATAGCAACATAAACATAGTACATAATTAACTTGGCATGAACAATACTTTTGCAAGAGAGAGAGCATTGAAGAACATGACAATAGATGAGGACCGGATTTACTTAGCGCCGGTCCCCCCTCCAAAAGGCGTTTGTATTATTGATTCTCCCATCAAGAGAGACTTTGTTACAAAAATCTTTGTGTTCCTTGTGACCTTGGTGATGCCATGAAGATGGAAAGATTCATGCATCACGAGCTTAAAATAAAATTTGCAAAAAGCATTAACTATCCCAAGCCTCAGTCCCAAGGCCTCAAACACCTTTGAAGGTGGAGAGAGCTAGCGGGGAATGAGGGTAGGGAAGAGGAAGAAGGAACATCCCATAGGAGAAAGAAATAGTTCCTCACTTATCATCACTCTTCTTGCTTAGCATAGCATAATAGCATAGTAATGAAGATGAAGAAGATGGCAAGCTTAAGCATTAAAGCATGGCTCTTGGTTGGATTTGCATTCCATATCCAAGAGTGTGGTGTAAGCTCTCCACTTCTCAAAAAACTTGGAGAAGGAGATGGAGCTCTTGCATTTTGCACTCCACAATATGAGAGAATGTGTGTGTGTGTGGGGCTAACCAAAGAACTTCGTGCTATATTGTATAGCAAGAAACATATGAACCTGGAAGAGTGTGTGTCAGATGCTATTTACCTAGGAGACAATTGTGATATTCAATGAAGAATATTTTCCTAAGGATAATCAAAGTGAGAAAACAACATCCACTAAACCAGCACAAGTGGGAACGGCTGTTGTAGCACCGCTTACAACCATAGAAGACGTGCTCAAAAGGATGAATGAAATGATGAATAACATGCAAAAAGCACCTATTAAGGGACCAAGGAAAGGGATATCTCAACAGGTACAACTAATTAGGCCAAAAAAATGGTCTAAAATCGAGGATAAATGGAGCAACCATAAGACTAATGAGTGTTATTACCGACCAAAGTATGATGGGAATGTTCAATATGTGCCTATGAGGACACAAGGACAAACCCATGTACATATATCAGCCTAATATGGCCCCAGCTCAAAGACCACCGATGGGTATGAAAAGAACTCAACACATTTTGGGTCAACAACCTCCATATCATAGACATAATCCATTGCCTGTAAAGTACATGCATTCATAGGGAGTCATAGATGAACAAGCACTAGTGCCCATTACACCCTATGTTGAGCCTAGTTCCTCTACAATAATGGTAGAAGGAGAGTAGTATAATTCACATCCACCACCAATGGAAGAACCTGTGACTTATACTACACCAGAGCTTGCACCAATGTACTATGTAACTAATCAAGGTGTTAGACCTCCGATGATAAGACCCATGATTAAGCCAAGAACTAAAAACTATCATAATTGTGGTATAGATGATCACTGGAAAAATGAATGCCCAGAGCCTGACAAGAACATTAAGCCAGTTGAAGCTTTTTCTATACAATGTTGCAAAAAGGGAGGACACTTTCTTGAAGATTGCCCAAAAAATCCTTAAACTAATCAAGGTGTTAGACCTCCGATGATCTAAACCCATGATTAAGCCAAGAACTAAAAACTGTCATAATTGTGGTACAGATGATCACTGGAAAAATGAATGCCCAGAGCCTGACAAGAACATTAAGCCAGTTGAAGCTTTTTCTATACAATGTTGCAAAAAGGGAGGACACTTTCTTGAAGATTGCCCAAAAAATCCTTTAAACAAGAGTAAAACAGTAGTAAATATAATCCAAGTGATACCTAGTAGCTCATTTGAGAGTGAGCCTATTGTTCCAATCAAGGTAATCACCAGATCTCAGGCTAAGAAAAAGAAACATAACCCCTCTAATGATTCGGAGAATACTAAAATTTCCTCTCAAAAGACCAAGAGAAGCAGAAGCCAAAGGTATGAGATGAGAAAACAAAAAGAAAGGATTGAAATTGATGAGAAAGTCAAGAAACTATTCTAGGGAAAAGTGAAAGAAACTGGAAGTGAAATCAAGGAAACCACAGTGAAATCTAGAGGATCAATTTTGGTAGACAAAATTTTTGAGCCAATCAATGCAACCTTGGAAGCTTACCAAGAGGGACTTAAAGCATGCCAAAACATTTTAAAAATTTGAAAACCTATCCTTCTCAAGATATGGAAGCAGCTAAGCTTGAAGCTTATCAAAATCTGGTAAGAATTACTTAAGAGATGCTAGAAACACAAAAACCGAAGCTCGAGAGTATAGAAAAATTTGAGGAGCTTGTGGTAGGAACTAGTAAAGAGAAATCCAAAGTGGTGGTAGAACCCCACCTTGAAACTAAAGAGGTCAGACGAGGAATTTGTAGAAAGCTCCCATGAAGCTCATACAGTGAAATATCAAACAACGAAGAAAGATGAGCAAGAATTGAAGAAATAGAAAAGAAAGTAGTAGCAGCTCACCAAGAGAAAGTGCACCAAAAGAAGGCAAGATTTGAAAGAGAAAAGCAGACATACAAAAGGAGCCTCCAAGCTGCACGTGAGGACCCCAAAAGATGGAGTCCAAGAGATATAAGGGGACCAAGAACCAAGAACCTTGCAAGGAAAGGAACAAAGGATCCCAAAGATTTCCTTGAGTGGATTTATGCGGAAGCAGAAGCCTTAAAGCTGAAGGAAGCTCAATAAGCTCAAAGAAAACAAAGGAAGAAGTGGCTCAGCAATAGAGACAAGCGGAAGCTATTGAACAAACTGAGTCCCATCATGACCATGAGAAGATGACTCCAAGACCCACTTCACCCACTACAGAGCAAGAAGACCATCCCATGCCAAGCTCAAGCCCTTCACCAACTGCTAAATTCAATGAAGGCAAGGCCGCAGAGGGAAAACAGAAACAAAAGGAAGAGGCATTCTATACAGGTTTCTCCACATGGCGAACGAAGATAGTTGGGCCAGTGATCAGTAACCTCACATCAAGATTTGTTTGCTATTCAACCATTGAACTTAAAAACAGAGCCACCATGCAGTTGTTGCAAGTTCCTATCGGGCACATCCTACAACCAATGCATCTTGAGAGATGCCCTTGCTTTCCATCTAGAAAAAACATCCCAAAGCTTCCTGGCCCTACGTGCATCAAGAATATCCCACAATCAATACACTCCACCCTTTTCCAAACACCTAGTTTGATCATAAAGTTGTTAAGAAAGAATTGGTGACCAAATTGGGTTTGCAAACCAAAAGAACCTGTGACCAAATTGGGCTTGCAAAGCAAAAGCATAGCTACCACTTGAGTTGATGTTGGTCTTTGCTTGATTTGGTTTCACACATTTGAAGGAAATCAAATGTGTGAAACCAAATCAAGTGTGAACCAAACCAAACCAACAAGCAGTTCTTGCAAGTTTCAAACATAGAAAGATTCCGGTCATGCTTGGGAATTCCTCAATCAACATGGACACAAAATTTGGTATATTCAGAAAAGCACAAAAATTTCTTGGAGAGATTTTGTACGAGACATCGTAGCTTTTGTTTGGGATTTCTCAAGAGGAGTAGGGTGGCAGGAGATGTGAAGCAGGGCATCTCATCCAATGATGCAATCATGTATGCTTGCATCTTTAAGGCATGGCATTGGAACGTCACTTGGAATACACTAATTGTGGGACTTCCCCAATTGGAGTAAGGTTAGTAAGCTTTGGGTTGTTCTCAATGCATGTGAATTGACAACATCTCTCTTGATGAAACAACCTATACTTGTAGCTTTAAGGCATGTGGCACTAGCTAAGACTCCCCTATGGGCCAAAGTAAACATGATAATATTGTTGGTCAGAGGATATGCCCACAAATGAAAGCAGAGCAAGAAGATTTAAACTATTTTTTGTGCATGCAAAGTGACGGAATCTCTCTAGGTGCAATCATCTTGAAAGCATGTGGCACTATGCAAGATGCTTATATGGGAAAAAGAATACATGATGACATTACTAGTCAACGGCCATCAAAAAAAAAATTGTGCTTGCCACTACCTTGCTAACATGTATGCCAAATGTAGTGTGGATTGTATCCATTGCTACATTTTCCCAATGGTCACTAAAAAAAAACTTTGTTCTTTCCACTACCTCACTAACATGTATGCCAAAGTGGTGTTAATTGTATCCATTACTAGATTTGTCCAGCGGTGTGAGATCCCCAACCCGTCAAGACCAAGATCAGGATGTGATCCTTGATAGGTCTCTAGGTCTGATAAAAATCAGAGTATCTAAACAAGAAAAATCTAAGGAATAGACCTTTACCATTGACAATGGTTGGGTCTATAGCCTTAGAAGCAGACCTAGTCCTGTCTCGCAGCGGAAACGGATAATGTATTAAAAGTCCGAAAAACTATTTTGGCCCTATAATTGCCACAATTGGGCTAAGGTATCCTCAACCAACGCTTTTTCCCCCCTAACAGATGTGAGGGCACAGCCACTGGTGGACTCCTCTTCCAAGTGAAGAAGTTTTCTAAACTTTTTAGTGTGTAGGGATGGATAGTTACCTGTCTAATCAGGTCCACCTCTCCATGATTGACAACCTTAGTCAATCCCCACTTACCACCCCGCACTCACACATGATTCTTTTGTTATTTAATTACTATCCACGTTCTTATCACAATTAAAATAATGATTCCTTTTATCCTTCATAACAGGATTTTATTAAAACAGTATTGAAAACATTCTTTTAGCAAACAGACATCTTTAAACTTAAGACAGGGTACTGTCAATCAAAACGTTGTCCATAATAACCATGATCAGTACTCTTCTTATCTCAAGATCACCTAAGGGTGAAAAAACGGCACCCATTCCTTAATAACAATCCGGAGTGGAATAAACCCCCACCCAAGGTTCCGGGTGCCCATACACCAAACCAGTTGCCCATACAATCGGGCGGCTCCCCTTGGGTAAAAAACGGTATCTTAATTTATGTAGAAACATGACACGGAGTAGAAACTCATCGTTCATGGGGGTAACCGACTTATCCGTGGCTAGAAAGCCATCATTATCATCAATTTATACCAAGGAGTCGGAGGTGTCTTGAGACAGGCTGTCTTAAGGATGATCAATCATATCTTTCCTAATTCAACCAGTTTTAACCCAAACAATTCTTTTCTACTTTATAAACAAATGCACGTTGGTTTCTTGGAAGTTACCTTTTGACCAATTATTCCTTTTCTGATTCTTACTCACATTTACGTATGCAATGTTAACTTATAAAAGAACATAAACTATTTAAAGACTCAATTGAATAATGGGAAACCCACTTGATATTGATCGTCCATCTGCTGTTGCACTGGCGCCTGAAGACTCTCCTCTGTAGGCTTACTACTAGGAACGCTCTAGTTCGTTTTGGAGCTACGTCCTCATCATTAGATGTAGGATTGGCTCAGGTCCTTTTAGGTGCCATAACTTCTTATTCCTATTAAAAAAGACATCTAATCATTAAATAAATTATCTGAAAGCTAGACTTAACCTTTGTATCCAATTTTACCCAATTCTAGGTTACGTTTATAGTCTTAATTGGTAAATTCTTGACCTAGTAATTTCTTATTTTCCTATATAGGCATGATAACTTTTTTCTCAAATTTTCTAAGGGTTTTCTAAGCTATCCTAGTTTTCTTATAATTTTGTACATCCTTTTTCCTAATTTCTCCATTGAATTTTAAGCTTGGAATCTACTTGTTTTGAGCTTAATATTTATTCTATTTATTTTCTCTTAAAATTTTCATTTTCTCAACTTGGTGTCATAAGTTTACACTTACTATAATTTTCTTAAAAACTTTTGACCACAAAGTCTATTTATTTTAATTAATCAAGTTTTGGTCAATTATAATTTCCTAATCTCACTAATTAAACATGGTATAATTGACGCAAGTAGATAAGGATAATTTTGATCTCTTGTAATTATCTTATTATTTTTCAACTTAATTATATATTTTCATCTTTAATTTTTAGGTAAAATTAGGATAATTTGACTTAAATAAATATATATACTATGTTTCTAACCTTGTCATAATTATCACCACCTTTTTATTAAGTAAGCTAATCGTGTTAAATAGAATGTAATCATATAACATGATTTACTCATTTTCCCCTTGAAATTTCAACAAGAATTAGTATATTTTCACTTAGATAAATATATATACTAAGTTTCTAACCTTGACATAATTATCACGGCCTTTTCATTATGTAATCTAGCTCTGATAAATAGCATGTAATCATATAGCATGATTTACTAATTTCACTCTTTAGTTTTTAGTTAGAATTAGTATAGTTTGACTTAGATAAATATCTATACTACTTTTCTAACCTTGACATAAATATCACGTTCTCTTTATCCTATAATCTAGCTTTGATAAATATCATGTAATCATAGCACATGATTTTTTAATTTACCCTCAATAATAATGGTTTTCTACTAGGATAATTATCTAAAATAATTATCCGTGGCTAAGATAATTATCATGGATTTCCCAAGATGTAATTCACCTCTTATATTTATCTTACAACATTTTGAATCAATTTTATATTTTTCCCTTTTAATTTGTCATAAAAATAGTGTAATTCTACTAAGATAATTAGGTAAACTAATTATCTGAGGTTAACATAATTATCACGGGTTGCATAAGATGTAATTTTCTTTAAGAATTCTACTAAGATAATTAGGTAAACTAATTATGTGAGGTTAACATAATTATAATGGGTTGCATAAGATGTAACCTCTGATAATTATCTTTAAGAATTCTAAATCAATTTTTAATTTTCCTTTTTTAATTTGGCCTAAAAATAGTATAATTCTTTTAAGATAATTAGGTAAACTTATTATCTAACATTAACATAATTATCACCGGTTGCCTAAGATGTAAATAACCTTTGTTTATTATCTTCAAGCATTTTGAATCAATTTTCTATTTTCCCCCTTTTAATTTGTCCTAAAAACAGGGTAATTCTGCTAAGATAATTAGAAAAACTTACTATCTGAGGTTAACATAATTATCATGGGTTTCCTAATAAGTAATCAACCTCTAATAATTATCTTAAAGCATTTTGAATCAATTTTTTATTTTCCTTCTTCTCATTTGTTCTTAAAACAATGTAATTTTGCTAAGATAATTAGGTAAAATAATTATCTTAAATAAAAATAATTATCACGAGTTTTCTAAGATGTAATAATCATTCGATAATTATCTTAAAGCATTTTGAATCAATTTTCTATTTTCTTGCTTTTAATTTGTCCTAAAAATAGTGTAATTCTGCTAAGATAATTAGGTAACCTAATTATCTGAAGTTAACATAATTATCACGGGTTGCTTAAGATGTAATTAACCTCTGATAAATAACTCAAAGTATTTTAAATCAACTTGATTATTTTTCTCCAAAAAATAGTGTAATTCTGCCTTATTAATTATGAAAATTACTCAAAAAATTAAAAGATAATGTTTTTAGCTTAATGACAGTCTAACACAACTCTGATAACCATCTCAACTTAATCTAGACTTAATTAGTATAATTCGCATTAATTTATAGTTAAAATGAATAATTTCAGTCCTACAATGATATAATAAATAATTTGCTTAATATCCCTAAGCTTAATCACAATAATCAGCAGAGAATAGTTAATTGCTTGAGTATACATAGGATTAATCTTTAATTTATTAAAAAATAGGTTAACCTAGCTTTGCTACTTAAGAAGGATTAAGCTAATTATCATTTAATTAACCAACTAGAGCTGATCTCTAGTAATTCTGCATAGCGGTCTCTCTAGATGAGAGAGAGTGTGCCAAGGCTCCGAGTCTGTCCGAAATTATGAAGCAAGGGTTATATTTATAGGTTTAGGAGCGCTCACAGGCTGGAAAATGGCAATAACTTGCATCCCAAGCAGCCCTACAGGTCAAAAAATGCCCCCTACTGCTAAATTTAGTATGAGAGAGTTCATCATTACCCCACACAGTCCCCCAGATACACAAAATCGATTTTCTAATAGTTTGCTGACTTTTTAATGATTAATTTGAAAATATCTGTAATTTCTAGAACCTTAGAATAAAAAAGTCTTTATTAATAATAATTACTGACACCATCCAATTTTACTTAACTAATTAAATTCATAGTGTAACCTTTCAGAGCCCGTAACTTTTCTAGATTTTATCGGAATTATGTTCTGAAAATTTCTAGCCCAGGGTTTGCTATGCTTAAGATTCCAAAAATACCAATATTTGCCACGGTCAGATAATTCTACATTGCATTTTCAATAATCATATCCGTTTGATTAATCTTTATACAATCTTTAAGGTTTTAGAAACTGGAAACCTTACAATCACCTCAACTTAAGAGTTTGAGATGCCCTCATCTCAACCAAAATTGGAAAAATCTTTGAGAAGAGAAATTCATCCTCCCAAGTGGCATCTTTGAAGGGATAACCTTTTCATTTTACAAAATGTTATTGATTACTCTAAGAGTTATTTCTAGTTTCTTGTTGGAGTTGCTTGCTAGTCAATTTTCCCTCAAGAAACTCTTAGTGTTGAGCCCATCTTAAAAACCTTTACAACCCATTTGTATCATCTCAAAATCGAGGTTAAATCAATTCCATGAAAGATCTATATATCCACCTTGTCAATATGAACGCGCTTGGTCTAACTGACCATTCAGAGCAATCAGCGTTCGACAAGTATCATGTATTTCAGCTTTGCCAATTTGAACGCGCTCGGCGTGTTCTTGTTATTTTGAGCAATCTGCGTTCAGCACAAGCTTCCACCATTGCACCAAAGATACCCCCTCTAAGCTCTAACCTTGTTGACGAACAATATGTAAAGGGTTTTAAGAAGTATCATACCAAGAGTTCTTTTCGGCTTCCTATTAGTCTCGTACCTTAATACTTTCATATCTAGGTCATTTTCCAAGGAAGGCTATCGTATGCACAAAGAATGTGAGTTGGTTTCTTGATAACTATCATTCTCAAAATTCAAATTCTTTTCATACTATCGAGAACCTCTGTCTCATTTGCTAGATCAATCCTTAATTTCTTGATTAAATACTAACTTAACTTTACATTCCTAGAAAAGAAAATCATGTATACCATTATAATATATAATTAACTCAAAGTTTTGCATTATTGATTTTTAGTGGTTTGCAAAGCTCTAGGATTCCTAACTATGGCCAAGCGAGTGGCTCTTTTATCTTCCTCATTCATAAGGTTGGTTCTCCCATGATTGCATAAGCTCTTGCTCCTCTTGCTCTTCCTACTACGTACAAGGGTGACGACACCCCTATACTAGAATCTTGTGATATTTTTGGGTGCATCAGATATAGGATCAAAATATACAACATCTTTCGGTCCATTAAAACTAGGGCCTACACCTATGGGTCTAATTCTACCTGGGTAGATTAATTTAGACACCTGATCAAACACCCACATATTTTGTGATACTTGGACATCATCTATTACAAGGGTTTCTTCTGGATTCTCCGTCCCAATGAAAAAGTATACTTCAATCACTTGAAGATCTTTGGACCATTTGAGTCTCTTCATATTTAGTTCTAAACCTTCTAACTCTCCCGCATCATTGAGGAAAAATCCACCAGATCCTGACCACTTGATTCTCCAAGAGGAAGGAGAAAATCTCTTATCTAGCCATTTCATTACGCTTTTTCGCATTGAATAGTGTCGGGATAGGCAAGCTCTCATAAACCTAATGTTGAAATCCATGGATTTGTGGTAGACCTAATGGAAATCTACTTGAAAAGATGGGGATAATTCTCTCTCTTTCTTTCTCTCTCTCTTTTCAACTAATTACCTCTTTAATTGAATTTGTCAAAGATCTCTTATTTCAACCTAACATCTTAAACTTTTCCCTAGGTCCTAGACTTTAATTAACACACGCTCTGATACCACTTGTGAGATCCCCAACCCGTCAATACCAAGATCGGGATGGGATCCTTGACAGGTCTCTAGGTATGATACAAATCAGAGTCTCTAAACAAGAAAAATCCAAGGAATAGACCTTTACCATTCACAATGGTTGGGTCCATAGAATTATAAGCAGACCTAGTTCTGTCTCGCAGCGGAAACGGAACAACATATTAAAAGTCCGAAAAAACTATTTCGGCCCTATAACTGCTACAATTGGACTAAGGTATCCTCAAACAACGCTTTTTCCCCCCTGACAGATATGAGGGCACAACCGCTGGTGGACTCCTCTTCCAAGTGAAGAAGTTTTCTAAACGTTTTAGTGCGGAGGGAGGGATAGTTACCTGACTAATCAATTCCACCCATCCGTGATTGACAACCTTAGTCAATCCACTCTTACCACCCCGCACTCACACATGATTTTTTTGTTATTTAATTACTATCCACGTTCTTATCACAATTATAATAATGATTTCTTTTATCCTTCTTAACAGGATTCTATTAAACCAGCCCTTGAAAACAGTATTGAAAACATTCTTTTAGCAAACAGACATCGTTAAACTTAAGACAGGGTATTGTCAATCAAAACATTGTCCATAATAACCATGACGAGTACTCTTCTTATCTCAAGATCACCTAAGGGTGAAAAAACGGCACCCATTCCTTATTCACAATCCGGAGTGAAATAAACCCCCACCCAAGGTTCCCGATGCCGATACACCAAACCAGTTGCCCATACAACCCGACGGCTCCCCTAGGATAAAAAACAGTATCCTAACTTATGTAGAAACATCAAGACATGACATGGAGTACAAACTCATCGTTCATGGGGGTAACCGACTTATCCGTGGCTAGAAAGCCATCATTAACATCAATTTATACCAAGGAGTCGGAGGTGTCTGGAGACAAGCTGTCTTAAGGATGATCAATCATATCTTTCCTAATTCAACCAATTTTAACCCAAACAATTCTTTCCTACTTTATAAACAAATGCACGTTGGTTTCTTGGAAGTTACCTTTTGACCAATTATTCCTTTTCTGATTCTTACTCACTCCTTACGTATGCAATGTTAACTTATAAAAGAACATAAGCTTGAGACTGATCGGCCATTTGCTGCTGTGCTAGCGCCTGAAGACTCTCCTCTGTAGGCTTACTACTAGGCCCGGCTTCGTTGTCATGCGATGCTCTAGTTCGTTTTGGAGCTACGTCCTCATCATTACATGTAGGATTGGCTCGGGTCCTTTTAGGTGCCATAACTTCTTATTCCTTATCAAAAGGATGTTTAATCATTAGGTAAATTATCCGAAAGCTAGACTTAACCTTTGTATCCAATTTTATCCAATTCTAAGTTAAATTTATAGCTCTAATTGATAAATTTTTGACCTAGTAATTTTTTATTTTCTTATATGCATGATAACTTTTTCAACAGCTTTCCTTAGGGTTTTCTAAGCTATCTTGATTTTCCTATAATTTTGTATATCCTTTTTCTTAATTTTGCCATCAAATTTTAAGCTTGGAATCTACTTATTTTGAGCTTAATATTGATTCTATTTATTTTTTCTTAAAGATTTCATTTCCTCAAATTGATATCATAGGTTTACACTTAATATAATTTTCCTAAAAAAATTTGACCACAAAGTCTATTTATTTTAATTAATCATTTGCTAAAAATAGGACTTTTGATCAATTATAATTTTCTAACCTCACTAATTAACTATGGTATAATTACCAGAAGTAGCTAAGGATATTTTTGACCTCTCCTAATTATACTATTATTTTTCAACCTAATTATATAATTTTCTAAGTTTCTAGCCTTGACATAATTATCACAGTCTTTTCATTATGTAATTTAGCTCTAATAAATAGCATGTAATCATATAGCATGATTTACTAATTTCCCTCTTTAGTTTTTAGCTAGAATTAGTATAATTTGACTTAGATAAATATATATACTACTTTTCTAACCTTGACATAATTATTACAGCCTCTTTATCCTATGATCTAGCTCTAATAAATAGCATGTAATCATAGAACATGATTTTCTAATTTCCCCCTTTAGTTTATCCTCAATAATAGTGGTTTTCTACTAGGATAATTATCTAAAATAATTATCCGTGGCTAAGATAATTATCTTGGATTTTCTAAAATGTAATTAACCTCTGATAATTATCTTAAAGCATTTTGAATCAATTTGCTATTTTTTCCTTTTAATTTATCCTAAAAATAGTGTAATTTTTCTAAGATAATTAGATAAACTAATTATCTGAGGTGAACATAATTATCATGGGTTGTGTAAGATGTAATTAACCTTTCATAATTATCTTAAATCATTTTGAATCAATTTGCTATTTTTCCTATTTTAATTGGTCCCAAAAATAGTGTAATTTTTCTAAGATAATTAGGTAAACTAGTTATCTGAAGTTAACATAACTATCATGGATTGCCTAAGATGTAAGTAGCTTTTGATAATTATCTTTAAGCATTTTAAATCAATTTTCTATTTTTTCACTTTTAATTTGTCATAAAAACAATGTAATTCTGCTTAGATAATTAGGTAAACTAATTATCTGAGGTTAACATAACTACCACAATTTTTCTTAGATGTAATTAACCTCTGATAATTATCTTAAAGAATTTTGAATCAATTTGGTATTCTCCTCTTTTAATTTTTCCTTAAAACAATGTAATTCTGCTAAGATAATCAGGTAAACTAATTATATGAGGTTAACATAATTATCAAGGGTTTTTTAAGATGTAATTAATCTTTAAAATTATCTTAAAGCATTTTGAATCAAGTTTCTATTTTCCCCCTTTTAATTTGTCCTAAAAAAAGTGTAGGTGTGCTAAGATAATTAGGTAAACTAATTATCTGAGGTTCATATAATTATCACGGGTTATCTAAGATGTAATTAACCTATGATAAATAGCTTAAAGCATTTTGAGCCAATTTGATTTTTTTTTGTTTTATTTTCCTCTCAAAAACAGTGTAATTCTACCTATTTAATTATGAAAATTACTCAAAAGATTATAAAAGAATTTTTCTACCTTAATGACAGTCTAACACAGCTTTGATAATCATCTCATTTTAATATAAACTTAATTAGTATAGTTCCCATTAATTTATGGTTAAAATGGATAATATCAACCCTACTATGATATAATAATTAATTTGTTTAATATCCCTAAGCTTAATCACAATAATCAACAGAGAATATTTAATTAAGAGAGGATTTTTGAGTATACATGGGATTAATCTTTAATTTATTAAGAAAATACGCTAACCTAGCTTTGCTAATTAAGAAGGATTAGGCTAATTACAGTTTAATTAACCAACTAGAGCTTGATCTCTAGTGATTTCTGCGTAGCGGTCCCTCTAGATGAGAGAGAGTGTGCCAAGCCTCCGAGTCTATCTGAAATTATGAAGCAAGGGTCATATATATAGGTTTCTGGTCTAAAAATGCCCCCTGCTGCTAAATTTAGTCTGAGAGGGTTCATCATTACCCCACACAGCCCCCCAGATACACAAAATCGATTTTCTACTAGTTTGTTGACTTTTTAATGATTAATTTTGGAAATATCTGTAATTTCTAGAACCTTAGGATAATAAAGTCTTTATTAATAATAATTACTAACACCATCCAATTTTACTTAACTAATTAAATTCATAGTGTAACCACTCAGAGCCCGTAACCCAGGGTTTGCTATGCTTAAGATTCTAAAAATACCAATATTTGCCACGGTCGGAGAATTCTACATTGATTTTTCAATAATCATATCAGTTTGATTAGGGGGATATTTCCAGGCAAGCACTTTATAGGAATCAGGTGAGCAGATTCCTAACAAGATTCTCTCTTCCTCCTTGTGGACTATCTCTATCTCTCTGAGAGAGAGAGAGAGAGAGAGAGAGAGAGAGAGAGAGAGAGAGTGAGAGAGTCATAAAATCTAATATCTGACCAACCCAAATGATTTTCTCATATTAAACTGATCATTTAATGTGGGAGAATAAACGGGAACAAGGGTTAAGATATAGAGGTTCTTATAGATCTATTTAAGCACGGGGCCAATGGTAAAGGGGCCCATATGAGAAAAGGTCTATCAAAGAGAAAGGTTAACTAATGGAGAAAAAGACCTTAGGGTTGTCTTCATTAAAGCCTCCAAAGGTAACTGTTAAAAGCTTTAAGACATAGTCTTTAAAATTTTACTCTTTAATCACTAAAGTCCAAGCAGGCAAGGGGGTAGATTGCTTAAGCCAGGGCTGTGCTTAAGCAGGGGAGTTGCCTGCTTACCAAGTTTAGAGTACTTGCTACTAAAGAGGGGGCGAGCCCTACAAAGGGGGGAGGTAGATAGTAAGTGAGCATCTCACCAAGGACCCATACCCTTATGAAAGGAAAGGGGCCACTTGTCAAGTGTAGAGACACACTACTCAAGCAAGTAGGGATTGTGCTTAACCAGGGGCTGTGCTTAAGCAAGGGGGGTGCTAGCTTAGCCTCACAAAGGGAAATAAGGACACTTGTCAAGAGGCTACACACCTTGCCCCAAAGGGAGCCCAGCTCTCATTGGCTAGAGGGCTACATGGCCCAATCAACTTCAAAGGAACCCTAGGAAAGGGGGTCGACCTAGCTAGCTCTCTCTCTCTCTCTCTCTCTCTCTCTCTCTCTCTCTCTCTCTCTCTCTCTCTCTCTCTCTCTCTCATTTGAGCCTCCCATGAGCTCTCTCTCCTTCATTCTTCCCTTCACACACTCTTGTGAAGCAAGGTTTCCATCTCCTTCTCCAAGCTTGAGAAGTTGAGTGCCTACTACCACAAGCTCTTGGCTATGGATGCAAATCCACACAAGAGAATGCTTATGCTTGCTTATCAATATCTGTAATCTCCATTAACTCTATGCTAAGACATGCTACAAGAGCTATCAGTGATTATGTGCAAGGGGTTATTTCTTTCTAGTAGAGCTACTTCTACTTCTCTCTTCCTCCTCACTCCCTGCTAGCTCTCCTCACCTTTCATGGTGTTTGAGGTCTTGGGATTGAGGCTGGGCATTTTTCAAGTTCATGCTAATCATGTTTATTGTTGTAGTTATGCTAATGCTTGGTGAGTGAAGCTTACCATCTTCATCTCATCAAGAAGGTCTCAAGGAACACAAACAGTTGTATTGAAAACAAGTCTTGCGTCATGGAAGAATCTATAGTACAAATTCCTATTAGAGGGGGGACCGGCTCCAACTAATTCGGTCCTCTATTGGTGTCAATTTCTCTAAAATCTCACTCTCTTTTACAAGTATTGATCATGCCATGTGAAGGAAGTAATGTGTTAAGTGTTGCTCTCTCTCTATCCAAGCACTCTCTTTCTCACTATACATCTACACACTAAAGAATACTCAAGGAAATGCTCAATATGTTATTTACTTTCCGCTCCAACTCAAGTTAAAAGGCTAATTCCATTACATTGGTATCAGAGCATTTGGTTTCTCTTTTCTTGCTTAAGAAGAGAGGTCCTTAAGTAGCCTATAAATGGTTGATGTTGTTACTTATGTTAGGGTAAGTGGAACTGGGATCTATTATTGGTTTTGTTGAGCCCACTATGTGGGGGATGGTGCACACCTCGGAAGCTTTGGACTTAATAATGGAGTCTTTTTAGACTTGCCTACGGCTTTACCATTATTGAGCTAGAAGAAGTCGAAAAGAGCTAGCCCTTGAAAACTCTGCTATGTTAGACCTACTCCTCTACTCTCTATAATTAACCACTTCGAGCCGTGGGTGTAGATACTTAAGAGCCGATTTTCAAAGGCTAAGAGGAGTGGCAACTAAGGTTTTGAATTACCAAAGCATACACTAAGTACATATATAGATTTTGGTAACATGGCTGACAATAATCAAGAGAGTAGAATGAACATTGATAGCTTTGATTTTGCACATGAAGGTGCTAATGATGATGCCTTCATGTTTGTGAATTATCTCGTCACTAGGTTACAGCAAGCTATGGGCAACCCTGCTTTGCAAGCCGAAGTTACTCAACAACTTTGTGCTTATGGAATTTCCCTTCCTCTCCAAGAGGAGGGAGAGCTTAGGAGGCCTCTTGAAGAGACCCCCAAAAGAAGACTCTCTCCCATTCGAGAGGAGGAATCCAAGGAGCAAGAAAGAAATGAAAGTTTAAGTTCCTCTGAAGAGGTGGCTCCACAAAGACGGCGGTCTAGACGATCGTCCACTCCTCTCAAGAGGAAAAGATCAACACATAGTCCTTCTCCTCATCATTCTGAAAGGCAAGAGAGGAAACAAAGGAAGAAAAGGGCTAGGAAGAGGTCACCCTCTTCTCCTTCTTCTTCACCTTCCTCCTCTTCCGATGAAAGTTATGGCTATTCTCCTAGAGAATACAAGAGGGGAGGACATCACAAATCATTTCCTGCATGGCGAAGGTCACAAAAGCTAAAGAAGTTCAAGGAGGGAGGAAAGAGTATCTCTTTTCTCACCTATGATGGCACCTTTGGTGCTACCGACAAAGTGTTGGCCTTCATTCAGCAATTTGATGCGTCCTTTGGAGATGAGGGCTTTACAGAGTTCTCCAAGCTAGGCCATGTAGCTATGCACTTCCAAAAATCAGCTCGTCAATGGTGGGCTAGCCTTTGTGGAAATGATGAAGCCCCAAAGACATGGAAAACTCTACAAGTTTCCATCATCAAGCAATTCCTTGCAAGCGGTGCAAAGGACAAAGTGCTTACCGAATGGCGCAGCTTGAAGCTCCTCTCCCGTGAGTCTATCCACAAATATGTAGACAAGTTTTGGGATTTACATCTCAAGGCTACTGTCTTTCAAAAGATAGACTTTGCTGAGCAAAGGCAGCAATTCTGTGCGGGATTACCTGAAGAGATGGCCGAATACATCAACTTTCAATGGCCTGGTACTATTAGCGAAGTAATCCATCACACCATGGTTGCTTCACGCATCAATTTTCATAAAGGGGCCAGACGTAATGTCAAGCCCATGGAAAACAAAGACAAAAATGATGCAAAGGGAAAAACCAATGTTCAATATACTTCCCAAGCCAATTCCAACAACAACAACAACAATCGGTCCAAGGAGAAGGGAGTTTACAAAGGTAAAAACAAACTCTCTCCTGAAGAGCTTGAAGATTTTCGCAAGGACCATAAGTGTTTCAAGTGTGGGGAGCAAGGACATGGCTATCGTTCTTGCCCCAAGAAGAATGCTTGCAATGAGACTCCTAGGGCTTCTACCATCGAAGCTCCAAAAGAGGATGCTCATTGCAAAGGATCATCCTATGCTTGGGGAAAGGTAACAGAGCATGATGCCTTCATCTTGTTTGACCTTGGCTCTACTCTTAACTTCATATCAATGGAGCTGGCCACCAAGTTGGGCATTCAAGCTTTTGAGATGGGAGATATAGTAGTGGTTGATGCATCTTTCAAGGGACAACAAGTCTCTATTACTCCCTTGATTGGGAAGCTGAGGCTTCATGTACAAAGCTATGTCGACAAAGAAGACTTCTTCATCTCTCCTCTCCAACATGAGGATGTTATCCTAGGGGCACCATGGTTTGATCGCATGGCTGCCAACATGAAGTTCCCTGAAAGGAGAATCTACTTCACCTACAGGGAAAGAACATGTATATAAATGCTAGTGAGCGTGGTCGCACTATTCCACTTGTAAATCCTCTTGCTTTTGATAGGTCAATGAAGAGCTCAGTTTCTGCGTACATGATTTTTGTCAAAGAGTCTCTAAAAGATACTAATGTTTCATCAAATGTAAATGGTAAGAATCAAGGAGAGTTAGACTTGTCTAATTTTCTAAAAGGATTCCAAGATGTGTTCATTGATGATATCCCTATGTACTTACCTCCAAAACGAGGGGATGATGACCATCGTATTGAGCTCCTTCCTGGAAGCTCACCACCTAACAAGCCTCCTTATCGAGTCTCACAAGCTCAACAAGAGGAGATCATGAAGCAAGTACAAGAGCTGGTAGACAAAGGGATGGTGAGGCCTAGTTCCTCTCCCTTTTGTTCTCCAGTCCTTTTAGTGAAAAAGAAAGATGGTACATACTGTATGTGTGTGGACTATCGAGCACTAAACCATATCACTATCAAAAACAGATTTCCCGTACCTCGGGTAGAAGATCTGTTTGATAAGCTACAAGGCTTGACCTACTTCAGTAGGATTGACCTTAAGAGTGTCTATCATCAAATAAGGATAGTGGATGAAGATATCTTAAAGACGCGTTTTGCACAACTTTTGGTCTTTATGAATATCTAGTCATGCCTTTTGGCGTGACTAATGCACCAGCTACGTTCAATTGTTTGATGGAGAAAATTTTTAGACCATACGGCAAATTCACCGGAGTATTCTTTGATGATATCATCATCTACTCCAAGTCTTTGGAGGAACATAAGCAACATCTCCAAGTGAGTTTTCAAGCATCGAGGGAGAACAAGATTTATCTCAACCAAAAGAAAAGCAAATTCTTCCTTCAAGAGATTCAATACCTAGGTCGTATTATCTCTAAAGATGGTATCCAAATGGATCCATCAAAGTTAGAGGTAATAAAAGCATGGTCTAACCCAAGAAATCTACATGAGCTAATAAGATTTGTTGGTATGTGTGCATACTATAGACGCTTCATAGAAAAATTCTCTCAAGTAGCAGGACCACTACACGACTTAACTAAGAAGAACGTTAAGTTTGTATGGACTGCTAAGGAGCAAAATTCTTTTGAAAATCTCAAAGAGAAGCTTACTTCCCAACCAGTCCTCATGCTTCCGGATCTCTCAAAGCCATTTGAGGTCCAATGTGATGCTTGTGGAGATTGCCTTGGAGCAGTTTTGCTTCAAGAAGGGCATGCCATAGCATATGAGAGCCGAAGGCTCAATACTGATGAACGAGTCTTAGGCATTTATGAGAAAGAGATTTTAGCAGTTCTACATGCCCTAGACACATGGAAGCACTATCTATTGGGGACTCCATTTATCCTACGAACCGACCACCAAAGTCTCAAGTATTTCATGATGCAAACCAAGCTTTTTGACAAACAAATGAGGTGGGAAAATTTTCTTTCGCAATTTAATTTCCATATTGCTCACATAGCTGGTAAGCACAATCAAGTGGCCGATGCACTTTCACGACGACCCAAAGTTAATGCGGTGTCTATAGCTACTCACAATGATCTATCCTCTATGATAGATGAGTATGCTATTGACCATGACTTTAGAGACATAATGTCAGCCCTTGCTTTGGGAAAGAAAGAGGAACCATTCACCTTGCAGGATGGTTATCTTCTCCACGGCAATAGGCTATGTGTTACCCAGTCCCTTCGTGAGAAAGTTATGTATGAATCCCGTGCTCCTCCATATGCGGGGCATAGAGGTATTCAACCTACTCTCCAAGGAGTAGAGACGTACTTCTATTGGCCTACCATGAAAGTGGACCTACAAGAGCATGTATCAAAATGTGTAGTATGCCAAAAGACCAAGTATGATAGAGGGAAGCAACCTGGATTACTCCAGCCATTGCCTATTCCAAATTCACCATGGGAGAGTATATCCATGGATTTCATCTTTGGATTACCCAAGTCTATCCATGGGAATACAGGAATATGGACAATAGTCGATAGGTTTAGTAAGCAAGCACATTTTATTCCTGTCAAAAAGACTATTAAGGCACATCAAATGTCAACTCTCTTCATATCTCAGATTTTCAAGTACCATGGATTACCCACATCCATCGTGTCAGATAGAGATCCTAGAATGACCAGTAATTTTTGGAAAGGTATCTTTGAAAATCTAGGAACAATATTGGATTTCTCTTTGGCCTATCACCCACAAACGGATGGCCAAAGTGAGATAGCCAATCTTACGATACTCGATCTACTCAAGACTTATGTTACCGAAGTAGATCAACGCTCACAATAGGAAAAGTACTTACCTCTTGTAGAGTATGCTTACAATAATACTGTACATACTTCTACGGGAAAAGAACCTTTTGAGATCATTGAGTGAAGACCTAAAAGTCCCTTGCTACTCAAAGTACATGGGAAGATCTTCGCCGTCGATGAATATAGCCGTGACCTACAAGAATATTTTCAACAGATTAGGGAGGCTATATCCATCTCTCAACAAAGGCAAAAAGCTGCTACTGATAAGCAGATAAGAGCCTTAATGTTCAAACAAAATGATTGGGTGTTACTCAAGTTTCCTAAGGCTCGATTAAGGCAAACGACGGGCAAAAATCCTACGGGCCATCAAAAGTATTATGCTAAACTAGCAAAAAGATACTATGGCCCTTTCTAAATCTTGAAGCCCATCAATGAGACGGCTTATCAACTCAAGTTGCCCAACCATTGGCTCATACACAATGCCTTTCACGTAAGCCTACTTAAGCCCTACAAAGGAGAGCCACCAACTGAACCAATTATTGAAGACCCTCCCGAAGTTGAAGACCAAGAAGAGCTGCTATAACCCGAAGCTGTCCTTCGGCATGAAGACAAGGTACTATGACATGGTAAGATTATCCGACGGTATCTTATTAAGCTCAAAAATTATCCTTTTGAAGATGCTAGATGGATGCAAGGAGTACAACTTAAGGATAGTATGAACCTTGTCAATGCTTACAACGCTACATTAAAGTAAGCAAATGTACAAATTTCTTTTAAATGACTCATGTTTTTGTCTTATAAGACTAGTTCTCTTTTTAACTGTGCACAAAATTAACTAGTATGCATGCTTAGAATCATGTTTGTGATGACGACGTCTCTCAAACACCAAGTAGAATTTGTCACTCTACTTTCAGAGAATGAAATGGGATAAAGAGCAGACATGCTTGCGGCAGATACGTCTCCCAAGCACCAAATGGATTAGTCATCCATCTTGAAAAGATGTCCTAGGGTAAAAAGGGATCCTCTACCCTCTAAGTAAAATTGACTAATCACTAAGTCTTTATCTCTTCTACCTCATAGTCGAGGATGACTATGATTTCAAGAGAGAGGTAATGTCATAAAATCTAATATCTGACCAATCCAAATGCTTTTTCATATTAAACTGATCATTTAATGTGGGAGAATAAACGGGAACAAGGGTTAAGATATAGATGTTCTTATAGATCTATTTAAGCACGGGGCCAATGGTAAAGGAACACATATGAGAAAAGGTCTATCAAAGAGAAAGGTTAACTAATGGAGCAAAAGACCTTAGGGTTGTCTTCATTAAAGCCTTCAAAGGTAACTGTTAAAAGCTTTAAGACATAGTCTTTAAAATTTTACTCTTTAATCACTAAAGTCCAAGCAGGCAAGGGGGTAGATTGCTTAAGCCAGGGCTGTGCTTAAGCAGGGGAGTTGCCTGCTTACCAAGTTTAGAGTACTTGCTACTAAAGAGGGGGCGAGCCCTACAAAGGGGGGAGGTAGATAGTAAGTGAGCATCTCACCAAGGACCCATACCCTTATGAAAGGAAAGGGCCACTTGTCAAGTGTAGAGACACACTACTCAAGCAAGTAGGGTTGTGCTTAAGCACGGGCTGTGCTTAAGCAAGGGGGGTGCTAGCTTAGCCTCACAAAGGGAAATAAGGACACTTGTCAAGAGTCTACACACCTTGCCCCAAAGGGAGCCCAGCTCTCATTGGCTAGAGGGCTAAATGGCCCAATCAACTTCAAAGGAACCCTAGGAAAGGGGGTCGACCTAGCTAGCTCTCTCTCTCTCTCTCTCTCTCTCTCTCTCTCTCTCTCTCTCTCTCTCTCTCATTTGAGCCTCCCATGAGCTCTCTCTCCTTCATTCTTCCCTTCACACACTCTTGTGAAGCAAGGTTTCCATCTCCTTCTCCAAGCTTGAGAAGTTGAGTGCCTACTACCACAAGCTCTTGGCTATGGATGCAAATCCACACAAGAGAATGCTTATGCTTGCTTATCAATCTCTCTAATCTCCATTAACTAAATGCTAATCTATGCTACAAGAGCTATGAGTGATTATGTGCAAGGGGTTATTTCTTTCTAGTAGAGCTACTTCTACTTATCTCTTCCTCCTCACTCCCTGCTAGCTCTCCTTACCTTTCATGGTGTTTGAGGTCTTGGGATTGAGGCTGGGCATTTTTCAAGTTCATGCTAATCATGTTTATTGTTGTAGTTATGATAATGCTTTGGTGAGTGAAGCTTACCATCTTCATCTCATCAAGAAGGTCTCAAGGAACACAAACAGTTCTATTGTAAACAAGTCTTGCGTCATGGAAGAATCTATAATACAAATGCCTATTGGAGGGGGGACCGGCTCCAACTAATCCGGTCCTCTATTGGTGTCAATTTCTCTAAAATCTCACTCTCTTTTACAAGTATTGATCCATGCCATGTTAATGAAGTAATGTGTTAAGTGTTTCTCTCTCTCTATCCAAGCACTCTCTTTCTCACTATACATCTACACACTAAAGAATACTCAAGGAAATGCTCAATATGTTATTTACTTTTCGCTCCAACTCAATTTAAAAGGCTAATTCCATTACAGAGAGAGCCACATAGAGAGAGAGAGAGAGAGAGAGAGAGAGAGAGAGAGAGAGAGAGAGAGAGAGAGAGAGTTGAGACATAGTGAAAGATATGGAAACTAAACAAATTGTTTCAAAAACAATAGAGACAAGGGTACTTAAAACAAGAACATCCATTAATAATAAAAAAGTTACATTTTATTAAACTTGCATTACATAAGCAAGAAGTGTTCATCTTCTAGAAGGCCCGGTTTTAGGAGTTGGTGTGCTCCCTTTGATTGGCATATTAAGATTCACCACGTTGCTTAGTTGCTGCCTCATTTCCTCCTCATCCTCCTCTGTGATGAGCCCAATCTTCTTCTAGCAAGAGAAAGCAAATTGTCCCATATCGTTCAAATTGATTAAGCTCTGCATATTGAGTTCCTTGCGGCATTGATAGAGGCGATACACGTTGATGGTTGCCTTTAGAGCCTGACTAAACCAGTCGGCTCCATACAATGCCTCTCCATTTGCAGTGGCTTCCATGGCATCCCACGCAGACTTCATTTTACTCTCAAGATCGTCGGACATCGTGAAAGAAAGAGAGGTGTGCTAGGAAGCTAGTGGACGCTGTCACAAAAATAACTCAATCTATGGCAATTTATAGACATTGTGGTAATATTATATTATTTTTTACACGATCTGACACATAAACAACCAGTACTCAAATATGAAAAATAGCTGCAAATGAATGTATCCAAATTTGGCCATCCTAAGATAAAATTAGAAAGTAGTACAGTTGTCTAGGTAAAGCATACTAAGAAAAAGTGAGCATTGACAAATGCTATACATCCATGCCTGGATAAGTCCGACTTCGACTCAGTGCCCTGAAGATATCAACATCTGTCAGGATTGGTTGATGGATAAACATGTTCTCATTTTGGCCTAGCCCTAGCACACGCAGATAAATAAAATACAAATGTTTACATGCAAGATATGGTGCTTTGACACCCGTTCCATGAATTCTGGACATGTGCATGATGGCTGGTTGCTAATACAAACTTTGTACATCCTGACATGACCATCTTCACTTTTCGTCTCTACTTTGAAGACCTCACTAACACCATCTGCTGCACATATCTCTTCTATGACCTTCGCTCTCAGGGCTAGTGCTAGACTGATCTTGCGAGCAGCATCCTCGAAAATGGAAGTCCGATACTGTACACGCAGACCATCTCGCACTGTGGCTCTTGCACTGCCTTTAGGAGTGGATGTATCTTTTGACTTGAAAGGAGAATTTGTCATATTTTGTTCTTGAGCAACTAGCGTTACATTAGATACTCCTTCTTTGCTTAGCTCCACTTGATACCCCCCTTCATGCAATATTTGCATCTCATCCTCCGATAGGTTGGTGCCCACATGCACGGGCCAAGTGTGTGGTGGATGCTGAGGCTGCGGCTCAATGTTCTGGTCTACTATATGGCAATGCAAGACATGATCCGGACAAAACCAAAACCATTGACGCACCACACCATTTGGATGTTTTCGATATCCTTCAAACGATGGGGCTGGTATACCAAGGCTAGAACCTGCTAAACTACTTCCACACCTGCGTCTGCCTCTTGGCATGCCGCTACATGTGACCGTGCTACCTTGTGGAGTTCGGCATATGGCCCACATTGCCTCATTGACCTTGCGCTCAACTATATACTACCCACCAGAACCTATACTTCGTTTTGGGGTTTGTGATATCCCTTCTTCTGCAAAGTTGATCTTATGTGGTCTTCCACACTTCTTGCGATCTTTGGTGACCGAGTTGTACTCAGGTCTATGTGATGCATCATCTTCCACATTGATAACCTCATTTGGCTTCCGTTTTTGCCTTGATGGCTCATTATCTCCTGTTAATGGAGTTGGTTGTTTATACATTGGAGTGCCCTGAGTAGCCGCATTCACTGCTCTTATCACTTGGCTAGGACGTTTTTCATGGCGTTCCATAAGATTTTGTATTGATGGACCCTTCCCAATGTGTTTTCCATGGCTGTATGAAATGGCCTTTGTGTTGTGAGACCAATTGTGGACATTTTGAAGATATAACATTTCTCCCCCTCCATACCCTGACCAGGAAACCGGCTTCCATGGGAAAACTCATATGTGCAGTCTCGCTTCAGTTTTAGGAGTGCATCAATGCCAAAAGATTCTTTGTACATCCATTTGATGAGATTCTAAATCAAATTGAACAGCAAATGCCAATAAAACTCGAACACTTGTAATGCGAACAACTAGTGAAAAAGTCTCTTGATAATCAACACTAGCTACTTGGGAGTAACCTTTTGCAACTAAACGTGCCTTGAACTTGTCAAAAGCTCCATCTGCTTTTACTTTTGTCTTATACACCCACTTACATTTAATAGTTGTACGACCAGGAGGTAATTCAGTTAGTATCCATGTACCTTTAGAGATAAGAGAATCGTACTCTGCTTCAATAGCCTCTTGCCATTGATCCTTTTGTGGTGAAGAGATAGCTTCATCATAAGTAACGGGATCTTCAGAAGTATAAAAAGCATTATCCGCAATATCGTCATCATAAACATGACATGAGCCATGCTCAAAATCAATAGGAAGATCAACAAAAATATCAATATCATCATTGGCAACATTCAGAATGGATGGTTGTGAAGAGGAAAGTTGCTCTATAGGAAGACTTTCATCTTCTAAAAGAAATGGAAAAGACTGAAGCAATGATTTAGTATCATCAGAATCATCCATGGACCATGAGCCTCCCATAAGCTGTTCATTAAAAGTAGCATCACTATTGACAATTACTTTCTTGGACGAAGGGTCATAGAATTTGTAGCCTTTGGAAGTGTCAAAATATCCAATAAAAATCACTTTAAGACCAGGAGCATCAAGCTTTGTTTGTGTTTCTTTGGGAACATGAATATAAGCAATACATCCAAAGGTTCGAAAATGAAATACAGAAGGAATGTCACCTGTCCATGCTGTGATGGGTATTTTACCAGAGGGTGCAGTAGTAGGAAGATGATTCTGAATAAATACTGCTGTCAAAGTAGCTTCAGCCCAGAAAACACGAGATAAGCCAGAATGAATCAACATACATCTTACAGCATTGAGAATAGTGCGATTCTTTCGTTCAGAAACAGCATTTTGTTGAGGCGAATATGGAATAGTGTGTTCATGATGAATTCCACTGTCATCACAGTAACTCACAAACTCTCGAGAAACATATTCACCTCCATTGTCACTACGAAGCTTCTTAAGGCGACGACCAGTTTGAAGTTCCGCAGCCTTGTGGAATTGTTTGAAAACAGATAAGGCTTCAGATTTTTGTCTAAGTAGAAATACAGTCGTATACCTTGAGAAATTATCAATGAAAGTAATGAAGTAGCGATATTGTGATCTCGAAGAAGGTAGAGGTCCACATATATCAGTATGAACAAGATCCAATATGTCATGAGAATGAGTTGTATTTGAAAGAGGAAAGGGTTTACGAATGTGTTTTCCAAGAGCACAAAATTCACAAATTCCCATATGGGGATGGGCTTTAAGATCCATGCCATGAACAAGATCACGACGTTGAAGATCAAGGAGTTTTGAGAAATCAGCATGAACAAAACGGTGATGCCATACTTTGCAATCATGATCACCTGGAGCAGTGACAACATTTGCTACAGCATCGTTGAGAGAGAGTTCAAACAAGTTACCATTTCGAGGAGCAGTGGCTATAGTCTGTCCATCTTTCTCAATTTGGCATTTGGTATGATCAAATCCAACAAACAGACCAAGATCAACAAGTCTAGCAACTGAAAGAAGATTACGTTGAAGATCTGGTACATGTAATACTCCTCATAAAATTCGAGTGGAAGAAGATAAGGTGCCAAGATATAAGTCTCCAATACCCTTTACTTGACAAGTAGTATCATCAGTAAGATAAACAACACGTTGAACTGGCAGTGGATGATAGTTATGAAGCCACTTAGACTGATATGTCATATTTCCTGTAGCACCAGAATCGACAATAAAAAGTGATCCATCACGTACATGAAGTATTCTGTCTGGTGCAACTGAACATAGGACGCAGCTTGTTTCTGGTACAATGTTCTTTCGATGTTCAGTAGCATATGCTCTATTACGATCTGTGTCACATATGAGTGGGGTGATCAGATCGTCCACAATATTCACAAGAAGAAGAAGAACAGTCTCTAGATAAATGTGGTTGCTTTGTGGTAATATTGTGTTCTTCATCATATTGACGTGCCCAACAATCATCTTCAGTATGGCCATTTCTATTGCAGTAAGAACATTGCTTATTAGGAAATTTGAGATGAGAGAAAATATTACCGCGACGGCCACCTCTACGGTTGCCTCATTGAAATGGACGCCTTGGAGCATAAAAAGCACGTTCCATCTGTTGTGACTCAGTCTCCTCTTGTGAAATCATAGCTGTATCGTGACCAGCATTACAACGTTCTTGACGTTGAGAGTATTCAATTAAAGACATGCAGGCTTGGTCGAAATCAAGACCATCTTTTTTAGAGAGAATAGTAACACTGTTATCATAAGAGGAGTCCTTCACCGTATCAAGAGAATTGTAATCAGTTGCTTTTGTGGAACAGGATCACCGGCAGCAGCAAGTTAATTAATAATAGATTTGAAAGATTCAATATGTCCCGTCATGGCAGTACCAACTTCGTATTGTAACTTGTTAAGCAAACCTCTCAAATAAAGTATTTTTGTAACAGATTTCTTCTGAAAGTTTGCAATAGGGTACTTGCATACATCGTGGGAAGTAGGCAGTTCATATATATCAAGCAAAAGGGAATCAGAAAGAGCAGAAAGAATATACCGACGAGCTGCTTAATCACGTCGTTGCCAATCCGTATAGGCAACATTACAAGCTTCAAATATAGGTCCTTCAGTGATAAGCACGTTATCATTATCCGCATCAACAGGCTGAGGCGGACAAATACGATTTCCAAGAACAACATCGGAGAGTTCATCGCCTTCAAGAATTAACAACATCTTTGCTTTCCAGCCTGGAAATCCTTGACCTTGGAAAGGAGGAACAGAACGCTGGCCAGAAGGAAAGACGTTTACGAGAATATTCATAGCCATATCTTGTTGTGAGAAGACGTATAAGATAAGATCACAAAATCTGCACACCATATACGGTGAAGGCCGCAGAGAGAGATATGAGTACTGCGTTCTGTCAAGGATAAACGTAAGAAGGATTCTCAAGGAGCGTCCAAAGATGTGAGAGACCTCACCCAAAAAGGCAGGGTAAAGGAGACGTTAATAATAAAAGAGTCCTCAAAATAGAGTGGCGTGAGACGCAAGATTGATGGCCACAATACGAATAGCAAAAAGCTAAATCTTCTTGAAGAAGTTAACGCCAAAATAAGAAAAACAATCGCGGACGCTTCACGAAGAAGTAGGACGAAGAAAGCTGCGTCAAGCTCAATTGCAGTAAAAACAACATAACTTTCTGCTGCGAACTTCCATTGACGCAAACCTAGAGCTCAAATCGAAGAGCTCGAGAAGACGAACAAGTTTTGGATAAAAATATTTTTCCGTTTCTCCAAATTTTGAGCAGAGCACCCCGAAAAATTGAGATGAATTTCAGGGTGTCATCAACAAGAAAACGTAATCAACGATTAGATTGATTAGCAATAAATGCCACGCAAAACACTAATCATATTCTTCTCAATTTTGAATCTTACATGCGAATCTCATACACATACTGTTTTGTCACCATGAATTGAATCGACGCGTGATCGTTACCGCTCTGATACCATGTTGAGATGTAGAGAGAAAGAGAGAGACGAAACAAGAGACACACCATGTACGCTCCCAAAGACTGATTCATATTGAGGACAAGATACAAATATATAGGTGAGACCAAGTTGAGTAGAGTGAGCCATATATAGCTCCAACAGACCTCAGAGACGGACACACGCTCGGTGTGTGTCCGCCTCTGAGGTCAACGCACCGCCGGAGACAGAGTACACACACACGCCCATGGCCGTGGCAGTCCACGTGGACACGCCGGACCATGTGTCCACGATGTGCCACATGTACCGTCGCTCGACGACATACACCTAGCCGGCCACGCAGGTAGCGCGTCGGCCATGTGGCCCGCCATCTGTACTGTCGTCGGCCACGTGTACTGTCGGTTGACGACGATACACGTGGCACATCCGTGTGGACACGTGACGGCCAGCGTGGCCAGCGTGTCCACGTGGACTGCTACATGTGTGTGAACACACACACACAAACGCATACACACATATGCTGGCATGTGTGTGTGTGTGCACCACACATACGCGCCTGTGTGCAGCATGTGTGTGTGCTCACACACACACACAAATGGCAGCGCCTGCGTGTGTGTATCTGTACACACACGCACAGGCGTGCACCCACACATATACGTGCGGACGTGTACACACACACACACGTACATTGCAACACACACACACTCCTCTCTCTCTCTCACACACACACAAGGACAAAATAAAATAATTAAAAAAATTAAAATTAATAAAAAAATATGAAAGCTTATTGATCTTCTCTTCTTCATTTTCTTCTTCTCTATTTTCTTTTGCTGCACATATCTCTTTCTTTCTCTCTGTCAAGTTTCCTTTTGTTCACATCTCAAACTCTAACCTACAAATTCTCATAAATCATCCTATATCTATTTCTCATAAATTATCATGTATCTATCTTCTTTATTGCAAGCATGAGAACAAGAAATCAAACAAAAAATACTGGTGCCGTGGATGAGGTTGATGTTACTACGTCACAAGAAGTACCTCCGGTATGCACACAGGATGCCCAACAATCTCAAGCCTTGAGTTTTTTAGATTGCATTGTGTGCATCATAACTGGAGTGGATGGAACATCACAATCAAGCGTCGGACCCAGTCATCGTGTGGAAACAAGTACCGCTATTGAAGATGTAAGAGACGAAGCGTTTGGAAACGTTGTCGACAAGCGCATTTCATTGGGTTGGGTGGATTCTCATAGAGTACCATACGATGGCAAACTTCCACGATTGCCTCTATGTCGACTTCTCTCAAACCCCGCCATCCGCACGCATGATGACCATGTGGCCGATTTGCAACTCTCCATTGAAAACAAAAGCTACCAACCAACTATGGCAAGATTTATTGTTAGTGAACGGATTCCTTGGGAGGATCACAAACAATTTACTCGTCGTGGTCACGCTGCGAGGGATCTTGCAATGTTATATGATTTGGATGAGGAGCTTCGCCTAATCCCCGAGCTTAGTCACATGGTCGAGAGGTACTTTGTAGTTTGGGATGGTAATCACCGATTGGAGGCATGGATGCGGTGGATGAACAAGAATGAAATTCCAATTGAAAAGGCACCAAAGGTGGAGTGCGTTCTAGTTGACTTTCAGCCCCATGAGACAGCGGAGTTTCTATTGGTTTTGGGTATTATCAATAGGTGAGCCCTTTTTTTTTGCGAATGTAAATGCATCTTATTTTTAAACTATATAAATTACAATCGATTGTTAACCAGGGCCATGAGGTTTCAGTGCCTCACACAACTGCTCATGATATTTTCATGATGAAAAAGCTAGGGTTGACGAACCCTGCTTCACTTTTGCAAAAATTCCCCGAAAGAGCGCGTTTGGCAGCAGAAAGGGCTTTGTATTTTAGAGGTCCAAACAAGTCAAAGTGGCTAAAATTTCCAATGGATGTCCTTGCGCAACTACTTTGGAAGGTATCCTTCAAACCAATTGTAAATGAGAATATGTTTTGATTGCGAAATCTTATTATGTGTATTTTGATTGAGTCCTTGGAAAATGATAGGAAGAGTTCGATCATATGTTTAGTAGTAAAACGGAAGGGCTGCCATCAAAAGGGAGTTTTGACTACGAGTTGGCACCTGACGCATACGAGGAAAGCATCAATCTAGCGCTATCTCAAACGGAACAATACTTTACGTACAAAGGGCTTGAGATAGCCACCATTGCAAATCCAGAGAATGACAACAAATTTTCCAGAAATGTATATCATTTACAGGTTGGGGCAAGAAGACTACGAAAATGACACCCTCGAGAGTGGCAAGAAGACCACGAAAATGACACCCTCGAGAGTGGCAGAGGTTGCGCGTGCACGCATTAGCCCGACAGAGTAAGTAAAAGTCATTTAAATCATTGGATATATTTCTCTTTTTATTATGTAGCAATAAAAAATAAGTCTCGCTTTTCCTTTGATAGGAAGTGCCGCTTGCTTGATTTGCTCCAATGCGATGATGCATCCTTGAAGGAGAAGGGCATCGGTTTGATGGAGATGGCCTGGATCCAGTGGCTTTGATATCACGTGTTTTGGTGGCAATTGGAAAGGTTAGATTTAGTGAACATCTGCACCAGCTAGAAATTCGTTGATAATGTAACTTGTGACTTATTATTTGCTGATGCAAGAGAGTGCTTGAGATGGTCGAGAAAATGGAGGCCGAGAATCATGATGTTGCTATCCAACATGAGAAGGATAAAGGTAAGCATGGTTGCACACTTGCCCACACATTATTGACATACAGACGCAAGAACTTTGAGAAGGACTTCAAGAAGTGGAGTGTTCGGATCAAGTCCACACAGGAACCCAAAGAGCAACCCCATTTTGCTTGTACGGAATGACGCTTGTTGTACAGGTTTGACATCTTTCATTGACAAATTAAGAATGTCCTAGGAAACACTAATCAGGTTCTATGCAAATGAAAACATTTTGTTATGTCTTGTAGATGGTGAAGAGATGCTCTTGTCTTTCCCATTCCCGAGCACCCCAGTGATGCATGGTGCAAGTCGGAGAGAGAGGAGAAGGGCTTATATCTTGACGAGTGGATAGAGGACTTGTGGGCAAAGGGAGTGTGGCTCAAGTGTACTTGGTGGCTAGACTACCCGATCAAAGAGTACCCACCTGAAGAGGAAGAGCTATACATAGGTATGCCTCTATATAGTTTTTACCTTTGCCATGAAGCAATAGAATATGGACTCAATAACTCTTCTTCTTTTAATTAATAGCGGATCATAGTGCGTCACGGAAGAAAGAGGTTGTGATATAGGATGATCTATCTCCAAACACATACAAGAAATCGGAGAATAAGAAACAAAACTCAAGGAAAGACTCGCAAGCACAACTGACTGACAAGCAACATGGGAAGAGAAAGAAGAGGGATGTAGTTTCCAGTGACAGTGAGAGCGAGTATGTGGTTGTGGAGTATTCTGTAGAAGTCAGCGATAGTGCTCATAGCCTTGGTGCTATGAGCCACAGTGTATCGACACTATCCTTCACTCCAAGACCAGTGGGGGGCATCCAGGAGTCCCCTCCATGTTCACTATCACATGGTAGGGCTGCAGAGGACCTATCAGACATGGCCAGAGTTGTGGGAGATAACCATCTAGGTACATGAAAATGCTTAATGTTGTGTTGTTCTCTTTAGCATTGCTTGAAAGATATATTTGATCTTATGTTGCTACATACAAATATGCATGTAGAGCCACGCCACCTTGCAGTGCATGCTAGTGCCAAAGAGTTGGCAAAAGCTATTCCAAATGTCTTGTGCAATGACATGTAAGACATGCTTATTTACAATCATAGTTATGTCCACAATTTTAGTGCTAGCAAAGATTGCATCCAGTTCTATGCAGCCACTATGTAGATGGGCTCTCTATCAGGAATAGGGCAGATGAACCCCAGCTTGATATTGGATGGCATTCGTTTGGTGTACATGGCCTTTCCCTTACACACTAGGCCACATGCATCTAGCATGGGTTGGGTTCCTTTATGAACCAATGGGATAGTGACCTTGTGGATGCTGCATTCCTTTTGGCATCCAAGTTTCTTTTGGTTGATGGCATGACTGTGGTGACATGTCGTGCAGAACATCTTTCCATTGTCACTTCGAAGGCAGAGGGAGCTGGTTTCCAGTTGCTGAGGATATTTTACTTATGGCTACTGGAGGCTAGTTATACGACTGTTCAAGAATATTTAGAGGGGGTATGTTTTTTTTTTTGATAATAAATAGTAACTTCGATGTTTGCAAGTCAAAAATAATGTTTTACTTGCTCCCCGTAGGTTGGTGCTTTGTTGCTGGCCATTTTTTCACTCCCTAGAACTGGTGGGTGTCGGCTTCCGAGGTACGATCGAGCGGATGGAGAGATTGCAGCAAATGTACATGGCTTCTCTGCAGATGATGACATGTTGTGGGAGAAGCCACCAGGATCAGATTCCGCACAGTGGACGCTTGATCGTATGGGCCGGCCTTATCATAGAGGTGTTGAGAGGAGTCCAACATTTGCCAGGTGGAAAAAACTTTTTGGTAGTTTTCTTTATTGTTCCTATAAAATTATAGGAATAATAAATCTAAAGGTTACTTTTTTTGTAGATGGATACTAGGTACCTTCACAGACATGGGAGATGCTGTGTTGGATTGTTTTGAAGGAGTTGGGACATTGGCAACACAATGTTTACTACTACGTAGACATTGCATCAGTTGTGAGAAGGATTGGGCAGTTTTCAGTGCTTGTTTGGAGCCATCTCGGCGCCTACCTTCCTATTTAGGCTCGACATTGATGTTTCATAGGAGTGTCAGAGCTCAGGTAACTGAGCAACCGAAGTAGGTGTCCGAGAAGCTTCATCCACTTGACCCACCGTTCCCGACACCACTCAGCAATCACGACGGGGTAGTAGCAGCACCATATCCCACTTTCACGGCCCCATTTTTGGCATGGCGTGCAGCTGGACCGTCTCCCAGTGCATTCATTGCCTCCACATCTGAGGCCCCGCCTGGGGTTGATCCATTGCCTCTTTCACTACCTAAACCCCCCCCCACATATAGTTCGTACCCTCTGCCATTTGGAGGAGTTCCCCTACCATTTGGTGCACTGCCCCCATTGGCACGACCTTTGTTTCCTCCTAGAGCATATGGCCCCCCACCGCCCTTCTTTCCTCCACGTCACCCATGATGTATCACCCCCCATATGTATTTACTTCTGATGCAATGGAACACATAGATTTGGGGTTTTCTATTTGAAATAGGCCGTAATTGTGTGTAAGGAAATTCTATTTCTCTTATTAATAGTGTATTGAATGATTCCATGGTGTTTTTTGTTTGAATGTAAGTTGGTCGTGAAATGACGATCAAATTTTAGTTGAAGAGAGAGAGAGAGAGAGAGAGAGAGAGAGAGAGAGAGAGAGAGAGAGAGAGAGAGAGAGATGGGTAGATTGTCCCTTCTTTTGGGAATCCGCTCGCCCGATTCTTAAAAAGAGCTCGCCAAAAATTGCTCTCCCAGAAATCATGTCCATTTGATTAAGCTTTATACAATCTTTAAGGTTTCAGAAACTGGAAACCTTACAAGAAGTCACTGAAAAAAAACTTTGTGCTTACCACTACCTTGCCAACATGTATGCCAAATGTGGTGTGGATTGTATCCATTGATGGTTTTTGCCAATGGCCGTCGCTGAAAAGGACTTTGTGCTTACCACTACCTTGCTAACATGTATGTCAAATGTGGTGTGGATTGTATCCATTTCTGGATTTTCCCAACATGAGTAGGGCCAAGAAACTTTGGACTATTCTTTGAGGATGCAAAGCAAGGGCATCTCTTTGCATTGATTATAGGATATGCCCAAGAAGAGTGGGGCAAAGAATCCTTAGCCTAATTTTAGTAGATGCAAAGCATTGTATGCAAACTGTGGTGTATTGCAAAAAGCATAAAAGCACAAAAAAAATGCTTGAAATGATTTTTTTCGTCACACAACATTTGGGATACATGTCAAGGCAATGCCAAGCACGTGTTTTATTTTTCAACAGTCCTTGACTAATATTGTCATTATTTGCTACTTTTCCCATATAAGTAGCTTTCATATTCCCACATGCCTTCAAGATGCAGGTACACATGATTGCATATGGGGGAATACCCTCACTTCACATTCGTCACCGAAAACTTCCTACACTACTCTTTTTTTCCATCCAGCAATATGATTATGAATATGTTTGTCCATAATAGCATCTTTCCTAGTGCCACATGTCTTCAAGATGCAACTATACGTGATTGCATCAAGAGGATGCCCTCACTTTGCATCCATTGAAAATTGCACAAAGCTTGTTCGTCGTGGTTCGGTTGGGAAAGTCTTATAATCAGTGCAATCCAAGCACCATGCCTGAAAGATGTAAGCGTACATGATTGCATCTTGAGGGAAGCCTCGCTTTTTATTCGCTAAAAAGAACCCGAAACTTCTTTCCTTGACCCTCTTGAGAAAACCCTACAATCAGGATACATGTCCACAAAGGCAATGCCAAGGAAAATTTATTTTTCAATAGCCCTTGAATAATAATTTCATCGTATATTCTTTTTCTTATATAAGCACCTTACATAGTCCCACATGCCTTCAAGATTCACATACATGGGATTTCACATGGAGATATACCCTGGAATTGCATCCGCATAAATAGCCCAAAGCTTCTTGTCTGTTTGCATATCCCCTAACTAGCAATTTCAACATGCCCATAGCAATGTCTTGCCTAGTTCCGCATGCCTTCAATCTACAACTACAGGTGATTGCATCAAGAGATATGTTCTTGCTTTACAACCATTGAAAACACCCCACAACTTACTAGCCTTGCTCTAGTTGGGCCCAAGTCCCAGAATTAGTGCATTCCAAGTGACCTCCAAGTGCTATGCCTTCAAGATGCAAGCATACATGATTGCGAGTGGAGGGATTCCCATAGCTTCATATGTTGCCCCTCTTGGGAAGACCCCACAATCACTTCATTTCAAGTGACATGATCACAAACATAAGTTGTGTAGGCACTTGTTTGTGCATTTTAAATGCGCCAATTTTCACATCGGATGAAAACAACCCACAACTTCCTTCACTGCCCCTCTTAGGAAAACCCCAAACTCAATCCATTTTGAGAGACAATGTCCTAGAAAGAATCTCCTCAAGCACTTATTTTCTCTTTCTAAATGCACCATAGTTTTATACATGTCCACCAAGGCATTCCCAAGTAAATTTATTTTTTAAGTACACTATAGTTGGGATACATTGCTTTGCATCCACTCTTAAAATAGCCCAAAGCTTCTTGTTGTTGACAATCAATGCATTTGGAGAGATGCCCTTTCTTTGCATTCATAAAAAGCACCCTAGTGCTTCCGAGCTCTACTAGTGCTAGGAAAATCCCACAATGGATACACTCCACACCACACTGGGCATACAGGTTGAACAAGATAGTGCCAAGCACGAAGTTTCTTTCCAAAAACCCTTGACTAATAATGTCATCATGTATTATTTTACCTTTATAATCATCTTTCATATTGCTACATGCCTTCAAGATGCAAGTGCATGTGCTTGCTTCTCGAGAGCAGCATGTACTTCACATCTATAAAAAACACCCCAAAGCCTCCTACGTTGGTCCTATTGATGGGCATATCCCTTGACCTGCATTATCTTCATTAATACTTTAGCAACGTCTAGCCTAGTGCCACATGCCTTCAAGCTACAAATATAGTAAATTTATTCAAGAGAGATTCCCCTTGCTTTGCATCCATTAAAAACAACCCAAAGCTTGATGGCCTTGCTGTAGTTGGGAAAGTCCTACAATTAGTGCATTCAAAATGGTGTCCAAGTGCCATTCCTTCAAGATGCAAGAATCCATGATTGCATCTAGAGGGATGCCCTCGCTTCACATCCACTAAAAATTGGCATCCATTGAAAATCTCCATAGCTTTTTTCCTTACCCCTCTTGAGAAAACACCACAATTAGTCCATTCCAAGTGATGATGTGTATCCATTGCAGTATCTACCCAACATAAGCAGGGCCAAGAAGCTATATGATATTTTTTGTGCAAGCCTATCTCAAGATGCATTGAATCTGGGATATGCCCAATAGGAGCAAGGCTAATAATATTTAAGATAATTTTAGCAAACATGAAAGGATGTATGCCAACTATGGTGTACTTCACAAACACAAAAGTCGTGCTTGGGTTTCCTTGTTCCACATGTATGTGAAATGTGTTGCATTTAAAAAATCACAAATAAGTGCTTGAAGAGCTTCTATTTGGTACATTATTTCTTAAAATAGACTAATTGTGAGGTTTTCCCAAGATAACCAGGGTTTGGACATTAATTGTGGGACTTACCCAACTAGAGTAGGGACAACATGTTGTGTGGTGTTTTCAATGGATGAAAAGTGAGGGCATTTCACTTGATGCAAAATCACCTAAAGTTGTAGCTTGAAGGCATGTGTCACTAAATAAGACATTGTTATGGTAAAAAGTATTCATGATCATAATGTTGGTTAGGAGATATGCCAACACACAAGAATTGGATAAGAAGATTTGGGCTATTTTTGCAAATGAAAAGCGAGGATATCTCTCCATGTGCAATCACATGTAGTTGCATTTTGAAGGTATGTGGGACTATGCAAGACGCGGTAAAAGAATACAAGATGACATCATTAGTCAAGGGGCTATTGAAAAACACCTTTATGATTGGCATTATCGTTGTTGGCATGTACCCCATATGTAGTGTGGACTATAATTAAGATTGTGGGAATTTTTCAACACAAGCAGGGCCAAGAATCTTTTTGCTACCTTTTGCAAATGCGAAGCAAGATCATCCCTCCAAATGCATTGATTTTGGAATATGTCCAAACAGGAGCTGTGCCTAGAGAAATAGATATTAACTTGAATACATCACTAAAATTTTACACACCTAATTTATGATAAATCAAGAAAAAATTGTGAGCATTTCATGAGAGCCGTCATTTTGGAGAAATTATAATTTCTCTTTTGCAAAATAAAGTTAACTCCAAAAACAATTCTATTACTTAGTTGCCTTTAATTTATTGTATTTACCTTTATAAGAGAAATTTAGGTAAGAGAATAAAAGTAAGTTAATAATCAATAAAAAGGTTTATGCGGGAGATTAAGGGATAATTAAAGATATTAGTCACCATTCTTCATGCAGGCTATCTAAGTAAATATGATCTCCAATCACCTATGGTTAAAGAGAGTGCTTTCTACTCTCTCTACGACATATTAGGCTACTAATCTAAAGAGCTTAAAATAATGGGACTTGAAATAGCATCGTGGCTAGTTGTTAGCAATGTGGTTAGTTATGGTTAGTAACGAGCCATAGTTAAAAAGAAACAAAATAAAATTAAGAAGTTGTTCTTCTTTCCAAACAAACAAGGGAAATGGTTTCTCGTGAGAGCTTAAGCATGAAAGGTAAAGCACTTTCAAGCAAATACAGTAGGATAAAGAGAACAAGAAAACGTTGCCTTAGTGTGTGTATGGTATAGTCTTCTCCTTTCTTGATACGTAGTCGGCTCTCTCCATCTTCACCTTTACTTGTGGACCAACAATTTTGCTACTTGGATTGAGAGAAAGAAATGGGATAAACAAGATTCAAGGTATGGAAAGCTTGAGGGTTAGGAGAGAGGATAGGGAGAGTATAATGTGAAGAACATGATTAAATTTGGACAAACTTGATTAGGGTTTGGGCCATGGCTTCTCGTCTCACGTCTCTTGGAGAGGTGTGTGTGTGTGTGTAGGATGTGTGTTTGAAAGAGACTTGGATATGGCTTTCTCAAGCTTACTCTCAAGTTTTCACCTTGAGAAATGAAGGAGATAAGTGTAAAATGAGAAGAGAATCCCTATTTTTATGCACATTTTTTATAAGTGCCTTCACTTATCTTGATAGCTTATCTTTCTTATAGATAAGTTTCTTTTTACTTATCATGATAACTTATCTTGCTTTCTAAAACTTATTGGACAAGCTACTTACTCATCTCATCCTTATTCTTATCTTCTTTTTCTTTTTTCTTTTCTTTTTCTTTATGCTAATTTTATTAAAATGAAGAGCTAATTTTCCATACATTGGTTATTTCCATGTTCCCATGGTGTAAACCTAAAGTGTCTCCTGAGTAAACTTTGGAGCTTGGATTTTGCCAAATTCACCCCGAACATTTTCTTATGCTAGAAGTTGATGGTTTAGATGCATCGGTCAAGAGTAAGGGCTAGGAGGAGGCCAATATCTTGATGAGATCATCCTCTAAAATGTTAGGTTTCTAGTTAGAGGAGATATCCACCACTTGGTAGGGAGGATCTTCCCACTGCTTTCTGGGTCTTGTGCGAGGTATTTTGGCATCAATAAATCACCCAATTAGCTCCTCACCTTGGCCAAAACGCTATGAAGAAAGTCGAAAAAAAACACAAACTTGACCATAAAAATGAAAAATATTCATAACTTGATCAAAACAAGTTAGAACTTCACCAATACATCTAGGACAACTACAAGCACTAGGTCATGTGGTTACAGGTCATATTTGCATCATGGGAGTCATGGCTTGTGATCCATGTCGGAACACATATGAGAATTTTAGTGATACCATCTAATAAGCATGATTTGGGAATGCTATGATTCACTTCATGGGAAATATAATTCTTTCCTTGCTTGTGCGAGGGAAGTACAAAGTGTCAAATATTGACATCTACCTCGAGCCCCTCATTGAGGAGTTGGAGGAGTTATGGAGAGGCATTCTTGTTGTAGATGTCTCACTTGGAAAGGGGGAAAAGAAGCCATTATGAGGGGAATCCTTATGTTGACTATGCACAAAGTATCCTGGGCTTGGAGAGATTTTTGGTATCTCCCTTATCCTCTCTCTCTATTCTCTCTCCCTTTAGTCTGAATATTCTCGCTAACAATATGATATGTATGCAGGGTTGTCCACATTGGATCACAATGCATGTCCTACTTGCGAGCCGTCGTTGGTGACAGAGACGCCAAATTCCTTACACAAGGTAATCTATACAAACTACCATAGTCTCTTTACCCCAAGGTCAAAGAAATCACAAGGCTCCGACAAATGGGAAGATGCCTCTAAATCTCACGATGGCAAATTGGGCAACCATTTGGGGAGAGCACTACAACAACAATCCGGCTTTGAGTACTCCACTAAGAGGTATGTCAAGGTATTCCATATTTTTGAGGCCTGCATATTGAAAGGATTTGAGATAAACACTACAACACTAAATGAAGATATCGACGCGTATATATCGACGGCCATGCTTTTCCACGTGTATATCGACGTCATTAGCATGCGTCGCTATACACGTCGTAGTGTACATCGATATACGAATGGAAAGGTTTTATTTGCCACGCGTATTGCGACGCCTATATCAACGCGTATATTGACGCAAAAAAATTTGGGGAAAAAAAGCGAAACCCACGTGCAGGGGCCATTTTCGCCTGCTCGGATCTTGGCCGAAACCTGCTGCGTAGGTATTATGTCCATCTCCACCCTCCCCAACCCCTCTCTCTCTCTCTCTACATCTGTGTGTGTGTGTGTGTGTGTAGGAGAGAGAGAGAGAGAGAGAGAGAGAGAGAGAGAAAGAGAGAGAGAGAGAGAGAGAGAGAGAGAGAGAGAGAGAGAGAGAGAGAGAGAGAGCGGTATGTGTGTGTGTGTGTTGGAAAGAGAGAGAGAGGTGTGTGTGTGTGTGTGTAGGAAATAGAGAGAGAGAGAGTGGTGTGTGTGTGTAGGAAAGAGAGAGAGAGAGAGAGGTGTGTGTGTGTAGGAAAGAGAGTGAGAGAGAGAGAGAGAGAGAGAGAGAGAGAGAGAGAGAGAGAGAGAGAGAGAGAGAAATGTGTGTGTGTGTGTGTGTGTAGGAAAGAGAGAGAGAGAATTAATGTATGCTTAGGAAATTAAAATTAAAGAAAAAAAAATTAAAGAGAGAAATGAAATGAAATGTTATATTAACGTCTTCGAAAGGCCAAAGTGACCTATGAGACATGAGACAAGAAAGTTACAATGTGATGGATTTGATACAAAGTCAGAGTAAGAAGATGACAAAATAAAATATTATGGAATCCTAAACTATTGGGTGTGGACTAAACGGCTAAACGAGCTAGTTGGGATAGGTAGATCTCCTCCATGGTCAGTACTCTGACCGGGCGTTGTGCATGTCGAGCCAAAGTGACCTAGCTAGATCGTCTGATGTAGCCTCTGTCGATGTTGTGTAGTCCTCCGCAGTCGTGGGCGTCTAGATCTCCCTAGATCAGTCGCTCGTTCGATCATTAGAGAGATAGGGAAGTAGAGAGAGAGAGAGAGAGAGAGAGAGAGAGAGAGAGAGAGAGGGAGAGAGAAAGAGAGAGAGAGAGATACGAAATAGAGAGATAGAGAAAGAGACTATATATATATATATATATATATATATATATATATATATATATATATATATATATATATATATATATATATATATATATATATATATATATATATATATAGAGAGAGAGAGAGAGATATATAGATAGAGATAGAGAGAGAGAGAGAGAGAGAGAGAGAGAGAGAGAGAGAGAGAGAGAGAGAGAGAGAGAGAGAGAGAGATAGGAAAGTGGAGCTCCAAGAGTTATGGCAGAGAGATAGGAAAATAGGGAAATAGAGAGAGAAAGAGAGATAGCGAGATCGAGAGAGAGAGAGAGAAAGAGAGATAGAGAGAGAGAGAGAGAGAGAGAGAGAGAGAGAGAGAGAGAGAGAGAGAGAGAGAGAGAGAGAGAGAGAGAGAGAGAGAGAGAGAGATAGCGAGAGCGAGATCGAGAGTGAAAGAATGAGAGATAGAGTACGTAGACAGAGAAGAAACTATGGAACTAAAAGAGGCAAAGGGGCATGCATAGCCATGCATGTACACCTGGGAGTGCATGTATGTCTCTACCCATATAGGATTTGACCAATAAAGACGAGATTTTGACCCGGTGGTCTTGATCTCCGTACACCTCTAGACCGAGATGTACGAAGATTGGGCAAGACTAGAGAATGCAGGGTAGTTTACATTGTGAGGAGTATATATATATATATATCAAAACAACATTCATAATCATTGTAGATGGCAACGTCATCAACTAACATGGAGGAAAAGATTGCATGCTCATGCACACTCTGCAAGTATCAAATCCTGCACAAGCGTAAGATATGTAATGAGCATGTGCATAAGTACGGAGAGTTTGCTAGAGAAACCGTACAGAATTTGCGATAGGACTCCTACGGAACAGGCATTGATTTCCGCGACATAGCACCTACATCTGAGAGAGAGAGAAAAAAGATTATGCGTGAAGGTCTGACCAATATAGAGCCATGGATGGAAGCAGAAAAGGGCTTACAAACAGAAGACGATGGCCTGGAGGAGATGCTGGATGCCTTCTTCCAGACAAGCGAGGAGAACGCGAACGAAGCAGCACCAGAAGTCGTACGCCTATCTCCTGAAGACATGTTGAAGAAGTTGGCACGTCAACCAATCTATGAAGGTGCCAAAATATATGTGCTTCGTACTTGTCTGGCGTTTTTGAATCTTCAGTCAGTGTACGGGTGGTCAGATGCAAGCGGCACTTCTTTGTTTAGGTACGTAATTTACAAAAGAGATTTGCCGATTGCAACGGTGATGTGCTCGGAGAGCTTTTTAATTTAATGTGGCTTAAACAGGTTATTGCGGGAGCAACTTCTCCCGGCTGGCAATGAAATGCCCCCCTCCAGGCCAAATGCAAAGCAACTTCTGACCTCAGTTAGCTTGGACTACAACAAGATTCATGCATGTCCAAATGATTGCATTCTTTTTCGCAATGAATTTGCAAAAATTTTATGTCGTGTCCTAAGTGCAGAGCAATGCGCTACAAACAAGATGCAGTTGGCGAGACAGTGTCAGCTAGAGTGTTGCGGCATTTTCCTATTATCCCTAGGATAAAAAACATGTTTCGCTGTGGTTCCATTGCAAAATTGATGCGGTGGCATTCTACGAATAGATCCACTGACGCAACATTTAGGGTGCCCACTGATTCAAAGGCTTGGAGGCACATTGAAGATACCTGGCCACATTTTAAGAGTGAACCACGCAATTTGTGTTTGGGCATGGCAATGGATGGAGTCAATCCATTTGGCTTGAGAAGCTCATCATGGAGCACTTGGCCTGTGTGCCTTATCAATTACAACCTCCCGCCATGGCTTGCTATCAAGAAGGGTCATTTGATTTTAAGCTTGATTGTACCTGGTAAGTTCAAGGCAAAAAACATGGATGTTTATCTAGCTCCACTAGTTGACGAGCTCCAGAGTTATGGCATGGGATCGACATAGAAGATGCGGTTGAACCAGTAGGACAATAGCATGCAAGGATTCATGGACTTCTTATGTGGACTATGCATGATTGGCCAGGATACGGAGAAGCTTCTCGTAATGGTTATTGATTTACAAAATTCTCGCTATTCGCAAGCCCTTTGGCTTGGCCTGATTCATGCTTTAATATATGTAGGACTAACAACTTCGGGATACAATGCATGTCCAATTTGCGGGAAGTCTTTGGATGTGCGCTATTCTACCTCTCTTCTAAAGACAATTTATCAAGGCCACCACCGTTATCTTCCAGATGGCCATCACTTGCGCGAAGGCCAACTTGGTCGCGTCAAATGTCGTCCTATGCATGTACAAGAGTGGCGTCGCCGATGGTAGCAACATGAGGGGCAACCTGTTCCAGGAATGAAACGTTTCTCCATTCTCCACACGTTGCCGTACTGGGGTGATCTACTAATTAACCATTTGTTGGATCCAATGCATATATTCAAGAATGTGGGAGAGCTCCTCTGGAAGACAATCATGGAAATGAAAGAAAATCGAGCTTCACGAGATGATTTGCAGTCGGTTGGAAAGATACCAAAGCTGTGGCCTTTCACCAATGCACCTGGCCAAACAAAACTTCCAAGAGCACCATGGGTATTGCTAAAAAACGAAGAGAGATAAGTGAAAAGGGTGATTTCAGAGTTCAGGACGCCAACAGGATATATGCGATGTCTCAAGACAGCATTCACCCGTGACGATCAACTGCCAAGGTTGAAATCGCACGACTGGCATAAGTTCTTACAATTCATTCTTCCAATTGCGATCAAGGGGTGTTTAACGGAGGAAGTGCGGACATGCATATACAAGATTTTAGAGCTAGTGCAGTGGATCTCTTCCAAGGAGAGACGGGAGGAATCTATTGCAGTCGCAAGGGCTAACTCCTCAATAGTTTGCATGATTGAGAAGTATCTACCTATGAGCTGCCTAACTATCCAAATGCACTTGCTCGTCCATGTAGTAGATGAGGTTGCAGTGGCAGGTACAGTCCACAGCCGTTGGATGTTCTTCCTAGAGCGGTTCATGAAAACACTTAAGGGTTTTGTTCGCAGGGAGCATGGCAGAAGGATGGATGGTGCAAGAGTCTCTTGTATTGACGACCAAATTTCTATCCGTTTCTGACCCAGAAATGCCTCGACTGTGGAGCGATGAGGAGGATGCAAGACTGGTGGGAGAGGAGCCGCAAGGGCAAGGGGTGCCGAAGAAAATGAACCTGGCCATGTGAGAAAAGATCATGAAGTTCAGTATACTAAATTCAGCGCCGATGAAAAAATGGCCTGAAAGGTACGAAGAAGAGAAAGAGAGACGCAATAGGGAGCGATCGGATTTCAGGCGAAGTCGAACGACTAGAGGCTTACCCTTGCCAGACTATCTCGCTCCTCTACCTGAATTCCCTACAATGGCATGGTTGGACAAGACAGTGAGAGCAGCTCGACAAATCGGAGAACCCATGTCTCTAGAAGAGGAAGAGCTGGCTATTGGATGTGACTGGAAGTATCATACATACATGGCACTGTGGTCACATGGAAAGCATTTTAGAATACAACAAATTTACAGCAGAAGAAACATTTGATAGTGGGGTAATGGTTAGTTTCATGCAAAAGAGTAGGGCTAGTGCTAGAGACACGAATGAGAGCACTAGCAACCTGGATTATTGTGGTCTGGTGTCAGATATCCTGAAAGTAAGCTTCAGGAGGTTTGAGATGTTTTTGTTGGATTCAAGTGGTTCAAGGTGATTACTTCTGGTCGCAATGCAACGGTACGTAGAGATGGAAACAAACTTGTGCAAAGAGATTCTACAAAGATTTGGACAGATGCGAGAGACACATTTTCTCTCCCCGAACATTGCGAGCAAGTGGTCTTTGTACCGGACCCTCGAGAGCGACAATGGTGGTTTGTGGTTCAGGTTGCTCCAATAGATAAACAAGTATTTGAAGGGCAAGATCTCCTGGAGGAAAGTCAATCAGAGGACGTCCATACTACTGTGACATTAGATGAGATGGACGAAGGTATGGCAGAGGAAGCTGACAGATATATGAGGGATGACGCAGACGAGCCAGAATTGACACTTGTAGATGAAGATGCAATGGATGAAGACAATCTTCCAGAACGAGTTGGGGCAGAGTTATGTTTGCAATTAGAGATAGACGATGATACGGTGCAAGATCTTATCGATGATGCCTCACTCGTCGAGGCCTAGTCCTGTAAGTGTTTGTGTGAAGACTTTGATTTAAAATTAACTTAAACAACTGTGTTTTGGCGCTTTATTTTACTTTCTTTGTGCAGTACTTTAGTATGGCAGACCAGATTCCAGATCCCGCTTCCATGAGTGCAGATGCATTCATGGGCTTTGTTACACGGATGACGCCTGCTCAGATGGCAGAGGCTTCTCAGTATTGGGTAGCCAGAGGCACGGGTACTACGTCTCCGGGATTCACACCTGAGGGTCCGACGCCTAGGGGGGGGATGCCTACGGGGTTTAGGACGCCTGCTTCTCCCATCACGGCCGCTTCGACACCTAGGGGTGGGGCATCGATGGGTACGTCCTCATATCCGTAGCACAGGCGCACTCGCCGATCTCGACGATCGTCAGGTGGAGGTGGTGGTTGCTGTGGAGGAGGGTCCACAGATTCTTCGACCCCTCCTCACTCACGACCCCCGTCCTAACTAGGTACACCTCTCGACACACCTCTTGGCACACCTCGGACACCTTGGGGGACACACGATCCTAGTGCCTCCAAGCTCTATACTGTACGGGGAGATGGTTCTGTTGACATGGATAGAGTCGGGACTGAGATGTGATAGCGAATTTGCTAGCTCGCGGAGCTGCACTTTTCGACCAGCATTCTAACGTCTTGGGATCAGCAAGAAAACAAAAAAGTCACTTACATATTGGAGACCATCCTGAGAGAGTACCAGCCTGCTCCGGGTTCTTCCGTTGTTCCGAGGAGGTGGATCAAGAGTGTTGCATGGGACACCATGAAACATCGACGAGATGCAGCTCGGAAGGCTTTCAGGACCGGCTCGCCGAAGCCTTCGGGCATCCCACATGAGACGTGGCCGCATATCAGAGAGGATGAACGGACAGCGGCCACGCGGTTCAGACAGCAGCGTGAGGCCGCGCAGGTACGACAGATGACTAGGGGGACATCTCATCTTGGCATCGGAGGCTTCGACACCTTTCGCTATGAGTTTGTGAGTTTCTAATCCAATCTTAACTATGGCGTTTTTTAAAACGCGATGAATCATGTATTCTTATTACTTTGATTTTTGTATAAACACAGAATCTTGCGATGCATCGAGCTCTGATATGCGAGGAGGAGTTAGATGGATATCGCAGAAGTATCTATGAAGTACTGAATGATCTTGAAGCTTCAGGAGAGCCTGTAGACTGGGAGGCCTTACAGTCTCGCTAATCACTTGAGGTGAGACGTTAATATGTGTGAGTTGATTTAATTAAGTCAGTATATGTTAAGTAATATCAATACTAATTTTGTGAGTTGTCCTATGTGCAGGTTGTGACGCCTAGTCATTAGTGGACCAGATTTCATATATACGCTTTGTGAGACACAGACACGCTTCTGTGTCTCTTTTGTGTACAGACAGTTAGTGTTCAGACAGTTATTTTTTCTCTTATGGTTATGATTATTGTCATTGTCATTGTATAGACAGTTCTTGTTTCCCTTTCTGGTTATGCTTATGGTTATGGTTATCTACATTATGGTTTTGATCAAAGTGGTTATGGCCGGTTATGGTTTTAAGTTATGGTTATGGTTCGTTATGGTTATGCTTTTTAGTTGGTACGGTTGTCTTTCATTGGCCTTAAATCTCATGTGAGATCCTACATGGATAGCATGTAGAAGGCGTATACATGATATGGTTTTTCTTTTAAAGTTTATGTAAAAACAAAGAGAACTCTGCTGAAATTTTTGCGCGCGGGAGCATGGTTGATTTTGGTGCTGCTCCCTTTCTTGGGCAGAGGTCAGGAAGTCTCGCTGTGGCTCTGTCCATCTTTTAACTGGGCACAGGCCAGGCTACCTGCCCTCTGCCCAAGAATTTTGTTTTCTGTTATGGTCGTCGCTATGTGCGTGGCAATCTGTGTCGTTATCAGCGTGGCAATATGCGTCGCTACCTCCGTGGAAATTTGTGTTGCTATCTACGTGTATACCTACGTTGCAAATAGCGACAGGTTCACAATGACGCGCATAGCGACGCACTGCGTCGATATCTGCATCGATGACACCTTTTTTTGTTGTAGTGAAAACACCTCTTGAATCCCATGCACATATTCAAGAATGTAGCCCAAACCCTATGGGACCACATTATTGGCAAGAAGGACTCATTCGGTGCGAGGGAGGATTTGACGGTCTTGAAATGTCTGCCTGACTCTGCTACTCCACGCCGTGCCCCCAATGGGAAGATTGTGCTTCATAAAGCGCCATGGATGCTATCCAAACAAGAATTAGAGAAAGTGAAGGGTACCATTGCATCTATTTTCACACGAACAGGATACATGTGGTCAGACGAGGAAGATGCAAGGAAAACTTCAGACTTGCCAAGTGGAAAGGAAAAATTATTTAACATGGATATGAATCTATCCTGAGTGGTCAATAACTTTTGTATTCTCAATGCAAAGGTTATGACCAAGTGGGTGGACTTGTGGACAATGGCAAAGGCAAGGTGTTTGCAAGAGAGAGAGAGAAGCATGGAAACAAGTACATGGAGGAAGAAGGGCACCCCCAGTGCCTAGGCACCTTGCATGTTTCCCAAATCTCATTAGTGTGGAGTGGATTCATGAGGGAATTTTCAAAGAAAAAGCATGCAGAGAAGAAATCACCACCACAAACAATGGGAATATGCACGAGGCTGTGTAACAAAGGTAGAATACTCATATACCTAAACCATATTGTATAATTTTTTCTTGATTTTATCTTTCTAATTGATAAAAGATATTTTCCTATTTTGCACTGCGTTTACTTTAACTCTATGTGGTCAAAGGATCGTCACTTTCATACGCACCGCATTCACGAGCGTAGAACCACCATGGATTGTGGCATCATGGGCAACTTTGACATAGATGGTGATGAAGTCAGGTACTATGGAACTATTGAAAAGATACTAAAGGCTAATTTTAGAACAGGCTTTCATACCTTCATCTTCCAGTGCAAGTGGTTTGAAAATGTGTCTAAACAACATGAGAATGGCCTCTACATGGTAGACTCTAGTTTGCATCACACATGGAGGTACGACAATTTAGTTTTTCAACGCAATTGTGAGCAGGTGAGTGACTACCTTTTTATTCTTATTTTCTTGTAGCATTGATTATACCAATGTTACTCACTTTGAGCTTCTCTTCTATAGGTCATCTATATGCCATAAATCCACCAACCAAAACTTTGGTTCATAATTCTCCTCACGCCTCGAGGGAGAATCATTTTTTCCACTAATGAAGTGGAGAACATCTTTGACCCTCTTCCACCTCCTACTTTGGATGAGGGGGTGACAGAAGAGAGGGAGGTTGATGAATCAAGTCCGGCGGCCGCAAGTCTTAGCAAGGATGATTGTCATGATGATGAAGATGATGAGATGGAGGATGAGGAATTTGAAGATGATGAAGCCAACACATTCACAAATGAGAATTCAATTTCTCTCCTTATTGATTTAGGAGCCATGAGCTTAGAATTGGATGATGCTTCTTGTAGGGATCTTTTGGAAGATGATTCATACAAAATTTGTGTACTTTAAGTTATGAAATTTTTTGGTTGTGTCATCCATTCATCTCTCTATCCTCCCTCTTCCTCTCTCTAATTTTGTGAAACATGTTAAATTATGTTAACCAAATGATAGTGATTAGTTTAGCTGTAACCAAGTGTAATTGTTCCATGTTTTCATATCTCTTTCCTTAAAACTTGAAAATTTTATATAATGTTCTGTAGTTTTTTTAAGAGAAAGAAAACACCAAAATTTTTGGGAGGAGGAGATGTTTTAGCCAAAATTTGAATGTTTAGGCGCTAAATCGTGCTCTGAGAATAAACGCATAATAGTAGAGGTAAATATCTTTTTTATACTCACGGAGATACTCCTAGTAATATCTAAAATTCAAAAAAGAAACCCTTGCGCTCCTCTCTCTTCCCTCTCCAACTGATTTTGGACCTTCTCTCTACAAAACACGATAAAAGACCGCTGTAAACAATTAGAGATTTTCATAATGTATCACCTTGTGATGGGTTTTTCTATGCACGATATTGCATATGTGTAGAAGCCTTGCTTCACCATGTACAATCGTGTGCTAATCAAGTTAACCAGGAAATTTATATGAAGCAAGATTTAAGAGCGAGCTGATGAGCAAGATTTTATATTCTTTACTCTTGCATACCAATTTTGTTCAGAAATACCCACTCGATCGGAAATTGGAACCAAAGTTTTAGGAGAGAGCTTTGTTATCCATCTCCCTCATAGCTCTCCATATCTCTTAGTTCACACCTCCCTCCCTCTCTTTCTGTATCTTTTTTCTCCCTTGCTTTGTCTCTCAACCCTCTTTGAATGGAAATTACATTTTACTATAGAAGATGTCATTCAATATATCTCTATTATTCACCTCCAATGTACTTTGGTTTTCCAGTCGTACTTTTGTTCATGCAGATACTGGGCATAATTGACTCCCTTTGGTACATTGCTTCTCAATGCCCATGTGTGATGGTGGTAGATACTTCATGTGGTGAGACAACATACGTGTATGATGTCCAAGTGCTCATTAGGTGATATTTCATATGTGCATAGCTCATAGCATGTACATCATGTTTATATGTCTAGATTTCAATTTGATGTCATTTGGGCAAGCTATGACCATTAGAAATCCTTCTAGGCCTTGGGAATTCCACCTTTGCACTGCCATAACTTTCACACCGTGGCTCCATTGAGGAGTCGTCTAGACCGCCGGCTTGTACCACACTTCAAACACCAAATTGTTTCACTTCAGATGCCTTGATTTTCCAACCCAATTGGCCCATTATGGAGCCCCTTTTACCTAAAACCCCCATCAGGTATACATTTTTGCTATCAGATGCGTGCCTAGGTCCTTTACACCTGCTTTAGCACTCCCACTTGCACTTGTAGGCACCCCTAGCATTGCATTTCCCACTTCCCATCATCAACCAACCCAACGGTTACAAAGGGACAGCAATGTGGAAAATGAATATGTTCTTCTTGATCTCATTAAACCTCCTATTGGACCATTCTCGAAGTAGTTTTATGTGTGGTTAGTTAGCCGAGTTCAAGACTATTTGAGGAGGTTTAGATCTATATCAAGATCACAAGGGAGAGGGAATCGTCAAGGCGAGCATGGTTCTTGAGGATCTCATACAGAAAGTGGTTGAAGAATGAGAGTGTAAGATGGGTAGATTTAGAGAAGAACTTCACTATTGGGGTAGAGTTTGATTGTATGGAGCTTCTCGCTTCCACGTGTGCATTGGAAACATTTTTTACTAATGTGGCCTCAATATGCCATGACATTATTTATTGACACCAACCAAAAAGTTCCAAGCAACACAATTTTACCATTGCAGCCCCCATTATGCTTAAAATAAACCTAGTTCTAAATATTGGGTAAACTATCTTTACTGTATTTGAAGGTGACCCACTAACTTTCATAAAGTTTTGTAGGTTTTCTCACATTCACATGTAAAATTTAGAAGTAAATGACTATATATATGTGGGATTACACTAAACCTAGGTTCTTGTCCTGCACACAAAGCGTGCCCCACAAATGAAAGATACATCACCTCTAAAACTTTGAAGAAAGTCTCTCTCTCTCTCTCTCTCTCTCTCTCTCTCTCTCTCTCTCTCTCTCTCTCTCTCTCTCTCTCTCTCTCTCTGAAACTATTACAACTACAAACAATAGTTTCCGTGTCAAAAGGCTAGAGTTATAAGAGTACTTGCAATGAGAGGATGCATGATTAGTTCCTAATTCAGCTTAAAAAATTCTTCCCTCTTATTCTATGCATGCTAGAACCCTCCTCATGATGTCTTGAGATGATCCATGATGCAATGCTTCAGAAAGAAGCTTCACCAATGTTCTCATTAATTCATATCTAAGGTGGGGGAAAATCTACCCCACGAGAACACACCCTCTACCATTGCTTGCATGCCCGTGAAACTTATTGATAGATCATAGTCTCTTGCTTGCAACCTAATCATTCATCTAGAAAACATGTAACATGAGACTCTTAGGTTTTAATGCTTAGTTTTATTAGCTAAAAATAATCCTTATGCTTTCTTGGCCACTTGCTAGCCTATCCAGCTGTAAAGTCCACCAAGTTGGTGCTTCCCATGCGAATCACACTTGATCCTTGCTGCTAGCACTTGTTCCCATTTGTCTTGTGACCTGGTGCAGATCCTTATCCTTCACCATCTTGTTTTCTTCCTTTATCCTTGTCTCTTCTAGATTTGATGTACCAACCATGGAAGCATTGTGTCTTACCCAATTGCATGTGATTTTGAGCCATGCACTCCTGCTATGGCCACTCCCTTGATGTGTCAAGTTGGTGATCTAGGACACCCTCTGTCGCTTCATGGTACCTTGTTAGTTCATGTATGTATTTAAATAGATGAAAAAAAGGGAAAGGATGATAGGAGGGGAATTATTGTACATTAGTAGGGACCCGAAGATGGTAGAGGCCATAGCTTTGTAGAAGGGCAAACCACTCAATGCTTACAATGTTCTATTCATGAATTGTTCTTGACACACATGTACTTCTAACTTACACTTGCCTCCATGCAACATCGTTGTCTCTTATGTTGTGCACATGGAGAATTTGGCATGTTTGGTAAAAAGGAGAGCACCAATTCAATAGGGCCCTCCACACCTATGCCCTTAGAGAAAGAGATTACTAACCAATCATATCGTAATAAAGGACATCCTTTGAACATGTTTGCAAGCAATCACCTCATTCACATGGAAGGAAGGAGACTTGTGGCATTGAACCTATAGCATTGTTCTCACATCATATATTTAGCAATTCGATCACTGGATTAATGCTCTACATGTGCAAAAATGTTTAGTTGGCCATCACCTATTCAACATTGCAAGATCGGGTGCATGAATGCATGTTCATTCTCTCTCCCTCTCTCTCATGTTGTAGGACAATAACAACACACAATTCTTGGTATGTGTGTGTGTGTGTGTGTGTGTAGGGTGATGGGATGAATCAAGTGTTCGTACAAAGTCCCTCTCTCTCTCTCTCTCCACCCATCTTGCAGACTATGTTTCAACAAAGGAGGATTAGTGCATGCAAGTAATACCACTTTCATGGATACGTAAGATTGGTTCACATTCCAATTCTCCTGTTGTGACTTTGGTGATGTTTCCATGAGGTAAAGTGAATTCTAAGCCCTCCTTGTTGTGTATTTTCCCTCCCTACCCACGTTGAGACCCTGTTGTTGCCTATGTGAACCTTAGCACTTATCGAGCATGTTGCCACCCTTATATCATAGTAAAGACATAGTAGTATAGATTTGTTAAGAAATTTTTTAAATTTGTTGTTGCAGCTATGGCAAAGGCATGTGGAGGAGGACACTTCACAGCCCTCCCTCCCCGCCCCATCTCTCTCTCTCTCTCTCTCTCTCTCATACACACACACACACATGATGGCTTGCTCTCTCTCTACCCCCCTACTCCCTCTCTAGTGTTGTGTCTTTCTTCTCTCTTGCTCACACATGGGGCGACACTAAGTCCTTGTCCTTCTTGCTTTTTGCATTGGCAACAAGGGAGGCAATACTTGGGGATTCCACTATGTTAAAATTGCATATAGCACGGGAAAACAAGGGGTATTTAAATAATCCCTTACTTGTATATAGCTTTCATGGAATGCATGAACACCTTTTCCTTGGCTAGTGGCTCCCAAATAGACCATCATAGAATATTGGTTGACCATCATAGAATATTGGTTGAAGATTCTAATGTAATATGAGTCACTACGACAGAGTGTTAAGAAATCCCAGATAGACATGTTTTCAAATTTTTGGGAATCCCTATGGGCTTCAAGTTCTCAATGGCTCAAAAATGGGATTGGGTGCTGGACAAATTCATGAAGAAATGGAAGTTAAACTTTGTATTGCAAACGTTTGGAATACACACTAGTAAACAGATAGTCAGAGAGGAGGCCATGCATCTTCACTTGTTGCAGATCTCTCTCTCTCTCACTCACTCACTGACTCTTTCACACACACCAACGCCCACACACACAGATGGGCCTTTTCTTCTCAAATTCCATCTTATACATACTTGTTTCCTACTATGTGTGACTCTGAGATTCAACCTACTTAGATCTCTCTCTCACTCTCACACATACTCTCTCTCTCTCTCTCTCTCTCTCTCTCTCTCTCTCTCTCTCTCTCTCTCTCTCTCTCACACACACACACACACACACACACACACACACACACACACACACACACACACACACACACACAAACACACACACACACACACACACGCATGCAGACACACAATCGTATGCATGCAAACACACACATCAATATACACATATAAAAAAAGCACATAGTAAACTTATAATGCAATGCTATACTTGATGAAGGGAGTGCTATGGAAGGGTGCAACATTAGATGTAAAGCTATCTGGGTATGTAATTACATTGATGCAACAAAGGTAAAAAGCTGGCACTGCGATACTTGCTACTACCTAATAGATTGTGCATAGTACTTGTGTCGTTGTGTGTTGAGAGAGGAGGATGTATAGGGGTGCAAATGGGAGCCGGAGGCATCAAGATGGTGTGTAAAGAGGGTGGGAGGAGGACCGCATATATGTTTCAAGGATGATGCCATTCAACTAGAATATTGGGAAATGGAGCGATCTTGCTTGGATAGCAAGAGGTAAGAGTGGTCTAAGTGGAGGAGTGGAAATGGGTTGCAAACTATGTGCAGATTGAGAGAGGAATCAGTTCCTAAGCGGGACACTGCTAGGTGAATGAAATGAGCTATTGCAGGTCTCAAAGAACGATTTTTGAATTCTTAAAATTTAGGAAATTAATAGAAATTAATGGAATTTTTAGTTTAATTTTCTCAAATTCCTCCTAGGGGGACTTTTTGGATGCTGTGAAAAATGAATTTTCCCAACCACTTCTTACTTCACTCCCCTCAATAGTACTAATTGACACGGATCTCCCCAATGGAGATCAATGGTCCCTATCAAAAGGCGCAAGCGGTGCTCATCTACGCCATTGGATCGTGGATGTGCTCGGTTGTGATCACAACTGGATCATCATATGTGATCACCGCGTGCTTTTGCTATAATTGCAATGTGATTGGCATGTGAGCTACACATGTATGTGATCCAAATGTGATCCCTGTGTGATCCTCCATGTAGCTTTTGTTGACTGCTAAATGCAGGTGATCATTTGAAAGCTTTGCTCGCGTGTGACCGTGACCATGGCTCAATCAACTACCACTCATTCAATGTGCAGGAGAGGCTTAGTAGCCTTGGTTACCCAAACAAATAATTGAGACCTCGCGGGACCATAGCCTTAGTCTCATATTCTCTATGCTTCTCTCTCTCTCTCTCTCTCTCTCTCTCTCTCTCTCTCTCTGTGTGTGTGTGTGTGTGTGTGCGTGGAGGCAGCTAAAAACCAAGCTTGTACCGCCGGGATAGTCTGAGTCCGACCTTTTAGTCTTATCTCTCTCTCTCTCTCTCTCTCTCTTTACTTGGAGAGTTGCTCTCAGTTTTTCTGCACGTGATATACCAGCTCCCTGCTCAACTCGTACAACGCTATTCAAAAGGCCATGTGTTTAAACTTTATTGGCGTTATGCTCTGTTTGAGAGATTACCGAGTCGTAACTCCCGAGTCCTGACGCTCAGATCATTTACAAGGTAAGTCTGCATCAACCAGCTGCCATTTGGTCGTAGACACCTGCCATATGATCGCAGCGCCATGTGCTCAGAAAGAGGTTTCCTGCAACGTCTCGAGCTTGTATATAAGAAGAACCAACTCTTGAAGAAGCGCACACACACACACACATCTCTCTCTCTCTCTCTCCCCACAGACAAAGATGGGTTCCTTCAACACACCTCCATGTTCGCTCACAACAAAACTGATGAGGCTGGAGGCCACGATAATGGTGAAGCCCCCCTCGCCCTCCACCGCGGTGCTCGAGCTCTCCAATCTTGACCATATGCTCAACTTCTACTGTAGTGTCATCCTCTTCTACTCTACATCTATCAAACCCCATACACATGGTAACAACAAAGTTATTCCCTTCAATGACACCCATTATATCCACCCTCGTGTTCACACCAAGGACGTGGTCCTTATGGTCAAGTGTGCCCTGCAAGAATTGCTCACCCACTACCCCGCGGCCGCCGGTCGACTCCGTTTGAATACCTCACAAAACCGACTTGAAGTGGAGTGCAATGACCAGGGTGTCCAATTTGTTTCTGGCCATGCCGACATCCCGCTTTCAGACTTGGGCGATGTGTCGCTCGCCCATCCCTCCATCGACCTTTTGATTCCTAACATTGTCTCTCATGAAGAAGAGAGGCCTCCAATTGTCGCTTTGCAAGTAAGGTTGGGTTCAGACGATGCCGGTGGAAGAAAGCCAAAAGCATACAGTCTTCCAGGCGGAAGGTGAGAGAGAAGAAAGCTTCCACCGGGCAGGCGTTCACAAGGCGAGGCGGAATCGCTCAAGGCTGTCAGAAGCTCTTGCGTGAGTGGATGCTGAAGATTGGGTGGGGAGTTGAGCTGGAGGGCGGAAGGAACTTCGGGCGAGGGGGGGGGGGGGGGTCGGAAGATCACATAGGGGTGGCGGAAGAAAATTCATGTTCCTTTGCCGTGACGTGGAGCAGAGTTTACAATCTCCCACCGCGCCATCTGAACGAAAAATTCCACTTGGGGGAAATTAATTGGTTGACGCCTATTGCCGCTGCGCCTTGTGAACCCAGCCTAAGTAGCCATTCGTCCATATTGTTGGGCACCAAAAAGTTGGTGTCAGTAAGGCTTTGAGGAGTGTTCTCCATCTTTAGCTAAATAAAAACCTTACTCTTACAAACAAGTAACTTGATGAAATTTTGAGAAGCCGGCTTCCTAGTCACAAAGAGAGTGACAAACGTAGGAATAAGCAGGAAAGGAAAGTAGAGAATCCTTGAAAACAAAATAAGGAGAAAACACACACACACACACACACCTTCTCTTCTTTGTCTCACTTCTCTAGCCTAAGTTCTATTCCTAGCAAGTTAGAGGCATCATTTAGCATCACAACCAAATACATGTGTGTCTTGAATATCATCCCATGCCTAGCTTGAAGTGTACATTTCATGTAACTAGAGCATCCTCATCCCATCCTTCTTCCCAATATTGATGTCAAGTTTTGCTTTGATTTGATTCTTGTCACCCAGGTTACTATGTTTAATTGTGGTGGCTTTCCTCTTGCCCTCACGAACAACCATGTGTACATACCTAGATGGGCATTCTGCAGCTGTTTTCTTGCATAATCTTGCCTCCATTGCAAGAGGAAATGGAATCTGCTACCTATGTTGACATGACACTCTTACCCATTGAGCGCTATGGGATTGCCACAAGGATATCCTTTTGTGCAAATGCTTTGATGAGATTACGAAGTGACGTACTCATTGGTCATACTTACTTCAAAGATCGCTCCAAGTAACAAGCTCTCATTGCATTACTCTGGAAGGCAAGAGCTAGAAGCCTTCTACAAACTCAAGAGATCCCCAATTGTATTGAGCTACCCATACGAATTCCTATAAACCCTAGAGGAAGAATGATGCCTTCACTCACTCAAGGCTATGTTGGAAACGGCATAATCTGCACCATTGTTAGTGCCTCTCTTCAAGAATTGTGCGAGTCCCCATTATATCTCATTGTGGTCAAGATTCAAAGAGCACTTTTCTCTGCCACTCCAGAGTTTGTGCAATCAATGTTGGATCATCTAGAGTGTGGAGAGGGTCCTTTTTTAATCTTGGTCTGACCCATCTTTCTTTGGGATGAGCTCCCTTGTTAACTTGCCTTTCTATGACACAGATTTTGGATGGGGCTCTCCTATCTATTGTCAACTTCCAAGTAGGCAAATGAACAATCATTTGTAAATACTTGATGGGGGTGCACAAGCTCCATCAATCTTGGAATGCTATGGTGGTCCTTGAATCAAACATGGAACGTCAGATCTTCTTAGAGACACTGGCAAATTATGTCAACTTCTCCACCTAAGCTTTCAAATCTTCTTTTGTCAATTTGTTGACTATCAATGGTAGTTTTGGAAACTGTTCAAGAATTTTATGTTTGGATCATGTGAATGAGAACAATATATGGGGTATTTGTAGAAGAATGTAGAAGTAGAGGGGTGAGTATAACAATACAACCATGTAAGCATCCTTTGCCACATGTGAGTTAAATAACAATACACGCATGTAGGCATCCTTTGCCACATGTGACATGACTTGCTCACACCTTCATCCAAAAACACCAAGACAAAATATAATCTTTTTTACACTACAAGTGCCGAAAGACTTTAACAAACATTCTACCAAAACTAACACAGAATGGCACTTTCGCACTTGACATTACTAAAGTGTATTACAATTGCATTGAGAATTGTCGTGAGAGAGCTTCTATATGATTTGTAATTTGCATCAGCATCATATTGGTATGGAAGATCTGAAAAGATGACGGACAAGAAATAATAGACTATAGACTTTGGATTGTTGTTGCTTACCACCACAAATTGAAAAAGAAAACCAAAGAGGCATGCCAAAGCTGGGACTACCATAGAAATAAAACAATAAGCAATCAATGAAAACTCATCCTTGAAAAAACTAACATATGTTCACGATAGTAACTACCATTAGGTTTCGCTCCCTCTTATTACTGGTACATGTGTGTGTGTGTGTGTGTGTGTGTGTGTGTGTGTGTGTGTGTTTGTACATCTCCCCATCACACACAAACACGCACACACATTGGACGCTTGTTTACCCATGCTCAAACGCTTGTTTGTTCCACTCCATCTTCGACACGCACATGCGAGAGAAGAGAAGAGAAGAAGAAGAGAGAGAGAGAGAGAGAGAGAGAGAGAGAGAGAGAGAGAGAGAGAGAGAGAGAGAGAGAGAGAGAGAGAGAGAGAGAGAGAGAGCGGGGAGGGGGAGACCTAGATTCAAATTTCAAACTCCAAACATGGAGAAAGACATCACACTGGCTCGAGCCTTGCAACCAGCATGCCGTTTTAGGGTAGTTTGACATAAAAGAGAGAGTGATGAGTCGGCGATGCCACGCTTTCAAATTAAAGTTGACCACGTTTGACAATAGCCACCCCCCACATTGCACTTTTTCGCATCTCTCTCTCTCTCTCTCTCTCTCTCTCTCTCTCTCTCTCTCCTCCCAAGCTCAAATGGCAATCTTATACAATTTTGCGAGCTCACTCATGAGTACACATATCTCTCTCATTTCTTTATTATCACTTTCGAATGTCTCTATGTATGTATCTCTCTCTCTCTCTCTCTCTCTCTCTCTCTCTCTCTCTCTCTCTCTCTCTCTTTCTCTCACACACACACACACACACACACATACACACATTACAAGCTACTACTTTTCTTTGGCATTCATCCACCCACACTCAATCAATCCATCCTCAAACCGACCCCCACATCTGTCATTACCCTTCAAACACTTAAAAGCCACACTGATATTTGATACATGCACAATGTAGGACACATGCACACAACCATAGACGTATCATGCAACCAATGCACTCCTTGAGACAACATTTCATATTGAGAGACACACTCACTTCAAATCCACAGAAAACATCCGAGAGCATATGCGATTGCATTTGGAGAGACACCCTCTCTTTGCATCTGCCAAAAATAGCCTTGGCCAAGCGTATGGAGAGACACCCTCATCGAACATAGCCCATAACTTCAAGATGCAGGATATGTGATTGTATCTAGAGAGACAACCTCACTTTACAACTACCGAAAATAGCCCAGAGCTTGACGATGCAAGCATATGTGGTTGCATCTAGAGAGACACCCTCACTTCGTATCTACCAAAAATAGCCTAGACTTTCTTAACCCTAACCTTGTTGGGCATACCCAGCAATCAAGGCACTCCGAGGGCACTCCATGAGACAACATGCATTTAAGGAGAGACCTTTGCTTGCATTAGCTGAAAAAAAATTGTATGTGATTGCATTTGGAGAGACACCCTCACTTGGCATCCATTGAAAAACTCCCAGAGCTCCTTGCCCTAACAAAGTTTTACATATCTTGCAATCATTGCATTCCAACAAATGGCATCCTAGACTCAGAGCTCCTCAAGTGCTTTTTGTGCTGTATGAATTCTTTTGGCCAGATTAGCATCTTCTGTAATGCCACATGCCTCAAGGTGCAAGTGTACATCATTGCAGTTGGAGAGATGCCCTCTCTTTGCATTTGCTGAGAATACCTCTCTCTTCCTAACCTGACCCTATTGAACATATCCTACAATCAATGCACTCCTTGGGACAACATGACCTTTGTTTGCATCAACTGAAAACAGCTGAGAGCATGTGTGATTGCATCTAGAGAGACACCATTGCTTTGCATCCACCAAAAACAACACAAAGCTTTTTTGACAAGCGTATGGAGAAACATCCTCGCTTTGCATCCACCCAAATGATGCAAGCGTATGTGACTGCATCTGGAGAGACACCCTCGCTTTGTACCCGTAAAAAATAGCCCAAAGCTTCTTGAACCTGACCCTATTGGATATATTTTGCAATTGGTGCACTCCATGAGACAACATGCATCTGGAGAGACACACTCCCTTTGCATTAGCTAAAAACAACCTAGAGGGTATGTGCTTGCATCTAGAGAGACATCCTTGCTTCACATCTGCTCAAAAATGCCCAGAGCTCCTTGGCCCTAACCAAGTTGGGAATATCCTACAATCATTGCATTTCAAGAGACGACATCCCAGACACAAATCTCCTCAAGCACTACTCGTGCTTTATGAAATCTTTTTCTCATATCATCATCTTGTGTAATGCCACATGACTTCAAGGTGCAAGTGTACATCATTGCATTTGGAGAGATGCCCTCTCTGTGCATATTCTAAAAATACCTATCTCTTCTTGATCTGACCCTAGCGAACATATTTTGCAATAAATACACTCCTTGAGACAACATAACCTCGCTTTGCATCAGCTGAAAATAGCCGAGAGCATATGTGATTGCATTTGGAGAGACACTCTCACTTTGCATATGCCCAAAACATCCTAGAGATTTAAGATGCAAGCGTATGTGATTACATCTGGAGTATAAGATAGCACAGCTGGGTGGAGACTACCACACACATTACCACTGCCCTTTCACTGGTATCCGAGCTATTTTTGGGAGGAGGCAAAAAGCGGGTTGCATGTGCGTGCGACGTTCTGCTTCTCTCCCACGTTCCGCAGACAGCGACAACTGACCGCGGCCTCCCCGTCTACATCCCCCACAACGGATGAACAACGCAAACTCGACGGCATAGAAGGCTTTCGTTGACAACGTTGGCTACGTGCGTAGGATAGCCCGCTTAACCGCTTAACCCGCTATTGACCCTTATTGTGTATAACAAGGAAAGATAGCATACTTATGTTGAAAGAAAAACTAGAAGGAAAGGGAAAGCTTAAAACTTCAAGGAAGTAGCTTCACCCTTCCTTTTCACTTCTTGGAGGAAGGCAAGCTTTCTTCCAAAAAAAAAATCCCTCAAGGAGGTAGTGAGGCGGTCTGGGGCGGGCAACAAGAAGAGCGGCCTCTAAACACCCTTCCAGGCTCCCGTGCTGCTCAATTGGGGCTGGGGCAAGCACAATCAGAGACAACAACAACCCACAGCCAGAAACCAAACAAGAAAAGGGGCACCACCTAGTTGTAGATGCGAACTAGGACGCACGTGATATCTCCTTGTACTCAAACGCACAAAGAGAGGGGAATGCAAGGTAGCCACACACACCAAACACAAACATTCACCACGCGAGAGAGAGGTAAAGAGCACAAATCAACTTGAGCAACTCCGTCTTAGCCTTAAAGACTAGATGCACACAAAGCTTGATGAGAAATAGAGAGACAACACAAAACTTGACCTTGTCGCCAATACACAAATTGTCTTAGGGTCACGGGAGCCCTCTCACCGAGCACCCTCTTACAATTGAAAGTTTTGGCAAACAATTCAACAAGCCCTCAAACCACCAAGCATGAAATGACACAACAAACTTCAAGGACAATATACCTTCAACCACCCGATGAGCCAACTTATCAAGTCAATTTGGAGAGAAGAGTCGTAGTTGCAACATACAATTGCACCCAAAACTATGAATCTTATTTATGGAGAAGAGTAGGCTACAAGTGTGATTGCAGAGTATAGTATCACTCCACTCCTCTAGATGGCATAACTAACTTCAAGCTTCTCCATGCACCTATGTGTAGTGATGGAATAGAGCACTCACAATGCACACACTCTACACAACTAGGCTTGAAGAGTGGTGTATTATGTGTTGAGAATGGTGTGGTGTAGTGTGATGATGGGATGATTTACAAGGGAGAGAAGGGCTCTATTTCTGGGTTTTAGAAGCCCCGATTTGGATTAGGCCTAATCAAGTTTATTTGAAGGAATAAAAGATTATGCATATTTTTTTATTTTATTTTTAATGAGGGTGGGTCTCTCTTGTCCTTTGAGTCACATGGATGTGGGCTCAAGGGAAGAGAATTATTGAGGATGATAGGAGAGAGGATTGAGTGAATAATTTGGGAGTGCCTACTCTAGTAGAGGGTGCATTTTACAATAAGGTTAGGGGTTAGTAGTTAGTAATTATCACTAAAAAATATTTACAAAATCATTCACCAAATGGTGAGATATATGATGAGAAAAGTTAGCGAAGGGATAAGCTTGTAAAGCAAGGTTGAAGCTTGGAGAAGTTGACATTCACCTCTTTACAACACCGGTAGAAGAAGCGCTCAGCATGGCGAAGTAACGCGTGTCGATGAAGCTACATTATCTTCAAACCTTGGAAAATTCATGATAAAGCCTTCATTTGCAGAGGTTAACCTTGCATTTTTGCTGATTTTTTGAAGTTCTTTACAAAGCTGAAGAGAGTATGCTAATATGGACATTTATGTAGAGAGAAAGGGAGAAACATAGGGTGTAGAAATGGAGGATGAAGGCTATGGAGGTGACAGAGATGTGGCAATGGTGAAAAGGGTGAATTAGGACATGGGAGTTGCAGGTTTGGGAGTGGGAAGGAGAGGGAGGAGTGTGTGTGACAGATAAAAATGATAAAGTGGAAGAGGGAGTGTGGCTGCATAGCATGGGCAAATTGGGGTCCACCACTAAAATCATAGCTCACAGCTCGTAGCTCAAACAAATATGAAAAAAGTTGAGGTGAAAGTTCAACCCACGAGCTACAACTTTTGTTTGTATCACCTTTTCAAATTCGGGGAGCATGTGATCTTCAAAAATTCAGCAATACCGACTGTTTTTTCCATTGCACAAGGTCCTTCTTTGGATGATTCTTTTGAATACTTCCAAGAGTGAGCTCCCCATGGTGCATGCATGTATTCCACATACCCTTAACCTCATTTGGTAGGTCTATAATTGAAGATATTGTTGAGATCATGATATAAGTGAGTAGTACAACTAAGAAAATCAAATATTGAGGGGTTTAAAAAAATAAGTACATGTCAAATATAAATAATATAGGTGAAAAAATATAAAGGGGTCAAAATAAATCTCTCTCATTATAAATCTACCATAAAAAGATGAATATTTTTTGTGGTCTAATTTATGAAAGTAATAGAGAATAGATGTAGGAAGGAAAAAATCACAATAGTGAAAAAATATACACATAAATAGAACTAGTTTTTTTGGATTTTTGTTGGGATGGAGTTACACCTAAAATTAGAGAAGCTTGCATGAAATTATTTTTATATGGAATAAAGAGTATGCAAAATGGTAAAAAAAAATTATGATAATGGTGAGTCAATGTACATAGCATAAATAACACACTATAGGTAGAAATATTTAAATAAATAGCAAAATAATTATGAAAAATCCTTTTATTTAGGCCCTATATAGAATGAAATATTTACGCACAAAGAGGCCATAATATACCTTTTTAAAATTATTTTTATTATTGTTTTGGCTTAACTAGCCCATTGACTAGCTAATTGAGGGTTTTTAAAGAAAATATAGGAAAAGTTCTCTAACTCACACATGCCTATATATAGTGAAATGGTAGGGATAGCCATAGTGTTTGAGTGATTTGATAGGGTGAGGTAGCTTCCTATGGCAATTATGGAAAGCCGAAAAATGGCTATCATTAGCCCCCCCCTTAGATAATGGTACATTCATGTACCATTTATCCGATCATACAACATGTAGATTGTGTAACGTCTGTCTTTGTCTGCTCTCATCTTTGAATAACCTTTGTTGTATGATTAAAAAAACCTTGTGTGATATGAAAGGTTCTCAGAGCCAATAACAGGATGTAATGAAGTGACGGAGTAAACCTCCTCCATTGAGAAAGTTTCCATAAGCATCCCCCAGGATCAAAGATCTTGAAATTTCTTTCCCAAAGAGAGATATATGGTATGGAATCACTTACTGATTTCGGTTGAAGAAACTTGTAGATTTTATTGTTGTCCATCATTGCATCTATCACTATGAATGTGATATAAAATATTGGTTGCTCTTCCTCTTGTGTAAAGTTGATGTATCTGCTACGATCTTCAAGAGCTTGTATGAGCAAATTCCTGAACTGTAGCTCATAAAATTCATTCAAACTGGGTAGGCTCATCAAGTCGAAAATTCTATGACCTTCATGATTTAGGAAAGGTTGATCCATGCTTCCAGCTGCTATTGGAAGATATTGCAAATAGTTTACCACATAAGTATATAATAGACGAAGGTTTCCATTTCTTCCAACACATTCGAAGAGAATAAATTTTGGTATTGATTGATGAAGTATCCACATGTAGCAATCAACAAGTTTTTCATCTATGATGAAGACCAGAAGCATCACAATGTGCGACCTCCATACACCAAATAACCAAATGAAGAAGGTTTGGAAACATTCGTTCATCACCAAGTATTCATGTCCTCTTCCACTTAAGAAGGTATGGTGCCCCCGATGAAAGGTATATGTGAAGAGAGGAGAAGTTGACTTTGAAGAGGTGAAACCCAATGTGAAGATGATTGGGGCTTCAAAATCTTGGGTTTTCTTGCTAAGAGATTGTCCCATGAATGAAGAGCCACCCACTAAAACACCATTGGAGAGAATGATACCCTTCTGATAGTTTCCTTTTATGAATTTATCTTTTACTACTCTCCCATGTTCTTCATCACCTTCTAAGCTCCCCCTTTGGCAAGGTTGTAACTCCTCACATTGTACTACCTCAAAGGTTGATGGATTACTATTTGATTTTGTGAAAACTTTGGCTTCTTGCATGATAGGTTCCTCTATGCTTAACATACATGGGTCATACCAATTCTTTTCAACATCCTCAAACACTTCTTGAAGATTATCCTCACATGGATTCAACTCACACTCTTCTACTTTGTTTTGGAGTTGGCATTCCATGTACACAATCATCTCTTTATGATCAATGTGGTCTATGATCTCCCCACCTATGATTTCATCTTCTTCTTCACTCTCTTCTTTTAGACAAGATACACTCTCAGAACATTCCATAAGATCAAGGTTACCTTCAAGGTCTTCATTCTCCATAGAGTCATGTTGCACAAAAGCTTCGTCTACTCGGACTAGACATTGATCCTCTGCCAAAAGGTTGGATGTATCCATTATTGAATCATCAATTCCATTTGAGATATCTTGTGTCGATTTTTGCATGCTTGTGATAAAGGTAGAAGAAAGAGATTCCACATTTGAATCTTGGCCACACACTTTAGCACTTGAATAATCAGTTGGCATGTAAGTAACTTCTTCAATATTTGTCGGAGTAGAAGGAGACAAGTATGGAAAAGAAGATGACTCCTTGATAGAAACACTTTCATGGTGGTTGGTTCTTCCAGCATTATGGAAACCATTTTTGATGTAGAAGTACTTGTGAAACTTCCTTCGGGAAATAGTGATTGCTTCTTCAAAGGTAGAGGGTCCACTACAAGTAACCTTAGTCTTTAGGAAAGGAGACAAACCCAAAATAAATTGCTCCATTTTTACATAATCTAGAAATCTAGAACTAAACCCACATCGTCCCCATTGACGAGAAAAAATATCCTCATAAGCATAGTAGTCTTCACCATGTTGTTGAAGTCTCCCTAATGAAGCCCGTGATGTCTTTGTTGTTGGAAATTTAGAGAATCTGGTCTTCAAAGCTTTGGAAATTTGGGTATATCCATCTTCAATCTGAGAAGACATACTCCAAAAACCATTGCTCATTGTTGCCTCTAAGGCATAGCAATAGAAAATCCCCTTTTTCAATGTCATCCCTTTTACCAAGGATATGACAAACCATTCTAAAATCAGCAAGAAAATCATCAACATCTTCTTCTAGATTTCCGAAGAAGATTGGGATATCATCAAAGGTATAGCGTGTCATAGTCTCTCAATGCTAGAACCACACAAAGATTAGTTCCAAACAATCATCAACTAACTACACAAAGTTTTGAAAGGTCTATCAACATGAATTCTAGACTCTTATGTGAAAATGTTTTTTTCCTTTCTTATGTTATGCTAATCCAAACCATATTTTAGATCAATTTTTGTTGCCTCGAAATTAAACTCGGTCATACAAGTTTTCATAATTCATATAATCTACTTGATTATGCTAAAATTCAAGCTTTCATGCAATACAACAACAATAAGCACAAAGTAAGTCTTTAGTGGGGGCACCAATTTGAGGCGGTCCGGGGCGAGCAACAAGAAGAGCGGCCTCTAAACACCCTTCCAGGCTCCCGTGCTATTTAATTGGGGCTGGGGCAAGCATAATCAGAGACAACAACAACCCATAGCCAGAAACCAAACAAGAAAAGGGGCACGACCTAGTTGTAGATGCGAACTAGGACGCGCGTGATATCTCCTTGTACTCAAATGCACAAAGAGAGGGGAATGCAAGATAGCCACACACACCAAACACAAACATTCACCACGCCAGAGAGAGGTAAAGAGCACAAATCAACTTGTGCAACTCCGTCTTAGCCTTAAAGACTAGATGCACACAAAGCTTGATGAGAAATAGAGAGACAACACAAAACTTGACCTTGTCGCCAATACAGAAATTGTCTTAGGGTCAAGAAGCCCTCTCACCGAGCACCCTCTTACAATTGAAATTTTTGGCAAACAATTCAACAAGCCCTCAAACCACCAAGCATTAGAAGGCACAACAAACTTCAAGGACAATATACCTTCAACCACCTGATGAGCCAACTTATCAAGTCAGTTTGGAGAGAAGAGTCGTAGTTGCAGCATACAATTGCACCCACAAATATGAATCTTATTTATGGACAAGAGTAGGCTACAAGTGTGATTGCAGAGTATAGTATCACTCCACTTCTCTAGATGGCATAACTAACTTCAAGCTTCTCCATGCACCTATGTGTAGTGATGGAATAGAGCACTCACAATGCACACACTCTACACAACTAGGCTTGAAGAGTGGTGTGTTATGTGTTGAGAATGGTGTGGTGTAGTGTGATCATGGGATGATTTACAAGGGAGAGACGAGCTCTATTTATAGGTTTTAGAAGCCCCGATTTTGATTAGGCCTAATCAAGTTTATTTGAAGGAATAAAAGATTATGCATATTTTTTTATTTGATTTCTAATGAGTGTGGGTCTCTCTTGTCCTTTGAGTCACATGGATGTGGGCTCAAGGGAAGAGAATTATTGAGGATGATAGGAGAGCGGATTGAGTGAATAATTTGGGAGTGCCTACTCTAGTAGAGGGTGCATTATACAATAAGGTTAGCGATTAGTATTTAGTAATTATCATTAAAAAATATTAACAAAATCATTCACCAAATGGTGAGATATATGATGAGAAAAGTTAGCAAAGGGATAAGCTTGTAATGCAAGGTTGAAGCTTGGAGAAGTTGACATTCACCTATTTACAACATCGGTAGAAGAAGCGGTCAGCATGGCGAAGTAACGCGTGTCGATGAAGCTACGTTATCTTCAAACCTTGGAAAATTCATGATAAAGCCTTCATTTGCAGAGGCTAACCTTGGATTTTTGCTGATTATTTGAAGTTCTTTACAAAGCTGAAGAGAGTATGGTAATATGGACATTTATGTAGAGAGAAAGGGGGACACACAGGGTGTAGAAATGGAGGATGAAGGCTATGGAGGTGTGAGAGATGTGGCAATGGTGAAAAGGGTGAATTAGGACATGGGAGTTGCAGGTTTGGGAGTGGGAAGGAGAGGGAGGAGTGTGTGTGAAAGAGAAAAATGATCAAGTGGAAAAGGGAGTGTGGCTGCATAGCATGGGCAATTTGAGGTCCACCAATAAAATCATAGCTCACAGCTCGTAGCTCAAAAAAATATGAAAAATTTTGAGGTGAAAGTTCAACCCACGAGCTACAACTTTTGTTTGTATCACCTTTTCAAATTCGGGGAGCATGTGATCTTCAAAAATTCAGCAAAACCGACTGTTTTTTCCACTACACAAGGTCCTTGTGAGGTCCTTCTTTAAATGATTCTTTTGAATACCTCCAAGAGTGAGCTCCCCATGGTGCATGCATGTATTCCACATACCCTTGACCTCATTTGGTAGGTCTATAATTGAAGATATTGTTGAGATCATGATATAAGTGAGTAGTACAACTAAGAAAATCAAATATTGAGGGGTCTAAAAAAATATGTACATGTCAATTATAAATAATATAGGAGGAAAAAATATAAAGGAGTCAAAATAAATCTCTCTCATTATAAGTCTACCATAAAAATATGAATATTTTTTGTGGTCTAATTTATGAAAGTAATAGAGAATAGATGTAGGAAGGAAAAAATCACAATAGTGAAAAAATATACACATAAATAGAACTAGTTTTTTTGGATTTTGGTTGGAATGGAGTTACATCAAAAATAAGAGAATCTTGCATGAAATTATTTTTATATGGAATAAAGAGTATGCAAAATGGTAAAAAAAAATATGGTAATGGTGATCAATGTACATAGCATAAATAACACACTATAGGTAGAAATATTTAAATAAATAGCAAAATAATTATGAAAAATCCTTTTATTTAGTCCCTATATAGAATGAAATATTTACACACAAAGAGGCCATAATATACCTTTTTAAAATTATTTTTATTATTGTTTTGGCTCAACTAGCCCAGTGACTAGCTAATTGAGGGTTTTTAAAGAAAATATAGGAAAAGTTCCCTAACTCACACACGCCTATATATAGTGAAATGGTAGGGATAGCCATAGTGTTTGAGTGATTTGATAGCGTGAGGTAGCTTACTATGGCAATTATGGAAAGCCGAAAAACGGCTATAAATAGCTTCAAAAAGTGAACAAAAGCCTTCACAAAAACGACGGGTTTTTGTGAAGAATCAACAAAGGTGTTCTTACAATGAACGACAAGTGAAGCGCTCAAATTTCCGCAAGGCGAGGTTCGCATGCAACACAAATCGCGGAGCATACAAAACACAAAGACTTCAATTTCACAAGGTACAAGTTGTCATTTTTGTTTTCTCTCTTTGCATTAGTGTGTGTTTACCATGGCTAGTGAGGATATCCTACCTACACACACGTTTGATTTTGAGCACATAGACCAAAATCAGGGCACCACGGGTGCAACTAACATTAATATGCATAATGAGGATGATCTAGGAGATCATGGCCTTGTAGATATGGCTGCTTTCAAGACTTTGGAACATCGCCAAATCATACTTGAAAGCAACCTCTCTGCACTCAATGCAAATGTTACTAATCTTACAGAGTTACTTGTGAAATTTATGAATTCACAGACGACTCAAGGATCCATAAGTGGCATGGTTCAAGGGAACCAAGCTCGCATGACTCAAGGAGTCCAAGAGACAAGTGTTGAAGAAGATGCAGGAGGTAGCAATGCATTACTGAAGAATATCACCATTCCTGAGTTTCACGAGGAAGAGCATGATCGCAACAAGGATGCGGTCAGTACGTTCTTACACAAATGGAGTGATATTCATAGATTGAGACACACCCCGAATATAAAGGCTCGCTGTGGAAACAAGTCTATCTCTTAAAGGAAAGGCCTATAAGTGGTGGTGGACATTTCCAATAGATGCTCATCCTCCATCTTGGGCTGCGTTTCAAGCTTCTTTCTCCAAAGAGTTTTTGGACTCCAATGAGGAAGATAAGAATTGGTTAGCATGGGATGCATGCCGCACGTCTGGCCTCTCTCTCACATAGTACCTTTCAAAGTATCGGGAAATCATATTAAAACTAGAAGGTCTAGATGAATTCCAAAAGGTACGAGGTTTTAATAGGGGTCTTGACAAAGACTATCGTCTTCATGTCAAGACCCAACATCCAAAAACTTTGGAAGTAGCCATTAGTCATGCCCAAAGATATGATGATGACCAAGAGAGGAAAGTAAATGTTCCCTACTCTAAGAATACTTTTGCTGAGACCAATGTGGCTAAGAGCCACTAGCAAGGTAGATCTCCCACATGTTCCAAGAGGAATAAGAGAAAATCTACCTCTCCACGCCCACAAGAGGCTAGGCTAAGAAGCCTAAGCACTCACGAGATACTCTATGTGGGTCTCTTAGGACTGCCGATTTTGAGCGTGCGAAGAAACACAGTTTGTGTTTTAGATGTCTCTTGAACCAACATAGCAAGAAAGATTGTCCTCTTTTGCAAGGCAAAGAAAAGGCCATGCACATGGTGCAACACCTCACATTAGATTCATCTCCTAAATATTGTGGTGTAGAGGTTCTTCATATGGAAGAGAAACACAAGTGATGTGTACCCGCTTCAATGTGGCAACCCACCTTTGGCCCCATGATTTGATTCGCATGCATGACACTATTAATGGACAACGTGTTCGTATTTTAGTGGATGATGGTACAACTCATAACTTCTTGAACTATAATCTAATCAAGAAAATGAAGCTTACACAGACTCCCTGCTCTCACAAGTATGTAGTGGAGTAGATGTCTGGGACACGGTAGTTCAAGGGGTTGAGCTTATTGTTCAATATCATATGATGACCCTTGACTTCCGAGTTATGAACATGGACCGTGCTGATATAGTTTTAGGACAGGAGTGGCTGCATGGTTTAGGGAACACATTGCACACGAGTTATGAACACAACTCCTTATCCTTTATGGCCAATGGTAAACATGTGCTTTTTCTTCGTGAGAGAAATATACCATCTCCACCTCTTATATGTACAGCCGAGCTTCCTATTTTGTAGAAAGCAGATTTAGTAGATGGAGTATTTTTGTGTTACTGCTTGTCTCCAAGTCTTGTGAATTCTCAAGAGCAAAGTGCGGTGAATTCTAGTAATGGTATGCAAAGTGCAATGAATTCTACTGATAAACAAAGTGTTAATAAATCCAACGAGCAAAATGCTCTCAATTTTAATTCTATAGAGCAATGTGCAACTGTTGTAAAACAAACATTACAAGGATTACAAGATTCTCCATCCCAGTGTAACTCTAGTTTACTTTCTCCTTTTGCACGGCAAAAGCTGACTCACTTACTCACGGAGTATAGTGATGTGTTCTCAAGTGATCTACCATCGGGTTTACCCCCTACACGTGATGTGCAGCATGGCATGGATGTCTTGCCAGGCACTAAGCCAGTGAGTAAACCACCTTATCGTATGAGTGCTAAAGAAACCAAGGAGGTTGAGAGTCAGTTGGCTGACTACCTCGTTCGTGGTTTCATTAGACCTAGCACTTCCCTTTGGGAAACACCAATTCTATTGGTAAAAAATAAAGATGGTACTATGCGCATGTGCATAGATTATCGCGGATTAAATGTGATAACCATCAAGAACAAGTATCCTCTACCTTGAGTGGATGAGTTGTTTGCTCAACTCCACGGGGCAAGATACTATATAAAGATAGATCTTTGTTCAGGATACCACCAGGTACATATTCTACTGCAAGATATCTCCGAAACTGCCTTTAGAACACGGTTCGGCCATTTTGAATTTTTGGTTATGCCTTTTGGTCTAACCAATGCTCCATCTTTATGACACGGATAGTTTCTTACGTCCCTATCTTAGAAAATTTGTTGTGGTTTTTCTTGATGAAATTCTCATTTACAGTAAGATTGAAGATGAACACATAGAACACTTACAATTAGTGTTTGAACAACTATGAGCTCACGTGTTGTATGCTAAGCAAAGCAAGTGCGATCTCTTTAAAATAGAGATACATTACCTCGGTCATATGATCTCTTATTCTGGCATCAAGATGTACACTGATAATGTCACTGCCATTCTTCGATGGCCACATCCCAACACGGTTGAGGAGCTTGAAATATTTTTAGGCATGGTTGGATTTTATTGACAGTATATCCGTGAATATGCCAAAATCATTGTTCTTATGATGGATCAACTGAAATCGAAAGGTAAGACCTTTTCTTGGGAAGAAGCCCAAAAACGCAGTTTCGAACAGCTCAAGGTAGCTATAGCCATTGATCCCATCCTAGCAATCATCGACCCACTTAAGCGGTTTGTGGTAGAGACTGATGCTAGTGATAAAGCCATTGGTGCGGTACTTCTCCAGGAGGGAAGACCTATAGCCTTTAAAAGTAAAAAGCTAGATAGAGCTCAACAGAATTATTCTATTTATGAGAGAGAGATCTATGCCATAATTCACACTTGACACTATTTATATGGTGCCGAATTTGAAGCAATTTTTGACCATGAGAGTATCAAATGGTTTACTACTCAAACAGACTTAAAGGGCCGTAAAGCTAGATGGGCAGAAATCCTTCAAGATTATGATTGTAAGCTATCATATTGCAAGAGGCAATATAATGCAATAGCAGATGCACTAAGTCGGATGCCTTTGATTAATTCACTTCCTTTCACGGAACTAAAGAGTGGATTTTTGGATTCATAACGTGGCAAGTGTGCACAAGATCAATCATATCCTAAAGTGTGGAGTGCAGTTTTAAAAAGGGATCCCTCACATTCACATGTCTCTGAACAGCTAGGTGAACATGTCTCTGTAAGCGCAGATAAAAACTCGAACACACAGATCTCCACCCGTACTCAGGAAGAGCTTAAGCATGGAAGAATTTTTCTATTGATGATGGCTACTTACTCCGCAAAGGTAGAGTATGTGTGCCAAAGGACTCATAAAATAGGCACCAAATCTTATTTGAGTGTCATGATAGTCCATGTGCTGGTCATCCAGGTATTCGTAAGACGTATGCCTTAGTTTGACGGCAATTTTATTGTCCGTGCTTACATCATGATGTTCAAGAGTACGTACTAAACTGCCAATAGTGCCAAGTTAATAAGGCATAGCGCCTCAAGGTAGGTGGCCTTTTACATCCTTTAGAGATTCCACAAAGTAAGTGGGAGAGTATCTTTATGGATTTTGTAGTAGGACAACCTACTACAAATCGTGGCCATGATGCCATTTGGGTAATTGTAGACCGTCTCACAAAGATGGACCGATTCATTCCCACTAAGACTATGGTTAAGACACCGAAATTAACACGTGTACTTGTAGAGCATATATATAAACTCTACGGTCTTCTAGCTGGTATCGTTAGTGATAGAGATCGCAAGTTTGATAATCACTTATGGAGAGCTGTGTTCCAAAAGTTGGAAACTAAATTTAATCTAAGCACGGCTGATCATCTAGAAACGGATGGTCAAATAGAAAGAGTTAATCAAGTGCTAGAGGATATGCTACGAGCGTATGTTAGCAAGAAGCAAAGCAATTGGGAATACTACTTACCTATATTGGAATTTGCTTATGATAGTTCAAAGCATGTGACTACAACCTACAGGGTTTAGTCCATTTATGCTTTTTTATGGATTTCAACCTAGATCACTCGTTACGGTGAGGTTGGCTAAGGAGAAGATACAACAAGCGAAGGATTTTCTCCAAGACCATTCTGACATGCTTCGAGTTTCTTGACAGAATGTTAAGCAAGCTCAAGATCAATATAAGAAGTACGCAGATGAGCATTGACATCTTGCTACTTTTGAAGAAGGAGACAAGGTTTTCCTCAAAGTTCCGGAGCATTTAGAAAGTCTGAAGACGGGAAAAGTTGCTAGACTTTCACCATGCTATTGTGAACCGTTTACCATTCTCAAACGTATAGATCAAGTGGCCTATACGTTAGCTCTCCCAAAGCACTCACGAGTTCATCCTATTTTTCATGTTAGCCACTTACAAAAACATCTAGGACAGAAGACACCCTCACTTTGCATCCGCCAAAAATAGCACATAGATTCTTGGCCAACCGTATGGAGAAACACCCTTTCTTTGCATCCGCCCAAAACAGCCCAGGGATTCAAGATATAGACCCTCACTTTGCATCCGCTGAAAAATGCCCAGAGCTACTTGGCCTCGCCCAAGTTGGGCATATCCGGAAAGTATACATGATTTTGTCTGGAGAGATGGCCTCTCCTTCTAGACCCTACTTGACATATCTTGCAATTGATACACTTTATGTGGACAAAAATCTCATAGATGATCTATTGTGCTTTTTCAAGTCCACTACAGTTGACATATATACTAACTTTCTTGACCATGTGTTCTTTTCAAGAAACCCACTATCACAAATATCAGGAGACACCCCTGTTTTACATCTGCCAAAAATAGGGCAGAGCTTCTTGGCCCTACCCAAATTGGGAATACACCGCAAGTGTACGTAATTACATTTGGAGTGCATTTGCTGAAAACAACCCAGAGCTTCCTGGCCCTGACCATGACCCTTTCCTTCATGATGCAAGCATATGTGATTACATTTGAAGAGACACCCTCGCTTTGCATCCGCCAAAAACAGCCCAAAGCTTATCGGCCCTACCCAAATTGGGTATGTCCCATAGTCACTACATTCCAAGAGACGACATCCCCAACACAAAGCTCGAAAACTTTTGTGTTTTATAAAGTACACCTCACTTGGTGTACATGTCTACCAAGGCAGTGCGAAGCACGATGTTTTCTTTTAGGAGCCTCCCATAAATGACATTGTTTCTTTTGCCTATTCCTGGGCTTTTTCTCTACAAAATTGCATAGCTAGTAGCACAATTCGGACAAGCGTAATGAAGAAGAAATACTAGGAAACAAAACCTATTGCTTGGGCCGTATTCGTTGAAGAAGTTGTGGCCAATGTCATAAAGAAAGGCCTTATGCCCAAAAAGTTGATAGGTGGAGAGAGGCCAATGGGGCCACATGAGTTGTGGCATCACCTCTACTCAATGTGAAGCTTCAAGTAAAGCACAAGGTAGAGAAAACGGCCACACAAAATGTGGATTTGCAAGATCATATATTGGCAGCCAAAGAAAATGGTTAGCACCTTCAAAGAAAGGGTTCATGAGAAGAAAGAGCAATTGTAGAGAGTGAATGCAGACTTGGAGGCAACAAAGGCAGACATGCACATAAAGGAAGGTCTCTTGAATCGCGTAGCTGTATTTCAAAAGAAACTGGTAGATTCTCAGTGCCAATTGAAAGCAATAGATGCAGGGGTGAAAATACAAACATGGAGTAAATTATAAGGCTCCATGCTGCCATTAATTAAAGCGGCAAAGGAATTTTTAAAGCTTCTAGGATCTTGAGAAATGTCTAACTATGAGAAGTGTGCCACAACTTACCAGACAAAGAGCGATAGGGTGCAAGAATTTCGTGACTAGGATTTTTGCAAGTTGGAGTTCTGCAAAGACAGACTTAAATTGCTGGGGCAAAATCATGTGTACACAATTCATCCATTTTCCCTGTCAGACAGTCATAGATCAATTTGTCTCATCATTGAAGACATTTGTGCATCTTGCTGCTTGGGGTATCCCAACAATGAGGTAGTGGGTGTTTGTATGCTCCAATGCAAACACCCTTACCATCTCTTATGCTTTGCAGATCTTTGTGGAAGTAGCAATATGTGCATGTACAGTGGCTGCAATCAAGTAATTTTCAATGTTGCTCGCCAATTGTGCTCACCCTTAGTTTCCAAGAAGTCTCTATTAGCTGGTATGTTCATATGAAAACCTGGCATGCTTTAATACATAGTAGATTGCACGTGGACATTGGTGGGGGGAGCACCTAGTGACATAGAAATGATCTTATAATTGGTAGAAACCTCCCACAGAGTGGTAGAATCCATTTTGGTACCTGAGTCTTGGGTGGTTAAAACCACCAATACAATGGTGGAAACCTCAATATAGTGGTAAAAACCACCAATCAAGTGTTGGAAACCATCTATGAGTGGTGGAAACCACCTATACAATTGTGGAAACCTATTGAAATGGGTCAAAAGTAGCTGGGTTTTAATATTTCTTGGTGGGTACTTCATTCCGTGGTGGTGGAATTCAGCAATAAAGTGGTTGAAACCACCAATATAATGGTGGAAATGCTTAATATAGTGGTAAAAAGCACCAATAGAGTGGTGAAAATCACCTATACAATGGTAAAAACCTATTGAAATTGGCCAGAAGTAGCTGGTTTTAAGATTTTTTGGTGGGTACTTCATTCATGGTGGTGTAATTTAGTAACGTGGTTGAAACCATCAATACTATGGTCAAAACCCTCAATAAGTGGTAAAAAACACCAATACAATGCTGAAAACCATCTATAAAGTGGTGAAAACCACCAATAGAGTGTTCCAAGTCTTTTTTGTACATTTTGTAGGTGGTCTTGAAGGCTCACAAGCTGGTTCATCACACTGAAGACTAGTATTTTAAGAGCATTCCCAAAGTGCAAGGTGTGATCCCCAATGGTATCACAAGCAGTCCTCGAGTGCAAGGTTAGAGCGCAAGTGAAGCATCAAGCCTGCCAACTAGCGATGGCTTTGGTAAGAGAAAACAAAGGTTGGTGAGAAAGTGTTAAGAGACAGACTGAACAGACACCCACCTGGCCGCAGACGTAGCCGGACACCACATTTGTAGTTTACTATTTTACCGAGCTAGTGTAGTAATACTCTATGTAAATCCTAATTCTAGAGTAGCAGGTCAATCTCCTGAGTTGTAATTATGTCATGACGATTATAAAGGTCCATGTGAACCAGCAGTAGCCGTTTATAATGTCCTAAGTATAAAGGTCAATAACTTTAATGTGAAAGAAGGCTTATTTTAAGAGAAGAAAGGAGCTCTGAAATCGTATGCTCAAGCTACGCTGCTCCAAATTGTAATCATCGCAACTAATGATTGGGTAATCCATTTTCAATTTCAAAACTTGCATTGTGTTCCTCTCTCTTCGCTCTTTTATTCAAGTGTAAGCATTGTCAGTTTTGTTGTGGTTCGAGACAACGCGTCTGTGAGCCTTGATTGCATATTTGAGTGCTTAAATCACTGTTTTTAGTCGTTTTGACCATAGGACAGTGTTCCTAGACCATAGGGCGACCTTTTTGGATAGTTTTGTTTGGATAGTTTTGTTGCAGTTTTTAGGACCTTTTTCATGATGGATCGTGATTTTGTCACCTTGTCGTATTACGACCACACTTTGTAGGATAGTGCCCCTAGGTGTCCTAGACCTCCTCCTAAAGTTTTGTTGCATTTCAATTTCGTTCAAATGCCAAAATGGAATGATGACCTAGAGCGATGAGAAAGGACATATGCAGATTTCCCTGATCATTGACCGATTGGTTTGCTTATTGAGTTGTTGCGCTAGCTTGTTACGTTCACTTCTTGATATTGACAACCTCAAAGAGTCTTGTGTCCCATCCGAGTCATTTCCTTGAGTATTGAAATTATCTTAGTGCCAGATCATTATGCTACAGACGTCCTCGGAGTGACCCGCTAACATTGGCACTACTGTCGCGGATATGATCCTTAGATGGTGAGTGACCTTGTGCGTATTTAGAGCATTTTGTTTTTCAAATATTTGTCTTCCATTCCATTTACACTTTAGTAGCTAAGCAGCTAGACATGAGGTTTAGTGCAGAGTCCCCAATAGATAGTGATTCCATGTGTCTAGGGCATGTAGAACAGCTAAAAGCTCTGTTTTGCATATGCCCAAGACTCGTTCATTGGCATTGAGCCTTTGACTCTTATATGCTATGACATGCCCCTCTTGAAGCAAAACTACTCCAAAACAATCACCACAAGCATCACATTGGACCTCAAATGGATTTGAGAGATCTGGAAGCATAAGGACTAGTTGGGAGGTAAGCTTCTCTTTGAGCTTGTAAAATGAATTTTTCCTTAGAAGTCCATGAGTAATTATTTTTCTTCGTTAAGTCATGTAATGGTCCTGCTAAATGAGAGAATTTGGCTATGAAGCATCTATAGTATGCACACATACCAATAAAGCTTAGATTAGCTCATGTACATTCCTTATATTAGGCCATGCTTTTATTACCTCCAACTTTGATGGATCCATACGGATACCATCTTGTGAGATAATATGACCTAAGTATTGAATCTCTTGAATAAAAAATCCGCTCTTCTTTTTATTGATAAAAAACTCATTCTCCCTCAAAGCTTGAAAATTTACCTCGAGGTGTTTCTTGTGTTACTCCAAGGACTTGAGTATATGATGATATCATCAAAGAACACTCCAGTGAACTTACGATAGGGTCAAGCCAAAAGTAATGACTAGATATTTATAAAGACCAAACGTTGTATGGCATGCGGTCTTTAGATTTCTTCATTCACTATCCTTATTTGATGATAGCCACTTTAAGGTCAATTTTATTGAAGTAGGTCGAACCTTCTAGCTTATCAAATAGATCTTCTACCCGTGGTACAAGAAATATATATTTTTATAGTGATATGGTTTAGCACTCGATAGTCCACACATGCCATATGTACCATCTTTCTTTTCCACTAAAAGGACTGGAGAACAAAAGGGAGAGGAGCTAGGCCTCACCATCCCTTTTTCTACCAATTCTTGTACTTTCCTTTGATCTCCTCTTGTTGAGCTTGGGAAACTCAATAAGGAGGCTTGCTAGGTGGTGAGCTTCCTGGTAGGATTTCAATTCGATGGTCATCATCCCCTTTTTTTGGAGGTAAGTCTATAGGGATATCATCAATGAACACGTCTTGGAATCCATTTAGAAAATTAAACAAGTCTAATTCTTCTTGATTCCTAACACTTTGTTTTGTTAACATTAGCATCACTTAGATACTCTTTGACAAAAATCATGTACGCGGAAACTAAGATTTTTGTTGACTTATCAAAAGAAGGTGAATTTACAAGTGGTATAGTATGGCCAGACTCACTAGCATCTATATACATGATCTTTTCCCTGTAGATGAAGTAGATTCTACTTTCAGGGAACTTCATGTTGGTAGCTATTCGGTTGAACCATGGTGCCCTAAGGATGACATCCTCATGTTGGAGAGGAGAGATGTATTAGTCTTCTTTGTCTATATAGCTTTGAAAATGAAGCCTCAAATTTCCAATGAAGGGAGTAATGGAGGCTTGTTATCCCTTGGAAGCTCCATCGGCAGTTACAGTATCTCCCATCTCGAAAGCTTGAATGCCCAACTTAGTGGTAAACCCCTCTTACCTTTCCCCAAGCATGGGAGAGAGGTGATCCTTTGCAATGAACATCCTCCTTTGGAGTTTCGAATGTGGAAGCTCTAGGAGTCTCATTACGAGAATTTCTTTTGGGGCAAGAATGATAGCCATGTCCTTGCTCCCCAAACCTGAAGCATTTGTGGTCCTTACAAAAAGCTTCTACCTCTTCAAGAAAGAGAGTTTCTTTTTACCTTTGTAAGCTCCCTTCTCCTTGGACCAATTGTTGTTGTTGTTGTTGGAATTGCCTTGCAAAGAATTTTGGGCATTGTTTTTTCCTTTGCATCATTTTTGTCTTTTCTTTCCATGGGGCTTAGCATTGCTTCTAGCCCCTTGTTTGAAATTGATGCTCAAATCAACCATAGCGTGGTGGATTACTTCGGTGATAGAACCAAGCGAATGAGAGTTGACATACTCGATCATTTCTTCAGGTAATCCCGCACAGAATTGTTGCTTTTACTCAACAAAGTCTATCTTTTGAAAGACAGTAGCCTTGAGATGTAAATCCCAAAACTTGTCCACATATTTGTGGATAGATGTATCGGAGAGTAGCTTCAATCTCCTCCATTTAGTAAGCACTTTGTCTTTTGCATAGCATGCAAGGAATTTCTTCATGATGGAAACTCGTAGAGTTTTCCATATCTTTGGGTCCTCGCCATTTCCATGAAGGCTAGCCCACCATTGATGATTTTTAAAAGTGCATAGGTACATGGCATAGCTTGGAGGACTTTGTGAAGCCCTAGTCTCCAAATTCCGCATCAAATTGCTGGATGAAGGCCAATACTCTGTTGGTAGCACCAAAGGTGCCATCATAAGTAAGAAAAGAGATACTCTTTCCTCCCTCTTGGAAGTTTCTGAGCTTTTTGGGACCTTTTCCATGCAAGGTAGCATTTGCGATGTCCTCTCTTGTATTCTCTAGGAGTGTATCTGCTGCTTTTGTCGAAAGAGGCAAAAGGTGAAGAAGAAGGAGAAGAGGGTGACCTCTTTCTTGCGTTTTTGTTCCATTCTTTCCTCTCTTCCCTTTTGGAATGACGAGGAGAAGGACTATGGGTTGACCGTTTCCTCTTGGGAGGAGTTGGCGACCGTCTAGACCACTGTCTTCGTGGAGCCACATTTTCAGAGGAACTTCGGGATTTGCTTCTTTCTCATTCTTTGGATTCCTCCTCTCTTATGGGAGAGAGTCTCTTGCCTGGGAGTCTCATGTGCAAAATCAAAGCTATCAATGTTCATTCTACTCTCCTGGTTATTCTCAGCCATGCTAATTAAACTTATGTATAAATTACTTTGTGCTTTGGTACCCTCAAAAACCTTAGTCTCCACTCTTCTTTACCTTTGAAAATTAGTTCTCAAGCAACCACACCCATGGCTTAGAGTCCTGTTGATTGAAAAGACTAGTCGAGAGGGTTTAACATTGCTCGGTTGATTATGGTTCCTGTTGAGCTTGCTTGTAGCTCAATAATGGTTAAGCCAAAGGCAAGCCCTGAGAGACTCCATTATTAATACTATAGTTCCCAATGGTGTACCTCGAACTAATTCCTTCTCAACCAAGATAATAGATCCATGTCCCACTTACCCTGTTACAATGAACATGTCCAACCTTTCATGGACAACTTAAGGACCTCTCCTCTTAAGTAATAAAAGAGAAACCAATAGCTCCGATAGCAATGTAATGTAAATGGCCTATAAACTTTGAGAATAGAGGAATTAAGAGAAATAGAGTGATCATTTTCACGAGACTACTTTGAGATCATAAAGGGTGAACTTATCTAGCGGTAGCAACATAACCATTATCTTAATTAACTTTTCATGAACAATACTTTTGCAAGCGAGAGAATTAGAGAACATGACAACAATTGACGACCGAATTTATGTGGAGCCGGTCCCCCCTCCAATAGGCTTTTGTATTATAGATTCTCCCATCAAGAGAGACTTGGTAAAATACAATATTTGTGTTCCTTGTGACCTAGGTTATGCAATGAAGATGGAAATCTTCATGCATCACGAGCATAATATAAACTTTTAAAAAGCATTTAATATCCCCGGCCTCAGTCCCAAGGCCTCAAACACCTTCAAAGGTGGAGAGAGCTAGCAGGGAATGAGGGTGGGGAAGAGGAAGAAGAAGAATTGATAGGAGAAAGAAATATTTTCTCACTTATTATCACTCTTATTGCTTAGCATAGCATAATAGCATAGTAACGAAGATGAAGAAGATGGTAAGCTTAGACATTGAAGCATGACTTTTGGTTGGATTTGCATTCCATAGCCAAGAGTGTTGGTGTAGGCTCTCAACTTGTCAACAGGCTTGGAGAAGGAGACGGAGCTCTTGCACTTTGCACTTCACACAATGAGAGAGAGAGAGAGAGAGAGAGAGAGAGAGAGAGAGAGAGAGAGAGAGAGAGAGAGAGAGAGAGAGAGAGAGAGAGAGAGAGAGAGAGAGAGAGAGTATACCCCCCAAGCTAGCCCCTAGCTTCCTTGATTGACACCCCCTTGTAGCTCATACTAGAAGATGATTGGAACCCTACAAGCCTGGTCAATCACACGCAGGGTGCATATCAAGCAACCATGCTAACCTTGCGACAAGTGTCCCCCTTTCCCCTTTGAGAGAGAGGACTTGATAAATGCATAATCAATTAAATAAATTAGCTAAATTATCATTGGACCCCTTGAGAGGCCAACCAATAGGCTTTAGGCACACCATGATGGAAACATGGAAAGGAACTTGACAAGTGTCCTTGTTACTTCTTTAGACCAAGCTTGCCTTGGGTGAGGGTATGTGTGTTCTCTCTCATGCTCCTACAATGAGGGCTCAACCCCCCTTGATTAGGGATCATGTTCACTTTTGGGAACACCTTGAACCCCTTGAACACCTTGGTCATGGATCACCTTAGCACTTTAGTCATTAAGCATGACAAGCACCTTAGTCAGCAAGCACGACAAGCACCTCAAGCTTGGGCCGGGTTCCCACCTCAAGAACAACCCTAGCTTGCCTAAGGTCAAAGGAATTTGAACACTAACCACTGGAGGTCTTTAATGAAGCTAACCCTAAGGTCTTAAAGCTCCATTAGCTAGCCTTGCTCTTTTAAAGACCCTCTCTCATTTGGACCCCTTTTACCTTGGCCCCGAGTTAAGATAGATCCATAAGCACATGTCTATATTCTAACCCTTGTTCCCGTTTATTCTCCCACATTAGATGACCAGTTTAATATGAAAAACTCATTTGGGTTGGTTAGATATGATATTTTATAACAGTAGTCTACAAAAGTGATCAGAATAAACTAGAATTTAGGCATCATCTCACTAAGAGGACGCAAACACACTTTCGAGTTGAGCTGTAACGTATCCATATGCTCACTCATATTTTGCAATGTCTTTCTTTGCCTAGGTGGTTGCTTTAAATAATTTTTTTGCACAGTACTGAGATTCACGCCACAATCAATTTGCTTTTGCTTTTGCTTTTGCCATGGCACATTGTAATGCTTTGAAAATTCTTTGCCCCAATCACATATTTGCTTTTGATGTAGAAAGCAATGTCATAGGTGTCTTTGATTAAATATACCCACCTTCGCCATGAACATATCCCTGTGGGTTAGTGGATAAAGTCTCGTATTGTAATTCTATGTGGCTTATATTAAGATTTCCCTCAGAGTGTGTAAGTATTGCAAAAGAAATATTTCTCTTCTTCATAGTTTAACAAATTTATCAATCACTATTATAATGGGGGAAGGGATTCCGGCCCCTCCCCCCGGACACGTTCCCAAACCTCCTCACTCCGGCGCCTTAAGGCAGTGTAGTCTGAGCAAAATAGTGTGTGTGTGTGTGTGTGTGTGAGAGAGAGAGAGAGAGAGAGAGAGAGAGAGAGATCTGCTCAGGCAAATCGAGCATGCACTAGCGGAAGCCGGTATCAAATCCCATGCCATGCTCCTCAAAATGCCCTCATCTGGTCCAGCTCTTCTTTAGAGAGCAGTGAGCATGACAATGGTCCAAGCTTTGAGTGATCTCAACCAAAGCTTGCTACAACCGCCTCACAGGCTCGAGAGGTCGATGGGTGCAGTGGTGGGTACTGTTGGAATCGCCCATGGCCGGGAACGCGCTTCAGTTGCATTGTAGAAGAGAAGCACACTGATGTAATTATCGAAGAGCATGTCGAGGGTGGAGAGCTGAAGGGTGGCAATGGGGGTACTGGTGGTGAAGGTAACTAAGGGATGCAGGGCCTAGGTGGTGAGGTTGAATAGCTTGACAGGCTCCCGTGAGAGTCGAGGGAGCCCTGAAGATATTGAGGACTGTCACAGCATTGCTGAGTACTTTGGACATTGGCAGATGCGATGAGGGATCATGAGTCAATAGGTAGAGAGCAAAGCTCTCCTTCCTTGCAAGAGTACACAAAGCTGCAAGGTTCGAATGGGCGAGGCGAGAGCGCCACCCCACCCCAATTAAGTTCTAACCAATGTTCACGAAGAATCATTTTTCCTAGCATACAAAGTTCCTTTTCTTGAATTTCCAAGAGAAAATTAGGTTTAAGTTTTGGGGTTTGACACTAATTATCTCTATTTTGGGGTGAAATTTCTTCGTTTTCCCTTGTCTTCACTCGACATTTTTGAAATTGAAAATGGCACGATAATGGCGGAAGGGAGAAATGCGGAGCTTTTCATAGCCGAGGCCTGAGGCGAGAGAGAGAGAGAGAGAGAGAGAGAGAATTGGAGCTTGATAGTACTATGTTCGTAAGTTTGAAGAGAAGCTTGGAACTCGGAAGCCGGACTTGGAACAAAGTTGCACAAAACACACACACACACACACACACACACACACACACACACACACAGGGGGGGAGAGAGAGAGAGAGAGAGAGAGAGAGAGAGAAGCTCAGAGAGATGGAGCTTGATAGTACTATGTTCGTAAGCTTGAAGAGGAGCTTGGAACTCGAAAGCCGTACTTGGAAACAAGATGCATACACACACACAGAGCCTATTTACATCTCTCATATAAATACCTCGACGTTGCTGCCCAGAGACTAATTCTAGCGGCAAGAGATGTAGTCAGCAAACATCGTTAAGGGAGCTGCCTTAGCTGCATCAAATCTAAAAGGCTCTTGATGGGCATTGCGAGAGAGGGCATCTGCGTAGAGACGAGCTCTTTGGAGGCCCATGAGCTAGGGAAAAGTGGTCTTAGAAGAAATGAGTTGGTCTTTGCCGGCAATCTTGCCAAGATGGGCAGACGACTGGGTGACGTCCAGGATATCATCCACCACTTGAAACAAGAGGCCTATTGTCCCGGCATAGCTGCACAGAGCTTGGACATCAGCCTTGCAGTACATTATTTTTCTCTATTTTAGTGTAAATTTTCTCCTTCTCCCCTCGCCCAATACCGACATTTTTGAGATTGAAAACCGCACGATGTTAAGTTCAGACACATTCTCCCCGAACGTTGCCCACAGACTCCGAGGAATGTTTCAAAAATCAATTTCACAAACATACAAAATTCCCTTTGGGGTAGTTTAAACATTCAAAGACAAGTGGCGGCATTTGCTTCCTCCGACATACCTGGCGGCCTGCACAAGAAATAGCGAAGGCCAGCCGAGTGTTCTCTATAGCTCTACGCTTGTAAACACACACACACACACACACACAGATGCTTCTTCTTAGACGAAGGCGGCATATTATTTTCTCTGTGTGTGTGTGTGTGTGTGTGAGAGAGAGAGAGAGAGAGAGAGAGAGAGAGAGAGTATTGTTGATGGCTGTCCGACGTCCTCCTTACACACACAACTCTTCCCTCTACACTCTACCAAGTGCTGACTTCTCATGAACAGCCCCCCCCCCCCCGATAGTGACCACTCAGTGCCAATTTATAGGTGTTGGCTGCTTGGATAATGGTAATCCCTGTGTGATTATGGTAAGCTTAATCTGGGAGACAAAGCAAGTGGTGGGCCCGGTGTGGTTGACCCTTGCTTTGTTTTAGGAGGTTTATTAAAAGATGAGAATCTTTAGGTGGGCCTTTGTGACCATCACCTAGAGAGAGGAAATTTACAAAAATGGGAATTTTACAATGGCTTGGGTAAAAACTGAAGAAATGATGAAAATACCCTATAAATTACTCAAAATGGCATCGTGGTTGCTTGTTGCCGACGAATGGCATGTTTCCCGTGCGTCAGTGTAGAGCGTACTTCTTTTCGGGGTCGGCCGGGGCATGCCTTCGACGCATTTCCTCTTTTTGTTGTTGGTGGCGCGCGAGTTGAGTCCTCCTTCTTTTTTGTTGTCGTCGTAGTTGTGGAATCCTTCATTTTTTATTGTATTCGTGGTGCGTATATGCGTGTGTGTGTGTGTGTACGTATGTGCATGTGGACGGATGTGTGTGTATATATGTATATGTGGGTGTGCATGCGTGAGTGTGGGTGTGTGTATTTATATGTGTACGCAAGCGTGCGGTGGGAATGGGGTTTATCTATATAATGTATATATTATATATGTTTTCTATATATATTTTTTATTTTTTCTATGTTGGCGGCCAGCGGCAGCTACGCGAAGATGAGGGGTGGGTGGGGGGGGTGTGTGTGTGTGTACGTATGTGTATAGAGAGAGAGAGAGAGAGAGAGAGAGAGAGAGAGAGAGAGAGAGAGAGAGAGAGAGAGAGAGAGAGAGAGAGAGAGAGAGAAGCCCTCCGCTGCGCCTGTACAGGCCGAGAGGGAGAGAGAGAGATGGCTAGCGGGCAGGATGTGTAACAGAGCGCGAGGGAGGGAGAGGGGATTGGAGGTGTGTATGTGTGTGTGTGTGAGGGAGGGAGAGGGTGAGGGTGAGTGAGTGTGTGGTGGGGGGTGTGCATCCGTAATTTGTGTTGCGTCTTCGGGTTGAAACGGAAGAGAGAGAGAGAGGGGATGAGGTGGCGTGGATAGGAGAGAGAGAGAGGGTTCTATGGAGGATGCCCACCGTGGGGGGGGGGAATGGAGGGTGAGGGGAAGAGTGTGAGAGGTGTGGGTGTGAGGATAAGAATACGGGAGAGCAGGAGTTCACATGCGGCTCGACACAAAGGGAGCGCGAGTGGGAAAACGAGAGAGGGGTCGGGGTGAGTGCTCGAGGCTTGTGCCTGGCCCAGGGTGGCCAGTAAGGGGGGAGGGGTGTGGGAGAGAGAGAGAGAGAGGATATTAGAGAGAGGTATGTAGAGAAAATGAGAGAGAGAGAGGGGGAATATTTCATCCGATGCCCACTGGGGGAATAAACTACGGGGGAAGAGAGAAGGGGTATCTGAAACCAAGGGTGGCCAGCTAGGCTGGGGTATAGACAAGCGGGGGCATGAGGGTGATAAGGCCGGCCAATCGAAGGGGGGGGGGGGGGGGGTGTGCCATGCCTGTAGAGGTGTCGTGAGGTTTACCAGGCGGTGTTGAGCCTTCCCACAGTGTCCCCAAGGCTCAAGCAGAGGAAACATAAGTTTTTTTTTTCTTTTTTTTCTTTGATTTTCAAAAAATCGGCCATCATTAGGCCTTTCCCTTCGGCTAGAGGCATTCATGCTTCTAGCCCGTCCTCTACATCTTCAACTGTGGAGTTAGAGGGTTTTCCCTCTTTTGGAATGTCTAGCATGAATTCTGTATCAAACCTAAGAAAATACATTTTCAGTCTCCATCCATTGACCCTAGTCTTGTGAATTCTCCCATTTGCTTCCATAAGCTTATAGCTGCCATTGTCATAGCATTTCTTGATGATGAATGGCCCTTCCCATCTGTGTTGAAATTTCTTGTCCTTCCTGGTGTCAAATCTATTGTCGTATCTCAACACTAACATACCTTTTTCCAGTCCCTTTTCTTTAAGCCCTTGATTGAAAGTGAGCCAGTGTCCTTCTGCCTGCACTGCATAGTGATTGATTGCTTCTTCCCTATCTAGTTCGAGTCTCTCCAGATCCAAGATGTGGTTTCGGAGATTTACAATCGAACAATGTATCTAGCTATCCAAAACTTGTAAGCTGGCTATCTGTACCTCAATGGGTAGAATTGCCTCCTTCCCATAAACTAGATGGAAAGGGGTGAAACCTAGTGATGTTTAGAACGTTGTTCTGTAGGCCCAAAGAGCTGCCATGAGCTGTTTATCCTAGTCCCCTGTGTGATTGTTCACCTGCTTTGTGATGATTTTGCAAATCATTCCGTTTACCTTCTCTACCAGACCATTGCATTGTGGATAGTATGGTGTGGAACGTCGGCGTGTGATGCCTAGCTTCTTCATCAGTACTCCCACCAAATCACCTTTAAATCCTGGTCCTTTATTTGATATTTTCTCAAGGGGAGTGCCAAAATGGCAACAGATATGCTCATAAATGAACTTTGTTACCTCTTGGGCTATAATGCGGGTGGTGGCTATCGCTTCTGCCCATCGAGTCATATAGTCTACACCCACTATGATGCACAATTTACTTGATTGGTCCCTTGGTAAAAGACCAATTGCATCTATTCCCCATTTCTCAAATGGACCATATGAGATGATAGGAGTTTGTGGCTCATAGGTTAAGGTGCGTTCACTGGCCACTTGAGAGGCCTTACATGTTTTACACCAATGGTGTAAATCCCTGTTCAATCTAATCGAAGAGTATCTTGCTTGTAGAATCGTCCTACTGGTGATGTCTAGAGCAAAATGACCGCCGCAGACGCCATCATGGCAACTTGAAATTACCTCTGTGATCTCACTCGAGGTTGGTACCCACCTGAGAATTTGATCCTTGCCCTTACAATACAAGTGGTCGTTTACAAGGCGGTACATAGTAGCCTTCCTTACCAGCCACTGTCACCTGGCCTTTGGTATATCCTTCCGGACATTCTCCTGTATCTAAAAAACTGACGACATCCGGCATAGCATCACTAACTTGAAACAGGGGTAGCTTTATTTTGATTGCTCCTACGGAAACTTCTTGAATTCTTTCTTTGGCTAGAGCATCTGTCTCCTGATGTTTTGCTCTAGGGACATGAAATAGCTTCGCTCCTTCAAACTTCTTTAGAAGGTCCTTAACTTGGTGTAGTTGACCAAGTAAAACCTGATTCTTACAGTCCCAGGTGCCATTTATCTGCCTTATCAAAAGCAAAGCATTGCCAAACACATTTAGGCGCTAAATTCCTTGTGAAATAGATTGTTCCAACCCAAAAACTAGGGCTGCATATTCTGCTTCACTGTTGGAGTGGGAGTATAATAACTGCTCGATAGAGAACACTCTTTCATGTTGTTCACCTGCTGTAGACTGGTGTCGGGGGATTTGTGTTCGAAAGCTGAGCCGGGAAGGCGCAGGGCCTCTGGCTGTGAGAGGTGTGAGGAAGACAGTTGCAGCAGACACAATGAATGTAGATAAAGCTTGAAACAAACAACTTGAACAAGATCCTGAAGTTTGATTAACAGTACCGCTCCTTACATTATTTAAAACTCCTTCCATGATTAGAGTGGCTTGGAAGCTTGGATTAGAGTGGCTGATGGTGTCTTTGATTACATTGGCTATGGAATCTTGGAAGAGAGTGGGCTATGGAAGCTTGGCTTAGGATTAGAGTGCTCAAAGCTTATGGCTTCCTCCCTGCTAATACAGCAGAGCACCAAAACTTGAATATCTCCTAATCGGTGCAGAATTAGCCTCTACGCGTGAGAGGCAAAAATGCTCAAAACGCCCTTTTCCTTTTGCTCACGTGGCCCATTTTGTCCAGAAACCTCTTTTACAAAAAGAATCCAGAATAGGACTTTTTCGGCCTCCCTCATGCAAAGATGTGAAGTCTCTCACACACTTTCCTTTTTACCACTGACCACATGTCTTCCTCTTCTCAAGTTGCCCTATATGTCCTAAGAGCCCTTTCACATATAAAACCTTTTCTTCAAACATAAAATCTCTACGCTTAGGCCTTCATAACCACATAAAGCATACACTTTCTGGATCTCCTTGCTTGTTCTCGAGCCCTGATCACTGCTCAATAAATGTGTGAGCTTCAAATAGACTTTTTATGCTTCTCTTTACTCCTTTTTCCATCGTGGAAGCGGAGCGACACGACATCCACCCCCTCTGAACCTGCACAGCCTCCGGTCTGTGCCAACCGGTCTTCAATCTATATCTGCTATAATCACTTTAAGCTGCTTGCCATCAAGATCACATAACTGGTAAGTATATGTAAAACAAAATAAGGCTTAAACCATATCATCAATGGTCTAGCTCAATTATTTGGTAGCTGTCCATCGCAAATCTTTGAACCATGTATGTCATGTCTCCAAAGCATTCAGTTATGAAAAACTTGTTTAGTGAACCACGCCAGACTCAAGTGCTCCAGTTAATGATGCACACGACTTGACCATCAAGCTCACTTTAGGGAACCCTGTCAAGCTCAAGTATGCCTTACTCTGTCTGCACACGGAATAGCCGTCAAGTCCTTTACTTCAAGTTCTGGTAGCAGAACCAACTCAAAAGATGTGAAGATACTTTATCAATTGTCCAAAGATGTCAACTGGAATCTAGCCATATAAGATTACTGACCACAAAATCCAATACTCTTTTCTTGATAGTATAAATCCAAAAACAAAACCTAATGCATTATAACCTGCTATAGGAAAATAAATGATATCTTTGAATCTGCAAGTTTCTCTTCAATAGCTCCCAGGATCAAATGGGATAATAAGAAATTGCCCCAATAGTGGAGCAGCATAATATCCACATAAGCACAGACATCCTGTATCAATTAACTTCAAGAATTTCTGCTCCAAATATGCTATTCCAAGATCTAGCAAAAAGAAACCACAATATATACTCAAAAATACCCATCCATTATGAACCTGCCTTTGAAGACCTGTCAAATCTCCTAGATCAAATACCATTAAGATCACATAGCATTGTTGGCCTCCGCAATATACTAGAGCTTCTCCTGAAGCATAGTGCAGCAGCCACATCTCACAAACTTTTGATAACTCAAGGTCATTACCAACAAGAATTAAAGAATCATGACTCCCTTTTACTAGTAGCCAGGACATCATTGACATAAGAATTACTAGGAATAGTATCCAAATCCAGCCACATTTGGCACATTTCCCAAGAAAATGAAAAATCCTGTGCACTTTATGTTGTATCAGGGATGATTTAGCAACGTCACCCCCTCTAGCTTCATAGCCATCACGAAAAACCTTAGGACTTCTTGGACTTGTATCATCAGAGAGATTTTTACCTAGTTTTTGAGGTTGATAATGAATAATAGCTTTATCTTGAAGATCTTCATCCATAACATCCTTGGAAAAATCACCCTTGAAAGTCACAACATTCAACAAAGCTTTAGGATTCGGCTCCTCTTGCAGCCCGTTTATAAGCATAGATATAAAATCCATGTCAATATCCTGTTCATAATCAGCATAATCTAAGCAATCTTCATACTCATCCATATAGTTCTCTGCTTCCTCATCTGTATCCATGTTACTTAGCAATACATCATAGCACTGCAAAGGCTCATCTGGCACCCCCTCTGAAGAGGTACACACATCAGAAATATCTTCTATACTGTCATAACCATCTCCTTGAGATCTAGACAAGAAATGATCGATTATGGCATCTTCTTCCATGATAATAGCATCTGCAAACATATGGTTAGTAGCAATCATAGGTTCATTGATATCCTCAGGCTCATCCTGTGTTGGGTCCACAATCTTGGTCACTTCATCAGCTACTGTGCATATAATAGCTTTGTTTATGCACTCATCTGAAACAAACATGTTGTCCTTCTCGGCTATAGTGCAAATAGTTTCAATAATATCCTGTAGAGGCTCATCTGCTTGATGAACTCCTTCAGAATAACCCATGTCAAGGTCAACAGCTTGCGAACCACTTGCTGCATAGTCTATGTCTTCACTGGAACCATGATTAGAGGTAGCGTCCATGCAAGCAATCTTTGAAAAAAATTCATATAAATCTGTTTCAGCATTAAATTCATTGTTTACCTTTTCTTCGTTGCTCAAATTAAGCTCCTCTGAAACTGAATCCGCTACTTCCAGCTTAGCATTTTCTTTGGCTTTACTTCTTGCAGAAATATGCTCCCAGAATTCATCATAGTTGAGGATCTGCATATGATCCCCTTCACCTTTACTGAAGACAACCTTACTTCGTTCAGTAATCTCCTTTATTTCCTGATCTAGAATCCTTGAGCTTTCGTAAATAAATTCTTGTGCAAAATACTCCCACCGTGTCGGATATTCTTCTGCCACTTCTTGAACCTGCTTTTTAAAATCCAAGTTTACAGCCTCTTCAAAAGCTGTAATCATCCGATCTTCTGGAACATTTCGGCTCTTCATCTCAGCTTCATAACATGCAATAAAACCTTCTGGATCATATCCCTGAAAAATATAATACTGCTCCCGAACAGCATCAAGTGCTATCTCCACTTCATCTTCAATCTGCTCTTTCATCTTCATGGCTTTCACTTCTTGTAAACATCCCTGAACCAATTGCAACATTTTTGGCAGATCTGCAACTGCTAGAGTTTTATCAAATCCATTGGAATTGTAATCTTCAATAAACTGTATTAACTGTTCTGGCATCTCCATCTTTACCTCCCACCCCGGCTCGTTTCGCGTCGGGTTCACCAAGAATGTCGAGGGATTTGTGTTCGAAAGCTGAGCCGGGAAGGCGCAGGGCCTCTGGCTGTGCGAGGTGTGAGGAAGACAGTTGCAGCAGACACAATGAATGTAGACAAAGCTTGAAACAAACAACTTGAACAAGATCCTGAAGCTTGATTAACAGTACCGCTGCTTACATTATTTAAAACTCCTTCCATGATTAGAGTGGCTTGGAAGCTTGGATTAGAGTGGCTGATGGTGTCTTTGATTACATTGGCTATGGAAGCTTGGAAGAGAGTGGGCTATGGAAGCTTGGCTTAGGATTAGAGTGCTCAAAGCTTATGGCTTCCTCCCTGCTAATACAGCAGAGCACGAAAACTTGAATATCTCCTAATCGGTGCAGAATTAGCCTCTACGCATGAGAGGCAAAAATGCTCAAAACGCCCTTTTTCTTCTGCTAACGTGGCCCGTTTTTTCCAGAAACCTGTTTTAAAAAAAAATTCCAGAATAGGACTTTTTCGGCCTCCCTCATGCAAAGATCTAAGTTGCATTGTTTGTTATTCGGGAGACATATAATACGCGAATAATGGGCGTATTATTCGTTTATCTAAATTATACAGCCGTATTATATGGTGCCACATCAGCATAAACGGCCAATCGTATAACTTCTTAATTTTTCGATCGAAATTATTTTCGAACGAAAGTATTTTCGATAAAAAATTATAACGATCGAATATGTTAGTATATATAGCAACACGTGAAATGCCTTATACCAACTTTCAAAGTCAGTATTTTCCATGTGAGTACTCTCACCAAACGATCAAAAAATGTAATCTGTAACAAAATAAAACAATTTGAATTCAATAAAAATTCAAATTCAATAGAATTTTAAGTTTTGTGATTCAAATATATGAATTTGTTTTGAGAAACTTAGTAAATAGTTGAAAGTTTATATGTTGTGAAGAGTTTAATCTCTCACCTGATACAAACTGTAATTATAAGAATCACTTGTCAATGTGTTCAATTAATTGACACTTGAAAGTGACTAATAAAAAAAAAGTAAGATATTATCGTTGTGTGTAGAATGTACTCTCACATGAGATAATTAGTTTAAAAATATAATTACATAAAAATTAATTTTATGTAATTTAAAGTTCGATTTTGATGTGGAGATTTTCTCTCACTTCAAAATTAATATAATGAAACAAAATTATATTTTTATGTTTTGTGTAGAGCTATTCACATTGCTATGCTCTCACTAGAGTAAAAATTTAGGAAAAACATGTCCAAAAATAATGATATTCTCTTATCTTTATTTGGACTGCAAAATCTACTGTATTGTGTGAGAGCATACATATGCTCGCATTGTAGATAGATAATCACTTAAAAATCTATGGTAAAGCGTAAGAATGTTTTGTTCACACTTTACATAGATACGATAATTATCAAGTATTGTAAGTGATTATCGTTTTGACATTTAAAAATGTCACTTATAGCTCTTGTATGTATAAGCAATTTATAATAATAATCATTTCAATACTTAATTTAATTATAATTATTGATTATCGTAATGTGTTAAAGATACAAGCTTGAACTTTAGATAAATCGATGCAATTTATATGTAATCCGATGGTATTGTTTTTTATATTGTATTTTTGTTCAATCATTGTTTTTAATTATTTTGAGTTCGTTCAATCATTGTTGGTTAAATTAATTTAATGTTTTAATTGATTTTGATTATGAAAATGATCATTGACTTTGTTTTTACTAGCAAACTATTTCTGTGCATCATGGTGAAAGGACAAGAGTGGAGTTATGTGCATGAGTTGAAAGCTAGGAGAAACACATCTCGACTTAAATGTAAATCTTGTGGCCACGAGTTTAGTGGTAATGCAACCAGAATTAAAGAGCATTTGTTTAAAGTCCCTGGAAATGTTGAAAAGTGCGGGGCACCACCAAAAGATATTCATGAAAAATTTTCCATGTATTCTCGCAAAGTAAAGTTGATTCTTGCAGCTAAACATAAAGGGGATGTTTCTAAAGATATTCATGCGAATATTGAACCATCTGTATGCAATGAGGCAACCGAAGAGGTGTGTACCACTCAAGTAAATAATCAAAGTTCTCAATTGAACCCTCTTCATGGACATGCTTCTACATCAAGAGGAGTTCCTAGAACAAGCAAATCCGGCAGAGCGTCATCCAATGGACAGACAATGCCTGAAGCATTAGGTAAACAATGGTTGCTTGAGCTGCATTTAAAATGGACACAAGCATTTGTTGCGTGTGGCATATCATTCAATGTTCTGCGCAATCCAATATTTCAAGATGCTTTGATGAGTACAACCAAAAAAGGATTTGTGCTTCCTGACTATAACAAGATGCAAACTGAATATCTTGATAAAGTCAAAGACAGTACTGAAGCCATTCTCAAACGCACAGTCCTAGAGTTCGTTCTAGCATATGGATGCACCATAGCATTGGATGGATGGACTAACTGTCAGAAAAAACCTTTAATCAATGTAATGCTTATTAACCCTAGAGGGGCTATGTTCGTGGAAGCAATTGACAGCTCATTGAAAGAGAAGACTATCACCTACCTAGCAGGGGTGTATAAGCGTGCAATTACAAAGGCAGGTGAACCAAGTCACCAAATAAAGCTCTGCAAATATTTTGCGCAACAAGTTTTGCTACGGCATACTATGTTCTCGCTGCTTTGCAAGAGTTGAAGCCTGCATTGATGGAAACCTTAGCAGACAGAAGATGGGATGGATGGCTCAACAAGTATCCAAGTTATCAGGAAGCAGCTGGTCGATGTGCACAAATAGTAAACTCGCCAGTCTTTTGGCGTAATGTAGAAAGAATAGTAACTGTGTCTAAGCCATTTGTAGATCTTTTGAGAGCAGTTGACACAGATTCTTTTATTTTTGGTCGGGTCTACTGGTATATGTCAGAGGCTATACGCAAGCTAAGAGAAAATGTCAGTTTTGGTGCAAAGGATAAAGCTACCATGATTACAATTTTTAACAAGCGTTGGGTGCAGTTGCATACGCCATTGCATGGTGCGGCTTTTGTATTGGATCCTAAGTTTCAAATGCATCAGCAATCTGCCAACAAAGAAGTTATGTCCGACTTCAAAACAGTGTGCTCCCAACTCTTAGGGCACGAAGATGGAAAAACAGCTTTTCATCAGCGAGTAGATTATGCCAACAGAACTGGTATGTTTCAGGATCCGTGGCATATAGATGCCATTGACAAAACAAGTGCACCTTTATGGTGGAAGGAGTATGGTGGAGAGAAAGTGGAGTTGCAACACATTGCAGTTAGAGTTTTATCAGTAGCTACATCAAGTGGAAGTTGTGAACGAAATTGGTCAGCATTTGACTTTGTGCACATGAAAAAGCGAAACAGACTTCATACTAAACAGGCTGCTGATTTGGTGTATGTTTTTTGAAATATGAGACTTATTTATAAGCCTCAAAACATTGCAACTAGAGCCGCTCAAAAGCAATATGGAGTCTTCCAAACGCATGAAGCTATTTCTGTAGAAGTTGATGATGAAGATGATATGGAATGGGAGATAGTTTCAGAATGCTCAGATATGGACGAAGTAGATTATATGGTTGCAGTTTTTGAAGATGGAGATGATTTGTGAGAGTACCATTGTAATACTTAACAAGTTTTTTCATATACCGAAAGAAAGTGGTATCTCGTTGTCGTTCACATCAAAACCTCTCTTTCTCTCTCTCATACACACATATTTACTCACACACAAATATAAATTGCCGATAATATCTTGTCGAATAACAATTACATAAAGTCGATGTAGGTTTGAAATTACAACAAGGACCAAGGTTCTAGGAAATTACTCAATCGAAAAGAGTTTGATATAATTTTGAGATTACAAAAACCTTGTGAGTGACTTATGAGTTTGATAGATTTGCTATAAGCTGGTCTATGGTAAAATCTGTAATTCCTAGCTCAGGGGATGGTTGAGCACCATCTTTATGTGAAGTGGTAGTATCATCTGGCAAAGGTCCATACAATGATTCATATCGTTGAAGCTTTTCTTGTGCATCACTTAACTCTATTTCAAGCTCAAGAATACGGCCACGAAGCATGTCCGGTGTTTCTCCTTGGCTGGCAAGGTCTTGTCCTTGGCTCGCTAATTCAGTCAGTGTTTCTGACTCTTCAAGAAGTAAAACAATAGGACGCTTGCGAGGAGGCATTGGATTATTTGCATTGCGTGCTGCCGCCTTTTCTGCAATGCGTCCACGTCCAACGCCAGCGGTGCCTGGACGATCTGACCAATCCACTCTCTTCAGCAAAACATATCAAACATAGCATTGTTGGATAAAGTAAATTTCTACTTGGTTGTTGTTTGGTAGGCATCTCTCTTGTCGTATAAACCTTTGCAGCAATACACGTGCCAGTCCTTTATGTTGCAAATCAGAGGGCTTTAACGGAGCTGTATCTTTTGCATTGCCACTTATTTGAAATAGTTGATGGCGTACAAAGTGATTAGGGCAAAGAATTTTGCACTCTTTAAGGGTTAGTGGTTCGTCCTGCAGCTCAGATTCATCTTCTTCAATGTTCGCAATAGTAGAAAGATCTGCTTGTCCACATCTAACTTGTTCTTCTTTAAAAATTGCCTGAGCTTCAGCGTGGTTGAGTTCTTCTTCCATATTTGCATATTAGATGAACATGTCATTACTTTTAAATACCCATTCAATTCATTGGACAGTATATCAAATAACAAACATAGATATTTTGTTCAATTAAACATACAATTAAATCTGGCACCAAAAGTAAAACAATGATGAAATCATGAGACTTGTGTTTTCATTAATCGTCAGCTGGTCGTAAGCCAGATGTCATTACAATGTTGTAACCCACTCTATGGGCACCATTTAAACATAAGGAGAGGTCAAAAGCGTTAGGCCGGGTTTTGGGGTTTAGGCGCTTGCCGGTTTCAAGATGAGCAAGTACATTACTCAAAAAATGTCTCTTGCTTTGTTCTTGGGGCTCTGGTAAGCACTTCAAAATGTGTTTACATGTATGACACATGGAATAAATATCCATAGCTTTGGTCCAGGAGGGAGGATTACTAGATATACATTCGGGGGCTGCCCATGGATAATCTCTCTCATATTGTTTTCTAGTTTCTATCTGCATGTCGCGTAGAGGAGGAAAACTGGCTGTAGTATTTGTTTTGGTGCATGAACCCTAATCCACAATGCCGGCGTAAACACCTTTTTTGCCAAAATGCAGCATCATATTCCGAGAGTGTAGATCATTGTGGAGGTAGTTATGCGAATGTATATACTTTAGAGATTGGAGGAGAGCATTGATGATCTTCAAAATATTCTCCTAGAATAGCTCTACTGTTCCTGCAGTGAGTACATAATCGCGGATGACAGGTTGGCTGCCGTCTACAGAGCATTCTTTGATCCACTGCTCCACATGGATGCCATTCCAAAATCGTGAAATGAGCATTGGTCGCTCCACGTGGTGCACCATGGAAAGAGGGTAGATAATACCTCGATGTGAAATATCCAAAATTGTTGCTTCGTCTTTGACCTGTTGCTCCATGGTGGGTCCATGTAAGTGTACTTTGAACACTTTTGCAGCATACACTTCATCTTTGAAAGCGGGGTGTGTGACACCCACACGCTTCACATGTGCCCATCTTCCCTCTCCCAGCTGTGGAGCTTGGATATTGAAGATGGCTGTGTCGGGTAAAAGGTGTAAAATAGGCGGTAGTTGAGAGAGGTCTAATGTAGGAACGGATGACGTTGCAGGCTCTGTTCTAATAATGATTTCTGGTTCAATAGCAGCTTGAGAAGAGCTGTCTTCCACTCTTGCACGCTTTGCTGCTCTTTCTAACTTTTCCTTGCTCTTGAACTCCGTGTAAAGGTGTTGCACAAGATGTATGCGCTCAGCTATGTTTAGCAAGGAAGTAATTACAGGATTTTTTAGTTCTTGAAAGGTTTTCATGATCTGTCCAATGGTTTGTTTGACCATGTTTATTAAAGCACCTGATGTCAGGAGGGCTATGTCAAAAATAGCTGGTGCAAACTCTGCCTGGAGCTGCTCAAACACAGACTTGGTTAGAGTCTCTGTAAGCTGATAAAAATGCTCTGGAGTGACAGGGTTTAAACAACGCCTAATCTCTGCCTCTGACGAGTAATGGACCCTGCTATGTGCAGAAGTGTGAGATGATGAAAGAAATTACATCTAAAGGGTTGGAAAATCGTATATGTGAACAACTCAGCTAGTGTGAGATATTCTCAGCACAAGTCCTGGATGCTGTTGTAAAATAGATTGATAGTTTTTATCAATCTAATCCCTGATAAAGTGTGTGGAACTCACAACACAACTATCAGCGGATAAATTAACAATTGTAGATGTAAGTTACCTATCGTATGTGTTTACGTCCAAAACAACACCAAGTCATTTAATGATGAAAAATGATGTTCTTTTGTAATATGAAACACACGAGTAACCAGTATGTCACATTAAGATGAAGAGGGCATGAAAATATGCATCTCTTCACTCTTAATATAACGAGTGGTAACGCTTGTGTTTCTATGTAACACATATAACAGAAAAACTTAATCTAAAATTCTAAATTTTATAAGCTATTTCTAATGGAGTGTGTGGCACGCACAACATAACCATCAGCAAACAGCTCAACAATCTCAAATGTAAATCAATTGTTGTATATATCTACATTCAAAGTAACACCAAGTCATCTGCTGATGAACAATGATGTTACTACAGAAATAGAAGCACAAAAATAACGAAAGTTGTATTAAGATGAAGAGGACATAAAGTATGCATCTCTACACTCTTAAAATGACGAACGTTAATTTTTGTGCTTCTATGTAGAATAATCAATAATGATCTACTTTAAGATTGTAAATTTTATAAGCCACTCTGAAGTAAGAGGTGTAGCATCATGCCTACTACACTCCACGAGTCGACCTGTAATCCTAACTCATCTCTATGGTGAGAGATATACTACTACACCATACGAGTGAGAATCTAAATTTACCCTAAGTAGTAAGCCTTCCTTGGAGTGAGTTATATAACTACACACCACGTGAAAGAAAACTATATTCTATACACCTCTGGAGTGAGACATATGGCAACACACCACGAAGTGGCCTACGACCTGCAAGCCAACTTTGTGGTGAGAGCCGAAACTACTGCACCACACAAGTCTGGAACAACACAAAAAAAAAGTTAATATTTATTGAAAATTTAAAAAATATACCTGAAAACCGCTGTAAATCGAAGACGCTATCTCTATCTGGCAAACTATCAGAAGCTCCAAGCTCTCCAAACCCTAAGAAAGTCTACAATACTTTTCGATCGAATACGGCGACGATTGTATATATATACTTTTTTTCGATATATATGTTTTAATCGGCTATTCGGTAATTATTCGGAAATACGACGTATATTGACGTTTTATACGTATAATTTTTGTTATACGGGCGTACAAATGCAACAGAGGCAAAGATGTGAAGTCTCTCACACACTTTCCTTTTTACCATTGACCACATGTCTTCCTCTACCCAAGTTGCCTTATATGTCCTAAGAGCCCTTTCACATATAAAACCTTTTCTTCAAACATAAAATCTCTACGCTTAGGCCTTCATCACCACATAAAGCATACACTTTCAAGATCTCCTTGCTTGTTCTCGAGCCCTGGTCACTGCTCAATAAATGTGTGAGCTTCAAATAGACTTTTTATGCTTCTCTTTACTTTTTTTTCCATCGTGGAAGCGGAGCGACACGACACTGGTCCATTGTTCTCTTGTATACTCCGTCAAAGAAAAGAGAGTGAGCTCTTTCTAGCCTAGGAATTTCTACCATTGGTGTTTTTTTCTTTGCTTCCGTGCTGACCTTCAGCTTCTTCTCATAATGGCGATGAGTGAGAACTCCGGCTAGAGTAGCCCTTGTGGAGTTTTCTACTTGCATGGTGTAGTCGAACTCTTATAATCTAATCAACCACTTTGAGATCCTAGATGAGACATCCATGTGTCCCATTACATATGGAAAAACCTCTTCCATTGTCAGGATTACAAAGGGTCTAGGCAGGAGATAGGAGAGGAACTTTGTGGTAGCAAACATTAGTGCCAGAACCATGTGGTAAGTATGCTCTACTGTTAATTATGGAGCCTGATTTACCCTTGTAATTTTCTGTGGTAAAAGCGCATATTTGTAAGGCCCCCATTATGAGGAGAAGCCATCGTGCGTGAAGGAAAATCACTCATCGGAAACCAAAATTTTCACGGACAAGAATCAGGGGCAACTTTAAAGGCCTCGGGGGCGGAGGCCCCCGAGACTTTTTTTTGTCGGAATATTCTTTTTTGCCGGAATATTACGGCCGGACGGCGTCTGGAAAATGGTCGGAAAACAATCGGTCGGTTGGCCACGGGCCGGTAGTCAATGGCCGATGGCCGGTGGTCAGAAGTCAATGGCCGGTGGCCGGTGGCCGAATTCAAAAGAGGACTTGTCTTCTCAAGGGCGGCCACACATGGGTGGATTGGAGGGTCCGATTTGGACTTATTCGCACAAGGGCGGCTACACATGGTTGTCTCTCATAAGAGAGGGCAGCCCTTTTCGCCTATAAAAGGAGGCCATTTCTACACACATTTCATAGTGTGAAGTTGATGCAACAAGGTGAGTGTGAGGTGGTGAGAGTGAAGCAAGGCGGGAGCTCCATTAAGGGTATAATCTCTTTGTAAACTACTTCTTGTTTTGAAGTACTAAAGCCATTGAGTGGCTGCTTTCCCGTGGACGTAACCCACATTGGGTGAACCACGTATATCGTGTGTACTCTCTCTCTCTCTCTCTACTCTATAATCTCGTGTATATAAATCTGTCTCTCTCCATTAAGTAATCTACTCAATTATCTATTTAGCTACGTCTTATTTCCTAACAACTGGTATCAGAGCAAGGTTTGCTCGTAGCTAAATTATCTCAAGGAAAGGATTCCTTGAATTGAGTGGGAGTTATGGCGGAGGAAGGAAAGCTCAAGATTGATAAGTTCAACGGCAAAAACTACCAACATTGGAAGATGATTGAAGACTATCTCTACCAGAAGGACCTCTATTTGCCACTAGGCGGTCTTGCGAAGAAGCCCGCAACAATGGCAGATGAAGCATGGATTGTCCTTGATCGAAAGGCACTGGGAACAATCCGGTTAAGCTTGGCGTCAACAGTGGCCTTCAATGTTTCGGAGATGAAGACCACGGAGGACTTGATGAAGTCACTTGACGACTTCTACAAGAAACCATCGGCATCCAATAAGGTATTTCTTATGAAGCGCTTGTTCAATCTAAAGATGGCAGAGAATGGTTCAGTTGCAGAACACCTAAATGACTTTAACACAAACACAAGTCAACTTCGATCAGTGAAAATCAATTTCGATGACGAAGTGCGAGCTCTCCTTATACTATCATCTCTACCGGATTGTTGGGACAACCTTGTGATGGCTGTAAGTAATTCTATCTCTGGTGCAAATACTCTTAAGTTTGATTATGTTGTGGGTGTTCTCCTAAGCGAGGAAATGCGAAGGACAAGCACAGGAGAATCATCAAGTGTTGCACTATCAGTGGAAACAAGAGGAAGGCTTAAGGAGAGGTTCAAAAACCAAAAGGGTCGTGATCGCTCAAGGCGGAGAAAGTCACGCACAAAGTCAGTTCTTGAATGTTGGAACTGCGGCAAGAAGGGCCACATCAAGAAGGATTGTTGGTCCAAGAAGAAGAAGGAGACAGAGTCTCAAGACAACAAGCCAACATCGGAGGCCAATGTGGTAGGTAAAGTAGAGCAAGATGCTCTAATTCTCTCATTAGACAATGTGTCTAATTCTTGGATAGTAGATTCCGGGGCTTCGTTCCATGCGACACCACACAAGCAACATTTCCAAGACTACACCAAAGGTAATTTTGGGTATGTATACTTGGGAGATGATGAAGCTTGTGAGATTCTCGGCAAAGGTACAGTTTCTGTCAAAACAGCTAACGAAAATGAATGGAAGCTTAAAGATGTTACGCATGTTCCTTCTCTTCGCAAAAATTTGATCTCCACAGGAAAATTGGATGATGAAGCTCACAACATTGCATTCGGAAACAAACGGTGGAAGATCTCCAAGGGATCTTTGGTGGTTGCCAAGGGTGAAAATGTCGGTACACTTTACTTGTGTACTGCTAGCACGCAACCTTCATCTTGTGCAGCAACTACAGAAGTTGACAGTGCGGTGTGGCACTACCGACTTGGGCATATGAGTGCCATAGGAATGCAAATCCTTCAAACAAAGAAGCTTCTACCAGGTTTGAAAGAAGTGGACTTAGAGTTCTGCGAAGATTGTGTTTATGGTAAACAAAAGAGGGTAAAATTTCAAAAATCAGGAAATGAAAGAAAAAATAAAAAACTTGAGTTGGTTCATTCTGATGTTTGGGGTCCTGCAAGTACACCACCTTTTCAACCTCTTCTGGGAGAATACGTTTGTATTCTCGCCCGTACCTGTCAACAAAAACAATTTCCTTCCCCATAGTAGTTTCATAAGAGAATAAGTAAAGAACCTTGTCTTTGCTTATTTCATTTGGGTAGGGTTCCTTGCATCGAAAGTAAGAGACTATTCCCTCGCTTTAGTGCTTGTAAATCTCCACATTCTCATTATAGGTTGGGACCCTGGTTGTTTTGTTATCATACATAAACATCGCTCCAGGTCGATCAATGTTAGGAGGCGGTTCTTGGGTTTCTGAAACCATTTTCCCTTTTGCCACGTTATCTCCGTATCTGTTGTAATCCTCAGGGTTACTAACTATCAGATAGTGGTTCCCCTTTTCGTCTCGGAATCTGTCTCCATCATCATAGACTCGAATTATCTCTAGTCTCTGAGCCAGTCTTTCTTAAATACAAATACACTTGCGTCCTCGATAGTCAGAATAAACTAAGGCTCCCCTTGAGTTTGTTCCTTCCAAGAAGATTATAGTGAACTTGGTTTCGTTTAAAGGATGTAGGGAGGTGCTTCCCCCTGGCATTGGTCCTTCACCGTTGAACCCTCCTAGTTGTTGACTCCCCATCATGAAGAAGGAATTTTCCACAAAGTGTTAGTATCACTACCCTCTTCAATGATCGGTGCTAATGGGTCTAGTCTCGTCTGAGTTACACTCTCTTTGACGCACGTGGTGCTTACTTGACTTTTGACACTTTTAGCTCCTGACTTAACAAAGGCTCCCGACCTTAAATACATAAGAATGAAAGCTGGGTTGCAAACTTAAATCTTACCTGGACTCCTTCTTGTGCGGCTTTGTGATGATATCCTTTTGGGATCTACACAAGTATGATTAGTCTGTTCACAAGGGTTTTCCTTGAACCACCAAAAATCTTTCAAGTATGTACAGCAACCACTTAGTCTGTCTTCTGGTGGTCCAATTTCAAGTATGAAATGATGGCTGGGATCTATATGGAGAGTATGTCCTAGCAGTATAGTCACAAATTGAAAAATATATCTGAATCACTACTTTCTTAGTCTATCACGATAGACTGACAATTTTCTCAGCATAAGTCAATTTAAAATTGTGACTTAACCCTTGAGTTCCAGTTACCCTCTATAGCCTATCCCTCATGTTTTATGAAGTTTGGACACCTGGGTTGGGTTTTGGTCCCATTTTAGTATTTTGGTGAGAGCCTGATTCTCTATTTGGGCCTTAGATTGACTTTCAGTGATCTAAATGCCTTGAAATTTGGTGTGTATGGTGTATAGGCTCTGATAAAGCTCTCCCTCTCGGACATTTGAAAGAAAAGGTTTTCAACAGCAGTTTCTCTAGTCTATCATGATAGACTCGGCATGTTCTCCATTGTTGGCATTTTTCTCAAGTTTTCTCCACAACTGGTTCACCCTCTCCTTCTGTAGTGCATTGACAAATTTTGGCACTGTTTGGACATTTGGTCAAAGCCTTCTTGCCCTTGTCTTTGAATTCAAACTCTAAAACACCAGTTTTGAAGTTTTGTGGTCAAGATGGTGTTCAGATTCACTCAATTTTTGTGAGCACCCTTGTATTGATGTGTTAAACCTATGGTATAAAGGTTTTTTTCCTGTTGTTAGTCAATCACCAACTTCATCAGTCTATCACGATAGACTAGGCAGAGAGAAATGGGGATTTCATTTTTTGTCTGTTTTTGGACAGTTGTGTTCTCTGTGCCCGTATAAGTCTATCCCCCAAGTTTTATGGAGTTTGGACTTATTTTGACCTTGGACTCGAGCACTTCACAAATTTCACTTTTCTCTGGCAATTCACAACTCAACTGTACTTGAAGTGATGCAAATTTGATGACACTTCATCTTAAACTTGTGAATATCAGTCGTACCTCATGACAAAGTCAGTTTACCCTAGGCTAATGATTATATCTCTTCTTGGCCTTGTTAGGGTCTCTTAGTGTTTTCTTGTGACAATCACTTGTTTCTTTTTGTTGGTTTTGGTTGCAATTTTTATGTTTTCTCAAGTGTTGGATCATAAATTTCAATGTCTACTCTTTTCACCCCCTTCAAGGGTATATGGTGTGGATTTTGCTTTCAAGGCAAGCAAACAGCCTTATTGTTTCTTCTTTTTTTTTTTTTTTGCATTTTTATAGCGTTTTTCTACTCTATTTCTATACAAGTATAACAAGCACTCAAAACCAAAAACCATATCTCCACATTATCCTACTTAACTAAATCTAACTAGTCATAGACCCTCGGCAAGACACAGGCTTCCTGGCTATCCACTAGACCTCAGGATACTCTATCTTGGATCTTGTTCTAAAAGTTTAAGCTCTCTCTAGTCGAAACTAAAGTAAGCTAACCATCACATGAGTGACGTAGATCTCCCTACTTAAGGTCTCGTGTCCCCGGCAGCGGCGCCAATGTTTTAGGGCAAAACTACTCCCCTGTTCACGCTCTCAAGCACGACAAGACAACATACTTATCATCCGATGACATGACTAACCCGTAGGTGCACGTATGCAATCTCGTTAGCTTGTCAGGCTGAGACCAATCTACACATACGCACTTTTATGATGCATCAATCATTAACCCTGGTAGAATGCAACCCACTCTATCCCTAAACGCTCACAACACCGTTTACACCTCCAATGAACTCGGAATCACATCAAAATTTCTAGGCACCCTCCTCTCAATAGGATATACTTACCTATAAGTCTAATCTCACCAGATTTGAACCCTATCTATCTTTATTACAGTCGCGATGGACTCACAAGTCATAATCCAAAAGTGGGAGAAACCTAAGTCTATGAATATCTATGTGTAGCTAATCTCTTTCTCTTTCCATAGAGCACTTGATTGTTGAAAACAAACACTGTTTGTGTTACTTACAAGCAAAACAAGCTCGAGGGAGGGTCGATCGCGAACAACTCGAAAATATGAATGCGTGGCGTGCGTAGCTCTCGGAGAGACTACCATGATGATGTGGTCACGTGGTGAATCCGGTGAGGGAGAAGCACGTAGCAAAGAGGATAAGACACACTCACTCTCTCTCTCTCTCAGACTCGTACGACATAGGATTAATATTCAAAAATGTTCTTCTAAAAAATGGTTCTAAGGTGACTTTTATACTTTAGTCACCTTAGCTCAAAAATGTACATTGGGTTCTCTTCCTCATAATTACAAAGTGGGAACAATTATGGGTCCTCACTGACTGATTAATCTTTACATAATGCAGAGAAGTGGATCAAAATGATAAGACGTCTTTGACATAAAAATGGGAATTTGATAGGCTTTACAAGGTGGGCTCATTACAACAGTTGGACAAGTTGGGCTTCAACAATGATGATGAAGAACCTAATGAAATTGCTACAGATGAGGATGAAGAAGCAGAGGATGATCTTCCAAACTTTGCAGAAGATGAAAATGAAATCCAAATATTTGTGGATCTTAATAAAGATCAAACCTACATAGGAAAAATGTTGGCACATGCCGGAGGATGTGCAGGTTCAGAGGGGGTGGATGTCATGCCGTGTCACCTACATAGTGTGGAATAAAAACATTAACCTCATTTTTGAAACTTCTCAATGCAGAGAAAGAAAAGCAATAATGTGCATATCGTGATATATGCTAAAGCGGCTACTGTGGTCGCTGTCATGCACATACCTATCCCGGGAGTCGTGGCCCTAGATGTGGCACCTTTGCGTGCTTGAACACTTGATACGATACTCAATTTGGTTTGACAATGTACATATTCCAAGTCATTCATGGTGGCACACTCATCTCGTCTATAAAGACTGATGCAGGTAAAACTGCCAAAAATAGCAGTTAACAGGTGCCATTCCATAACTGCATGGAGAGTCACCCAAAATGGTATATTGATAAAAAATGATGCTAATCTATGATTTTTATGCTTATGCAAGGTATCTCACAAATTTAGGGATTTTTCTGACTCCGTATGGGATTTTTTGCCTCAAAAACGGTACTTTTGGGTAAAAAATGAGCTGAAAATGACCTAGTTTTGGTCCAAAGTGGCAAAATGGCCCAAAATTTGACACATCAGCTTATATTTCCGTGGGTAAGAGAGAGAGGCCTTCTTTTTACAAGAAAAACCAGAAATTTTGTTCTACTGTGCAATAGCTTCCATGGTTGCCCAATCTATGTTTGTTGCAGTCCCGCCTCTTCGCAATCTTGTATCTGAGCTTGTGAGGGAGTGAATTAGGGTTTCCCCTTATCAAAATGGTGTGTGGTCTTCACTTAACAAGATCATAAATCTCCACAAAATCAGAAATTTATGGTCGTGAAGGTGGAAGTTCAAGCATTCCTTTCAACTATTTGATGTTACGACTATGTAATTGGGGGCGAGCCTACATGATACCATGAAAGAAGTTTGGGTTTTGATTGAGAATTGTGCTTGTATGAACATTGAGGTTTCATGGATGAAGCTTTAGCGTTTTTAAATGGTCTTTTAAAGTGAAAATGTATGTGATTTGGTGATCCTTTCATCATAATCTCCACTACAAAGACAAGCAGACTCCAAACACGATAGGAAAGAGGGTTTGTGACTTGGCTATCACGAACACTCTTAGATGTTTAGTCACCCCTTAGAAAGAGGGTTGGTGATTCTCCACAAACGTTTTTCACAAAGTGTTTTTGACTCTCATCACAAACTCTCACAGCCAAAGGTTTTGCACCTTCCTAGCTAGACCGCACACATTCTGACAATGTGGCCTATTTGCTTGGTTAATTATAATCTTCCACCATGGCTAGCTATCAAGAAGGGCCATATTTTTTTGTCAGTGATCATCCCATGAAAGTTCAAAGCAAAGAACATGGACGTCTATCTAGCACCACTTATAGAAGACCTCCAAATCTAGTGGAGAGTGATCGATGTGGTTGATATGTCCCAACCAATCGGATGATAAAATATACATATGCAAGGAATTTTCATGTGGACCATGCATGATTAGACAATCTTTGGTGAGTGTTCAAGTATGTGTCTTTGAAACCCTCCCACACATGCTATTCTTGGCTATGCCAACACTTTTATATTTTAATTTTATGATTTTTGAGGCTTGAGTTACTCGGGGAATCATGCATGCCCAAAATGTGGTCCTCAACTTGCCTTCTACCACTTTGATCATTTGACTAAGACAGGTTTTGAGGAGCATGGTAGATTTTTGCCTGAAGGACATGAGCTACATGGACCAAACATATGCAAACATGACATGCATCTAGTGAAAGAGAGCGATTGGAAAAACATGTGGCTGGAGAGGAGAGATTTCATGCCACCCGAAATTAAAAGATTTTCTATTTTCCATGAACTCCCATACTGGAGTGACCTTACTGATTAATCATCTTCTTGACCCAATGCACATCTTCAAGAATGTATGGGAGATCATATGAAAAACCATCATTGAAAAAAGGGAGAGCAAGCCCCAAAGAGATGACCTACAGGTTGCGGGTCGAATGCCAGAGAGGCGGCCTTGACTTAAACCCAATGGAAAGTTTGCTATACCAAAAGGTCTATGGGTTTTGAGTCGTGTAGAAGAGCAACAAGTGAAGAAGACTATATCTTCATTCAAGACTCCCACTGGGTGGATGCAATGTTTGAAAATGGCTTTTACACATTAGGAAGAGAATGTGGTGTAAGAGGGCCTCTTTATTTTCCATGAGTTTATGGAGGTGATTAAAATTTTGATAAATAGGTGTATGCCATGTGTGTAAGAGTAGTCAAAGGATACACTTTTCCCCCGAAAAAGGAGGTGGACAATTTTACAATTTTTGGCCTTTCATAACTCTTACATATGATCTCCAAGTTGAGTGGAGATCATAGATCTATAATCTACACATCGAGCTCTTTACGTAGATATGCTACATCATATGGTTTTACCCGCTAGGCTTTACCCGTTAGATTTTAAATTCCTTTTCGGGGGGGAACTTTGAATTCAAATAAACTTGTTGTTTTTTGAATTCAAAAGTTGTCCTTTGATTACTTTCTTAACAGTAAAGGTTTGACTTCCTTAAACTGCCAAATAAAGAGGCCCTCCTAGTCCCCATTCTCTTCCTAAAGAAAAAATAACAATCTTAGTGGTCTTAAGTTCCATGATTGGCACAAACTTTTACAGCTTATCTTACCAATTTGCATAAAGGATTGTTTGACATATGACATTAGAAGAAAAATCTAAAAAATTAGTTAGTTGGTACGCTGGATCAATTCAAAAGAGATAAGAAAAGACAACATCAATACAACACGCTTAAATGTTATTGAAGCAGTGTGTATAGTGGATAAGTCCTTTCCAACAAACATTCTTACCATCCAAATGAATCTACTTGTGCATGTGGTCAGTGAAGTTGCAATTGTTGGGGTAGTCCATAGCAGGTGGACGTTCTTCGTGGAGAGATTCATGAAGACTTTAAAGGGGTTCATTCATCAAAGGGCTCGCCCCCGAGGGTAGCATGGCTGAAGGATCACTTGTATAAGAGTCTCTTGTCCTCATTAGTGAATTTTTGGGCTCAATTGATCTAGAGATGCCGCAAATGTGGACTACTTAGGTCAACCTAAGGGTGATAGGGGATGAGCCGTAGGGACAAGGCATCATTAGGAAGATGGATATCACAATGCAAGAAAAGGTTATGAGATTTTGTCTTCTCAACTGAGACATCATGCAAAAGTGACTAGAGAGGTATGAAGGTGAAAAGCAACAACGCTTGATAGATTGCTTGCAATTCAAGCGCAACCGTGCCACTAAAAACCTTCCTTTTCTAGATCATCTTCAAAACTTTCCCAACTCTCCAACTGCGCATTGGTTAGATGCGACAATCTCAAAAGCAAAGAGGAACGGAATGTTGATTATTGAAGAGGAAGAGGAGATGCCAAGGGGTTGTGATTGGCATGTAAATTTTCACAACTTCCTTTTTTAGCTCCACATGATCACATAACTTTAGTAACTTTCAGTTTGTTTCACTTTTGTGGCTAGAGTATCACAAATATGGAGTTTTGTGGTCGCATGGGAGACACTTTACAATGCAATGGATAGACAAACAAAGGGTCACATTCGATAGTGGTGTTAGTAAAAGCTTTGTCCAACAAAGTTGGAGTAGTGCCAAGGATGAGAACACAAAGATTAGCCCGTCTGACTACTTTGGCTACATCCAAGACATCTTGAAGATTAAAATTTAAAAGGTTCGATATTTTTATCTTTGATGTCAAGTGGTTCAAAGTTATTATCAGTGGCCCTATTGCAATTGCTCACAAAGATAATAGTGGATTAAATCAAGTGAACTCTAGGCGGATGTGGAGAGATGCATGGGATACGTTCGTACTTTCGCTGCATTGTGAACAAGTTGTGTTCCTAGATTCTCTACGGAGAGAAACTCATGAAACAGATCTGTCTAAACCGCGCTGGCTCTATGTTGTTCAAGTTGCTCCACCGAGCAAGCTAGCAAGTGTGTGAAGTATTGGAAGTTGATGTGGAAGAGCTTCATGAACAAAGTGCATGACAGACAGATGTTGTAAGTTTGGATTTTGAGCTGGAGGTCAGTGGTGAGCAGATGCGTGAACCTAGAAATGAGCTTTCAAATACTAAAGTTGATGCGGAGAGGTGACAAAGAAGTGGAGTTCGATGATGAAGATGTAGAAGTACATATTGAGATAGACATCTTTGGTGCATTATATTGAGCTATATAGAGTATCTCTATATTAGCACCCTCGTCCCCTCTATATAAATGCATCTTGTGTGATCAGTAGACACACTTTGGGGTTTGTACTTGGTGGTGTCATCTCTCTCTCTCTCTCTCTTCTCCTTTGTCTTGTGTTTCCTCTCTGGTTCAAAATGGTATCAGAGCCAACCACATGCGTTCTCTATCGAGCTATGGCTATGGAAACTTCCTATGCTTCAAGCACAAAGATAAGTTTTACTTATTTCTTCTCAATTATCTTTCTTGTATTTGATTGTAGCTGCTTTGTTCTTGTGTTCTTTGTGTGTGCACAGAGCATATGTCCCTACGTCTTCTATTGGTGTTTTGTCTTCTACCTGAACCAATGAAATACAAGTATAATCAAAAGGCCATGTATCCATTGATTCGCACACAACAACGAGTATTTATATCATCCTACGTATAGCAAGTTCTCTCTTGCACACAAGCTACTGCTTTTTTCCATGGCGCTCTTCTACATGCAAGCTGCTTTATTTATAATTTTGTTTGCATTTGCTATTATCAATTTAGTATTACCAAGTTTGATGGTATCATCCCCTCATCTCATAAACCTTACCAGTTTAAAGTTTTTATAGTGCACCTCTAGTAGAGCTCCGCAACCTTCATAACCTGATTTCCCACATTTGTGTGGCGTGTGTCACTGCACACAAAGAAATAGGCTCGTATCTACACAAGAAACTACATGAGAACTTAGATTGTTAGGCAGCTCTGGCACGTTTGAGCCTATAGTAGTAAGCAGGATTTGAGACGCAATGCATTGCAGCAACGGCTGCTCATGGCTACAAAAATCAACTGCAGCAATGCCTCATGAAAGAATGTCTCTATCTTTAACGTTTTACTTGCATGGTAATTTAATAAAATACCCAAAAAAAAATTGCTATGCAATAATCGTGTCCCGACTTGTATTATTAGGAGCATACGTTATCGTTATGCACTCTTGCAGGCCGATGGTGAGAGTCCGCATATTTTGCAGACCTAGTTGAAGTTATGTAGGCCACGACTTGTTCGAGTGGCGATGTAGACGCATGCAGCATCTTGGGATTCGCCAGATTTTCTAGAATGGCATTGGCTTAGCCTGTTTGTTTTTTGCACTACCATAGTCATGCATGCGTGGTTGTGTTTTGGGTCTGCAGCCCTAGTGTGGAACTGAGTTCGTGGAAAGCTGACAAGCATAGCAAGCAAGAGAAGGCATAGTTGTGTGTTACACAAGTGTCCAATATTCTTCTCAAGCTATTGCAGACTTGCTTCAAAAGTGTGCATCGATTACTGGTTTGTAGTGTGCATGATAAAGTTATCTTGAGGCTCTCTATTCTTGGGCATGCTACCATTTTTAACAACGTAATTTGGGGGTGTATACATTCGTGGTTGCATATGTGAGTCTATTTTTGGCAGCGTATTTTCTTTCAAGTTCCAACTGTTGAGATGTAGAGAGAAAGAGAGAGAGACGAGACAAGAGACACACCATATACGCTCCCAAAGACTGATTCATATTGAGGACAAGATACAAATATATAGGTGAGACCAAGTTGAGTAGAGTGAGCCATATATAGCTCCAACACCCCCACTCAAACAAAGGTCTCTAGCTTTGGATGAAAAAACCCTTGGGGAGTTCAAGGGAAAACCCCAAGCCCCTATACAATGTGAAAATATGAACCAGCGATGATGATGTGAAAGTGAATTGTGCATCTATGTACAAATATTCAAGTGACTTAGAGATCACAATGTGCAAATGTGGAGTGTGCATAGTGCATGGTACCTAAAAGATTACAATGTCATATGTACAAAGCTATTACAATAGCAAAGAAGCTAATCTAGAAAGAGTGAGGTCGAAGCAACTCCAAGCTCCGAGCGCAAGAGGATGAAACGTGACTCGTTGAGGCCTTTGGTCAAAATGTGTGCAATCATCTGGTCACTTGGACAGTGTTCAACCATAATGGTTCCTTTGCGTACTTCATACCTGACATAATGATAATGGACAGCAATGTGCTTTGACTTATTATGTTGAACATAGTCTTTTGCAAGACTAATAGCACTTTGGTTGTCACACCGCAAGGGTGTGCTAGAAAGAGGAGAGTGACCAATATCAACCAGCATTTGTCGAAGCCAAATCAACTCACGAGCTGCAAGTGATGCCACAACATATTCTGACTCAGTCGTAGAAACTGCAACACAACGTTGTTTCTTGCTAGTCCAAGAAACAAGACAACCATTTATAAAGAAGCAATTTCCACTAGTAGATCGCATAGATAAATGTGAGCTTGCCCAATCTGCATCTGTGTAACCCAAAAGAGAAAGAGATTGCATAGAATCCGATGTGAGTTGTCGTCGATAGACTAAACCAAAATCTGTAGTGCCTTTCAAGTATTTCAACACACGCTTTGCAGCAGACCAATGCTTAAGAGAAGGACATGCAAGATGTTGTCCAAGATAATTAGCAGCAAACAGAATATCAGGACGAGTGTTCATGCCAACAAACTGAAGACATCCAATCAAGCTAGCATAAGGTTGATTTGTGACAAGTTGACCGCCATTGTCAGAAGTGTTCTTCGTAGAGCTTGCAAGACAAGGTGTGTTGGCTGAATGTGCAGATTCCATACCAAATTTTTGAATAGTATCTGCAATAAACTTTGACTGTCGAAGGAATAAAATACCTTTTGTACGGTTCCGTTGGATTTGAATGCGAAGACACGAGTGAATCTCTCCAAGATCCACCATATCAAATGCGGAAGACAATAACTTTTTCACTTGTTGAAGAAATCCCAAATCATTGGAAACAAGGATGGTATCATCCACATAAAGAGCAAGAATCACAAAACTGCTACCTTGACGTTCTATGTATAAGTTGGGGTCTGACGAGCAAGAGATGAATCCTTTAGAGGTGAGAAAAAGATCAAATTTCGTATACCAGGCTCGCGAAGCTTGTTTGAGACCATATAGTGCCTTATGGAGTTGAGCAACAAGGTCTTCTTTACCTAGAATAACAAACCCTTCTGGTTGTTCCATATAAATTTCCTCTTCCAAGTCACCATTAAGAAAAGCAGTTCGCACATCCATTTGATGAGCTTCTAAATCAAATTGAACAGCAAATGCCAATAAAACTCGAGCACTTGTAATGCAAACAACTGGTGAAAACGTCTCTTGATAATCAACACCAGCTACTTGGGAATAACCTTTTGCAACTAAACGCGCCTTGAACTTGTCAAAAGATCCATCTGCTTTTAATTTTGTCTTATACACCCACTTACATTTAATAGCTGTACGACCAGGAGGTAATTCAGTTAGTATCCATGTACCTTTAGAGATAAGAGAATCGTACTCTGCTTCCATAGCCTCTTGCCATTGATCCTTTTGTGGTGAAGAGATAGCTTCATCATAAGTAATGGGATCTTCGGAAGTAGAAAATACATTATCAGCAATATCGTCATCATAAACATGACATGAGCCATGCTCAAAATCAATAGGCAGATCAACAAAAATATCAATATCATCATTGGCGACATTCGGAATGGATGGTTGTGAAGAGGAAAGTTGCTCTATAGGAAGAGTTTCATCTTCTGAAAGAAATGGAAAAGCTTGAAGCAATGATTTAGTATCATCAGAATCATCCATGGACCATGAGCCTCCCATAAGCTGTTCGTTAAAAGTAGCATCACGATTCACAATTACTTTCTTGGAGGAAGGGTCATAGAATTTGTAGCCTTTGGAAGTGTCAGAATATCCAATAAAAATAACTTTAAGACCAGGAGCATCAAGCTTTGTTCGTGTTTCTTTGGGAACATGAATATAAGCAATACATCCAAAGGTTCGAAAATGAGATACAGAAGGAATGTCACCTGTCCATGCTGTGATGGGTATCTTACCAGAGGGTGTAGTAGTAGGAAGATGATTCTGAATAAATACTGCTTTCAAAGTAGCTTCAGCCCAAAAAACACGAGATAAGCCAGAATGAATCAGCATACATCTTACAGCATTGAGAATAGTGCGATTCTTTCGTTCAGCAACACCGTTCTGTTGAGGCGAATATGGAATAGTGTGTTCATGATGAATTCCACTGTCAGCACAGCAACTCACAAACTCTCGAGAAACATATTCTCCTCCATTGTCACTACGAAGCTTCTTAAGGCGACGACCAGTTTGAAGTTCCGCAGCCTTGTGGAATTGTTTGAAAACAGATAAGGCTTCAGATTTTTGTCTAAGTATAAATACAGTCGTATACCTTGAGAAATCATCAATGAAAGTAATGAAGTAGCGATATTGTGATCTCGAAGAAGGTAGAGGTCCACATGTATCAGTATGAACAAGATCCAATATGTCATGAGAATGAGTTGTATTTGAAAGAGGAAAGGGTTTGCGATTGTGTTTCCCAAGAGCACAAAATTCACAAATTCCCATATGAGGATGGGCTTTAAGATCCATGCCATGAACAAGATCACGACGTTGAAGATCAAGGAGTTTTGAGAAATCAGCATGAACAAAACGGTGATGCCATACTTTGCAATCATGCTCACCTAGAGCAGTGACAACATTTGCTACAGCATCGTTGAGAGAGAGTTCAAACAAATTACCATTTCGAGGAGCAGTGGCTATAGTCTGTCCATCTTTCTCAATTCGGCATTTGGTATGATCAAATCCAACAAACAGACCAAGATCAACAAGTCTAGCAACTGAAAGAAGATTACGTTGAAGATCTGGTACATGTAATACTCCTCGCAAAATTCGAGTGGAAGAAGATAAGGTACCAAGATATAAGTCTCCAATACCCTTTACTTGACAAGTAGTATCATCAGCAAGATAAACAACACGTTGAACTGGCAGTGGATGATAGTTATGGAGCCACTTAGACTGATATGTCATATTTCCTGTAGCACCAGAATCGACAATAAAAAGTGATCCATCGCGTACATGAAGTATTCTGTCTGGAGAAACTGAACATAGGACGCAACTTGTTTCTGGTGCAATGTTGTTTCGGTGTTCAGTAGCATATGCTCTATTCCGATCCGTGTCAAATCGACGCTTATAGCACATATGAGTGGGATGATCAGATCGTCCACAATATTCACAGGAAGAAGAAGAAGAGTCTCTAGATAAACGTGGTTGTTTTGTGGTAATATTGTGTTCATCATCATATTGACGTGCCCAACAATCATCTTCAGTATGGCCATTTCTGTTGCAGTAAGAACATTGCTTATTAGGAAATTTGAGACGAGAGAAAATATTACCACGACGGCCACCTCTGCGGTTTCCTCGTTGAAATGGACGCCTTCGAGCATAAAAAGCCCGTTCCATCTGTTGTGACTCAGTCTCCTTGTGTGAAATCATAGCTGTATCATGACTAGCATTACGACGTTCTTGACGTTGAGAGTATTCAATTAAAGACATGCAGGCTTGGTCGAAATCAAGACCATCTTTATTAGAGAGAATAGTAACAATGTTATCATAAGAAGAGTCCTTCACCGTATCAAGGAGAAGTGTAATCAGTTGCTTTTGTGGAACAGGATCAGCGGCAGCAGCAAGTTGATTAATAATAGATTTGAAAGATTCAATATGTCCCGTCATGGCAGTACCAACTTCATATTGTAACTTGTTAAGAAACCCTCTCAAATAAAGTATTTCTGTGACAGATTTCTTCTGAAAGTTTGCAATAAGGTACTTCCATACGTCGTGGGAAGTAGGCAGTTCGTACATATCAAGCAAAAGGGAATCAGTAAGAGCAGAAAGAATATACCGACGAGCTGCTTTATCACATCATTGCCAATCCGTATAGGCAACATTCCAATCTTCAAATATAGGTCCTTCAGTGATAAGCATGTTATCATTATCCGTATCAACAGGCTGAGGCGGACAAACACGATTTCCAAGAACAACATCGGAGAGTTCATCGCCTTCAAGAATTAACAACATCTTTGCTTTCCAGCCTGGAAAACCTTGAACTTGGAAAGGAGGAACAGAACGCTGGCCAGAAGGAAAGCCGTTGACGAGAATATTCATAGCCATATCTTGTTGCGAGAAGACGTATAAGATAAGATCGCAGAATTTGCACACCATATATGGTGAAGGCCGCAATTGAGAATGAGAGAGATATGAGGACTGCATTCTGTCAACGATAAACGTAAGAAGGATGCTCAAGGAACTTCCAAAGATGTGAGAGACGTCACCCAAAAAGGGCAGGGTGAAGGAGACGTTAATAATAAAAGAGTCCTCAAAATAGAGTGGCGTGAGACGCAACATTGACGGCCACAATATGAATAGCAAAAATCTAAATCTTCTCGAAAAAGTTAACGCCAAAATAAGAAAAACGATCGCGGACGCTTCACGAAGAAGTAGGACGAAGAAAGCTGCGTCAAGCTCAATTGCAGTAAAAACAACATAACTTTCTGCTGCGAACTCCGATTGACGCAAACCTAGAACTCAAATCGAAGAGCTCGAGGAGACGAACAAGTTTTGGATGAAAAGTGCCATTGCGCTATGCTCCATTGCGCTTTTCACGGTTCTCCAAATTTTGAGCAGAACAGCAAGAAAAATTGAAATGAAGTTCAGGGTGTCATCAACAAGAAAACGTAATCAACGATTAGATTGATTAGCAATAAACGTCACACAAAACACTAATCATATTCTTCTTAACACAAAACAACCACAATTAACAAGAATCAATGCTCAAAAATGAAATTTGTAGCAATTTTTGAATCTTACATGCAAATCACATACACATACTGTTTTGTCACCATGAATTGAATCGGCGCATGATCGTTACTGCTCTGATACCATGTTGAGATGTAGAGAGAAAGAGAGAGAGACGAGACAAGAGACACACCATATACGCTCCCAAAGACTGATTCATATTGAGGACAAGATACAAATATATAGGTGAGACCAAGTTGAGTAGAGTGAGCCATATATAGCTCCAACACCAACCTTTTAACATTGCTCTCTTATTATTTTTATATTTAACAATGGCTCTTCACCTTCTTATCATGCCAATAAGTTTTTCCCTATTCATAGCGCTGGCAGTGTTGCTATGCAATTTGATTTCTATCATGAGGTACTATGAATATTCTTTTCCATTTAATTTTCATGTAGACAAAGCACATCCTTACTTCATTGGCAAGTTTGTTACTGGTTTGGTCAAAATGAGATATAAATATGTTGTGCTCGTCATTGGCATAGTCACAACTAGTGTTCTTGATATTGATCTTTCGTCTATTTGGATTTGATGTAGATGAAATATGCCTCAAGATCATGGCTATGGATTCATATGCATAAGTACGTCCAATGTCATGTTTACAGTATGGAAACATGTTCAAATTATGTCGCCAAAGCCTTCTCTTATGGCTAAAAGGATTTCTTCTCATCTCGTCAAAGCCGTGTGTTATGGATAGCATTAAGTCTTTGGACATGGAAAAATGACTTATGTTATGGCTACGTTGAATTTTTATCATCTCGTAAAAGATTGATGCTGATGAATCAACATACCTGAAAATCTATTGTCTCCTCTGGCCACTGAACATCTACCGTCTCATCTGGCTACTGAAACTCTATCTTTTCGTCAGTCACTAAAAATCTATCATCTCGTCCAACCCATCATCTCGTCAACCTTATGTTATGGAATGCATTTTCTCTGCTTGCACTCATACAAATAATCTAAGGGGTCCGATTGTGTTTTTATATGCCGGCTTTGTATATATGTGTGCACATGTGATTAATTGATATTATGTTTGTTTCTATGTCATCTACATATGTGATTGCATCATTGTTACGTTTGTTTCTATGTCGTCTGCATATGTGATTGCATCATCATTACGTTTGTTTGTATGTCATCTATAGAACGGCATCAAAAACCGTCTCTAAGAACAATGTGATGTGGTTATTTATAACCTTCACGTCTTGATATGTTTCTTCAATTCATATTGTTTACAGGATAAAATTCACATCAAGCAGTGTGTATAGAGGCTCGAAGATATTCAAGCTGCTCAAAGATATTGAAGAATTTTCATCAATTCAATTGTATATATAGGGTTGTTAAAGACCCTTGAAAGGGCATTGTAAAATAGGAGTGATGTAGCTCCTTTGAACATTCTAAATGTATATTTTAAATATTTTAATATAGCGTGGCTATATATAGGACTGTGGGTTTTTCCCTTGAAACCCCAAGGGTTTTTTCATCCACAGTTAGGGACCTTCATTTGAGTGGGGGTGTTGAGCTATATATAGTATCTCTATATATAGCACCCTGGTCCTCTTTATATAAACGCATCTCATGTGATCAGTAGACACACTTTGGGGTTTGCACTTGGTGGTGTCATCTCTCTCTCTCATCTCCTTCATCTCGTGTTTCATCTCCGGTTCACAACATTAGCTCACATAGAAGATGAGAGAGTTTTATTAGTCTACAATATTGGATAAATTCATTGAGCTATATTGCAGCTTTTTTTTGTGTTATTTGCATTTCTTAAGTGTTTATTTTGTAAACTAACATATTGTATCTGTGTTATTTGTGTATCTGTAGCTGTGACAGACGAAGCCACATACTCTCCTAGTTTTAGTGTTCTTGTCATTTCGGTTGGCATGTCACTCAAGCAGATGGGTTCCTTTTTGACACAGTTCACACCAGAGAAGATTAATTATACACAGAACCTTTGGGCTGCTAGTTCCTCTAGACCTACTACGACCGTCCCTACGCCTAAGACTAGTGTGCCCTCTACACCGACCAGCCCCAAACCTGAATGGAATGTGCCCCCTACACCGCCGATTGGTTCATTTTTGAGACAACATAGGTGTCATTTTGGAGGTGGTGTTTGTTGTGGTAGCAGTTCTACAGATGAATCCACACCACTGAGAGAGCGTCCATCACTCTCTTTAGTAGATAGTTCACCGATTGGCACACCATGTACACCTTGGGGATCACATGATCATGATAGCAAAAGGTGTGCAAGAGCAGGGATGGGACTGTTGTGGCAGATAGGGTAGGAAGGCCACGTGATAAAGGATTCAATAGCTTTGTATGCTTCAGTTTGGCCACTATGTGATGGAGACTTGGGATAATCAAGATGAAGAAAGAAAGAATTACATCATCGAGTGCATTCACTGAGAGTACATGCTAGTAGAGGGGTATGATCTAGTCTTGAACGACTAGATTTTGAGCGTGGCAATTGCCACAATGTCACACCGTTGATTAGAGGCGAGAGACAGGTACAAGGAGGGTAGTCCAAAGCCATCATAGTTGGATACAAAGGAGGGGGTGGGGATTGCACGAGAGACACAAGACAATCCTGGGAGATTTCAACAGTAGAGAGATGCAGCCAGAGCAAGTCTGGAGTCTGCTAGAGCATCATATTTTGGGAGTGGAGGCTACAACACACTTGAGCATGAGTTTGTAAGTATTATATGTATGCTTTAAATGGTCAAAAATGTATATGTTATTGAAGATTTATCTAATGATTAAACCATAATTTTGCAAGAAGTTGCAGTGAGGCACCCTTCGACACGCCGAGATGAGAAGTATGGGTACAAGCATGGATTTTCGGCCCTTTTTGACCCAGTTTTGCAGGAGGAAGGAGAGGCCGTCAAGTGGGAGGCATTACCATGAGGGTGGCATCCTCCAACATGTTTTTTTTTATAGCTTTGGTCTTCTTCATACAATTGTACTAATTCACTCTGTACATGTATAGTTACACGCTTATGTTTATAGTTTTACGTTTTGTTTACGATTATGATTGTGGTATTCCAATCATGTTATGGTTATGGTTTTGAAATTATGGGATGGCACAGAGGTTATGGTTATGGTTTGGCAATGATGGTATGGTTATGATTTGGCAATCATGGTATGGTTATGGTTATGGTGATGGTATACATGCTAGAATAAGCCTTGGTATAGGTTTCAGTATAGAAAATTTACATATCAATGTGTATTAAAGTGCTTATTCCGGCGTACTTTTCATTGTGTATTTTGATGGTAAAATATTGGTGCATATACAACGACACAATATCGACGGCTATTTTGATAATTATTCCATTGCATTTTATTTTAAAAAGCTTTGAGTCTTCGGGTATCCGGGTTAATTTTTGCGCAACGTTTTGTATTGCTACATGTATGTATATATTTGAATTGGGTGTATGTGTGTGTGTATGTATGTGTGTTTGTGTGTGTGTGTGTGTGTGTGTGTGTGTGTGTGTGTGAGAGAGAGAGAGAGAGAGAGAGAGAGAGAGAGAGAGAGAGAGAGAGAGAGAGAGAGAGAGAGAGAGAGAGAGAGAGATCTGCCCAAAGGATATGGCTGATTTGAAAAGAAAACATGATTGTCAAATTGGTGCTATCTCATCTATTTATGACAATCTAGAAACGTCTACGAGAATAGAGATGACATAGGTACATTATACATCGATAGTTTAAGAGAGTGTTTTTATAATTGCATTAGGACCTTGCTCTTCTGATATAGATATTTGTTACATTTGTTATTATAAATAAAAACAATCCCAAGATACTATTGCAATAATTTCTATGTGACTGTGGAGACATGGAATCATATGGTTCATTTTATACAATGTTTAATACTCCTTTTGAACTTAAAGAAACTCTTATTTTTCACAAAGAATCTTTACAGGAGTACAACAAAGAGTTTGTTCAGTTGGTGGAGTCAAGAATGGTACTATATCTTGATGAAGAATATATTCACGCTGTAATTTTGGCTCAAAAGAATCCATCACAATCCTCTAGGCTTAGCAAAAAGTATTCTACCTTATCAAAAAATGTCAAACAAATCTTCCAAAATGTCCGAAGTGCAAACACAACTGTAGACTATTAAAGAAAAGTGTGGGGTTTATTGTGTTTTTGTTCTTAGCACTAGTTTGGTACCAAAAAGGACACTTTAGTGTCCTTTTTTTGCGAATTTAAATAAAATGGTACATGAAATCTAGAAAACATCTCAAGAAATGCTTTTACAAACTTATAAAATTTTATTCAATGTACTCATAGAAATTATAATCCCTCACTTTTGATCATAATCTCAATAGTAACTACACTAATGAAAAGAACCTATACAAAACAGCATTCAGTGTTTCATTAAAACTCGTACTCTAGCTTAAGAAAAAAATGAGCAGGGTGCATGCAATAATCCATGGTAACTACTTATATATGTGTTTGATATTTTTGCAATTGTCAAGTGACAAAAAAATCCATTGTGACTAGATTTAAATATAGAAAGTCATGTGGGTCAAATATGCAACGTTCACAAATTCAATTAACGATCACAAAGAACATTTAGTTCATCTAAATTTACAATGTCTTATGATGCATATATACTAGATCTATGACTTCATTACATAAGGTTATAATTTTTAATGGTTATGTAAGCCACATTTGGTGATTTACGGCGTATCCAAAAAACTGTGCATGTTGTAATTTTGAATTTTTATTTATCAAAGATAAGCCTTAAAATAAAGTCCACTTTTGGATTTTCCCATTCATCTCACTTATTTGTATACAAATACCTCATATGGAAACAATTGGGAGATTTATATACACACTTTCATTAGTTTTTCATAGCAATGCTTTTCTTGCAAGAAATTTTGCACTACAATTTTTTAAAATGAGCTTAAATTACAAAATTACTATAAGTTTGAACCCTTAAAAAATGCTTAGTTGATGAGTATTGACATATAGGTACATTATACACTTTAGGTTTTGTCCCATAACCTCATTATGTTAATGAAATAGGCCTTGAAAGACCAAAATTTACCTCTTTGTCAGCATTTTCAAGATTTTGGTCTTCTGATTATAGCAAAAATCTAGTCCCATAACCAAGTTATGAAGCTCAATTTCTTGCTATAATTAGTTTTTTCCTATCCATACACCCTAAAATCTATGCAAAATCTTACTTTGATGAGAAGTAATATTCAATTTATGAAAGTTTTGTTAAAACTGCACTAAATTTCTATGATTTTTTCATTTTAAAGCTTATCATTATAATCTTAATTTGGTATTAATTTTGGTAAAAGTAAAGTTTGGCTATGTTCTTCACCTCATAGTTGACCTAAGATATGAACATGACCTATGAATGTTATTTCTAAATTCACCAAATAATTATGACGAGTTGCTAGAAAAACAGGACACTTTAGTGTCTCAGGACATTTGAGTGTCCGATTACAGAACTAGTGTTAAGAGATAGTGATGATGAAGAAGCAAAAAGGGATGAAAGTAGCTCTAAATCAAGTGAAGTGATTAAAGATGAACAAGACAATGAAGGAGTTCCTAATGTAGAAAAAGAGCGGCAAGAAGTTAAGAGTCTTCAACTTTCTAGGATTCTAGAAAATAGTATTACGTCGGAGAAGTCCTTGTAGCCTACTCTTCAAGGAACATGTCACAGGAACAAAATAATAGAGATAGACAACAAAGACAGAGAAAGAGATCTTTATATTGATAGTGTTTTATACAACAGAGGAGCAATAAAATATATGTTATGGGCGCACTCCGTTGTACGGAGCTCGAATCTCCCGACCACCCACAAGCTTCAGTTCGCTTGCATGCAGCGTCTCACTCGCACTCGCACTCACACTCGCACTCGCACTCGCAGAAGAGGAGATCTGTGAATGATCCCCAAACGCACCACCCGTCGTGCTTTTATCTTTATTTTCCTCAAAAAGCCTGCGACTTCTCAAAATAGCCGCTTTTTAGGCGTTCAATCAACTCGATTTTCGCACCAAGTATACCCTGTGAGAATAAGATAAAAACGTGATCGCTAAGTGATCCGTAAATGTTAGATTTTTATCATGACACTTTGCACAAATCCTGTTTCACACATTGATTTCTGTATCGCCTATAAAATAGCCAAAAGAACATACTCGTTCAACCAATTCAACATGATAATCAAAGTAAAAAAACATAATCATGTACCTTCCTAGTCTCAATTACAATAGTCTATCATGAAGAAACAAATCCACTTCTTGGTTGCTAGCAGGGAGAGCTGTATGATGTTGTATGTCTGTCTGTCCCTGTGTATACTACACTGCTGCTGCCTTATGTTTGTTTTCATCATAACTTTTACAAACGAACTCAGAATAGAACAATCCAGGTACTCAAAACGACGAGAATAGGGCTGGACAAAATTGCAAAAAAACGTCCTTCTTTGGCTGAAAATGTAACTTTTAGATCGCGACTCCTAAAACCTCTATTTTTTGGTCTCTACTACTTTTTCAACTTATTTTAATCCTACCCATGCATTTTAAACTAAAATACATAAATATAAAACACTCATATTAATAAAAATCTCAATTTTATTGTTCATAGACAGACTATCTGTTATTCAATCTTTATCAAATACTTCTTTAGTGTATTATTTAGAAAAGAAATATATGTTCTCTCTTAATATCTCAAACTCATTCATATAAGCTCTATTTAATAGACTATTCAACAATCTTTCAAATCGTGCTAAGCGAAAGATATGCTCTACTACATTCTTTTCGACTTTAAGAACTTCAAAGATTACTCCTATTACATTCTCCCCTTATCAAAATTAACTCTGTCCTCAGAGTTAGAAAGAGAGGAAAATTCCCTTTGCAAAACACTAAGATCAACCCATAATGCATCCTCTATTGGATAGTTTTGCCACTTAACCAAAACTTCCACAATGTCTCTATTTCTAAGATGTTTAACACACTTATCTAGCACTAAGTCTGGTTCTACAGTCAATGTTCCGTTATCTTTCAATTTAGAGTTGTCATGTAAAACATGATGTACATTAGGAACATACTTTTTCAATAAACTCACATGGAATACAGGATGCACTTTAACATGAGAAGGCAATTCCAATTTGTAAGCTAATGAACCAATGCGCTTCAAAATTTTAAATGGCCCAGCAAATCGTGGAGACAATCTCTTATCCTTTCCAAGAATCAAATGAGACTTCTCGGGAATAACCTTTAAGAAAACCATGTCACCAGTTTCATACTCCACAACATGATGTTTCTTGTCATAATACAATTTATGTCTCTTTTGAGATTCTCTAATATTCCCCCTGATTTTGGCCAACTCGCTATCCATTTTCTCAAGCATCTCACGTGACAGTTCTACCTTATTCCTCGAGTTAAGAAAATTAATAGGTGTGGGACAGTTATAGCCATACATTGCGTCAAACGGAGTCATCCTAATAGATGAATGATATAAACTGTTATATGCCAATTCAACCAAAGGCAGATATTCATTCCAATTAGATTTGTTTTCATTGACATACATTCATAACATATCTTCTAAAATATGATTCACTCTCTCCGTTTCCCCATCTGTTTGAGGATGAAAAGCAGTAGACATGCATAACTGGGTACCTATAGAGTCAAAAGTCGCTCTCTAGAAATGAGAAGTGCACTTAGAATCTCTGTCAGACACTATACTCTTGGGCATGCCATGCAAACAAAATATCTCTTTCACAAACAAGCGTGCAATGGTCAATGCAGTATCAATTATTTTTACAGGAAAGAAGTGAGCTTGTTTTGTGAGTCTATCTACCACCACAACTAGTATGGGGCAGTTAGCTAATGGTTGATTTAATGTAAAATGTATATGTTTTTGCAATAGATTACGTCTATATTGTTTTTTTTAAAAAAATCCTAAATTCAATAGTTTATGTTTATTAGAAAAACTTTGGTTGTGTATCTTTAGTGCAGCTCTTAGAGTACTTGAGAGAGAGAGAGAGAGAGAGAGAGAGAGAGAGAGAGAGAGAGAGAGAGAGAGAGTTGGAAAGAGATAACAACCCTTTAAATTATAAAAGATCTCTTTTTTTTAGGTAATAGTATTTATTAAAAGAAGAAGGATTTCCGGAAAAAATATTGTATCCATTTGGAGTAATCAATCTAAATTTCTTGATATAAAGTGTTTCTAAGTGATTTGCTTTGTCCTTTATTTTTGTTGAATCTATAATTTCAATCGTGAACTTTTTGTTGAACGGCTTGTATCTGCTAATGTCAGTTATCATCAATTTAGTAGGTTGTTTTTTATGTTGTAAAATCCTTCTTTTTAGATTAGTCGTTTGTCCAATATATATTTTTTTATTTATTATACATTGTAATTTATAACTAAAAATCTTACTTTTATTTTCTGGAGTTGTTGATTTTTGGGGAGACTTTGTTTCTGTAAAAAAAAACAATTGTATTCTTTTAAAATGATTCTGTATAAACTTTTATGAGTTTTAGTATAAATATATAAGGTATTTAAAATATATTTAAATTTTTTAAAATATAGATTGTTATTTTAAAGTAAACAATGGATTCACATTTGGGTGGAGAGAGAGAGAGAGAGATGTGAGAATGCATTATCTGACTATGTTGATAATTTATTTAAAATATTATTTAACATGTTGGTATTTGAGTAAAATGTGAATTTTTGAAGTAATAATTGTACCTTGACTGGTGGATGGAATATCTATAGGTATTGAAGTTGATTGCAAAGATGATTCTCCTTTATTAGCTATATCCATATCTATAAACAATGGTATGTAATTTTTTATTTAGTTTGAAGAATATAATCATTTATAAATAGAGAAGAAATTATGATTTTATACCATTGCTTTGATTCATAGTAATGAAGAAGTTGCAAGTAGTGCCATATTGTCTTCATGCAAATTCCATATCTAGTGATGATGTAATGCTCTCCAAAGTGATTGGATCTTGTTTGTTTTTTACGTTGTATAGTTGCTTATACTCTTTTAGAATGATTGAAGCTAGTCTATTATCAAGAGTTTTCAAAGAGTCTAATGGAATGTTGTAGCCAAACTGCAATAAGTTCATAGCATACGTTGAAATTCCATTCGTGTGTTTATCTAGTAAAGCTTGAGCTTCGTATCGCTCAAGCATTATATCTTCATTTGGTAAATCTTCTTTGAATATCTTAAGAATTCGTATTGTTAGACCTGCAAAGTAATTGTATTTGAATTAATTATATTTCAAATTATGAATAATAGAAGTAGTTTTTTTAAAACATAAGCTGAATTATTTACCATCTACAGGGAGTTCTTTAGTAGTATGTGTTTTTTTCCATGTTTGAAACATATTGTCGGCTGCGTCCATATATTGTTTTAGCTCATCATAAGATGGCCAGCCATAAATGTAATTTATTGGATCACGTCCCGAGATATTTGCATATTTAAGTTGTTTGATTCTTAAGAAGAAGTTTTCTCTGTGTTGCCTTTTTTATTTTCGTTGCTCTTCTTGTTCTTTTTCTTGTAGGTCTATTGTGGGTTTTGGTTTAGCTTTGATAGAATTGAATACCTAATATATTTTAACACAATTTATACATTTAAGGTTATAAATATTGAAGTATGTGATTAGAGATAAAACCTTACCTCCATATTGTTTAGCTTTCAATCTGAAAAATATAAAAATGAATTTATTAATAGTTTTTTTATATCAATCTAGTAATAAATTATAGCATTTTAAGTTTGATATAAAATAATTAGTCATACGTTACCTTTGTTTTAATCTTTGGAGTATACTTTTGTAAGTCAATAATCTTCATATATATAGTGGTTTATTACTTGTATTTAGAAATCGTCGATTGTTATTGAATTCAATATTTTTATGTTCTTTCGATTAGTCGATCGAGACAACATGACATATAACATTCTAGGAGAAAAACATTTTCGAATTATTAACAATGACTTACCAAAGATAGTACATCCCTGGGATTTATGTCGAGTCATTGCATATGCTAGTGTTAGTGGAAAAGATGTTTTATGATACCATGTTCCATTGTATGTTTTTTTTTTATATTTAGATCTTTTAATAGTTACATTTTGTTGTGTATGATTTACACGTATTATAAGTTTTGTTATAATAGATGTTATATTGTTATATTTAATATCTATGTCTGTCCCAAAAGTTCCATTAGCTATACCTATTGCTAGATCTATGTTTTGTGTAAACATTACTAATGCCCTATTGCTACTTTGGATAGGGTATGAAATTCTGTATCATTTATTCAATGTTGTAGTTATGGTATATGATGTGCTGTTGTACAAATATCTATATTGAATATATTGGAATGGTTGAATATCTTTAATAATATGAGGTCATTATAGTATATGATATCTTTATTATGTGTACATAATATAGTTGTGTCTTTATCTATATATTGTTCTAAATCTTTCTCCTGTATAAATGTATCTTTTAAGTATTTATCTATTTGTGATTTAGATGGTTTACTGTGTCTGACTATATTTAAGAATTCAATGAGGTCCGGATCTGAACAATGACGGATTGAGGTATATAATGTGTGGTGTATAGCTAATTTCCAAAATGTAGAATTTGTTATTACACATTTTTGGCATATCAAGTCTTTATTTTTACAATTACATATTGTAGGCAATTGCGCTATATCTCCAAATAGAAGTAGTTTTCTAGTGTTAAATATTTCTAACATAGATAAATTACAAGCTTTTGAAATTTGGAGTATAACTGTATGTAATATTTGTGATGTCATCATTGAGATTTCATCACTTATAATTACATCAGAAGATCTTATTTTAATTGAACGAATATCATTTGGTTCTAAATTAGAACGAAATAATTGATTTTTATTAGGTAAACAAAAAAAATAATGTGAAGTACGTGCTGATCGACAAAGTCTTGTAGCTGCTACTCCTGTGGTTGATGTAAGGAGGACTCCTATGTTTTTGGTTATACATTTAAATGTGATATATTGAATTAGAAACGTTTTCCAAGATCCAGGTGTTCCATTGATTATATGTAACCCACCCGATTTTTCAAAAATTTTATTGTATATTAGTTCTTGCTCTTTAGTCAAAGTTGTATTTTCTATGTGTTTAAGCTCTTGTAGATGTATTATTGGATCATATTGATTCTCTCCTACAATTTTAATATTGGTGTGTTTTTCTATAAAATCATTTGATGTTAAATGTTCTTCTAAATTATGTATGGGATTCATTTGAAGTATTTGATTTGTAATTTGTTGTCTAGATTCATCGATTAATAGATGTAATTGAGAATAATTTCCAACTAGATTCTCTATGTCTTGTTCATTCTTTATTATTTGTCGTATTTGACATTCTAAAAAGTAATATTTTTTTGTGTTGTTAATTGAGATTAATTCTTTTTCATTACGAAAATGTATATGTTTTAATAGAATAGTAAAAAAAAAACCTTCCATTTGATGGACAGGGTGAAAATCGGTAAATCTTACTAATTGTTTATACTCTTCTATTTCATTTCCAAATAAATCATGCATTTTACATATCTTCTTTGTTGTATGCTTGAGTATTTTGTTAATTCTATAGTGACGAAAGTATGAATAAAACGTTAAGCTTTCCAATTCTAATGGTCTTGCTGTATATAGATCAATTGGATGTAGTATAGAGGTTTACAAATTTTGTATATATTTTTGTCTTTTTTTAGGAGGTGAACAATCTATATAAGTTACCTTTTCTGATTTTTTTATGATTGGTATCTCTAAACACACCATGGCTACTTCAGTTGCTGATATTGGTTTTGCTAATACATAAGAAGATATTAGTTTGAGTTTTGTATCATCAATATTATTTAATCCTAATGTTTTTACTGTTTCTAAATCGATATCTATTTTTCCTGTAGGTTCTGATTTCAATGCATATTTTAGTAAGTGATATGATAATCCTGTATTGGTTACTTTTTGAATATTCATATGGGCTTGCCATAACAATAATACTCCTGTATGATAAGGGACCACATTTCTGTGTTCTAATGTTGGTCTATAATAAAGCCATCGTTAAGTTTGTTCATGAATAATTGGCTTAGGATTACTTTGAATATCGTATGGAAATCCATATTTACATTTGATTTTTTTATTTTGTAATTCTATTTTACAAGATTCTCTACAATTATGTATTTGTTTTTTGATAACTAAGTTATGCAATTTATATTCAATTGATGTTGGATCAAATTTATTTATTGTATGTAAATAAGGTATATGGCTGTCTATCTCTAAAGATATTCGATCGATATCATTTGAATCTACCCATAGCATTATATGTGCATGTGGTGAACCTCTATTTTGTATCTCATATCGTATTAGATAGTGGTTGATGGTACCTAATAATCCATTAGGAATAAATATGTATTTGTTTAGAAATGTATGTAATCGTTTGTGAAAAATCATCATGCACTCGGATGGACAATCTGTTCAATTGAGTTTTAAGTCTATCTTTTGGATAATTTTTTCTAAATCCTCTATTTCTACCCATCTACTAGAGGATACTTCCTCACAAGTTAGGGTTAAGAAGAAGTTAGGTAAACCAAATGACTCTACCATGCATAATAAATCTTTTAAATTCTTACGATACCATGATGGAGAGCCTGGAATTGAATAAGAGATATTGTGTTTTATGATATAACGTATGGTATCTAGCTCACATGCATGTGGATTTTTTAGTTTGAATTTATCTATATCTGATTGTAGCATTGTTAAATTTGTTGAATTTGCTATTATCAAATCTTGACGTAGTTGGTACATCATCAATAAGTATGGCTTGTATAAAGTGAATATTGAGAAGAATGAGGCTATTCTCATTTTTAGATATGTATGAAATTTTAAAGCTCCATCATGAGCTCCATATCCTAATGGAAAAAGAAATGGAAATAGGGCTTTCTCTATTGTAATATCTTCTAAATTAGATACTCCATCTAAACTTGCATATAAGTTAATGATTTTTTTTTAATTTAATCTTTCATACATAACCCCACCATGAGATAACTTACCTATTTTGTATTGTGATTTTAGTTGTGTGTTGTTTACTTGATCTAAGATACCTAGATAATTGTATTGTGTGCTACTATCATTAAGTCATAAGGAGAAGATGATGCATGTTTGTTTAGTAAAGTAGTAATTTCATTAGAAAGAATTATAGGAATTGCTAAAGTTTTTTGTGGTTGTTCATATATAGTATAGAATTTTTTTACTAATGGATTATTTTTTACTAAAAAGAGCAATAATGTGTTTATGTCATGTGAGTTTTTTGTTAGAATATTTAATAAATCATTACTATTTTGATATGAAAATACAGGATTATCTAATAATGATCTTTGTTCTATATTACCTATGGCTATAGATGTTATCTTTTTACTGATATGTAAAGAGATATCTAAATTAGATAGCATTTGTACTTCATGTACGTTCATTGTTAGTATTTTTTTTATATAAGTCAGGTGATAAGTTACCCAATATTTTCCTCTAATGTTGTTTTGAAAACATTTGGAGCAGTTATAAATTTATATATTGTCTTGTTTGTTATTTTGAAATGATGTTAGATATAGATTAGAAACTTCATATCCTCGTAAATAGGTATTTGTTTTTTCTATATATTTTAAGTTTTGTTTTTCATACTTAAAAAACAAGTTTCCACAATTGAAACAATATTTATATGATTTGATTGAATTAGAACAAACATTTACCCATGAATCAAAATCTAAATTAAAAATGTCAAAAGTTGGAAGTAAGTTTGTTTTTCTACGTAAATGTCTTATAATCTTGGTATGCTTTGCTTTTTTATTTTAGTTTGGATGCTTTCTTCGTGGGTAATAGTTTTTTTGTTTTCATCTTCAATTACGTATTGTTTATTATTATTTTGTATATTTGGTGACCTTAAGATTTCATAATATTTATATCGATATGTATATTATTTGTATTGAGCTTAGACTAATATTCTAATTTGGAAAGAAAATCTTTTTGATCTTATTGTGGTTATCAAAATATTAAGATTAAAATCTGTTTTTATATGTGTGTTTAAAATATTCTTAAATATGACATACCTTGTGTTATAGTCAAATGTTAAGTTGCTTTGTAGATGTTGAAGAGCTTCTTGTAAACTAGCAAATGGTAAAACTTAAGAAGTTAGAATATAGAGTTATATATAATTTGATGCTAACGCAGCCAACCAATCCATTCCCAAAATTACATCGCGTTCACCCATGCCAATAACATAAAATTCTCCCGAATGTTTCTCTTTGTTCCGCAAAAAATGTGAGTTTTGAATATGACCCTGTGTATAATGTTTCTTCCCGTTGGCCAATTCTATAGGTCTCCTAATGTGGGAATCAGAATTTCAATTTCAGAGTCTGCGCAAGCTTGTTAGACATAAAACAATGCGTACTACCCGAATCAATGAGAAAATTCAGAATTTCAGTTCCTATCTTACCCCGAATTCTTATAATGGATGCCCTTCAATGATGAACAGACGTTGTCATACATTTCATAGGAATTTCAGAGCACTTACCTTCCTCGCTCGCTTCCTCAATCGTGGTGTCCCTATCCAGTAGAGGATGCATCATGGGTTGATCTTAGTGTTTTGCAAAGAGAATTTCCCTTCTTCCAACTCTGAGGACAGAGTTAATTTTGAAAAGGGGAGATGGTAACACGACTTGATTTTGAGGTGTTTTAGCAAATTTTTTTTTTTAAAAGGAAGTTTTGGTCGTTTTCAAGTTAGTCCACTGTGTAGAAGGATGTGTGGATTGTTTTCGTCCAATAAAATTTTTTGATCCAGAAGGCACTTTCTGGGGCATTTTCGAAGGTGTAACGTGAGATTTTGAAAAAGTGATGTATGAAGCGATTAAAGCCTACGTTATAAGGAACAACTTTGGTTCTTTGAGTCTTTAGATATTTCGATGTTTTGATGCGCGTTGAGGGCCAAAGATTAAGGAAAAAGTAGGATTTTCTATTTTTGCATCGTTTTTGTAGAAAATGTTGTTTTGCAGGTTGATTTTCAGCAAATCAGAGCAGGCTATGGAAATTTTCCATCACATAGCCGTCGAAGAGCGCAGCGAGGGCAACAAGATTGTTTGAGACGGACTTGGGCTGTTTTGGCTCCGTTTGGGAGTTACGTTCAGTTAAAGACAACTAAAAAAGTTTCAAAAATCTAACCTTTACGGATCGCTTCGCGATCACGTTTTTACCTTGTTCTCGCAGGTATACTTGGCGTGCAAGTCGAGTCGACTGAACACCAAAAATAGAAAAGCGGCTATTTTGAGAGGTCGTATGCTTTTGGAGGAAAAATTAGAATAGAAGGACGGGTGGTGCGTTTTGGGGATCATTCACTGATCTCTCTTCTGCGAGTGCGAGTGCGAGTGCGAGTGAGAGGCTGCATGCAAGCGAATTGAAGCTCGGGGGTGGTCGGGAGGTTTCGAGCTCCATACAACGGAGTGCGCCCATATATTTTGCTCCTCTGTTGTATCAAACACTATCAATACAAAGATTTCTTCCTCTGTTTTGCTGTCTATCTCTATTACTCTGTTCCTGTGACAATTGGTATGAGAGCGAGTGCGAGTGCGAGTGAGACGCTGCATGCAAGCGAACTGAAGCTCGGGGGTGGTCGGGAGGTTCGAGCTCCGTACAACGGAGTGCACCCATACCATTTATTTTATTTCTCCTCTGTTGTATCAAACACTATCAATAGAAAGATCTATTTCTCTGTCTTTGCTGTCTATATCTATTATTCTGTTCCTGTGACAGAACATTTCCCTTGCCTATTCTACCATTCTTTCCTCTTGGTCATGGAGAATATATAATTCTTTTAGATATCCAAAGGTCATTTGGCTTACAAGAGGATGAATTGTATAATATTTTGGCATAACACTTGAGCTATAATGTTGGGACCAATGAAGATCTAGCTAGCTAGATACAAAGAATTTGTAGAAAAATATCCTCTTTTAAGCAAGTTGGATTTTTTCTTTGAGCCTCATAAAGCATTGAAGATTTGTTTCAACTTTCAATGAAGCTCTTCAATATAAATAGCCTACCGAAGAAGAGTTTCTCAATGCACAAGAGAATATAACGGATTCTCATCCTTCAGAAGCGGATTGTGAAAATGAAGATGAACAAGATAAAGATGTACCAATCATTCAAGAGCCAGCTCTCAAAATACAAAATGTTGGTTTGATAAATCTTTGGAACGACAATCAACTTGTGTCAGATGACAATATTACGGTAAGCACTTTATTTGTATAAGCTAAAGTTTTTTTCTTCTTTCATTGTTTCTAATGATTAATTGATTTTATATGTTTGTAGATTCCACCACCAAAAGATGAGTTCTGAAGACGGTCATCTAGAGTTGTTGATCTTACCAACGATGGTGATGTGAAGCCTACATTAAGTACCTTTCTTGTCCTGATTTAGTTATTTGTCACGTGAAGTAATCCTTTGATGGCTATATACCTCTCTTCGTATACAACACATTGTCAAAGTGTCTTGGTGGCTATGCTCTTCATTCAAATGCTACCAAAGTAAGCCTTTTGGAGAAAGAGTGTGTATCAATGATTTTTGGATATGGTCATGCAATGCAAGGATCACTTGGAGGAAGTTATTTAGCATATACTGGATATGATCTTGCAAAGGGAATTAAACATTATAGAGAGATTTCTCCTTCTAGAAAATGATTTTTACTTTGACACGATGATTTGACGAAGGTTGAATACAAAGAGGACACTTAAAGTTTAAGTCAAGAAGATATTGAAGACATTGAAGATATCATTTGGAATAGATTGGTACTAAGTATACACTTTTATAGAATGTGTTTTGGATATTGAGGTAGAATCCAAACTTTTTTATCCCTCACTCTCTTAGATCTCCATTGATGTAAGGTTGCTTCTGCAATAGAATCCTTCCAGCTTTGTCATCTTTGAATTTGTTTGGATATCTTGATTGCAAGAGCTTGTTTTTTGTTTGTAGAACTTCTCTTCTCCCTTATTCATAGCAAGACTCTTCTATAGAAAAAATACTTCATTAAAGTTGTTTGCTCTTTTCATTGCTCTGCCATGCTGAGTGTGTCAAAAGTATGCTCCATGGGCTTGATAATGGTATTTTTCCATTGCTTGAGTGGACCATACGGCAGGACATCCATATTGCTTTGTGAACCAGGGCATATGATTGTGTAAAATATGTTGTATGTCATAAAAATTATATTTATACAAATCAAATAGGTTAGAAGAAGAAAAGTATGAATTACCATGTACTGGGTAATGCTTTGATAACTCCATGCACCTTGCATACTTTTACCAAAATCTTGATGCGATAGCTTTAATTTCATATTGTCATTGTCTATCCATCCTTTCTTGTCAAGTAAGAAGAAAACCTCATAAAGAGCCTTTCAATTATCAACATGGTCTTTAATAGCATTATGAAGCTTTTTCCACTTCTCATACTTTACCGTTGATCAATTATGACTCTTGTTGATTTTTCCCAGTTAACCATGAAATGACAAAAACTTGCAAGATTTCACACCTCCAAGTGAAGGTTTTTCTGGAACTTCATGTGATTTTGTTCAATGCTTTTGACAAGAAATTATGTTTACTTTACCTTCGTGGAGCCCCATATCTGATAGTATTTACTCTATTTTTTCAATTGCTTTTCTTGATTGAGTCTTTGGCTTCAACTTCCATGGATATTCAATGTATAAATATACAAACTTCTCAAGAATCCTGACAATGCATAAAAAATACATATATGGACATGTGAAAGTGGAATATCAAGAATGGTGCGAAAGTTAGGATCATCATCAGCTCTAGAGGGTTTTTGGTTGTGCTACTTCAAGCTCATAGAATGATCTTCGCTCATACAATATAGACAAGGTGATTTAGAGATACCACCTTTTGCAATGTTATACATGCACTTGAGTGTCTTGAGATCACCAACAAGATACCACTGTACTTGGAAGCTTCCAATATCTTCAACATGAAGAATTTCTCCTTTTTTTGTCTACAAATAACATTAGGAATTTTTGTTTGGTGAAATGTCCAGTAAAAATTGTCATGATCTTCTTTGTCAGCCTGCATAAATGAATTTTTGTTATTAACATTACTTGATACATTAACTAGAAAAAGCTTAAAAGTTTTTATACCTCAAAAGCTCCTAGCCACCATATATCATTCTCTAATTGTACATTGAGGATATCATTGTTGTTTACAAGATTTTGTGCTACTTCTTGAAGTTATCTATTCATCAGGATTATGGTGACTTGTTCTGTCGTTTTTTTCTTCAGTATCTCACATTCATACAGCTAAAGCACAAAGATTAGTTTGCCTTGTACCTCCTCATGTGTCATGTTATAAAATTTGACCATTTGCTTCTGAATATTTTGCAAATTGATAGAAAATACTAGACTATTCATTAAAGTGTACCACTCGTCCCACATTTCTAGTTTTTTGGTTGATGAAATATGAATCACCCAAGTATTGTGAAACTTCATTGTTGAGACCTTGTCGTGCTTGACATACATGAGTTGGTATAGGTAAGACAAAAGATGAGACCTTCTTATCTTTGAGCTGGATCTTTACTAATTTAAAGATACTTAAATATACATTTTGACTGATGCCACAATTATCTATGACACTTTGAACATCTAAAGTATCAATGGTTGTGCTTTGTAGAAAATCATTGATTATATCGTGCTTTATCTTCTTGAACTTTGAGGCATCCAAAATCTCTTTTGTAACATTAGGTGAAATCAAAGAGGAACATGAAGATTTGACCATTTGAGGATCAATATTTTCCTTTTCAAGGTGAACCATGCCTCTGCAAAAACTCCTTTTTGATAAGCTAATAATCAATACTTTGTTACAACAAGAATATGTACTAAAAAAATATATTATTGCTCAAATCCTGTGCTCAAGACCTCCACTCCCAACTTTAAGGGTTTCAATGTTGAAAACACTTCTGCATTGTTGACAAAGACCAAGTGAAGTGTTTTTTATCGTTGTCCTTCTCACCTCCTTTTCAATCTTAGCAATGGTTTCTTTGGAGGATAATATTTTCTTCTTCAAAAGGGTTTGTTCTTGCAAAAGATTAGTGTTTTGCATCGATAAATTGAACATAAATGCTTGTTGTTGCTTCAATATCTCTAGATTTATCATTGCTTGTTCTATATTGCCCATCACCTAGTTATTGCAATTACCCAAGAGACCATGAGAGCCATACCCAACAAAATGTAATAGAAATGTAAGAATATTAAACGAAGGAGTAGACAAAGCAAGCACATCCATAGGATAAAGTGTTCCATCACACCAAAGATGAAGATATTTGTGATCTATTCCTTTTTTGAATGGGCTCATAATTTGTGTCTATGTCTATTTGAGATGATATTTATGCTTAAAGAGTAAAGAAGATTGGTTGTTAGATAGTGCATTCTCCATACTCAGGGATTGTTTAGAAAAATGGTTGATCTTTGTAAAAGTTTCTCAAAGAAAGAGATTGGTGCTGCCGCCAATTTTCTTAGCTCAAATGACTTTGAACTTCCCCTCTCTTATTTTACGTCTCTTTAGATCTTATAAGGTCCTTTAACGCACAAACTTTTAGCAAAATCTTAATCATTGCAGCACATATTCTTTGTTTTACCTTATTGGTAGATTTCCTCTATAACTTCAAAATACTTTTGAGCTAAAAGAATTGCACAAAAATTTGATATGGTGGAAACTCGAACAAGGCCCAAACAAGACCCCAAAATATTTATAATGAAACAATAAGTATTCATAACCCTAACACTATATTGTTTGGAGTCCACCCAAACCTATGTCTTCTCTCTTCTTCTCACTTCTCCATCTTTATACACAAACACTCTCACACATGCACTTCATCTCGTATCAGAGCTCAGCGATTAGGAGCACCGTTAGATCTTAGAAGGGAAGTAGATAAAGAAGCAGTAAAAATTGTAGTAAATTTTTGCAGATCTATTATGGCCTATTAGAACTTATTCATTCTTGATAGATTTTCTGTCCTCTTCAACTTTGGAGCACAAAGTTCTTTCAAAATCTTCACTAATTTTGAAATACGTCCCTTGGACTACCTGTACATCGTGAAGTACACGCTATAAATTTTTACAAATCTATTTTGACCTATAGAAATAGCTCATTTCATGTCCATTTCTGCAATTCCCAGCTACTTTTGTGTGGTTTACAGCCTTGCAAAAAAATAAAATAGCAAGTTTTGCACGGTTTGAGAGATATTCATTTCAGACAATAGAGTGGTCTACCTTCATCGGTTCTCTTGCATACAAGTTTTTCATTGTAGACTCTTTTTGCAATTTTTGTCACATATATATTTGATGAAATATCTCGAGGGTTTGTTAAATCAGACAAACCGCCATAGCCGTTAGAGAAAAGGGTTTCTATGGTTGATGTAAGATCTTATGCGGTTTATGTATTGTGATGGAAATATGCAAAGCCTATCGTTGAAGGTCGTGGTAAGGTTTTATTGATCTGGGTGACTCTCAAATGTGGATATCCCTTTGATAATATAGGTTTTGAAGCGATCCCTTCACATCCCCATGGTTTTGGCATCAACATAGGATGTATGTTTATGCATTCGATGACCCGCCATTGTTGTCATATTTATGCGTATGCATTTGACAGTGTTGAGTTGGTCAGAGACACTCTTCTAGAGTTGGAGAGAGTGATAATGAAAACTCTTTGAGATTATATCTTACCAGTTTCACCACTTTGATCAACATTTCAGTCATTGTACACATATGTTTTGGGTTCATAAGTCAGTTTTGCAGAGGAGACTCTGTCCAAAATTTCTAGGTTTTCTATCATCTTCTTTAGTGCAGGGGCTCTATCACTTTGGTTCCTTGTTGAGTGATGGCTTCATCATTGACACTGAGAACTCTTTGTTCAACATTGATGTTAGTAGCAGCTAACATAGGCTACACCAAATATGCATCAGGCAGGAGATATGCTATGGATGTCACAAAATTTCCATTCACTTTGTATAAGTCTTGGGCTCACTTGGAGCTCCAAAGTTGTATATGGTAGTTAGAGGGCTCAAGCTTAAACCCATAGCAGAAGGGATTGTGGTGAAAGCCTTTAAAAGGAAGCCTTTATGCAAGGAGGCTTCATTCTTGAGAATCCACTTTTGAGAGCTCTCTCTCTATTGAGTGTTCACTCTATGGCCTAGCCTTGAGCTTAATGTCCATGCTTAAGAGGCTAGTTCTAATCCATTAGTAATTAGAGTAAGCTCTTCTTGATTAACCCTATTCCTATTTTCTCATTAGTCTACTTCTTCTCTACATTTCATTATGTCATGAAGTAGTATTACACTCTCATTATTCTAGATTTGAGAACCACTCCTATTCTTCTATAAGCATTCCATTTGTGATATTTAGCATCACTAATTAAGTTGATTAATTTGGGTCTCAATCTTGTAATTAGTGTGTGTGCCCTATTGTTTTCTTGTGTGTAGATATATTTTATGAAACTCTAGCACCATACACCTCGTGTGTGTAGCTATTGATGAAGTGGCGTGATTGACATGTGGTGATTGGAGAGGACAACACCAATGTAATTAGTGTGTGCTTATCATTAGTGTGCTTGGGGTTTCTAGTCCATGGTAATTCGGACTTCGGTGGGCTTTATGTGTGTAGGAGTTGATTAACTAGTGATTACAGTATGATTAGAGTTAGTCTTTGCATGGCTAATCTCTGCTTGCATTGGAGTGGTGATCTCTTGAATCCTCTATTTCTATTCATCCGATGCTAGTGCTTCCATGTCCTAGCCGGGTTGCCGATCCAGGGATTTGATAATTTTGTGTGGGTTACAATTAGGTCGTGCTACAATGCCTCCCAGCATTTGGCGTTGTTGACGGGGATCGATAACCTAAGCTAGTGAGTATAGGATGTTTAGAATAGAGTAATTTCACTACTAATTGCGTTGGTTTTTAAGTGAATGTAACTCAGTTTTGGGTTTGATTTGAGGTTGTTGTGCAAGTAATTGATGCTCATTTTGAGTTATGAATGCCCAAAACCCCCAATTTCACTAATTTCATACTAACCCTTGCTAATTTTGCTTCATTTCCATGCTAATTGTACTAATTTCTTGTTATTTTTTGACTAGCTTTACTAACCTAACTGCTAACATTGAAGTGTACTGTATGATTCATCCCCTTATAAGAGGTGGAATCATCACTCTAATCAAGTTAATTGTGCTAATTTATGCTTAGTTTGATGATTTGAGTGTTTGATTTTTGACCTACAATGGTCAATTTTAGAGCCAATTTGGCGGTGCACACACTTATGTGTGCAATGATGCGTCTTAGCGTGGAGTAAAGGAATATCTTGGAGAGTGATTATAATGTAAGTGCACTCACTTGCTTATGTCCATTCTTGATTTATTAAAGTGGTTCAATGTGTGCTAATTATTCCTAAAATTAGATGTGTAACTCAGTTGTCCTACACTTTACACCTAATTTGATTCACTTGGAATGAAATTGAAGGTCAAATCTTGACTAATAAAATTTGTGTTTATCAAAATAATGCTTAATTCTCATCAAGAATTCATGTGTGTGCATAAAAATCATTGTGTGTGTAATGCACTAACGAGAGAAAAAAACTGTCAAAAATTTCAAGTGTGTGTGCACCTAATCTTGAGTGTGTGAATGCATATAAAGTGATGAAATTCATGATACATGAGTAATCAATCATGTAATTGATGTGTATGCTAGGCTAATTCAACCATTGGATAAGCGTAATTGCCAAAAAAATGGGCAAAAATTGAGTGTGTGTGCCTATCCAAGACCACTTGATTTTCAATGATTGATGGTGAAATAGGGCACCTAAATGATTTTTTATTTTGAAATGATCATGAAAAGTGTGTGAAATCATTAGGTGTAAGCCTAAATGCATTGCCAATTGAGCCAAATTTGATCATTTGTGCTTAAATTTTCAGTGTGTGCATTGCTTGATTGGAAAAAAATAGTGTTAATTTTTTAGAAATTGAGCATTCATGCATTCAATTATGCTTGATCGAGCTTGCAATTTGGCCATTACAATGAGGAATTTATGGAGTTTTTGCATATAATTTTGGTCTAAATTTGGTTGTGTGTGCCTACTCAACGGAATTTGGTATTCAAATTGGGATGAATAATTGGTAGCGATTACCAATTACGATGATTATTACACCTAAGAGATCAGTGTATGTGAGATTGATTGACTTTGGATAATTCAATTGGTACTCAATCGAAGATGATTTATGTGCATTACCTTTGTGATCACTGTGCCAATTTGATTGAAAATGGTAAAATTTTTGCTGATTTGTGAATTTGTAAGTGCCATAATCAAGCGTGCGTAGCCACACAAGCCGTAAATGACAAATCCAAATGGGGTTTGAATGATTTTGATATTAGATATGAGTAATTTTGCAATGATTGAATATCAAATTGGATTGGGTAAAGGTGAGGAGTGTTCATCCATTAAGTGTGTGCATCTCCCAACATTGTGAATTGATTCAATTTTATTTCAAATTTGGGAAGTTTCTTGTGCATGAATTGATTGACTTGAACTTTCATGTGTGCAATCCTGTTACCATTCAAAGGAATTTATTCTTTTACGATTATTTGATCATGCTCAAAAATTGGGATCAATTCCCTTAGAGAAAGTTTTGATATAATGTTTTTTGTACTGCTAAATCATGGTATTGAAACCTGCTGTCTGCAGCCTACCGGTCAAGGGTGCCTTTTTTTCCATGCTTTTCTATTGTTTTTGATGCACGCTTGGACTCAATCGGCATCTCACAAACACACTCAAATTAAAACACATGCATTTAGTGTGGGAACATCCCCTTAATAAGATTTTAAATCAATCCCTAATAAATCTAAATGGTGAAGGATCGCAGATACCTTTTGGCCACTTGTCTGGCATGATACATGAGGGACCCTTGGACGCATGCTAATGGGACCCTCCTACCTTCAAGATGCAACAACTCAATGGTTTGGCACATCTAGCTTTCCAATTGATACACACACACTTTTAATTTAACGTGAGGTGAACAACGCATGAGCCTGCGCTGGCTTGAATTTGGTGCACCTTGTTCAATTGCACAAATCCTACTCACCCACTTGTTGTAGACCCCTCCATTTGTGTTGGTTTTCACCACACACACATTGTTGTTTTTTGAAGCTGCCTGAGGCCACGTTTGGCTTGACATATACACACACGATCCCCCCCTTGACACTTGCAACACACACACTGCTGATTATGCCGCCTTGGTGCTCGCAACACACACACACATGCATGACCTGCGTCTAGAACCTGGCTTGTAACTACTACCTTGGTCTCTGGACAGTAGACCCCAACCACACACACATGCTCCCAAGTCCTTTCTCTAACTATCTCTCTTCCCCATCTCCCCTCATTGGGCCCTCAAGCTCGTCGAGTTGTTCTGCACAACTGCAGCCCGTCAGTGCCGCCACCTCAAAACAAAAACAAACCATTAAAAAGAAAAGAAAATAAAAAACTAGTTAAGGTTGGATTCCCGCCCCATGGCTTGGCTCGAAAGGGAGTATAGAAATGTGAACACTCAGTATGTGTATTGTGTTAATATAGATAATTTCTTTTATCGGAGATTGTATCTTTGACTTATGGTGATTCATAGCGCCCTAGTGCATTAGCCTTATGGCTATGGTGCTTCATTTAGATTCATGGAGGTGAATCAAATTTCGACCACTAATAGGGGAGTTGACATTTGAGGATCTTTTTACATGCGAGACTGAACTACACGCCTTGTATACATTCATTGGACAATCACATGTTCTTCTTTTCATGATTTGTATGAAAAAACTTGCTAGTGTAAGAGCACGTATGTGGGAATTGACTGTGTGTGCTATGATTGTGTCTATGAACAAATGACCTTACTTGCATCAATAATTCGACTTGTGCATGGTGTAGTTCTCGGCTTGATTGAGGTTTTCATTGCACTAAATACCAAGCTCTTTTTGAAATTCATGTGAGAGTAACACTGTGGATAATGAGTGGTGCTTTATGCTTGAGGTTGGCATTGCTTGATACATCTTAGTGCTCGACTTGAATGCAAAAATCACTACAAGCACTAACATTGAGCTTGTTTGATAGCCATAAGAGAGCATTACAAATTTTGGGTTTGTAATTGATTGTGAACTCTTTTAATTAGTGCTCGTATTAAATGACTAATGTTTAAAAACACTAATCATGGAGTCTATTTTGAAGGGTTGTGGCGGCAGGTGTGTACTTACATTAATCCAAGAAGGGGTCATCATTGCAAAATATTGCAAAATTTGGCTAGTTAGAGCCATTCATTTTCATTCCATTAAAAGTTGAAGTCATCTCTAGCTCATAGATTGCTCTAAAAATTATAAAATTTCATTTGAGCTAGTGTTTAGCCAACTTGATTAGAGCTTTAAATTGTAGAATTTTGCTTTCAAGAGCCACTTCGTTTCATCAAAATTTGCATTATTTTCAACTCTGGCTTGCTTTAAATTACATATTTCATTGAGCTAGAAACTAATCAACTTTGAATCATGCATGAGAGATGGTAAAAATTGCAATATTTGCTTATGTAGAAGCTCATTTTATCTCTCATGGTTGTTATGTATGCATAAATTTGCTATCAAAGAGTATCATGTGCATAACCAAAGGAACTTTTTCCCCTTGGGTTTTTCCATTTGACAAATTTGGGTATGCAAGACCCTAGCTTTAGGTTTTCATTAATGTTTTTTTTGTGTGTTTTTGGATTTCAATAAATGATTTTTGTAACTTGTGTTTACACTTAGCCTCAAAAAGATTGGATTGTAATAAAACATCAAGAAGCTTCTCTACAAAGGGGATGCTTGCTCAAGGATGCCCAAAAAAGCATGAATAGGTGTAATTCTTCCATGATTTTTCTCTTTTTGTTCATCTCTCCATTCTCTATGCTTGGATTAAGTAAATTTTGCTTCTAACCTATGGTTCTTTCATGTTTAAAAGATAGGAATACTAAATTTTCAACACTTTGCTTTGTGAATACTAACTCATCAAAAAATTAGGTTTTATGTGTGCTAATCATGGGTAATTGGCCTTGACCTTAGATTAATGTAGGTTCATTTATCATTAGTCCTAGACTCTTAGTGATAGTCTTAATACTCCATTCATTTTTAACATGACCTAGGGATATGATTAGGGTAGGTACTTTAGTCCAATTACGATTAGCATCTCATAATGGAAGCAATAAAAAAGTACTAAAACATGAAACAATGAAGCAAAAAACTGTCAAGAAAAAGTAGCAAAAATGCTACTAGATGTTGCGCTTATATGTGTAGCTTGTCATCAATATCGCATCACCAAACATGTCTTTATGTTGTCATCAATATGGCACCACCAAACATATCTTCATAAATCTTTTATTGTCTCCAAGTTTGTATTCATAAAATCAATTCTTTGATCAATCCTACATAGATCATAGACTCAAAAAAACATAGTCATGAAAATTATTAGCATCTTTACTGAAATAATTACGTTCACAATGCCATAAGAGATGGTTTGTGACGCCACTCTTTTGACGACATATATACGCTCGATAACATATGATACATAAAGTATGAACGTAAAAGTACAAGATGTGTGATTACGTGATGCAAATGATATATGTATATACTACATAAAACAACATTTATCAACGTAGTGATCAATGGATATCATCAAAGTATTAACAAAACATCATCATTGTATCAATAAAAATGAATAAATCATCATGGTATCAACGAAAAGCATCATGATATCACCGAGAATAATCATTGTATCAACCAAACAACATCATGGTATCATTGAGAATAACCATGGTATCAACGAAACAACATCATGGTATCACGGAGAATAACCATGGTATGAACGAAACAACATCATGGTATCACCGAGAATAACCATGGTATCAACGAAACATCATCATGGTATCAACGAAAATCACCATGGAATCAACAAAATATCATCATGGAATCACTGAGAATAACCATGGTATCCACGAAATATCATAATGGCATCACCGAGAAAAACCATGGTATCAATGAAATATCATCATGGTATCAACGAAAATCACCATAACCAAAGTACTAACAAAACATCATCATGGTACCATCAAAATTACTATGGTATCAACGAGAAATTATCAATAAAATGACGTAAACTATATCTCTAAAAGAATAATTTTACGAGAATCAATGAACGAGTATATCATATAACAAAAGATCATGTACCAACAGTAGCTCAATAGAATTTGGACGATCTTCTATGGCTCGACTGAATCGGAACGATATGTAGCTGGCTTCTACAGCAAAGTTACGTTAGTAACAAATATATGAGAAAAATCAAAAGCAAAAAGTAAAATTTTGCTTTTCAAACATATTCGGAGTCCGAGACGATAACCCAAAATCGGTGCAGAATTTAGAGAAACTTTCTTCTGCAGAGTTATAGACCACATCGACTTTGATGGCTCAAGCGAATAGTTTCTCATCGATTCCGATGCCTGCAGCGGCTAGTTTTTGCAAAATCGTTTTCAATCAGGAGAAAAATCAAAAACAAAAAGCGAAGTTGCTTTTTAGGCATGTATGCAGTCCGCAAACGATAACTCCAAATCCGTGTAAAATTTGAAAAAAAATTATTGTGCAAAGTTGTAGACCACATCGATTTCAATCCCTTGTGCGGGTAGTATCTGCAAAATCGTTTTCAACTAGTAGAAAAATCAAAAACATAAAACGAAAGTTGCTTTTCAGGTATGTACGCAGTCCACGAACGATAACTCGAAATCAGTGCAAAATTTGAAAAAACATTCTTCTGCAAAGTTGTAGACCACATCGATTCGGATCCCTCACAGAGATAGTTTTTGCAAAATCGTTTTCAATTAGCATAAAAATAAAAAACAAAAAGCGTAAGTTGCTCTTCAGGTATGTACGCAGTCCGGGAACGATAACTCAAAATCCGTGCAGAATTTGAAAAAAACTTCCTTCTGTAAAGTTGTAGACCACATCAATTCCGGTGTTTCTAGCGGGTAGTTTCTACAAAATCGTTTTTGATCATGAGAAAAATCGAAGACAAAAACGTACTACTCTGATACCATGTTGAGAGAGAAAGAGAGAGCACAGAAGTAGAACCCCAAAGTGTGTAGAATACACACATGAGATGATGTATATATAGAGGGGACCTGGGTGCCATATATAGAGAAGCCATATATTGAGTAGCTTCACATATAAGCTCAACACTAGACACGTTGGAGAGGGGGAATAGGGAACACACCCAACACACAATATGAACACCTCTCTATATCCAAGGGACTCCACAACACCCCTAACCTCTCTACTAACACCTTCAAATTGGATAATTTGCAATAACAACTCCACTTTAGCATGCAGAACAATTGTCTCACACCTTGCAAAAAAACACCTTACAACACAAACGCACCCACACTGCTCAACTCACCCTTTTCGATTCACAAGACACCCCAATTTTGCCCTCTTGGTAACTCCCTTAAAACTGTAGGCACACCCTCTGTAAGCACTAGCATGTACACAAAGAGCGAGAGAAAAGGAGGGGGATGGGGAGAAGCATCACATGAAGTAGGGGCGGGCAAAGGTTTGGTATTATTGCATAGGGAGATAGTACAGTCAAGTATTAAGCTCCAATGGCAAGCTTGCAAAACACAGGCTTGAAAACCTCCAATAATTCTCTCTGGCAAAAATGCCCACAATGGTCCAAGACCCCAAAAAATGAACGTCTACCCCCTTTCATAATGCTTGGCTAAGGCTAAAAAGGAGAAAACAAGGAGCTAGCAAGCTCGTACAATTAATTGAAGCTTCATTTAGAACTTTTTTTCATTGCCACCGCTTGGCACATTTGGTATTTTGGTATCTGCGTGGTGCAAACCTGCCCAATTTGGCCGCCCGGCTAGACTTTCCCTTTTCGGCCTCTTCCTCTTGCTTTACCATGGGATGGCCCCCCTTTGCATTAGCCTTTGAACTCCCTCTATCACTTGCTCCATTGTTTTCTTTATATTGGTCCCTTTGGACACTGTTGACTTTCCTCCCCTCTCTCTCTTCTTTGCACTACCGCGGGACTCCCCTCCCAGTCAATAGTGACATCGCTATCGGGGGGGGCCTAACCCTCAAAACACTTGGCCTCATGGGCACGGGTACTGACATGTATGGGCTGCCAGATCATCAACTGCAGCACACCATCGTCATTGGCCATCAGCACCAGCACGCGCCACCTAGCACCATCATCTTTGCTCCACCGGGCCCAAATAGCACCGCCCCGCCATAGCCAGGGAGATCTCAAGCTCACACTCACGTTCCACATGCTAATGAGGCCTCACAGGTCAGGCCTTATACCACTACCTTCAAGCTCAGATCGGTGCATATGGGTTTTTTTCCGCCATGTGGAGCCCTTATGGGGGTCACCCTCCAAACTCCTTCTTTTTTGTTTTAAAAGATCCATTTGATGCAAGAAATCCCCTTCAGCTGCAACATACTTCTATTTATGGCTCAAAACTCCGGTTATCAATCCGCAAAGCTTGGTCACAACTTCATGGTGTGGACTCAAACCCATCTAGCCTCACCGCATTTCACAGTTCTCCAAGCCCTTGAATTGAGGCCGCAAAAAATCAACCAATGCGTATGCAATCAACTCCCGATAAGTGCACCCAATCTTCCCGCGTCTATATCTTTCTTCTCCGGGCTTCGTTTGATGTGCAATCAATTCTTGCTAGCTTTGTATGATGCATATCCTGCTCTAGAACCTTGTCGAGCTCAAAAGACACCAAATGGCACACCTCCCCATGTGGTCAGGTGGGCACCAACCTAGCCCTCAGCAAAACATCCACTGGCCATATCTTGCTATAAGTGGTTCCTATCTGCGATGTAAAAAGATGGGTAGGCCGCATAAATTGAGCACTACCCACTTGTCACTTGACTTCCAATTGGACCACCTATCCCCATCTGCCCTGTCCGGCAAGAATCTACAACACATTGAAACTTCAACCTTCAATAACTTGGCCTTCGTAGCTCGGTTTGATGAGCCGTTTGAACCTGCTTCTTCAGTAGTTCAATCTCTTCATTCTTGGACCCAAAAGATGCACTTTTCACATCCTTCACCTACTACCCAAATTAGCCCCTTATGGAGCCTTTCTTGGCCTATAAACCGCATTAGTCATACACCTCCGCTGCAACCTGTTAGCCCATGATCTTCCTAGATGCTCTAGATTTTTGCCATGCTTCTACTAACCTGCATATATCTATCCATGCCATCTTCTATGGTCAACACACTTTGGCTTTACCATCATTTCCCACCCCCTAGTTGCGCACTTATGTCAACCCCATAAGAGCTTTATTCCACTTATAAGTGAAAAACCTGCCACACACTATGAGAAAACCAAAACCATATATACATAGTTTTATTTTTCCTATTGTCAAACCTTCAAACGGGCTGCCCCACCCCCTGCATCATATAGCTTCCACGTGGATCAAACACCTGCCTTTGATATCTTCCACCCATCTGTAACTGCTCACCATAGTGTCGTACCCCAGCACATAGACCACCATGTGTGTAGGCTACCCATAGCCTACCTAAGATCAAGATCCAACACATGTTTGACCCTCCCTCCCAGCCAAATAAAATGGAGGCCTTGAGTATAGACCCGTGTACCTGCTGAACCAGACTCCGCATAGCTGTATCTACCACCATACGCATCAACCATAGAGTACATACCTTTAATGGAAGCAAAGTCACTATTTGGGATTCTTCTTTCTCCACCATTGGACATGTCGGTTGCATCGGAATCTCCTCCATCTTTGGAATCAGAACCTCCTCTTTGGCTACACATTCAATTCCACAATCATTGAGCCCTTCCTTGTCAACCAGCCCTTCAAGGTTGACAAGCACCTCTTGCTCTTCATCTTCAATCACCTGTTCTTCAAGCACCTCTTCTACCGCTGCATCAAGATCTTCCTGGGAACAAAGAAACTTGTTCTCTATTGCACCATATTTGTGTTCCTCCATAGGCACGGCTGCTCTATCTCTCCTGGCAAAATGCTGCACCTGTTGCACCACCATGGAACATTTCAGCACTACTTTCATCATCACAATCATTAGCATGGCACCACACACCACCTTCACCTGCATTCCATCATCGTAGGCCGAAACCACACCACTTGGTCTTCATCAAGCATATGGGCTTGCTTTGTTCGTTGCTCTTCTTGCACATGGCCTACTACCATATCATCAAACATATAACAAGGCAGCTTTACCTTTACCAACTTAGACTCATCCTCCGTCTCCTCGCCATAGGATGTGGACTCATTTTCTCTAGCCTCCTCTCTTGTCTCCCGTCTATGAGAGCTTGTACCGTCATCATCATGGGCATCATATATCGACTCCATATCAGCATCTTCATTCGCTTGCTGCTCCATAAAAGCTTGACCATCATCTTGACTCTACTCACTTTCTCCATCAGCTTCTGAACCCTGGGTATATGCAACCCCATTGCATTTTGCTATTTTTCCATGGAAGCTTTCCACAAGAACAGGCTTTACCTCTTCAACCCGCACCACAACCTTCACATCTGCTACCTCTTTCGTGTCTTTGTTCACCTCAATATGGAGCTTCTTCTCATTGAAAAAATCGTCCACCCTCGGCACATGCATTTCACATATTGGAAATCTATAAGGATTATAGCCAATAGTAGGCCTTACCTCAACAAGATCTACACTTCGAACAATTGGAATCACCTTTGGTTGGACCAAAGAGCACTTCACTACCTCCAAAAGAGGCATATAATCTGCTAGCATTAACATGCCCAGCTCCAGCTTCCGCTTTACCTTTCTGCTTTTCATCTTTGCCAGATAGACCATGTCTTTGTTTGTATCTGCCCCATCTTCCACCTTTTCGGATGCAAACAATCCAGCAGCTTTGACAACTTCAAATACGGGTTTCTTTTGACCCTAGTAGCAACCTCTAACTTCTTCCAACAAGCTTCAAGACGCTCAATGAAAATGGAGAAATCTTTACTTACATCCTGGTGTATCGCCTTCAGCCTTGTACCAGCTTCTTTTATCGTGACCACTTCCCGAAACCGCTCCAAAAATTGGCTTTGCAATATTTGCCAAAATTCTTGATCACTTCTTTGTAAACCATCAAACCACACCTTGGCTCGTCCTCGCATCAACAACGACACCATCTGCAGCCTTTTTGAATCCGTAGATATACGCATTGACAGCAGCCATAGCTCAAAATCTACTAACCAATAATTGAGATCATCCATGCCCGTAAATATGGGGCCAAAATGTGGTTCCACTATCTCTGTCAACATCAAAATTGACCATCAAACACCTTGACCATCATCCAACCACTTTGTAGGCTAAAAAACACCGCTTCAAACCTCAAATCGGAGCATCGGACAGCTCCTCAGTGGGGCCACCAGAAGATGGAGAGAGGGAATAGGGAACACACCCAACACACAATATGAAAGCCTTCTATAGCCCACGGATTCCACAGCACCCCTAACCTCTCTAATAACACCTTCAAATTGACTAATTTGCACTAACAACTCCACTTTAGCATGCAGAAAAACTGTCTTACACCTTGAAAAAAAACACCTTACAGCACAAACGCACCCACAATTCTCAACTCACCCTTTTTGACTCACAAGACATCCCAATTATGCCCTCTTGGTAACTCCTTTAAAGTTGCTGGCAAACCCTCTACAAGCACTGGCACGTACACAAAGAGTGAGAGAAAGGGAGAGGGCTGGGGAGAAGCAACACAAGTAGTAGGGGCAAAGGTTAGGTATTATTGCATAGGGAGATAGTACAGTCAAGTATGCATCTCCAATGCCAAGCTTGCAATATACAGGCTTAAAAAACTCCAATAACTCTCTTTGGCAAAAAAGCGCACAATGGTCCAAGACCCCAAAAAATGAACGTCTACCCCCTTTTATAATTCTTGGAGAAGGCAAAAAAGGAAAAAACAAGGACCTGGCAAGCTGGTACAATTAATTCAAGCTTCATTTAGAATCTTTTTTGCATTGCCACCGCTTGGAACACTTTGTATTTTGGTATCTGCATGGTGCAAACCTGCCCAATTTGGCCGCCCAGCTAGACTTGCCCTCTTCGTCTTCTTCCTCTTACTTTACCATGGGATGGCCCCCCTTTGCATTATCCTTTGAAGCCTTTGAACTCCCTCTATCACTTTCTCCATTGTTTGCTTTGTATTGGGCCCTTTGGGCGCTTTGAACTTGCCTCCTCTCTCTCTCTCTCTCTCTCTTCATTGCACTACCGCGGGACACCCCTCCCAGGCAATACCGACATCACTAGGGGGGGGGGGGGGGGGGGGGGGGCTTACCCTCAAAAAACTTGTCCTCATGGGTGCGGGCACTGACCCATATGGTTTGCCATGTCATCAACTATAGCACACCACCGCTTCCGGCCATCAACGTCAGCGCACGCCACCGACCACCGTCATCCCTACGCCACCTGGCCCAAAACAGCACCAAGCGCCGCCCTGCCATAGCCAGGTAGCTCTCAAGATCGCACTCACATTCCACATGCCAATGAGGCCTCACAAGCCAGGCCTGATACCACTACCTCCAAGCTCAGATCGGTGCATATGGGTTTTTTTCCTGCCACGTGGCGCCCTTATGGGGTCACCCTCCAAAGTCCTCCTTTTTTTCTTTTAAAAGGTCCATTTGATGCAAGAAATCCCCTTCAGTTGCAACATCGTGCTATTTATGCTCGGAACTTCGGTTCCCAATCCACAAAGCTCTGTCACAACTTCGTGATGTCGACTTCAAACCCATCCAAACTCACCGCATTTCACAGTTCTCCAAGCCCTCGAGTCAAGGCCACAAAAAACCGACCAAAGCATCTCCAATCAACTCCAGATAAGTGCACCCAATCTTCCGACTTCTATATCTTTTCCCTCCGGGCTTTGCTTGACGTGCATTTAATTTGTGCTAGCTCTGTATGATGCATACCCTGATGTAGAACCTTGTCGAGGCTGAGAAGACGCCAGATGGAACACCTCCCCATGTGGTTAGGTGGGTACCAACCTAGCCCCACGGCAAAACTTCCACTGGCCATATCTTGCTATCTTTGGATCCTATCTGCAATCAGAAAAGACAGGTAGGCCCCATAAATTCAGTACTACACACCTGTAACTTGACTTCCACTTGGACCACCTATCCCCAGCTGCCCTATCCAGCAAGAATCTGCAACACATTGAAACTTCAAACTTCAATAACTTGGGCTTTGTAGCTTGGTTTGATGAGCCGTTTGAACCTACTTGTTTAGCACTTCAAGCTCTTCATTCCTAGACCCAAAAGCTTCACTTTCTACATCCTTCACCTACTACTCAAATCAGCCCCTTATGGAGCCTTCCTTGGACTATAAACTACATCAGTCATACACCTCGGCTGAACCTGTCAGCCCATGATCTTGCTACATGCACCAGCCTTTTGACATGCTTCTGCTAGCTTGCATATATCTATCCATGCCATCTTCTATGGTCGACACACTTTGGTTGTACCAACGTGAAAAGAAAACATATATGTTATGTTGTGTCTATATGGGGCCTAGCACCTTATTGGCACTTGGCAGGTGAGGGGAATCACCTTGGATCGCTTGGTCTAGGCCCTAAATCAATGCCGTGGGCTAATAGGGGTTAGTAGTGTCAAAGAGTTGGTGGTCTTGCCACGAAGGCGCCGGGCCTCTAGCTGTGATGGTTTGTGGGGAGACTGTGAAGCTTTTCACTTAAGCGAGCTTAGTGTGTGTAAAAAATACATTGTGTATAGCCATTGGGATCTTACACGGAGACACACACATATGCACACGTGAAACCCTCAAAACAAGACAAAGATAAAAACATCAAGACTTTGATCGTATCTAATCAAAGGTAAGATGCAAGGGTTCACTGATGCATTTATAACAGCAAGTCGTTGTGCTCCAAATAGATTGCGAATGGTTCTTTGAAACTGTAACTTAGTGCTTACAAAGATCCAGATATTTTGCCTAGCGATAGAAATGAGCCCTATATACAAGTCTTCTTGGTTCATAGTAATATTAACAAAGCAAGACTCAACTCCTAGAGGAGAATAAATATGTGCACATCGAAAGAATTAGAGTAGTCTAGTAGTGGCAAAATAAGAGGACGTGGAGAACCAAGAATTTCTTGCAGTCTTTTCGGTCCAAAGAGTAGCACAATTCTCTATTGGAAATAGATTTTATGGCTAATACAAATGTTAATTCTAATATGTTGCACAAAGTGAAAGGGTTGAAAAGTTACACCATTGGGGTTATTCATCTAAGAAAGCTCAGAAAGCAGTCAAACAATGGAGGAAAGAGATAAGAGACACAACCAACACATAAAGACCCACACAAGCTCAAGCCAAAGAAGTGAAGCACACCTCAAGACTTTGTGGTATTGTAGCCAACTTGAGGAAGTAGATGATGCGTAGTAGTCCCAACACCATTTGCAAGCCACCAACAATGCGTCTTTATTGATGAAAGAAGGTTACATAGAGTGTATGAGTATTACAAGTGAGGAGATAGAAGATTTGAGGCATGAAGTAGCAAGCTCAAGATGTGCTAGGCTGAAATTGAGAGAAAGTTTTCCTCACGAAGATGGCTAGGAGGTTGGGTGACCGCTTCATAGAGTGGCTTGATCATGGGGATTGCTTGAGCGCTTGATTGCTTGATGGTTTGCTTGATGCCCAAGTGAGGAGCAAGAGGCTCTATTTATAGGTGAGGTTGCCTCTTGAAGAAGATATTTTCTTAGAAATATCTAAAATATCTTCAAAGTTTCTATACCTTTCTCTTCAAGAAATATCTAGAGGTTCTTCTAGATTTTTCTCCAAATATCTTCTCCTTGCTGCCATAAGCCTCCAAGTAGCTTTATAAAAAAATTGAGAGAGAGCTTGGCATACATCATGGATGACATCAAACAAACTCGTAACCACTTTTCTAAGGGATTTTTCTAGGTCCATAATCACTCCAAAGTGCACCTACTATGTGTAGAATGACACCTCATGGGGTTTACTATGACTAAGGCCACTTTTGGCCATGTTATACATGTCATATGCCACCTAGGATTCCTAGAAGATAGGAGGTAAGTTTTATAGGCTCATTTCATCATGGCTCCAAGAAGACGTTCACAAAGAAGCTCTGGATCGAAGCCCATTCCCAACAAGAGTGACACATCAGACTTCGACTAGCTTTTTGCATACTAAATAGAAAATGCATATACTTATGCATACTTAAGGTATACACATAAAATCCATAATATTATAGGGCTTAGCTTCCGTTCCCACCATGCATGTGCCACTTGGACAAGCTGCATAAAACTCATCTAATGAATTATTTTCTACCTTAACCATCCATCCATGATCTGTGTCCATTGATAATTTGCACTTGTTGAATAATCTCTTTGACATTATGTTTATTTCTGAACCATGGTCAATTAAGGAAACAAATGGCTCTTCAAGATCACCCACCTTGACCATTGTCTCTGTCGTAGCTCTTGCCCGATGATTCCTCGAAAAGTGACTTCTTGGAATGGCTTCGTACTCCTCATCTCCATTTGAAAATTGTACTTGCTTTGTTCTTCCAGAAGATTGGTAGCATCCTACGACATCCTCATCATGCTCTCTGTCTTTCACTTGTATTACGTGTGTCTTTAAGATTTCTCCTTCAGATTGCGGGCGAGTGGTGTCAACAAGATTTTGCCTCTTTCTCTTGATGATATCAATGATCTCCTCCAACTCGCGCTTGGCTATGCCAAGGACTTCTCCCAAGGTAAACTCTATTTTGATATTCAAAATTCTTTCTTCTACAACTTTCTTTAAGTATGTAGCATCCTCAATATGAGACTGTAACTTACAAGTTGGAGTTTTAGGCTTACCTTCTGATGACTCCTTTTTCCTCCCTGTTGTACTTTCTTCCATAGTCACTTCACGTGGGGGTGCTTCTTGTGTTCGAGGCGCTTGATGAGTTATTGTATCGCTTCTTCTAGTAATTATTTTTGATGGTCCTTCATCACCACTCTCTCGCCTGCGCTTTTCTTCCACAAAAACTTCATTGTTTTGACATTTTGCAATATAGGCATGCACTGACAAGGATTCCACAACGATCATTCCATCCCGTTTCTAGACAAATACAATCACCTGCTTCATGTAGGACTTCTCTTGTAGGCTTTCCTTTCCTTGCTAGCTCCATAGCACTTGGCCACAGCTTACCATTTTCTTCAAAAGTCCTCAACGGTTCAATATTGACTGTATAAGTAGATGCCTCAAATGCAGAGATGGCATGGGTAGTGGCCATATCCTCTACCAGACTCTGCATTCCTCCTTTCCCAAAGTTAGTCCTTAAGGGTAAACATGTCTACCTTAAGTGAATCTTCCCATCCTTTAAGAAGACAATATCTTTTCTCAAAGATTCACTGAAGCTCTCACATTCTCTCCTAGGATGCTATGTGTTGTCACACCATATGAATCTATGAACAAAACCTTCTTTAGGTTGTTGTTTTTGCCTTGAGGATAATGCCAATGGTTGCCCCTTCTCTTCAAGCTTTGTGAGTTTTACTTTTAAATCCCTCGTACCTTTCATAAGCTCATCTATTACAGCGTCATCAACTTTTGGAAGTATAAAGGAAGAAGGCTTTACCATCTTTTCAGAAGCTGTGGAGGTAGATGGTGCACTACCAACAACCATCTTATCCCGTCTCCTTTGGCGCTTGGCAAGTAATGAAACAGCAGCTTCAACTTCCTTCCAATCTGTCTTCAGTCCCTGCTCAGCATCTTTGTCCTCAAGAAGTAGCTCCAATTGCTCCTGGAGCTCCTTTCCTGCTGCTTGTAAGAAGAGCTCTGTCTTTTTTGAGTCAAGTGTGACCTTCCCTATCTTTGTAAGTTGAGCATAACATCACTCAAACTTCCTAAGTAGCTGTGTTGGAGAGAGCCACTATTTCGGCTTGGCTACCCACTCCACGAAAGTTCTCTTTGTTACTCTCTCAGAGTCCTCCACCAAATACTCCTCCTTCATCGCTAGCTTGAACTCCTCCCAATTTCTTCCATGCTCATTCCTGATTCCTCTCACATGCTCTCTAATCTCAGGAGTCACAACAAGATCAAAGATTTGGAGTATCTCATCTTCTGGCACACGATACAACTCCATCTCCTTTACATATCCACGAAGATACTTTGTCACATATTTCCCACTAAACTCATCCATTTTGTGCACCACTGCCTGAATAGCTTTGGTTGCTTACACTTCTCTTCTTTCTGTAGCATGTTGTTGTTGCATAAACAAGGCAAATGCTTGAAACATTTGCATTGCAGCCGGATCAAAAGGCATACCTTGCTGCTGCAGATGATGATCACCCATGGTTGAAGTAGCTTACAGATCCCCACTAACTCACCCTAACAAACTTCGTGTCACGTTCACCAAAACCTGTGTCAAAGAGTTGGCGGTCTTGCCAAGAAGGCGTCGGGCCTCTAGCTGTGAGGGTTTGTGGGGAGACTGTGAAGCTTTTCACTTAAGCGAGCTTAGTCTTTGAAGCAAATACATTGTGTGTAGGCATTGGGATCTTACACACAGACACACACATACGCACACGTGAAACCCTCAAAACAAGATAAAGACAAAAACATCAAGGCTTTGATCGTATCTAATCAAAGGTAAGATGAAAGGGTTCACTGATGCATTTATAACAACAATTCGTTGTGCTCCAAATAGACTGCGAATGGTTCTTTGAAACTGTAACTTAGTGCTTACAAAGATGTAGATATTTTGCCTAGCGACAGGAATGAGCCCTGTATACAAGTCTTCTTGGTTCATAGTAATATTAAGAAAGCAAGACTCAACCCCTAGAGGTGAATAAATATGTGCACATCGAAAGAATTAGAGTAGTCTAGTACTGGCAAAACAAGAGGACGTGGAGAAACAAGAATTTCTTGCACTCTTTCCGGCCCAAAGAGTAACACAATTCTCTGTTGGAAGTGGATTTTACGTCTAATACAAACGTTAATTCTAAATTTGTTGCACAAAGTGAAAGGGTTGAAAAGTTACACCATTGGGGTTATTCATCTAAGAAATCTCAGAAAGCAGTCGAACAATGGAGGAAAGAGATAAGAGAGACAACCAACACATAAAGAACCACACAAGCTCAAGCCAGAGAAGTGAAGCACACCTCAAGACCTTGTGGTATTGTAGCCAACTTGAGGAAGTAGATGATGCATAGTAGTCCCAACACCGTTTGCAAGCCACCAACAATGCATCTTTATTGATGAAAGAAGGTTACATAGAGTGTATGAGTATTACAAGTGAGGAGATATAAGGCTTGAGACATGAAGTAGCAAGCTCAAGATGTGTTGGGCTGAAATTGAGAGAAAGTTTTCCTCACCGAGATGGCTAGGAGGTTGGGTGATGGCTTGATTATGGGGATTGCTTCAGCGCTTGATTGCTTGATGGTTTGCTTGATGCCCAAGTGAGGAGCAAGACGCTCTATTTATAGGTGAGGTTGCCTCTTGAAGAAGATATTTGCTTAGAAATATCTAAAATATCTTGAAATTATCTTCAAAGTTTCTAGATCTTTCTCTTCAAGAAATATCTAGAGGTTCTTCTAGATCTCTATCTTCAAGAAATATCTAGAGGTTCTTTTAGATTTTTCTCCAAATATCTTCTCCTTGCCGCCATAAGCTTCCAAGTAGCTTTATACAAAATTTGAGAGAGAGCTTGGCATACATCATGGATGACATAAAACAAATTCGTAACCACTTTTCTAAGGGATTTTTCTAAGTCCATAATCACTCCAAAGTGCACCTACTATGTATAGAATGACACCTCATGGGGTATACTATGACTAAGGCCACTTTTGGCCATGCTATACAACTCATATGCCACCTAGGATGCCTAGTAGATAGGAGGTAAGTTTCATAGGCTCATTTCATCATGGCTCCAAGAAGACGTTCACAAAGAAGCCCGGGATCAAAGCCCATTCCCAACAAGAGTGACACATCAGACTTCGACTAGCTTTTTGCATGCTAAATAGAAAATGCATATACTTATGCATACTTAAGGTATACACATAAAATCCATAATATTGTAGGGCTTAGCTTCCGTTCCCACCATGAACATGCCACTTGGACAAGGTGCATAAAACTCACCTGATGAATTATTTGCTACCTTAACCATCCATCCATGATCTGTGTCCATTGGTAATTTTCACTCGTTGAATAATCTCTTTGACTTTATGTTTATTTCTGAACCATGGTCAATTAAGGCCACAAATGGCTCTTCAAGATCACCCACCTTGACCATTGTCTCTGTTGTAGCTCTTGCCCAATGATTCCTGGAAAAGTGACTTCTTGGAATGGCTTCGTACTCCTCATCTCCATTTGAAAATTGTACTTGCTTTGTTCTTCCAGAAGAATGGTAGCACCCTACGACATCCTCATCATGCTCTCTGTCTTTCACCTGTATTACCTGTGTCTTTAAGCTTTCTCCTTCAGATTGCAGGTGAGTGGTGTCAACAAGTGTTTTCCTCTTTCTCTTGATCATATCAATGATCTCCTCGTGAAACTCGCGCTTGGCTATGCCAAGGACTTCTCCCAAGGTAAACTCTATTTTGCTATTCAAAATTCTTTCTTCTAGAACTTTCTTTAAGTCTGTAGCAGCCTCAATATCAGACTGCAACTTATAAGTTGGAGTTTTAGGCTTACCTTTTGATGACTCCTTTTTCCTCTAGTTGTACTTTCTTCCATAGTCACTTCAGGTGGGAGTGCTTCTTGTATTGGAGGCGCTCAAGGAAGTATTGTATCGCTTCTTCTAGTAATTCTTTTTTATGGTCCTTCATCACAACTCTCTCTCCTGCGCTTTTCTTCCATAAACACTTGGTTGTTTTGCATTTTGCAATATAGGCATGCACTAACAAGGAGTCCACACGATCATTCCATCCTGTTTCTAGATGAATAGAGTCACTTGATTCATGTAGGACTTCTCTTGTAAGCTTTCCTTTCCTTGCTAGCTCCATAGCACTTGGCCACAGCTTACCATTTTCTTCAAAAGTCCTCAACGGTTCAATCTTGACTGTATAAGTAGATGCCTCAGATGCATGGATGGCATGGGTAGTGGCCATATCCTCTACCAAACTCTACGTTCCTCCTTTCCCAAAGTAAGTCCTTAAGGGTAAACCTGTCTCCCTTAAGTGAATCTTCCCATCCTTGAAGAAGACAAGATATTTTCTCAAAGCTTCATTGAAGCTGTCACATTCTCTCCTAGCATGCTCTGTGTTGTCACACCATATGCATCTATGAACAAAACCTTCTTTAGGTTGTTGTTTTTGCCTTGAGGATAGTGCCAATGGTTGTCTCTTCTCTTCAAGCTTTGTGAGTTTTACTTTTAAATCGCTCATACCTTTCATAAGCTCATCTATTACAACGTCATCAACTTTTGGAAGTATAAAGGAAAAAGGCTTTACCATCTTTTCAGAAGCTGTGGAGGTAGATGGTGCACTACAAACAACCATCTTATCCTGTCTCGTTTGGTGCTTGGCAAGTAATGAAACAACAGCTTCAACTTCGTTTCAATCTATCTTCTGTCCCTGCTCAGCATCTTTGTCCTTGAGAAGTAGTTCCAATTGCTTCTGGAGCTCCTTTCCTGTTGCTTGTAAGAAGAGCTCTGTCTTTTCTGACTCAAGTGTGTCCTTCTCTATCCTTGTAAGTTGACCATATCGTCGCTCAAACTCCCTGAGTAGCTCTATTGGAGAGAGCTCGTCCTTCGGCTTAGCTACCCACTCCATGAAAGTTCTCTTTGTTACTCTCTCAGAGTCCTCCTCCTCCTTCATCTCTAGCTTGAACTCCTCCCAATTTCTTCCATGCTCATTCCTGATTCCTCTCACATGCTCTCTAATCTCAGGAGTCACAACAAGATCAAAGCTTTGGAGTATCTCATCTTCTGGCACAGGATACAACTCCATCTCCTTTACATAGCCACGAAGATACTTTGTCACATCTTTCCCATTAAACTGATCCATTTTGTGCACCACTGCTTGAATAGCTTTGGTTGCTGACACTTCTATTCTTTTTGTAGCATGTTGTTGTTGCATAAACAAGGAAAATTCTTGAAACATTTTCATTGCAGCGGGATCAAAAGGCATACCTTGCTGCTACAGATGATGATAACCCATGGTTGAAGTAGCTTACAGATCCCCACTAACTCAACCTGACAAACTTCACGTCGGGTTAACCAAAAAGTGTGTCAAAGAACTGGCGGTCTTGCCAAGAAGGCGTCAGGCCTCTAGCTGTGAGGATTTGTGGGGAGACTGTGAAGCTTTTCACTTAAGCGAGCTTAGTCTTTGTAGCAAATACATTGTGTGTAGCCATTGGGATCTTACACGCAGACGCACACATACGCACAGGTGAAACCCTCAAAACAAGACAAAGATAAAAACAACAAGTCTTTGATCGCATCTAATCAAAGGTAAGATAAAAGGGTTCACTGACGCATTTATAACAGCAAGTCATTGTGCTCCAAATAGACTGTGAATGGTTCTTTCAACCTGTAACTTAGTTCTTACAAAGATGTAGATATTTTGCCTAGCGATAGGAATGAGCCGTGTATACAAGTCTTCTTGGTTCATAGTAATATTAAGAAAGCAAGACTCAACCCCTAGAGGAGAATAAATATGTGCACATCGAAAGAATTAGAGTAGTCTAGTACTGGCAAAACAAGAGGACGTGGAGAACCAAGAATTTCTTGCAGTCTTTACGGCCCAAAGAGTAACACAATTCTCTGTTGGAAGTGGATTTTACGTCTAATACAAACGTTAATTCTAATATGTTTCACAAAGTGAAAGGGTTGAAAAGTTACACCATTGGGGTTATTCATCTAAGAAAGCTCAGAAAGTAGTCAAACATTGGAGGAAAGAGATAAGAGAGACAACCAACACATAAAGACCCACACAAGCTCAATCCAAAGAAGTGAAGCACACCTTAAGACTTTGTGGTATTGTAGCCAACTTGAGGAAGTAGATGATGCGTAGTAGTCCCAACACCGTTTGCAAGCCACTAACAATGCGTCTTTATTGATGAAAGAAGGTTACATAGAGTGTATGAGTATTACTAGTGAGGAGATAGAAGGCTTGAGGCATGAAGTAGCAAGCTCAAGATGTGTTGGGCTGAAATTGAGAGAAAGTTTTCCTCACGGAGATGGCTAGGAGGTTGGGTGATGACTTGATAGAGTGTCTTGATTATGAGGATTGCTCGAGCGCTTGATTGCTTGATGGTTTGGTTGATGCCCAAGTGAGGAGCAAGAGGCTCTATTTATAGGTGAGGTTGCCTCTTGAAGAAGATATTTGCTTAGAAATATCTAAAATATCTTGAAATTATCTTCAAAGTTTCTAGATCTTTCTCTTCAAGAAACATCTAGAGGTTCTTTTAGATTTTTCTCCAAATATCTTCTCCTTGCCGCCATAACCTCCAAGTAGCTTTATAAAAAAATTAAGAGAGAGCTTGACATACATCATGAATGATATCAAACAAACTCGTAACCACTTTTTTAAGGGATTTTTCTAGGTCCATAATCACTTCAAAGTGCACCTACTATGTGTAGAATGACACCTCATGGGGTATACTATGACTAAGGCCACTTTTGGCCATGCTATACATTGCATATGCCACCTAGGATGCCTAATAGATAGGAGGTAAGTTTTATAGGCTCATTTCATCATGGCTCCAAGAAGACGTTCACAAAGAAACCCGGGATCGAAGCCCATTCCCAACAAGAGTGACACATCAGACTTCAACTAGCTTTTTGCATGCTAAATTGAAAATGCATATACTTACGCATACTTAAGGTATACACATAAAATCCATAATATTGTAGGGCTTAGCTTCCATTTCCACCATGCACGTGCCACGACACGACAATGGTCACCTTGGTAGGCTAGTAGGCTTTTGGAACACCTCCTTGAGGGTTCAAAGGAGCCAATAATCGCACCTAGACTTGCCTTGGGGTGATAGCCTTGTGATTGTACTCTTTACTTTTTTCAATGAATGACAAAAGCAAAACTTGCATGAGCTTTAAAAAGGTGTCACAATGTACTCATAGATTAGGAGCTTTTTTATAGCCCATAGACATGATAGACTTGAATGATTTATTAAGATTGGTCACATAGATTTTAGGCTAGTAAGTTTATGAACTTGCATTGCCTAGGGTCTTAATTGATTGCTTGTGTTTCATGCATTAAAAAAAAATTTCAAGTGGTTTTATATTCACAATAGTTTGAGTGTCTTTTTTGCTTTATGTTGTCTAGTTTTGACTATGATTCACCCCATCTTTTAGAAGCAAAAATTCACTTTGCATGATTGCTCATTGTATTCCATGTTTTCTATCCTTGTTGGCCTTTGATGCTCATTAGTTGTTCTTATGTTTTGTAGCTCAACATTTCTTCCATGGACTTGCTTTCTACCATGTCACCGTGTCTTGCTTCACTGCCACATGAGGAGGTGCACCTAATTAGGAAGGGGGGAATGTTAGCAGCGGCTAACACAGGCTACACCGAATATGCATCAAGCGGGAGATATGCTATGGATGTCACAATATTTCCCACTCACTTTGTATATTTATTGGGATCACTTGGAGTTCCAAAGTTGTATATGGTAGTTAGAGGGATCAAGCTTAAACTCTTAGTAGAAGGGATTCTAGTGAAAGCCTTTAAAAGGAAGCCTTTATGCAAGGAGGCTTCATTCTTGAGGATCCACTTTTGAGAGCTCTCTCTCTCTCTCTCTTGAGTGTTCACTCTATGGCCCATCCTTGAGCTTAATATCCATGCTTAAGAGGCTAGTTCTAATCCATTTGTAATTAGACTAAACTCTTCTTGATTAGTCTAATTCCTATTTTCTGATTAGTCCACTTCTTCTCTAGATTTAATTATGTCATGAAGTAGTATTACACTCTCATTATTCTAGATTTGAGAGAGGTATGTACTTCTTCCTATTAACACCTCCCATTATTCTATAAACATTCCATTTGTGATATTTAGCATCACTAATTAGGTTGATTAAGTTGGGTCTTAATCTTGTAATTAGAGTGTGTGCCCTATTGTTTGCTTGTGTCTAGATAGGTTTTATGAATCTCTAGCACCATTCACTTCGTGTGTCTAGCTGTTGATGAAGTGCCGTGATTGACATGTGGTGATTGGAGAGTCCAACACCAATGTAATTAGTGCGTACTTATCATTAGTGTGCTTGGGGTTTCTAGTTGATGGTAAGTGGGACTTTAGTGGGCTTGATGTGTGTAGGAGTTGATTGATTAGCAAATAGAGTATGATTAGAGTTAGTCCTGCCATGGCTAATCTCTACTTGCATTGGAGAGGTGATCTCTTGAATCATCTATTTCTATTCATCCAATGCTCGTGCTTCAATACCCTAGCTGGGTTTCCGATCCACGGATTTGATAAGTTTGTGCAGGTTGCGATTAGGTCGTGCTACAACGCCTCCCAACAATTGAGAAGTTAGATGGACCTAATTTCCCATTTTGGAAGGAGCAAATTTACAATGTCTTAGTACAAATAAAGCAGATCTGGCAGATAAAGATGAAGAGAACAAAGCTTGATGATATGGATGAGCACAACTGGCAAGATTGCAATCAGCTTGCCAGGTCAACCATCATGCTGACTTTGTCAAAGAATGTGTAGTTTAATGTGAACATGGAAAAGACTAGCTTTGAGCTCTCGAAGAAGTTATGTGACCTGTATGAGAAGCAAAGTGAAGCATCACATGTTTATTTATTGAAAAAGTTAGTTCAATTGAATATGGATGAGGGCACACCCGTGTGAACCCATCTCAATGATTTCAACACAATTTTGAGTCATCTTTGTGCACAAGGCATCAATTTTGACAATTGAGTCTAAGAAATGTTCTTGCTAGTTATGGTGCCAAAAGGTTGGGATGCTTTTTGCATAGTCATAAGTAGCTCAACACCTCCTGCTGGTTTAACATGTGCTAATGTTGAGGGCTTACTAGGGAAGATAGTAGAAAGAATCGTGATGCTTCTCGTGGTACCAGCAATGCTCTTGTTGTTCATGGAAGATCATAGGAAAAGGGAAAGTAGAATTAGAGAGGAAAATCTCATAGCAAATCACGTGGACAAAAAGACATTCATGAGTGTTATCATTGCCACAAAAAGGATCACATCAAGAAAGATTAAGGAAAGTGAAAACAAGAGAATGGTAAAGACAAGAAGCATCAAGAATGCAAGACTAAGGAAAGAAGTATAAAGATTAAAGAGATCAGCAATGTTTTTGTTGAAGATTCAAACTGGAGAAGTTCATCTCACATCTACCATGGATTCAACATTTTTGGTTTCCAGTGATGACTATGCTTTACAAGATTAGAACTCAAGTGCATCATTTCATGTGACTCCTCACAGAGAGTGGTACAGTACATATGATGCAGCTTGTAAATTCCGTGTTCATCTTGGAAATGATTTTGCTTGGGACATAGTTGGTGTCAACAATGTGTAGCTGAAATTTCATAATGGTTCTTCATCCATGCTTACCAAAGATCGATTAGTACAAGACAATTGGATGACATTTGATATTACTGTACATTTGGTGATAATTCATGGAAGGTCACCAAAGGTTCTTTAGTGATAGCACATGGTTCAAACTCTGGGTGTACATGCTACATGTATCCAATGTTAAAAACCATGTACTCTGTGTAGCCGAGAAGCCAAGTGTCTCTTTGTGGCATCGCCGGTTAGGACATATGTCTCAAAAGGTAATGGAAATCTTGTCTCATTTTGGTCATGTTCCTAGATTCAATTTCTCAAAATTTTCAGTTTGTGAGCATTGTCTTTATGGTAAACAAACACAGTTACCACACAAACGGGAAAGCACCCGAAAAAGTGAGTCCTTGGGGGGGTCACTATGTATCAATTTTGTATATTGCGTGCATTCAAGGACTATTAAAAAAACTCTTTACGTGTGAATTTTTGACAAATAAAATACACCCTTTTTCTATTCAATCTGTTAAAAAATTTCCAATTCTTTTTTAAGTACCCTTCTTTATGTGACAATGTAAGAAAAAAAGAAATTTAATAGCCCCTTATGTTGCACTCACATGATAGTCACACAATTATTAACTGATCCCCCTGAGAGGGAGCCATTAGAGACAGTGTATAGTGATGCATGTGGACATATGTCTAACATATCCACGGGAGTTTCATTATACTTTGTTACATTCATAGATGACTTCTCACGGAAAGTGTGGGTATATCCTGTCAAGAAGAAGGATGAAGTTCTTTCAAAATTTTAGAATTTTGTGGCATTAGTGGATAATCAGTCTGGCAAGAAAGTCAAATGCTTAAGGTCAGACAACTATGGTGAGTATGTCACTAAAGCCTTTTAGAATTTTTGTGATTCCAAAGGCGTCGAAAGAGAGTTGACTACTCCATATAACCCTCCACAAAATGGTGTCATTGGGAGGATGAACCGTACCATACAAGAGAAGCTACGTAGCATTTTTTCTAATGCATAGTTCCTGAAGGATTTTGGGTAGAATCCTTAGCAATTGTTGTCCATGTTATTAATAGATCTCCCAACAAGGCTTTAGATGAGAAGGTACCTGAAGAACGTTGGTCTAAGAATCCACCTTCTTACAAGCATCTCAGAGTCTTTGGTTGTGAAGCGTATTTCCATGTTCCAAAGGATTTTTGAAGCAAGTTGGATCCTAAGTCAAAGAAATGAATACTTCTTGGCTATGGCAATCCTAGCAAGATGGGATTTTGTTTATGGGATCCTTAAGCTAAAAAGATAGTTCGCAGCAGTGACGTATACTTCAATGAAGAAAATATGCATAAGAAGCACGTGCATACAGTGGAGATCAGGACAGTTATATTCCAAGAAGATGGTGTTTCTCAAAATAGGGCTGAAGTGCCTAATGTCAGAAAAACAAGGATAGAATTTTCTTGTAGTACAAGATGTTGTTGAGGGACAACTAGCTCAAGCAGTTACTAGAAAGTCTATAAGCGTTTCAAGGCCTTCTGATAGATTTACTCCCTCATTGGACTACATTTTTTTGACAAGTTACGGAGATCCTTCTTGCTATAAAGAAGCCATGTCAATGGATAACAAGGCAACGTGGGAGAAATCTATGCAATAAAAAATAGACTCGTTGCATAAGAATCAAATTTGGAAGTTGGTTTGATTGCCTAAAGGTAAAAAGGCACTACCATGCAAAGTGGCGTATAAGCAAAAAATTACACCTCATGATAATAAACCCAAGTACAAGGCACGACTTGTTGCTAAAGGATTTAAGTAGCAGCAGGATATTGACTTTGATGAGACAGTTTCTTCAATTCTCAAGATGACTACTTAGCGGCGTGTACTTGTGTTGGTTCCTAAAGAAGACATGGAACTTGACCAGATGGATCAAGATGGCATTCTTGCATGGTGATCTTTAAGAAGAAATTTATATGCAACGGACGCAAGGTTTCGTTGAGAAGGGCAATGAAGAATTGGTGTGCAAGCTAGAAAAGACTTTTTATGGTCTAAAATAGTCATCAAGGGAGTGGTATCATAAATTCTACTCATTCATGCTCGCTCAAGGCTACAAACATAGTGACATGGTCCACTGCCTCTACACTAAGTTAGCTAAAGATGGTAGTCTGCTAATTTTGATCCTGTATGTGGATGATATGTTAATTGTTGAGAAATGCAGGGATGAGATTTTAGCCTTGAAGTCAAAAATACATGCAAACTTTGAGATGAAAGACATGGGTGAAGCAAGCCATCTCCTTGGAATACGCATTAGGTGAGACAAATGCAAGAAATTGGTATATATGTAACAATCTGAGAGTGCTGAAGTGTTTCAATATGGAAAGGGGGAGGGCATCGATCACTCCATTGCCTCCATATGTGAAACTTCCTAAAAATGATTCCCCTAAGTCTGAAGAGGGACGGGCTGAAATGGAAGAAGTTCCTTGTTCATGTGCAGTTCGGAGTTTGATGTATGCTATGATTGCTACACGTCCTAATATTGCTTTTGCAGTGTGAGTTGTTAGTAGATATGTGTCAAATCTAGGCAAGAAACATTGGGAGGTAGTGAAAGGGTTATGCGATATTTGAATGGTACAAAAGACATGTGCATATGCTTTGGAAGAAAGAAAGCATGGGTAGTGGGTTACACGGATGCTGATTATGCAGGAGACTTGGAAAATAGACATTAGGGAAAATTTGGACTCACAAAGGGGCCTTATAAGGAGTTTCACTTCCTCTCTCATGTGCAAAATGGGCGTGCAATAATTTTCTTGCAAATCAACTCTGAACTTGGCAGAGATTTGACAGTTGGAATCTACTTTTCAAGCTCTTTCTATTGATATATACCACGCACCATGAGATTCCTCATATTTTGAAATCTTTTATTTTTCATTCTCTTGTGATATGACAACTCCGCTCGTCTAGAATCTAGAGAATCAAAAATATAATCTTTTAGAATATGAGGACTCTTGTGGTGTGCTATATATCAATAGAAAGAGCTTGAAGAGTAGATTCTAACTACCTCCCCTCTCATGATTGGTCCACCTCTCTCTCTCTCTCTCTCTCCCCCCTTCTCTTGTATTATTTTATTATTTCCTTTGGACATGTGTCCTCTTTTTCCTCTTTGAGAGAAAGAACTTAATTATTTATTTTTATGTATGTAAATTCTCCTTGGACCCCTTTAAAACCTATCCAATAGCATTGTCATAATAATCAATATCTAATTCTCCTAAATGATTTTCTCATATTAAACTGATCATTTAATGTGGGGAAGTGCCAAGGGAGAAAAAGCTAGAATATTGGTTAAGTTAGCAGACCGGCCACAGTAGGGATCCAAAGGAGGGAAAATAGGGATCCAAAGGGGGGGCCATCTGCAAAAGAGCCATGTGAAACAACGGGCTAAAAAGACCCTAAGGTTCAGCCCATTAAGACTTCCAAAATGCTAAGGTTCCAAAATTCAAAGGTTGTGTCCAAAGGTCAACCTTAGGGAAAATTGGATGCTTAGTGTGTGTGCCCAAAAAGTCTTTCTGCATCCCTACATGGGAGGGGGCGAGCCCCAAAGCTAGGGGATGAGAGAGAAAACCACACACACACACACAGGCTCCCTTTACACAAAGGGAATGAGGGACACATGTCAGCTCCCTAGGCCAGATGCCCACAAGGTGTGCCCAATTCCTATTGGAAGACCCTTGAAGTGGACCAATGAGAATTAAGCTAGAGTAAATCTAGTTTAATTAATTTAAAAACATTTAATAAAAGAAACCAATAAGAATTAAGTGTCCTAGAAGACTATTGGGCAGTCTCCCAAGGGGTCCAATGAGCATTCAGGAGCCCCATGGCTTGCCTGATTCCTATTGGCCAGGAGGCAAAGGGGTCCAATGAGAGTTTAGTTTAATTATTTAATTACCTAAAGCTCTCACAAAAGGGGAAAGGGGGACACATGTCAGAAGGCTATCACTTATGCTGCTTAATCCCTATTGGCTTGACCTGGGGAGGTCCAATGAGGCAAAAGCCAGCCTAACTTAGCAGCTAGGGCTCGCCCAAGAGAGATAGGGGGCTGATTTTTGCTTGGCATTGACACACACACTCTCACACTTGACCATGTGTGAAGGAAAAACACTCTATCTCCTCCCAAGCTTTAATGGAGAGCTCATCACCTACTCCAAGCTTGTGAGATAGAAGCTTACATCAACACTCTCTTGGCATGTGGATGCAAATCCAACCAAGAGCCAAGCTTCAATGCATGCTCATCTTCTCTACCAAGCTAATTACTAAGCTAAGCTATGCTAATATGAGTGATTATGTGAGGAGATGTACTTCTTTCTCGTAAGATACTTCTTTTTCCTCTCAATCTACTCTCATACCCTGCTAGCTCTCACCATCTTCGAAGGTGTGTGAGGTCTTGGGTCTGAGAACGGGGATAATTCAAGTTGTGTTTGATTAAGTGTTTTGCTTGGTGTATGAAGCTTCCATCTTCATTGCACTAGCTAGTCTTGAAGGAACACAAAGAATTGTATTGTACAATGTCTCTCTTGATGGGAGAAACCATAATACAAAGCCTTTTGGAGGGGGGACCGGCTCCATGCAAATCCGGTCCTCAACTGTTGTCAATAGTTTAATTGCTCTCTCTTTTGAAAGTATTGTCGATGCTATCTAACTAGGTGTTATGCTTTTTGTTGCTCTCTCCACCCAAGCACTCTTGTAATTATCATTAGGAATCTATTCTAATGAAATGCCCACTATGTTCATGCTAATTTCCGCTACAAATAAGATTTTAGGCCATTAAATGTTACATTGGTATCAGAGCTCAAGGTTTCTCTTTTCTTGCTCAAGAAGGGAGGTCCTCAAGCTAGCTACAAATGGTTGGTATTATTAATTTCCTGTGAGTAAGTAGAATAGGGATTTTTCAGCCTTGCAGTGCGCCTGCCTTTGTGCAGTTAACGGGGCATCACCGTCGAGAGCTATGGTCTTAATAGTGGAGTCCTACGGGGCTTGCCTACGGCTTAACCACTATTGAGCTATTAGAAGCTTGACAGGAGCCGGTGCTGTTTTGGTGTCGAAAGACCCTCTCTTCTATTCCTTGCAATTAATGGTATTCGAGCCGCGGGTACAGTAGCTTGAGTGCTTTTTCTAAAGGGGTAAAGAGGAGTAGCAACTAGGGCTTGAAGTGCCAAAGTATACCTAAAAAGTTTACACCTAAAAATTGTTAGAATGGCTGACAATATTAAAGAGAGTGAAGTTAATGTTGATAACTTTGATTTTGCTCATGAGCAAGCTACTAATGATGCTTCAATGCTTGTTAATTATCTTGTTTCTAGGCTTCAACAAGCCATGGGCAATCCATCTCTCCAAAGTGAAGTGCAACGGCAGCTCCGTGCTCACGGGATTCTCCAAGCTCATCACCATGACGAGAGAACACCTAGGAAGCCTCCTTGTGAGACTACCAAAAGAGGTCTCTCTCCGATTCGGGAAGAAGAAGAGAATCCATATGAAGGGCTCAAGAACTTACTTCTTGATGATGCATCTCCTTCCCAAAGGAGAACTCAAGAGCCTCCACCGAAGGAACGAGAAAGAAGCGAGTCTCCCGCCACCTCGGCGGAGATGGCTCCACGAAGACGGCGGGCTAAACGCTCTCCATCACCACCAAAGCGGAGAAGACCATCACACTCTTCTCCACGCCATAATTCAAAGAGGGATGATAAAAAGCAAGAGAAGAAAAAGGCGAGAAAGAGGACACCCTCTTCTCCATCTTCTTTATCCTCTTCCTCTTATGAAAGCTATGGTGAAGACGACAAAGATCAAGACAAGAAAAAGGCGAGAAAGAGGTCACCCTCTTCTCCACCTTCTTCAAATTCTTCATCTTCTGAAGAAAGTGATGGTGCAACTTTTGAACCATCAAAAAGAAGAGGCCATAGGAAATCCTATGCCGCATGGAAGAGGTCGTCCAAGCTGAAGAAATTCAAAGAGGGAGGGAAGAGCATCTCTTTCCTTACCTATGATGGTACCTTTGGTGCTACAGACAAAGTTTTGGCCTTTATCCAGCAATTCGATGCGGCGTTTGGAGATGAGGGCTTCACGGAGTCCTCTAAGCTACGCCATGTAGCTATGCACTTTCAAAAGTCCGCCAGACAATGGTGGTCTAGCCTACGAGCCAACGGTGAAGCTCCACGAACATGGAAGGCTTTAAGAGCTTCCATTATGAAGCAGTTTTTGGCCACCGATGCCAAAGACAAAGTACTCACCGAATGGCGAAGCTTAAAGCTCTCTCCCAATGAATCCATCCACAAATATGTAGACAAGTTTTGGGACTTACAACTCAAAGCCACTGTCTTCAAAAGGTTGGATTTTGGAGAGCAAAAGCAACAATTTTGTGCGGGCTTAACCGAAGAAATGGCGGAGTATGTCAACTCCCAAAGGCCACGTACCATATCGGCGGTAATACATCATACTATGGTGGCCTCACGAATCAATTTCCAAACGGGGGGTAAAAGAAATAATAAGCCCCCGGAAAACAAGGGTTCCAATGAGCCTAAGGGGAAGGACAATGTCCAAAAGTCTCCTAAGGGCAATTCCAACAAAGCCAAAGAGAAGGGAGTTTACAAAGGAAAGAATAAACTCTCTCCTGAAGAGCTTGAGCGTTATCGTAAAGATAACCGGTGTTTCAAGTGCGGCGAACAAGGGCATGCGTACCGCGCTTGTCCCCAAAAGAACAACCGCCAAGATCCTCCTAGAGCTTCTTTGGTTGAAATCCAAGAGGAGGAGATTCATCAAACTCACCACAAAGGATCTCCTCTATGCCATGCTTGGGGAAAGGTAAGAGAACATGATGCTTTTATTCTCTTTGACCCTGGTTCTACTCACAATTTCATATCTATGGAGTTAGCCACCAAGCTAGGCATACAATCCTACGAGATGGGAGATATCCTACCCGCAGACAGTGCCTTCAAGGGGCAAGAAGCTTCAGTCACTCCCTTAATCGGGAAATTGAGGCTTCATGTCCAAGGCTATGTGGACAAAGAGGATTTCTTTATCTCTCCTCTCAAGCATGAGGATGTAATCCTAGGGGCACCATGGTTTGACCGTCTGGCTGCCCATGTTAAATTTCCTGAAAGGAGAATCTCCTTTAAGTTCAGGGAAAAGGACATGTATATAGATGCTAGGGAGATGGGTAACACCATCCCCATTGTACATACACCAGCTTTCAACAAGTCAATAAAGAGCTCTATTTCCGTGTACATGATTTTTGTTAAAGATTCTCAAAATGAACCTAATGCTTTAGCAAAAGAAAATAAAAGCAACCAAAAGGAATTAGAGTTATCCAATTTTCTCAAAGGGTTTCAAGATGTCTTTATTGACGACATCCCTTGTGAGCTACCTCCTAAACGAGGTAATGACGACCATGCAATTGAACTTCTTCCAGGAAGTTCACCGCCTAACAAACCTCCTTATAGAGTTTCTCAAGCTCAACAAGAGGAGATTATGCGGCAAGTGCATGAGTTAATTGAGAAGGGCATGGTTAGGCCTAGCTCATCTCCATTTTGCTCACCTGTGCTATTAGTGCAAAAGAAAGACGGCACATATCGTATGTGTGTCGACTATAGAGCACTAAATAGGATCACTATCAAGAATAGGTTTCCCGTTCCACGGGTAGAAGACCTATTTGATAAGCTACAAGGATCGACCTACTTCAGTAGGATTGACCTAAAAAGTGGCTATCATCAAATAAGGATAGTTGATCAAGACATTGTAAAGACCGCATTTCGTACTACATTTGGTCTTTACGAATACATTGTCATGCCTTTTGGCTTGACTAATGCACCAGCCACATTTAACCGCTTGATGGAGAAGCTGTTCAGACCTCATCGAACCTTCACTGGAGTGTTCTTTGATGATATTATCATCTACTCTAATTCATTAGAGGAACACAAGCAACACCTCCAGGTAATATTTCAAGTTTTAAGAGAGAATAAACTTTATGTTAATCGAAAGAAAAGTGAATTTTTCTTGCAAGAGATTCAATATTTAGGTCACATTATCTCTCAAGATGGAATCCAAATGGATCCATCCAAGTTAGAGGTAATAAAAGGATGGCCTAAACCAAGGAATCTTCATGAACTAAGAAGCTTTATAGGTATGTGTGCATACTATAGACGCTTCATAGAAAAGTTCTCACAAATTGCGGGACCATTACATGACCTAACAAAGAAAAATGTTAGGTATACGTGGTCTGCTAAGGAGAACAATGCTTTCGAAAAGCTTAAAGAAAAGCTTATCTCTCAACCTGTGCTTACACTACCGGATCTCTCAAAACCATTTGAGGTCCAATGTGATGCTTGTGGTGATTGCCTTGGGGCTGTTTTGCTCCAAGAAGGGCACGCCATAGGCTATGAGAGTCGAAGGCTCGACCCTGTTGAGCAAGCTCTAGGCATATACGAAAAAGAACTCCTTGCAGTTCTACATGCCTTAGACTCATGGAAGCACTATTTATTGGGGACTCCTTTCATTCTGCGAACGGATCACCAAAGTCTTAAGTACTTCATGACGCAGACCAAGCTCTCCGACAAACAAATGAGGTGGGCAAATTTCCTTTCGCAATTTCATTTTCATATTGCTCACATTGCTGGCAAGCATAATCAAGTAGCCGATGCACTCTCAAGACGACCGAGAGTGAATGCGGTTTCCATAGCAACTCACAATGATCTATCTTCAATGATAGATGAGTATGCTATTGATCCCGATTTTAGAGATGTGATTTCAGCCCTTGCATTAGGGAAGAAAGAAGAACCATTTACTTTACAAGATGGTTATCTTCTCTATGGCAATAGACTATGCGTTACTAACTCACTACGTGAGAAAGTAATGTATGAATCTCATGCTCCCCCATATGCGGGGCATAGAGGGATTCAGTCTACCCTAAAGGGAATTGAAACATATTTCTATTGGCCTACCATGAAAGTGAACATACATGAGTATGTTTCCAAATGTGTGGTATGTCAAAAGACAAAATTTGATAGAGGGAAGCAACTTGGATTGCTTCAACCCTTGCCAATCCCTAATTCACCGTGGGAGAGCATATCCATGGATTTTATCTTTGGATTGCCTAAGTCTATCCATGGGAATACGGGAATATGGACGATAGTAGACAGGTTTAGTAAACAAGCTCATTTTATACCTGTCAAAAAGACTATCAAAGCCCATCAAATGGCAACCCTCTTCATTTCACAAATTTTTAAGTACCATGGCTTGCCAATGTCCATAGTGTCGGATAGAGATCCTAGAATGACCAGTAATTTCTGGAAGGGTCTCTTTGAGAATTTAGGAACAAGGCTAAACTTCTCTTCGGCCTATCATCCACAAACTGATGGCCAAAGTGAAATAGCTAACCTAACTATTCTCGATCTACTAAAAGCCTATGTAACGGAAGTAGATCAAAGATCCCAATGGGAGAAGTACTTACCCTTAGTAGAGTATGCTTACAATAACACTGTACATACTTCTACAGGAAAAGCACCTTTCGAGGTAATTGAGGGTAGATCAAAAAGTCCCTTGCTACTTAAGGTACATGGGAAGATCTTCGCTGCAGATGAGTATAGCCGAGACCTACAAGAATCTTTCCAAAAGATTAAGGATGCTATCTCTATCTCACAGCAAAGGCAAAAGGCTGCTGCTGACAAGCACAGAAGAGCCCAAGCCTTTAAAGAAAACGATTGGGTCTTGTTAAAGTTTCCCAAGGCTCGATTAAGGCACACGACGGGCAAGAATCCTACGGGCCACCAAAAGTACTATGCTAAACTAGCAAAAAGGTACTATGGTCCCTTCCAGATTCTTAGGCCAATCAATGAGATGGCCTATCAACTTAAGTTGCCCAATCATTGGCTCATACACAATGCTTTTCATGTGAGCCTTTTAAAGCCTTACAAAGGAGAGCCACCTCAAGAACCAACTATTGAAGACCCACCGGAGATCGAGGACCACGAGGAGGTGCTGCAGCCCGAGTCCATTCTCCGACATGAAGACAAGGTATTAAGAGGCGGTAAGACTATCAGACGATATCTTATTAAGTTTAAGAATTATCCTTTTGAAGATGCTAGATGGATGCAAGGCATACAATTAAAGGATAACCTAAACCTTGTCAATGCTTACAATGCTTCCCAAGAGTAAGCAAATGTACAAAATGTTAAAAATGAACAAAATTTTTTGTCTTATAAGACTCTCTTTTTCTTGATTTGTGCACAAAAATGAAGTAGTATGCATGCTTAGATCAAGTTTGTGGGGACGACGTCTCCCAAACACCAAGTAGAGCTTGTCACTCTACTATGGAAGACTGATAGGACTAATGTGCAGACATGCTTGCGGCAGCCTCAGGCTCTCAAGCGCCAAATGGACTAGTCATCCATTATGGAATGATGTCGTAGGGTAACATAGGGATCCTCTACCCGCTAAGAAAAGGACTCATGCATATGCTTTATCTTCTCTATACCATAGTCGAGGACGACTATGATTTCAAGAGAGAGGTAATGTCATAATAATCAATATCTAATTCTCCTAAATGATTTTCTCATATTAAACTGATCATTTAATGTGGGGAAGTGCCAAGGGAGAAAAAGCTAGAATATTGGTTAAGTTAGCAGACCGGCCACAGTAGGGATCCAAAGGAGGGAAAATAGGGATCCAAAGGGGGGGCCATCTGCAAAAGAGCCATGTGAAACAACGGGCTAAAAAGACCCTAAGGTTCAGCCCATTAAGACTTCCAAAATGCTAAGGTTCCAAAATTCAAAGGTTGTGTCCAAAGGTCAACCTTAGGGAAAATTGGATGCTTAGTGTGTGTGCCCAAAAAGTCTTTCTGCATCCCTACATGGGAGGGGGCGAGCCCCAAAGCTAGGGGATGAGAGAGAAAACCACACACACACACACAGGCTCCCTTTACACAAAGGGAATGAGGGACACATGTCAGCTCCCTAGGCCAGATGCCCACAAGGTGTGCCCAATTCCTATTGGAAGACCCTTGAAGTGGACCAATGAGAATTAAGCTAGAGTAAATCTAGTTTAATTAATTTAAAAACATTTAATAAAAGAAACCAATAAGAATTAAGTGTCCTAGAAGACTATTGGGCAGTCTCCCAAGGGGTCCAATGAGCATTCAGGAGCCCCATGGCTTGCCTGATTCCTATTGGCCAGGAGGCAAAGGGGTCCAATGAGAGTTTAGTTTAATTATTTAATTACCTAAAGCTCTCACAAAAGGGGAAAGGGGGACACATGTCAGAAGGCTATCACTTATGCTGCTTAATCCCTATTGGCTTGACCTGGGGAGGTCCAATGAGGCAAAAGCCAGCCTAACTTAGCAGCTAGGGCTCGCCCAAGAGAGATAGGGGGCTGATTTTTGCTTGGCATTGACACACACACTCTCACACTTGACCATGTGTGAAGGAAAAACACTCTATCTCCTCCCAAGCTTTAATGGAGAGCTCATCACCTACTCCAAGCTTGTGAGATAGAAGCCTACATCAACACTCTCTTGGCATGTGGATGCAAATCCAACCAAGAGCCAAGCTTCAATGCATGCTCATCTTCTCTACCAAGCTAATTACTAAGCTAAGCTATACTAATATGAGTGATTATGTGAGGAGATGTACTTCTTTCTCGTAAGATACTTCTTTTTCCTCTCAATCTACTCTCATACCCTGCTAGCTCTCACCATCTTCGAAGGTGTGTGAGGTCTTGGGTCTGAGAACGGGGATAATTCAAGTTGTGTTTGATTAAGTGTTTTGCTTGGTGTATGAAGCTTCCATCTTCATTGCACTAGCTAGTCTTGAAGGAACACAAAGAATTGTATTGTACAATGTCTCTCTTGATGGGAGAAACCATAATACAAAGCCTTTTGGAGGGGGGACCGGCTCCATGCAAATCCGGTCCTCAACTGTTGTCAATAGTTTAATTGCTCTCTCTTTTGAAAGTATTGTCGATGCTATCTAACTAGGTGTTATGCTTTTTGTTGCTCTCTCCACCCAAGCACTCTTGTAATTATCATTAGGAATCTATTCTAATGAAATGCCCACTATGTTCATGCTAATTTCCGCTACAAATAAGATTTTAGGCCATTAAATGTTACAAGCATTCAAACATGTCATGAGGGCCACATGTGGAGGACCATTTGAACATGTGTCTTTTATGTTATTTAAGTCATTTGGTTGAATGGAATAATTCAAGGACTTATTCAATCAAGCATGGCATGTTCATGTCTCTTGAAATTTAACTTTGAATTGAACACTTCAAGAATTTTAATCATTTAATCATGTGAGAAACACCTCGATCTTTTGGGTAAAGTTCCCACTAAAACTTAGCAAGCCAACGAGCACCTCATGCTTGGGTAGGATTCCCACCCCAAGGTCAGCTCTAGCTTGCCTAAGGTCAAAGGACTTTTGAACACTAACTTTTGGAGGTCCTTATTGAAGCTAACCCTACCGTCTTTAAGCTCCATTTGGTAGCATTGCTCTTTGACATACAAGCTCTCATTTGGACCCCTTTACCATTGTTCCCTTGTTGAGATAGATCCGTAAGCAAATGTCTATATTCTAACCCTTGTTCCCGTTTATTATCATACATTAAATGATTAGTTTAATATGAGAAAATTATTTGGGTTGGTTAAATATTATATTTTATGACAATAGTGCCAAGGCAAAGAGTTTCTCTTTCTGATTGTATACATATATGCGCTCACAAGAAGGATTTGTACCAAGTCAATGACATATGCAATAGTGGTTTACTTCAAGAAGATGCATATTGAAGATGGTAGCACTCTCAAGGTGAGTGTGGGCATTGAACTTTGACAACACACATGGAGTTCAATGAATAGGCCAGGGATGCTTGATTGCACCGTCATATATAGTGGAAAGGAAAATAACTTAAGCCAGAGTGGAGGGGTATTTAATAATGAAGAATTTATAATGCAAGCAGCATTACAAGAATGAGGGGCAATGAGGCTACTCCATGCACGAGTCAAGGTGGGGATAGTTACTCAAGGATATGAGAGTAATGTACATTCCAGAGATACAAGAAAGCTTCAAGGTTTTTAATTTTTTTTTAGCCTCCATGCCCATGTGTTTGCTTGTTTTAACACAACCAGTCCATGGGGTAGGGCAAAGCCACTCTTCCTTTTTGTTTTTTGAGAGAAATAGTACCCATTCTTCACCTTACTTTTGACAAGTCACATTTTTATCCACAATGTTTATCTTTTGCTTATTGCATGGCACATACTGAAGTTTAAAACCTCATGTTTTTGTATTGTAGCTCAAGAATAGTGAACTCCACTCCATTCCAAATTCAGATGATACCACTTCTCATTCTCCAAGTCAATACTACATTTCAATCTTTACAATTTCCCATTGCTTATTGTTCGTCAGTTTTACAATATGTTCTTCTATATTAATGTGCTTGCTTTTAGTCACATCTTAATATCATTGCCAAAAAAGGCCTACGAAGGCCTAAATTCTCCATAAATCAACCAAAGAATGAGTCTAGCCAGTAAAAGTGATATTGTTGCAAATAAACTAGTGCAACCAATTAGTCTTTTTGCTTTTAATGGACAACATTTAGGAGACATTGCATGGTGACAATAGCCTATAAATGGATCTAGTACAGGGATGAGGGGCAATAAGGCTGCTCGTGAAGGAGTTGAGGTGGTGATAGCCACTTAAGGATATGACATCAATGCACATTCTGGAGATACAAGCAAGCATCCATGTTTGTAATCTGCATCTAATCCTCCATGCCTATGAATTTTCTTAGTCTACATAACTGGTATGCAGGGTAGGGCATGGCTTATGTTGCTTATTATTTTTGGGGAGACACAATGCGGACTCTCCACCTTACCTGTATATGGAAATTCTGTATGACACAGACTATTTGATCTACAAAGTCTTAGTTTTGCTTCTTACATGGCATATAAGTTTAACTATGGATATTTTTTTGTTGTAGCTCAACAATACTGGAGTCATCTATGTTTAAAAATCAAGCAATATCACTACTCATTATCCAAGACAATAGTATGTACATTTCCATCATTATAGTTTGTCATTGCTTATTGTTCACTAGTTTCACAAGATGTGTTTACTTATTATTGTACTTTTTTTCCTAGCATCTTAACATCATTTCCAAATGGTTATAAATCAACCACAAAAATGAATCTAGCAAGTGAAATTGATATTGCTGTAAATAAACCAGTGTAACCAACAAGTAAAAGTGATATTGTTGTAAATAAACAATTGGTCTTTTTGCTAACAATGGAAAATAGGTAGGAGACATTGCGTGGTCGCAATAGCCTATGTGTGTCTGACTTGTTGATGCAAAGAAATGTTGTGTGAGATAAAGAGAAACGAGGATAGCTAACAGCTACAAAGCTACGATAAGGAGATAGTAGGTGCATTCATATAAGGTGGTGGAAATATTAATGTACCTAACATCCTCTAAGCTGTAGTCAAGTTAGTATTAATCCCTCATTATTTATAATTAATTCAATTTATTGTAAATTATTCTAATTTAGGGCAATGTTATAACAAATGCACAAGAAAAGGAAATGCAAAGAATTGGTTTGATTTCTTATTGTTTGGGAAGCACATTATGTTTAATATACATGGCTACTAAAATGGAAATATTTGCGAGAAAGACTATATCAATAATAATATTTTTTCCTACAAAAACATGGCACACACTTTGTGGAAATTTCATTATTGAAAAAAGACAAAATATCATACAAAGAATAGTGAATGCTATTTTGTACATTGGCAAAGCCAATGGAAAATTTTGTCCAAGATGACAAATTTTATTATTGACAATATACAGATGTCAGCACCAAGTGCCACGACTATTGTGGTATAAGAACTCTACATTTAATGGCCGATGCATCCCTACATTTTTAAGGGAGCGATTAAAATTGACATGAATATGGTAATATCCCTGGTGACCATGAAGGAATTCTTCAGCTCTATTAAACCCACTTCACGATAGTAGTGATGTCTATAATAGAGATCGTTAGGAATGTCTAGAAAAAGAATAGAGTGTGGTGTATGAACTCACAATCATTTGTCTATGCCAAGTATCTTTTAGCTTCAAATTATTCAATTAAATAATTAATGACATCGTGTGGGATCATGCATCCTCCCCAAGCACGTGCATCTGCAAAAAAAATTCTTAGGTGAACTAAGAAATTATAACTAGTATGTGATCCATGAGTTGTTGCAACCAAGAAAATGTATGGTCTAGTTTAGGTAAAACCTTTCCCCCCTTCCCCCCAAGTTGACAACATCTGCAACTATTCTCTATGCATCCAATTCAAGGTAATGACAACCATTTCTTAAATGCTTCACAACAAAATTAAGATTACAAATAATTCAAAGTGGTAATAAGGTTTTCCATCCTTTATTGTATTGCCTTAAAGCATTTATTCACTGGTAGTATAACATCATGTTTGTATGTGATGGAAATTGCATAGACAATTGAACCAACATCTATACTATATATGAAACAGCTTAAAATGTTCAAGGAACGAGAGACCCTCCATGTGTCACATACTACTTCATTTCAAATAGAACCTTTAAAAAACATTTAATTGAAAATACAAAAGTGAAGGATAAGTCAAGTAGTCCTGCCCTCCTCATCAGCACTCAAATTGTCAGTTACTTCTTCTTGCATAATGTATGGTAGACAAGGAACCACCGTGTGTTTGAAGGAGGTTTGGATGTGGCAAGCTTCCCAGAAATTATTCAAGAAAGCAAAGTGCTAATATGGACACTTAGGTGCAAGCAACACTCGAAAGATTGGTCTAGGACTACTTGTGCCTTGTTATCAACAGATGGAAATCCTAGGGGGAAAATCTTTGCCATCGGTAATTAAAAGATCTCAGAAAAACATGATGATGGACCTTGTGTATCAAGGATAAGGGGGCGGTTTGGTAGGGGTGGCTGCCCTAATAGCTAATGTAATTATGGCCCCTGGATGACATCCTGGCTCGACACGAGTATGGAAAGACCTTGTAATTTTTTGGGTTGATCAATATAATTCACTCACAATTGTGAGTTTTTGCTAAAAAAATAAATAGATAAGCCTATACTTTTTGGGACTCCATCTCATTCCAGCCCTCAATTTCAAGGCTGACCACTAACTACTTTTATTTTTAAAAATCATTTAAAAGGTGGCTTTTCTTTACATTTTGAAGGCCATAAAGATTTTTTTCCTCCATGTGTTGCTCAATGAATCTCCCGTCGTAGGTTTGCATGGACCTTCTCTCGTAAATTATCTTTGACCTCGACACTCAACATTCAAAAGGTAGATGCATGTTTTGTGTGTGTGTGTGTGTGTGTGTGTGTGTGTGTGTGTGTGTGTGTGTGTGTGTGTGTGTGTGTGTAGCAGTTCTAAATAAATAAATATATATATATATATATACACACACGCAAACAAACACTACTTGTTCACAGACCAAAAACTCTAGGAAAATATAATGGATTTGTACAATACTTTATTTGCAATTGAAAATAAATCTTGTACAAGGTAACGAAGGTAACAAAGTATAACATGGGAAACAGTAATCCCAAAGTATGGGTAATGTTGCTTCAAGGTAAGAGATCCACCACAACTTAAGAATAGAATGTTTTTATCAGAGAAGACATCCGTCACCTACATCCATAGCCACAAGAAGACCATTCGTTAGCACGTGACTGTACCTAGGTGATGCTGGGCATCCCAATTGTTATCCATGTCACAATGAAAAAACAAGCAGTTCTTCTATAAGTAATTTGTTGTTTTTTTAAAAATAAAAACAAAGCTATAATAAGAATCCTTTTTTAGCCAATCTATCCAGGGGAGTGAGAATCCCCTCATAGCTACTATATATTAAGTTTGTTCCAGATTTTCTCATTACCCACACTCAACATATTCTTTACCTATGTTGTGGAGAGTATACCCCATAGGCTCAAGTCCAAGTAAGCATGATTCAAATACTTCTATACTAGCCATTAGATTTTATAGTGAAAAAACCCTCGAGTAGATAAAGTAGCATTTGGTTTATGTTTGCAAAAATTTCAGGCTTGAATTCTATCCCACTTACAGCTCCTAAAAAGGACCTCTATAGTATATTAGCGAAAGCAAAACCAATATACATCAAATCGGCATAGTAATGAATATGATTAGTAGAACAGCTAGAGGAAATGGTTTGGATTTTACAAACTATATTAATATCATAATTACAAAATACTTCTAGCCATATTAATAGCTAAATCACTTCCATTGTCATAGTCGATTCTTCCTAAAAGCTAGTACCAAATAACTCCTAATCAAAAAATTTACTCACACCAACCGATTACCACCAACGTATACCCAACCACAACGGATTTGTTCATTTTATGATGAAAAAATAAAAATCGTCCAGATAAACAATTACTTTTTTAGTGTAGTCCAACCTTGTCATTCTCAAAAATCATAAACAATTAATTTTTTAGTGTAGTCCAACCTTGACATTCTCAGAAATCATACTCAACAAGGTAGGTCATAATAATAGGCTAATACTAGCCCAGCCAGTACCAGCCAGAAAAACTAGAGACCAGCCACCACGTTTTGAGTAACCTACAACCCATGTTTTATGTTCCTAGTATGGTCCAATCACAGTAAGACCGGTTGGGAAGGTCTACTTCTTAGGGATAGGCAATCAACCAAAACCAAAAAAAGAGCAGAGACCATCACAGGCTTAGTAAAAAGACCAGCACATACTAGCGAGTAGAAAATATATCATCAGCAGTTCATCGAAGTCTACACACTATGCTAGAGATATTGTTTTTATATTCGTCCACACCTCCTCATGCAGGTATGCAATCACTCCCCTACGCGCTGATAAATGGGAGTAAGTAAAGTTAAGTTTTAGAAACAACCATGCTTAGGATTTTATAAAGTTGGTGACCCAACCCATTAAAGTCAAGATGCATTAGTATTATCCACACGTTACAAAATCTGAGAGGTGATCCACCTCGCAATTAACATCTGTAGGCAAAAAGGCAGTCTAATTTTAAATCTCTTAATAAAAAACATCCCATTATTTAGATAAGAAATGCTCAAAAAAAACTTCAACCAGTTTTCCCATATCTGGCTGTACCTCTTTAACCAACAGGTGAAACCATAAAAATGGTCTCAAGATTTGGCATCTCTCAGCAACAACAAAGTTTCCTTGGTTTCTTCAAGTAAACCAGCTAAAATCAACATCCCAAAACTATAGAGTTATTTTAAAGTTTCTGTCCAATTAACCAGTGCTTGAGCCATTACAATTTATATACTTTAAGAATCTTCATTTTAGCCAAACAATCCAACTTATACTGTTTTTAAGGCTTCAAGATAGCCGAACCAGTAGACTCGGGGGAGATGAATCCGACCTGTATAGTAGGCCAGGTCATAAAACCACGCTTAATAATATCCCAGCCATTACAATCCAGAAAGACTAGAGACCAGCCGACTCTTTTTCAAGCAAGTTCTGATTTAATATTGGAAAGACAAACCGAGAAGGTCTACTTCCCAGGTATAGACACTTAGCCAAAAACAAAAAAACCAAGACATTCATCGGCTTAGTAAAAAGTACCTTCACATATAATAACGAATACATAAAATACCATCAGTATTTTATTCGAAGTCTACATATTAATCTGGAGAAACCATTTTTATATTTTTTCACACATCATCATGCAGGTATGCAATCATTCTCCTATGTACCGCTACAAAGAGAGTAAGTTAAGGGAAAATTCAAAATAGCCATGCTTAGGACTTTATAAAGTAGGTGACCCAACCCATTAAAGGCAATATGAATTCAGCATCCATAAGTTACACCCTATAAGTGGTAATCAACCGGGCAAAAAATGTCTGCAGGCAAAAAGCTTTCAAGGTTTAAGCATCTTAACAAAAAATTCACATTATTCGGATATGAAATACACAAACAACCTCATCCAATTTTCCCCAAACTGGCTGCACATTAGTAACCAACTGGTGACACCACGTAATAGTCTCGAGATCTGGTAGCCCTTAGCCAGAGATAAAGTTCCTCAATTTCTTCAAGTGAACCACTTTAAACCTACTTCCCATTATCATGGAGTCTTTTAGAAAAACCGTCTAATTAACCAGCGTTTAAAACAATACAATTCATCTATTAAAAGCACCTTTATTTTAGAAAAATTGTCCAGCTCATGACATTTTTAAGGCTTCAAGAGAATCAAAAAATTGATCACATGTAGACTTCGAGATGAAGAGGATTCCATCAAAACTTTCTCATGTTTTTTTGGCATGGTGAAGTCACAACAGCTAATCAAATTTGAACGCACAATAGTAGTCACAGAACTCGATGCCAAGTGAGTAAAGTATTCACCTTCTCAGGTATTTATAGAAGATGATGCCACTTCATAGCAGAATCGGCCAGGTTTTCTTGCCATCAAGGTCACGATTAAGGACCCTATTCCCAGGGATTTCACCCAACATTAGATCTGGGAGAGAAAATCAAGCATCGAGACACACCCGCTACAACCCTCGCCTGCAAACCCTCTCTCTGTATGCATGCGATAGCATGCGACTGGTAAATAGAAACATCATTGCAGAGGAATACTCAGCCGCTACAAGCATGTCATACATTTTTAAGGAAATTAATAGGTAAAGACATATTTATGTCCATAGCAAAGAGAAGAATATCAAAAATATCTCAAACGAAAAACCTTTTTTTATGGCAAAAGATAGTGATGCTTTCGTAAGGTCGATATGAGGTCCGTATACTCCTGTATGAGTTATTTCCCCTAGCACTGGGTGGATATAAACAACCCATTACCCATAAGCCCGATACATCCAATGAGACTAAATCAATAAGCTTATCCACTTGGGCAAATTAGGAGAGTAGACATACGCCAATCGCCATTAGGCAAAATTTGGACTCACAAAGGGGCCTTTTAAGGAGTTTGACTTTACCTCTCTCTACCAAAACGGGCACATGGATAAATTTTTGCAAACAAGCTCCAAAGTTGGCAGAGGTTTGACAGTTAGAATGTCCTCTTCAAGATCTATCTACTGATATATAGCATGCCATGAGATTCTTCATATTTTAGAAGATTCTTTTTTTTATTCACTTAGATTCCGACAGAGTTGTCACATCATAGGCGAATCAAAAAAAGAATCTTCTCAAATATGAGGAATCTCATGGCGTGCTATATATCAGTAGATAGAGCTTGAAGAGGACATTCTAACTGCCAAACCTCCGCCAACTTTGGAGTTTGTTTGCAAAAATTTATCCATGCGTCCGTTTTGGTAGAGAGAGGTAAAGTCAAACTCCTTAAAGGGCCCCTTTGTGAGTCCAAATTTTGCCTAATGAAAGTGGAGAGCTAATGTACTTGGAGAAGTCAATTAGTTTGGGTAATTCATACCCATACCTATTTGGTCCAGCAATCAAAGTGGGTCTATAAAAGATGGGTGTTTTATATAAAAAAAACGAGTGTATAGTATCATTCTTGAGTAACTTTCATGGAGTTTACAACCACTAGCTTACTCTGTCATAAGGTGTGTCATACACATTATATGTTATGGCTTATAATCAAGAGCACATTTTAGCCATAGCAACTGCACATCTTCAGTAGTCAAGTGAGTCTACTAGGAGAACCACACTACACCGTTATGAGCGTCATTTATTTCCCTAATTAGGAACATCTGTTACACAGACTAAGTGGTGGAAATATCAGGATAGAGTGACGCATGTGACCCTTTGGGGTTGAGAGAACTTTAGGAGAATTATCCGTCTGGCGATGGTAACTAAAGCCATGGTCCTTGGGCCACAATATTATTATGTAGAACATTCAATGAAGCGAGGTTTTTCAAAGCAACTATACTTGCTAGCCTAGTTTCTTCCACACCATAAGATTGTTTTGTATTGCAATTATGGACATCCCTTTAGAGGATACTTTAACAGTACACCACGCACCAGAGAGTATGGTGTAGTCTTGGCAACCCGTACCTTACCTTTAGCCAAGCATCCGAACACATTTTTTTATTGTGGTAGCTGCTTGTATGATCATGTAATGGGTGGTTTAATAGAGATGTAGAGGTGAAAACAAAGGGATTAAAAAAAAAAACAGCAGGCTTTGTTTTGTCCAATTTTAAGCGGTGAAGCATGTGAACATACTCATGTAAATTTGTGTGTGTGTGTGTGTGTGAGAGAGAGAGAGAGAGAGAGAGAGAGAGGGAGAGAGACAAAGAGACAGAGAGAACTAATGTCCTGATCTGTGTGAATATAAGAGACAAAGTCAATGTTCCCTTCCATCCTCTATTGTATTGCCTTAAACCATTTAGTCATTGGTAGTATAACATTATGTTTGGATGTGATGGAAAGTGCATAGAGAATTGAACCAACATAGCAACTATAGTATGTGAACAATGCATTGGTGTGGAGCCAAAAATTGCAGTATTAATGCCATTGAAACTCTTAAATCTATAACAATACTTTAGCTCTTAATACCTTTAGATGCATTGTCATGGCCTAGTACTAAGAGTGTTCTTTCTATGAAGTTATTATTAGGGACACTGTCGATAGGAGTTAAGATTCATGCTTTAGGCTGTGATGAAACACTGCATTGAAGTCAAGCCCGACCCTCCATGTCGTGGGTCTCTACGCCAAAGCTCCTAGAAGCTAAGCGTACCATCACCATTTGGTTGAAACTTGACACAGATTAGGGAAGCAGAGGGAAGCGGATTCGTAGAGGCCCCAAGTGATGTGCATATTGAAACGCAGGGCCATGGGAGCTCTCAGAGGGAATCACTAGGGCATCGAAGGTTTTTGAGGTAGCACCTTTGATGGTTTTTTAAAACAAGCCATTGTTTGCTCTCCCCTTCTTGAGCTTATCAGCCATCGTCATGTGCTGGGCTTCACGCTCACATTCAATAATCACGCTTAGAATTTTAGCCCAGTTAATAATCGCATTTACCATAAAGTAAATAATCGCTTGTGCCTAGTGCTCTTACTCGCGTTTATTCTCTAAAGTAAATAATCATTTTTACCTTTTGGTAAAACAAAGGTGGTGCTTGTAAAGGCAAACTACTCTTTGTAATCGAGGTTCAGGTTTGAATTGGGGGGGTGGTGGGTCGGTGAGGCCTTTCAGTGCGCCATGGCGAGTTTGTCTAAGCCGTCCTACGTTGAAGCACTGGCAGGCAAAGAGCAACCTGACGTTTGCAGGCTATCGACTTTGCCGCAAAACCGGGTGCCGATGATGGCGGTCAAAGATCCCTTACTAATTTGAGTAAGGAGGAACTGAAAAAAGAAAGACCCAGGTTGAAAGATTAAAAGGTCAATCCTTTGTGCACTATCATTGAACAAAAGGTCGTGCAACGATTCGGCGATGCATGAGGATGTTGCTGAAGTGGTCATAGGGGACAGAGCTTTACAAGCACTCTAGAAGGTGCTCATGTAGCGTGTCAAGGTGAAAGACGCCGTTACAGTGGTTTTTTCCCCTGCCATTGTGAAAAAACAACTTGTAGAAGGTTGCAAATTCCACTCTAGTCTTCGGGTTTATGGGGAGAGTTCCCAATAGAATTAAGCTCAGTAACTAGCTTTGCAGTCCACTAGTTTTGAATCAGCATGGATTGATAATTTTTACCCAATATATAGCAAAAGGATTTTTGTCACTTTAGTTCAACGAGAGTGCAATGGTTGAGAGGGTTTTGACAAAAATCATGCACGGGTGTGTGTGCTCCCTTGGGACCCTCTGTTTGAATCTAACAAGGCATTCAAGGGGTTCTGCCCAGTAGTATGGGTGGAGTTTATCAACCTTCTTGTATGGATTAAAAAGAACTTGAAGGACCTCGTAGCTTCACTTGGTGATCCACTTTTTGTCCCATCTTCCAGAGCCTAAGGTGTAGCAGCAAACAAGGTCTGTATCTGGTGGGATCTGCGGAAGCCACAACCAAAGAACTTGGTGGTGAATGTTGGGGAAGGACTAAAGATCATTCCTCTAAACTTTAACACCCTTCTTTGGGGCATGCATAAAATGCAACAAATTCGGGCATTATGCAAGGGTGTGTCCCACTGAGGTGCTAAAGCCTCCGGACGAGGTGATGAAGAGAAGCAAATTGCAGGCTACCCCACAACCAAATACAGTAGATCCAACAAACAAGACTACTAAAAATCTTGGCAAGGTACAGGGTGGTCAAAATAAAGTCAACTCAAATAAAGATGCGGAGAAACAAGATCACAGAAACCGAGGTAAGGGCAAGACCACCCAAACTACCTCTTTTCATCCACCGCTCAACAAAGAACAACTACCCCAGTAATCGAGAAGATCGTGATGTCTCCAACTCTTAGGTCAAAAGATGATGGCTGGCAACAAGTAGCTCATATTTAATGTAAACAGTTCAAAGCACAGGCTAGGGCCTTGGGAAAAATCAAAGGTCTCCCACCGGATGTCCCAAAGCCTCCTTTCCTATATGACAACATATTCGAAGTTTTGGGGAAGACGAATCAAGAGGACCTTTTTACTTCCAAGATGGATACCATGCAGGTTCCAGTAGAAAAAGAGCCAACGGAAGAGGAAAGCCGAAATGGGAACTCTATTGAAGAGTTCCTGGAGGCAGAAGAATTTGTCCCCCTTTCCGAATGATGGAGACTCTCTATATTTAATGTTGAAACCTGAAGGGATAAAAAACCGAGAAGAAGAGCACTCTCTTCTAGAAAGAAGTGAAGAAAGAGAAAGCAGTCAAGTGCTGGGCTATCTAAGAGCACCATTTGGATGCTCGTAGCAAGAGAAAACAGGAAAAAAACTAATCTTTTACGGGAAAGGAAGTGACGAGTTCAGTGGTGTCTTGTTCATTTGCTGACAGAGATTTGGAGCCAAAGATGGTTCTAAACCACCCCTCTGGACGAGTCCTTTGTGTTAGAATTAGACGGGACAATCACCTATGACCATAGTAAATGTTTACGGCCCTTGAAGTGAAAAGGATAGAGCTAAATTTTGGATGCAGCTCAGGGATACTCCGATCGAAGGGGGTGGATGGTGATTGGAGATTTCAATATGGTCGAGAAAAGCAAGGACAGAACAGGCTCCACCACTATACAGGCTGGCTTAAAAAAGTCTAAATGACCGAGCTTATGCGAGAAGTGGACTATGATTGACTTGTGGGAAGTGGGACCATGAAACAACATGCCTGGATTCACCTACACAAGCCTGTAGTATGTCCACACTACCTCTTGAATGGACAGATTCTACTGCTCTCATCAAGATAACTGGATCTCATGGATGTTAGAGATGAAGGGAATCTCAACAAAAAGCCTCTCGAATAACATGACAATACACTTACAACTCAAGAAAGATAAAGGGGGGGGGCAATCTCCGACAGGGGAGAAAAGGCTTTTGGTTACAAGGACACACCTGTTCAAAGACCCTCTCTTCAGAAGAATCACCAAGAAAGTGATGGGAAAGCTCAAGAAAGATATGGGGATAAATAAATCTATTGCTTGGAATATATTTGTTTGGAGTGTACAAACGCTATCAAAACTTTGAATCCTTGGGTTAAAAAAGCCAATGAGGCACATATCAAACATATTATAGATGAGGTAGCACAATTAGCCTCTAGGAAGGCTGTGGGACTGGCTACCGAGGTGAGCACAAGCAATGGCTTGAAGGAAAATCTCTCCAGGACAACGAACAACTGGAGGAAATCAAGAAGGCGAGATTGCTCTCTAGAGAAACTTTCCTTCAACCAGATCCTTCTAACCAAGCACTTTTTTTTAGGGCTTTGAAAGTGAGGAAGAGTCGAGGCCGCATGCAAGTGCTCGATGATGCGAAAGGGATTACAATTCAAAACCAAGATGAGATGGCTGGACTTATGCCTAATTATCAACGAACAAGAGACCCAATCTCAGGAAGTGGAAGAAGCCCGAGCGTCTTTACTTGGGAGTTTTGAAAAGAACGTTCCCCAGGAGGAAGACAACCGCATGGAAAAGGCCTTCTCTAAGGAGGAATGCTCAGCGGCACTAAAAGCTCTTGGCAATGAGAAGTCCCCCGATTGGGATGGACTGACGACTGAATTCTTCAGGGAATTTGGGATGATCTCAAGGGACCAGTCACACGGATGGCCAATCAAGTTGTTTTCGAAGAGTCATTGGATGCAAGTGTTAAGAGAGGGCTTATCAAGCCCATCCCCAAACAGATCTTCTTCCCTCAACTTAAACATTGGCGTCCCATTACGATGATCCTAATAGCATACAAAATTATCTCCAAGGCGGTAGCTCTTAGACTTGCCCCCTCCTGAGTCGGATCATCTCTCCCCATCAACACGGATTCATTGAAGGGAGATCTATATATGACAATATCTTGGCAGCAATTGTAGGAATAGAGTATGCATCCTTCTCCAAGCAAGAGTGCATCTTGCCGCAGCTGGACCTCGACAAAGCCTATGATAGAATAGAATGGTCCTATATAGAAAAGTTCATGGGAGCTCTAGGCTTTGGGCCTCGCCTTTGTCGCCTCATACGCACACTAGGTGTTGATTATGGGCTCTTTTGAGGTTAAAAGGTCTATAAATCAAGAATGTTCCCTGGCCCCCTTGCTTTTTTTTATCGGGTCACATCCTCTCATTACGATGGTCGAAGCCAGTGTTGCACGGGGAGAGATTCAAGGTCTAGAATTACCAGGCAACAACCAGCTACTACTGGCCAAAATTTTTGTAGATGATTCGCTCCTATTCTTGAAGGCATGCCCTCAAGTTGTCAAGAGAGCTGTGAAGATTGTGTAAACATTTGCCGTGGCATTTGGATCCAAGTGCAATATAGAGAAGTCAAGGCTTATCTCTCTATTGGAGAACCACTCTTTTGACCCTCATTGGGAAGAGAATGGGGTCTAGGAGGGCCTCTTTATTTGGCAGTCTAAGGGAGTCAAACCTCTTGTATTGAGAAATTAGTCAAAGAACAGTTTTTGAATTCAAACAGGAAAAACGGCTAGTTTATTTGAATTCAAATTTTTCCCCCAAAATGAAATTCAAAATCTACCAGGTAAAACCATATCGTGTAGCATATCTATGGAAAGAGCTCGACGTGTATATTACGGATCTATAATCTCCGCTCAAGTCGGAGATAATATGTAGAAGTTATGGAAGGTCGAAAATCATAAAGTTGTTCCCCCCCTTTTTGGGGAGGAAAAGTGTATCCTTTGACCACTTTTACACCTCTTTTATACACCCACCATTCTTGCACACATGGCATGAACCTATTCGTCAAAATTCTAATCACCTCCATAATCTCATGACAAATAAAGAGGCCCTCCTAGACCCCATCCTCTTCCTAATGGCAGTCTGGACAGGAGTGATTATCTCCAAAGGGAGTGTATTCAAACACCTGGGAGCCCCCATAGGGGTGGACGTAACCCACGGGCAAAGATTTCAATGGTTCCTTGAAAAAACAAGCTAAAAAATGAGAAGATGGGATTTTGTTCTCCTCCCCTTCCAAAGCTGGATTAGAATGATTAATGCTTTTATGATCCCATATATTGCTTTCCTCAGCCTCATGCTCAAGATGGCTAAGTGTAACTAGAAAGAATTTTTAAAACCAATGAAAGGTTTCTTTAGAACAACAATATGAAAACCTCTCGGCCATGGCAGTGGGCTAGATGAGAGGTAGTTGGTGGCCTGATAGACCAAGGAGGGCTTGGCATTATTAACCATGTAACCCATGCTGAGGCCCTATGTGCTAAGTTGATGGTCTCATTGGCTAAACAGGACCAAGCTTGGGCTATCTGACCAAGGAAATGCTTGATGTAGTAAAACTAGGATTGAAAGGGGGAAAGTGGAAGTGGGTTGTGATGCACGACAAACTTCTCGCCCAGAAGTGTTCTTATCTTAGATCTGGTGGACTCTCAGGGGAGCTAATGAGGAAGTGCAAAAGAGTAGTTGAGGTTTTGAAATGGGGGGAAGCAACCAGATACTTTAAGAGCTCCATATTGCATTGGTCCCCTCGGCTCTCTAAAATATTGGGTCTGCCACAACGCCCCCTATTGGATGAAATGCCCAGGAATGTGAATAATAGGGGCTTGTTCGACTAGAGCAATTCTGGGATGGCAATAGGAGGTGCTAGAAAACGGCTGATTCTTTAGCCATCCAATTTAAACTGAATGGCTTTGCGATCTTACTAGCCTACATGGTGATGATAGAGATTGATAGGGTGGTGATGCCAATTTTTGAATCCAACTTTGAATGGGACGCTTGGAGATGTCCTGGGAGTAGCCTCTTTTAGAAACCACATTCTAAAGGCATTTACCATGCATTAATCCATGAGGCTAATTGGTGTAGCCCCCTCAACAAATTATGGAAGCGGCACTGGATGGAAAAATGGTGAGAGGGAGTCATGGAGAACATCTAGAAGCCAGGATGGCCTCAGTATATGAAGATATTTTTGTGGAAAGTGATGTGGGGTGCTTTGTCGACGGGCATAAAGTTACAAGAATGAGGAATCGGGTCCAATCGTTGCTCGTGGTGCAAAATAAATAGTGAAGACCTAGCCCACCTTTTCATGGGATTCCAGGCAATCTGTGGCATGGCTCGGAAAATATGCAAGTGGATTCAAAGGACATGGCAAATTAGGTTCTTCAACACTAATCTATTCTTTGGTAGTAATAGATTGGGAAGTCTTGCTCTTCTTGTCTGCACTCAAATAACACTACAAGCCGTGCTTAATAGTAGCGACGCTCGTAGTGCGATGCTCAAAAATGAAAAATCACGGCGTCGTTATATGTGTTGCTATAGGAGTGGCTATGTTACAAGTAACATAGCAACTCTCATAGCAACGCCTATAGAGACGCATATAGCGACGTCGACAGGGCTAAAAAAATAACCGAGAGCGTCCAAAAACTTAGATCTCAGATCTGAGGTTTTGACGCGCGCTCAAGCAAGCAAGGTAATGCTCTCCCTCTCTGTCTCTCTCTTTCTTCTCCACACACACACACACACACACACACACACGAGGAGAGGAAGAAGAGCCAGGTATGCTCCTTCCCTCTCCTCACTCTAATGTTCCCTTCCCCTCTTTCTCTCCCCTTCTCTCTCTCTCTCACACACACACGAGGAGAGGAAGGAGAGCCAGGTATGCTCCTTCCCTCTCCTAACTCTCATGGTTCCTTCCCCTCTTTCTCTCTCCCTCTCTCTCTCTCTCTCTCACACACACACACACACATTGTGCTTTTGAGAGAGAGAGAGATAGAATGAGAGAGAGAGGGAGAGACCGCAAGCATAAACAAAAAACGCACACACATGCATACACAAAGAAAGCACACACACATTGAGAGAGAAAGAGAGAGAGAGAGAGAGCATGCATAAACCAAAAATGCGCACACGCACATGCATAATCAAAGAAAGCACACACACATTGAGAGAGGAAAAGAGAGAGAGAGAGCATGCATAAACCAAAAACTCGCACACACACATGCATAATCAAAGAATGCACACACACATTGAGAGAGGAAAAGATATATATATATATATAAAACAAAGAGAGAGAGAGAGAAAAGAAGAAGAAGAAGAGAGTCTTAACATCGTAGGAAAGTATCCCAAGAGACCTTAAAGATCTAGTCGATAGGAGTTGCACTCAAGACATGTTATTCATAAGGGAAATTGCATAACCAATCTATCACACTTTCGTGATAGAAAAGTTATTCTATTTTTCTCCTATTTTTATTGGCGTACCCACACACACACCCGAGAAGAAGAGAGTTTAATTTAACGTCGTAGGAAACTAATTTAAGAGACCTAAAAATCTAGCCGACGAGGAGTTGAACTCAAGACTTGTTATTCAGGAGGAAAATGGCATAACCAATCTACCACACTTGGGTGATAGAAAGGTTATACCATTTTTCTCTTTTTATTGGTACACACATACCCACACACACACACAAGAAGAAGAGAGTTTTAACGTCGTAGGAAACTATCCCAAAAGACGTTAAAGATTAGGTTAGATGTAGACTTACGTTAAATTAGATTTAGGTTTATTTAAGTTAAATTACATTAGATTTAGGTTTATTTTTAGCTAGATTTACGTTTGATTAGATTTAGGTTTATCTACGTTAGATTTAGATTTATGTTATATTATATTAGATTTAGGTTATTTAAGGTTAGAAGAAATGGCGAAAAAATTTCCTACGCTCACAGCCTCGACAGTCCATGCGGACCAGCAATTCCACCTGCATGTTCGACTACTGCTACCATACAATAAGCCGTCATGTTCAGCTAATGGAAGAGCATATTGTGCCTACACAGATATTAGTGATGCAAGATGACGATTCCAAGGGTCACACACACACACACACACACACACCACATCCTGTCAAATCTAGATTAAGAATTAAGTTCCTTGAGCAGACATCAGCTACATTGCAAGAATGTCATATTTGCATGCTACAAACAAAGATCTACTATGCAAAGATGTTAAGATGCTGTGAAATGCTACAGATAGAGAAGAGGCAAAGGGGTTTTGTCCACTACATGCAGTATCATGTAGACGTGGGTGTGTAGATTTCTTGTACCTACAAATATAGGCATTGACCAATAAAGACGAGATTATAACCCGGTGGTTCTGATCTCCATGCACCTCTAAACCGAGGTGTGCGGGGATTGGACATGACTAGAGAGTGTGAGGTAGTTTACAATGTGAACAAAGAGAGAGAGAGAGAGAGAGAGAGAGAGATAAAAGACGAAGAATGCATCTAGAAGATTAAATTTGTTGTCCAGATTATAAGGATTTTGCCCTTATTATGAGTAGTGACGAGGATGTGGGGCCGTCCAACCGAAACACCTATCTCTCAACGAGGATCTTATGTCCTTGTAACCAGTGCAAGCATGTTGTGCGACGGACAAGACGCGTTTCTTTGTAGCACATTCGTGAATTTGGCGAGTTTGATCCATCTATTATGGATCGAGTTGTTGCCAATTATAGCTCGTTAGACTCTGACGCTGGCCAACAGGCAGCAATCTTGCAACCAACTAGACGTGTTCGCAGGCGCTTTGGTCAAGCAGCATATTTGAGGCCACAAGATGTAGCCTCAGACAGCTGGGGGAATGATCATGCAGACCACATTCCCAACGAGACAATGTTTGAGCCCGAGATTGATGAAATGATCGAGACGATCATGGATTCAGAAAGGCTTGTCTATGATGATATGAAAAGTGAAGCCGATACGCCATTGTATAATGGAGCACGTGTGTCTAGATTGAAAGCACTCCTGGTTCTTCTCAACATGCATACAAAGTTTGGATGGAGTGACACTAGCGTCGTAGCACTTTTCAGGTGATCTATTTCAATATATTAGTTTACTTTAATAAAACTCTAAATGTATAATGATCTGATAGATTTTTACACAATTGTACCGTATTTTTATGTTGTGTAGATTGCTCAAAGAGCACATAATACCAGTTGATAATGTGATGCTAGACTCCCGAGAGGAAGCAAGAAAGATTTTGCATAACTTCGGGATGGATTACAATTCAATCCACGCTTGTCCTAATGACTGCATTCTTTTCAGAGGGGAATACATAGACATGGAGAAGTGTTCGAAATGTGATTCCGAAAGATATGGAATAGATCTCCACGGAAAAAAAATTCCGCAAAAGGTTTTATGACATTTTTCTCTGCTTCCTCGCATCAAGAATTTCTTTGAATGTAAGTCCATGGCCGCCCTAGCATCATGGCATGAAGAGAATAAATCTTCGGATGGTGTGCTATGGATTTCTGCAGATTGTGCAGCCTGGAAACATATAGATGGAACATGGACGGATTTTGCTAGGAAGCTCAAAATTTGCACTTAGGCCTGGCTATGGATGGCGTAAATCAATTTGGTCAAAGATCAACATCTTACAGTGTATGGCCCGTTTTCATCGTCGACTACAACATTCCCCCGTGGTTGACTACGAAGAATGGGCACCTATGGCTAAGCTTGATTGTGTCGGGGCGATATAAAGTGAAGAATATGGATGTGTATCTTCGTCCACTATTGGAAGAGCTACAAAAATTGTGGATTGGCATAGAGGTGGTGGATATGAGCCGACACACAGGTCGACGGAATGCTTTGATCAGAGGCATATTAATGTGGACCATGCATGACTATCCCGGACTAACAGAAAATGCTCAGGTGATCTATTTCCACTCCTAACTCAGACACTGTAAATCCTGGATTTTCTCAAGCTGATCTATTATCATGTGTCTACAAGAGCATGTGTCACATGTGGACCTAGACTGAATGCACGTAGGGCACCCTCACTGAAGAAGCAAATCTATGAAGGTCATCAAGCGTATCTTCCAGAGAATCATGTGTTACATGACGGCTTTTTGGTAAGAGAGCCACCATCTGACCGACAAGAAAAATACTTTGGGAGCCAAAGTTGACCTTAAAAATGTGGATCGTATGGAGAAATATTAGCCGCAAACAGCGTCCGATGGATCAATAAAACTCCCTAAAGCACCATGGGTTTTCATAGGAGCCCAAGAACGCAAAGTAAAAGAGACCATTTGATCTTTGCGGACCCCCACTAATGTAATGCACTCACTCTGAATGTGTTTTACTAAAGAAGGAAAGCTTACCGGCTTGAAGTCACACGACTGGCATAAAATGTGTCACGTATGTTCATAGTGGAGTATATCATAGTGAGAATTGTGTAACAAATTCACGTGTGGACTTTAATATCATTGTTGCACGTGTTTGCAGTTTATTTTACTAGTTTTCATTGAGGGATGTCTGTCTCTTGACGTCCGTAACACAATCTACAAACTTGTGAAGTTGGTACAATGGATCTCACAAAAGAAGATCAACGTAGACTCCGTACCATTCACCAAACTAAACGCTGCGGAGGTTGTGTGCATGTCTGAGAAACATTTTCCTACTACCATGCTAACCATTGAGGTGCATCTTCTTGTTCACATAGTTGATGAGGTGGAAATAGCTGGCACAGTACATTCCAGATGGATGTTCCTTTTAGAACGTTTCATGAAAACGCTCAAGGTATATGTGCGTCAGAAGGCACGTCTGGAGGGTAGCATGGCAGAAGGTTGGCTGGTATTAGAGTCCCCAGTGTAAATTAAAGAGTGGCTAGACGGATTGGATAAAGCCCGGGACACGCTATGGCGAACCATAGATGATGAGCGCATATCTGGAATTGTCATGTGAAATCTCGGTGTTGAGAAGAAGATGATGGAAGATCTAGAGGCTAAAATCAACCGATTTTGCATGCTTCACAATCCACTCATGCAGAAGTGGATTTCACAATATGAGGATGCAAAGCAAGAGCAACAAAGGGCAAGAATCGAGTGGAGACGGGGAAGACGACCACCGATGCACTATCCGACGGGTCAGAAGAGCCTACCAACATTCATGAGCTTAACATGGTTGCAGAACCAATTGAAAAGCGCACAATAGTGCGGTGAAGCAGTGACTGAGGAAGAGTGGGAGTACTCTAGGGGTTGTGCGACCAAGGTAAGTTTGCAATGTACGACTACTAACTTTATAGATGTTTGAACGACCACTCATAATATTTGTTGGTTGTAGTATAAGTCATACACAGCAACATGGTGTAAAGGTCGACATTTTAGGGTGGAATGGATTGACAAAAAACTTTTTACTCAAGAATATGGAATCATGGAAAATTTTGAACAGTCTAGTCGACGACGGTCCTCTGATGCAGATCCTGTGGTGGTGGAACTCTCTTACTTCGGCACGCTACAAGAGATTTTGAGGATCGATTATAGAGGATTTTTTGTCAACTTGTTCGACGTGCAATGGTGCAAGATAATCATGGAGGGTCACAACGCTACTGTGCATAGAAGAGAGTCTGGTTTTCTTGAGGTGGATTCAACTAAGAAATGGACTGACCTAGAGACACTTTCATACTACCCGAGCATTGTGAACAAGTAAGTATGTAAATAGTTAACGTGTGTTTTAGAATTTATGTGCTTGGAAGCTCTCATGTAAGTTATGTGGCTCTGGAAGGTGATATTTCATCCCACAAAGTCTGCATCAAACTGGTGGTACGTCATAGAGGTAGCCCCTCGTAGTGCACGGAGGTATGAAGGCTACCATGTGCCAATCATAGCGGCATCAATGGAGGAGATTGGAGAAGATGCTCAGTCAGAAGCCGTGGAGGTGGTGCCAGACGAACATCAAGCTGCTACTCTCTATGGGGTGCATGCAGAGGATCTACAAAATGAAACAGAGGACATCTGTTTAAACGGAGCTATGCGAGGATGAGAGAGAGATCTTTTAAAGCCATAAATATTGTATTTGAACAATTTTGCTCCGTTTTGTAACTTCAGAGTTATGCACTAGCCTCTTCCATCACTCAAGTTGAATAGAAGAAGAACACTTTCTGTTGCTGCTAGCCTTTGAACATTCCAAAGCTACAAGCACATTCACGTTCTTGTACAATTCTCCGGCTCTTTAAGTATTTTCGTCATTGCATCATTGCATCATTGTATTTATATGCGTCATTGCGTCATTGTATTTAATGGTCTTTGCGTCCACTCCAGGTACGTATGCTCTAGGTATGTTCTCATAAGCAGAGATGACGAGCACCTCCTCCTCTCTCTCTCTCTCTCTCTCTCTCTCTCTCTCTCTCTCTATCTATCTATCTATCTACTTGTCCATGTTTTCTACTCCATTCATTCAATATTAAGTTTAAATTTTTGTGTGTTTAATGCAGGTATGGATGATGAGGAGTATCTTTCTTCTTTGTCACCCCAGCAGAGACAGTGGTACGTGGAGCGTCATCACTCTGGCGCACCATCGCGCGTTTCTACTCCATCCGCATCCCCCTCTGTTTCAGAGTCCTCAGCGCGCTCCGAAGCTTCGGTGTCGATGAGACGATCTTCACACTCGTCTACGCACCGGCGCTACAGTGGTGGCGGTGGCGGTTGTTGTGGGGGTGGCGCCACCGATGCTTCGACACCACCTCGTGTTCGACAAGGCTCTTTACCCTCCCCTTCTTTGCCCGTCTCGACACTAGCCACGGCATCACCATCGACACCAGGTTTTGTGCGGCTCACTGCCGTTCCCCACAGCTACACACCACTAGCTACTCCTCCAGGAGTCACTCTGGACACTCCTTGCTTCGGGGCTCAGACTCCAGTGGAGACACCTGGGGTCCGTACCCCCGTTGAAATGCCGCTAGAAACCCCTACCGAGACAGCTAGGTTCAGGCGTCAACGGCAAGAGGGCTTGCCTTTCTCCGTCAACTTCAGCGGCGGCATCATCTTGGATGATGACGGCAAGAAGGTGATTTCGTGCATGTGCGGTCTTTGCTCTCAGGTGTTTAGACACTACATACTAAACACCTAGAGTGAAGTACGAAATGAATTAAAAGACAGAGTCATCAGCATGCTTCATGACAAGTTTCCCATTCCAACACGGGATGACCGCTTCAATGAAGATGTGATGAAGGTTCAAATGCGCGAATACTGCAAGCATAAGCGTTCCAAAGTGCAAAAAGCAATCAAGCATGGGTGCAACATACCAAATTGGCTGGCCAAAGAAGATTGGAAGAATGCGAAGAAAGAAGCGCACGAGAATCCTGACAAGTGGAAGCAGCCAAAGTGCAAGTAGAGGCAGGGAGCTCGCACCACTTGGGGAGCGGCAGGTGGGCATCATTTGAGGCCGATTTTGTAAGTGTTTTTGCATCTATGTTTGATAGTTTAGGGTTTATGGGATTTGAAATTCTAACATAATGGATTCTTTGTATGTTTTGATAGTGGTCGTTTACAGGACGTGATCCCACACCGTACGAGCGTGAGTACGCAGACAAGAAGGGCTTAAACGCCCTTATAGACATCCTGACTTCTCGCGGAAGCATGGTTAGTATTAGGGTTTATTATTTTCTATTTATTGTATTGTTTTATAAACGTCGCTAGCTATATGTTTATACTTACAAAAAGCTATCTTATTGTTTTTTTTTGCAGAATCCGACAGATACGTCACTTAGACGCGATGAGACGTCTGATTAGATGAGGTCAGTTTAGCCATACCTAGATAGCATTAGTTTCTTTTTGGCATACCTTATGTATCATGAGACCATGTAACTATGTATTTTTGAAAACCATGTATATTTTCTAAATAATGACAATCGTTTGTAACTATTACATTTGCAATGATTAACAATCAAGTGACTTTGCTATTGTGTACAATGGTCATTTATTTACTTCCATCAATTCACGCTTTTCATTTTTGTATCTTTATTTTGCAAACAATACGTACTATGGATGATGGAGTTAATGATTATATTGTCTTGTGGGTGACTATTTTGGGTCTATATTTACCTTTGTAATTTTTTTCAAAGGTAAATAGACAAATGAAACATTCAATATGGTTGATGAGTGTGCCCTGCCACCAAAAATTTTTATATTACACGTCGCTATATTAGGCTCTGCAGCGTCGCTATCTACGGGCCTGCAGCGTCGCTATATAGCAACGCCTATAGCGACGCTTATAGCGATGCGTAGAGCGACATCCCTGTATCGATGCGTAGAGCAACATCCCTGTATCGATGCTAATAGCGACGCCGTGGGTTTTAAAAATGCAGTGTATTAGCGACGCGTAGAGCGACATCCCTGTATCGATGATAATAGCGACGCGCTTAGCGACGCCGGGGGTTTTAAAAACCCAATGTATTTCCGTCGCTAAAAGCATCACAAGAGCAAAAAACCTCTTGTAGTGTAATCCGGTACTACTTCTTTCACCGTATTTGGAAATCAAAGAACCACCGCGTGTTTGTGGGGGATCTGGATATGGAAAGCTTTTGTGAAATCATACAAAAGAGCAGAGGGACGATCCATAGGATCGGAGGCAAACGAGCCTCAGAGGACTGGTCTGGAACAATATAGGACATGATGACATCTTGTAATAAGTAAAGCCTAGGAGTAGTTGTGGTTTCTCTTTCAAACAGAAAACTTGTAATCCTTTGACCCTCAAGGCTCGGTGTGAGCTCGAGGTTGGTGTATATTTCTGATGTTCTTAATACTATTCACTCACAATTGTGAGTTTTGCAAAAAAAAAAAAGGATTCATGCTAGAGTGATTGGCTCAAATAGTTGTTCAGACTGGAAAATGTCTTGTGAGGACCTCCCCCACTATTCAAGTAATGTCTGGATATCAATGTCCTCTCAAGAAAGAATTGTAAATGGGTTGAAAAGACCTAGAAAATAGGATTCTTCAAGAACCACATGGTCCTGGGAGGGATGGTGATTAAAATCCAAGTTCTTCTTGTGTACATAGAATTCATTAAATTATGCTAGTTTAAGAAAATCTAGAATTCCAAGAAAGTGTTTGAGAATTCTCTTTTAATTGCTAGCTTTGTTGAGCGGGTTCAAGAAATCAGGGATTTGATTGTCTCCATTGGTAAAAGGAAGGACTACAATGAGTGATACGGGACCATCAACGCCATTCTAATGGGTCATAGTTGATCTAAATACTGGTAGTTTCTTGCCTCTTAGTGGGAACACGTAGCTTATCATTGTAATATGGTATCCATCAAGGCTCAAGACAAGCTTGAGGTTGTCGTGTACATTTACTTTGGTGAATATAATTTATCCACTCACTATTGTGGTTATGGGGGAGGAGGGATCTCATTATCATCAAGGGAACAATTATAGCCTATAGAAGCCATGTGACTATTCTCCTCGTATATGAGGACATAATGTAAGTACTTTGACTCATGAGAACAAACACTCTATGATCGAGATCTTACTCCTTGCACGATCATCCACGTTGCAAAGGAATATCCTTCTACTTCTTCTTTTTGCAATTCCCACATTGTTTGGGATACTTGTATTAACAAAAATGTTTTTGGGAATTCTCACAAAACTTTCCTTCTTATTGCATTTCCTTTAACAACAAGTGCATAGTTACAAAGGGTGCATAGGTCATTGCATCACTTTGCGTAGCCATACCAACAAACAGAAGCATCTTTAAACTTCAATGCTCAATAGAAACCTAGGTTTGGTGTAATCTCACATACAAGTTTAAAGCTAAAGGGGAAAAACCTAGAAAATTAGCAGGAACTTGGTGCAATCTATTTGTAAAACCTCCAACTTTAGTCACTTTACATCTATTATTTCTCACCTGTAGGCTTGCCAAGTGTTTGGACAAAAGTTTTGTCAAGAACTACCTTTAATATATTCCACTAGCAATATTTTGCTTATATATCACAGTGACAAAAAAGCATAAAATCTGATCAAAATTTTGAATTTTACCTCTAAATTCTAAATTTGAAGGCAAAGGATACATTGTATATTGGATAGTGCTCAAAAAACTTAGGTTTAGTGTAAACCCACTTACCTCTAAATTCTAAATCTAAAGGAAAAAAAGTCTAGAGAAATTTAGTTACCTTGGCTCTACTATTTCTCATATGTAGGTTTGCCAAGTTTACGGGGAGAAGTTTTTCTCAAGCAATGTTTTATTGCTTTCTAAGAGAAGCCTTGGAGATGAGTTGGGTTACGCATACTTTCAATGTTTTCAGTGATGATTGAGACTTACATTAAATGTTATTTTAATTTTAAAATGGATCCTTTTATTTCACTTTCATTTCATATCCTGACATTTTTCTTGCATTCTAGTAAATCCTATGGATACAGACACACACATATATTAATAAGTTTTTATTATTTTACTTTTAATTTCACAGTTTCACATGGCTTGACTTTTCTTACATTCTATACCTTAATTCTAGTCAATATTCAGGAAAATCTCTTTTACTAAGCGACCATCGGCTGAGTTTCCTCCCCCACAAAGAAGCAAACCAAGAAAACTAGCATAAATTTAAAATTTGCTATTTTTAAAAACTATTTTCTCACATATTTCACCAATTTTTCTTATGCATTAGTAATGTTTGATTCCTATAAAGTAGCAATGTCTTTAATATGTTTTTTTGAGCACTACCTTTAATATGCATTATCGATGTTTTTTTGTTTATATAAAGAAGCAATGTTTTGTTTGTGTATCACAATGTTAGCAAAATACGTAGGCTCAATGTAACTCCACCTACACATATTGACATTTACCTTTCAAAACTAGATTTGAAGAGAAAACATCCTATACCATCTAGTGCTCAAAAAAACCTAGACTTGGTGTATCCCCACCTAGCTCTAAACTCTAAATTTCGAGGCAAGAAAAATTTAGTGAAAATTCTTCAAACGTAGTAAATCCACCTCTAAAATTTATCATATATAGGTTTTCCAAGTTTTCAAAAAAGAGAATTGTGTATCCGACAGTGCTTGAAAACCCATGGTTCAGTGTAACTTGAAATACAAAGTTTCAGGTTTACCACGAAATTCTAAATTTGAAGGTGAGAAAACCTATAAGTAGAGAAATTTTTTGTGAAAACCTTCAAGCTACCCCTAAAATAACACGGTAAACAAAGAAGGTGAACAAAGGTGTGCTCACCTCGCAAAGAAGATGTTTGTGCAAATTATGTATATCGTCCAGATGTCTCGATAATGCCATGATGCAAGCTGTCCCTTCTCACCTATTGCCAAGAATCATTAGTTGTCGTCAAACTCAACTCGTCGAATGCAACTTCTAGCCTTTCACTCTGTTGCCTATGGGAGCAAGCTCTTGGCTAGATATTTTTGCCTCTCTCTCTCTCTCTCTCTCTCTCTCTCTCTCTCTCTCAAAAACACAGATAATGGAGCGCTCTCACTAGAAATTCAATTTTTTGAGAACCTTATCCAATTCCTTTGTGAGTGTTCCAAAAGGAGATTTTAAAAAATTGAGCTAATGTAAAACATGTTTACACTATTTTCCTCAAAATATAGGTGGTGTTTTTCCTTTTTTTCTTGTTCTCAAGCTTTGAATTTTAAAGCGACATCATTGCAAGTTGAAACACACTTTTTGCAAACTTTGGCTCTCACCCTCTCTTTCTCTCTGACTACTCCCTCTCTCTCTCTCTCTCTCTGTGGCAGCAATGCTCAAAAAAACTTTTTTTCCAAAAACTTGGCAAACCTACATATGAGAATATATTCAGGGTAAATTGACTAAATTTGAAAGTTTTTACAGTAAATTTTGTATATACATCTAAGTTTGTGGGGGGATTACACTAAACCTAGGGTTTTTTTAGCATTGATATAAGTTTGGTAGCATGAGGACGCTCTCCCAAGACCCCATAAATAGCTTCTCATTAGAGTCAATACTTATAAGTGTACCACTAACCTGACTCACTTAATAGTGCTAGAAAATCCCTAGAATTATAGTCTTATAAAACCCACAACTGAAAAAGGAAGTAGTTTTTTCTATATTGTCCTAATTCAGAAAAATAAAAAAAGTATAGAAATAGGTTAATTAAGTACTTCCCAACTTTTTGGGCTCTTAACTCTACACCTTACTTTATATAAATAGTTTGTCAATAGATAAGCTCACTTTGTAAAAAAAACTCAGAGAGGAGAAATCTATACTCTTTATAATGCAGCTTAAATTTTTGAAGGAAGGAGAGGGAGTCCACGTGTCACTCCCTGGTTCATTTCAAAAAACACCTTGCAAAACATCTAAATCTAAAATGCAAAAGTGAAGGGGAAGATTGTAAGAAATGACAGCCTTTGCAATATGTAAGTAGTGACAAGCCTTTTCAAATGTAAAGTCAAAAGACTTTCTACTCTACATAAAATAAATGTTCAAGTTTGATTGCACATAACCAAAAGGGGATAACTTTAGTACTTAAAGAGAATTTATTTTCTGAAGAAATAACAAAAAAGAAAGAAATTTAGTTAAAATTCTTTTTTTAATGATTTTTTTATTTAATGGAAATGTAATTTTTAAAGATATATTTGGATTTATTTTTTCAAGGGGTGTTTTCCAAGACCAATATTGATATGTTTTACAAAATTTTGGAAGTATGTATTTCTTTACAGAGCTTGAGAAAAAGAAAAAAGCTCGCTAGCATTGGGGCTGTTTCGCTTTGAGCACATGCATGACATGCAAATGTAGGAGTTGTTATCCACATTATTGACCATGAGAGGGAGAGAGAGAGAGGCCACCACATTGCTTATGTGTGTGTGTGTGTGTCTATATATGTGTGTGTGTGTGTGTGTGAGAGAGAGAGAGAGAGACCATCACATTGCTTGTGTGTGCATACACATGTACATTTATGAGGGGGAGAAAGATAAAGAAATATTTTACCCTTTAAGCTCACACACTTTTCAAATTTTCAAGACATTATTTTTTGGCATTAGTGTATTTTTAAAAGGATAGCTAAAGTGTTTCACTCGTAGAAAATGGATTAAATGCCCAACAAAGACCAACCCTCACATTAACATCCCAAATGGGTAGAGAGATTGCTCAGTTGATGGACCTTTTACCAATTCTTGGATTATTTTTTATCTTTATTTTTAAGAGTTAACATGTGGGCCATGCTTAAAAATCTATAAGTTCCTTAAATTTTGGTAGGCAAGGATGCCAATCAAAAATCAAAGAGAGAGAGGGAGCACAACGTTTTAGTGTCGTATTTAATGTGTTGAAATCCAAAGTCCAATGAATGATGCAGGAGGAGAGAGAAATACCTAACAAAATGTTTGCATGTAGGAACAATCTAAAGTGACTTTAAAAGTTATATGACAAGTCTTCAACAAAAATGAATATCTATGGGGAGGAGGACGAGGAGGAACACACACACACACACACAAAGAGAAGATAAAGAAGAAGGAAATTGTTAATGCCATCGGAATAATTCCAAAAGATATATCTCACAACATGGGTGAGAATAAAGTTATTTTTGTTTCATCTTCTCTCTCTCTCTCTCACTCACACACACACACACACACACTCACACTCACACGTACACACACGTCTTGATAAAAGGACCATAGCCCATCTCTTATGGTATATTGACCCTAAGCATGGGTAAGTACATGAGGTGTATCACTCAATTGGGTAAAAGAAGACACCTCTAGTAGTAAGTGAGAGACTTGTGACACGTCTAATCCTTCATTTGGCAAGAGGGGGCGAGCAAGGGAGGTATGGGCATGCCTCTCAAGAAAACTCTAAACCCCTATGTAAAGGCCATTCACACTCAATTTTAGACACACTTGAACACACTTGGGAGAAGGGAGCTCTGCTGCTATGGCAATTAACTTGGCGGATTCTATATCAAACCTTTGAGGGATCAATACCTCCAAAGCACATTGGGTAATGTAAATCTATTGTTTAATCAAGCTATTACCAATCTCTTCTCTCAATTGGAATCCTTTCCGATTGCTATTGAGGCAAGCTTTTCAATGCATGGGAACCCCCCATATATATTTTTGCCCTTTTACCAAAATATTTCCTATTATATAAGCTACTTTGGATTTTTTTTTCCCTTTTTCACAAACGTTTTAGCCTTTATTAAATAAATAAGACTTATGCTAATCAATCACGATGTATCATAATAAGTAATCTTTCTTTGTTGATCTCTCTTTTGACCTTAAATATTAAATATATATATTCTAAATTATATTATATATTTTAGGATTTTCTAATATTTTTTCATGTATATATATTATTCCACCCTACCAAATATTTTATTCACTAGTTTTCATTTTCAAACCTCAACCCCACTTTCAAATTTCAATAATACCTCCATCTAGATGATTGCCAAACTCTAGGTCATGTTTTCATACACATGAAGGAGCTTACACTTGAAGGCAAGACAGAAGTCCACTCAAAGGGGACCACCAAAAGACCTTTGCAACCACAAATAATACATTATTTGGCTGAATTTTTAAAGTAGAGAGGAACCCCGAATCTGAAGGAGCGTTCAACATGAAAGATGTAGCTCGTGATCTCAACTTTTAGCTCAATTTGTTTCAGAATTTTTGGAGTTATGAACGCGGAGCTATGATTTTTGTGGTGGACCCCAGTTTTCTCGTGTAATGGTGACACAGGCCATCCCCAATTTTCTTCCCTCTAGAATGGCTATGGTTCTACAAGTCTTCAAGCATGATTACAAGAGACAAGGCTCTTTTAATGAGGTCTTGGCAAGTCTAGAGTGATTCTATCCGCATTTCTGGAGGATCCATCCTCATCAACAACTATCCACCTTCGACAACCTCTCTTATAAATTTCTTACATCTCTCTTCTCTCCCTAATAAGCTTATGTCTAGCCAAAGCTAGACTATTATAAATATCTCCTATCGTCTACATCCTACCCACATTTTCTCTTCTTCTCTCTCTATTGACTCTAGTATTTTAAATAATGAGGAGACAAGATGGGAGCCACAGTCACATGCACCCCATTTTCCTAGTCACCAAAGTGGGACACTCACCTCAAATAGAAATATTGCTAAATCCTTCCCTCCTTCCCTATATAAGGAGGCCATGAGAGCTCACTAAGGGGGGATAGACACACACACACACACACACACACACGCACCTATCCATGCACACCCTTGTGCTACATGTTTGTAGCATAAACCCTAATCACATAATCACAACACCATCACCATGCACAAAAGATGAGCACCACACCTCCACATCACTTGTAATTAAGGGTTGAAGGCACAATTTCAAGAAGAAGAAGTGTGGACACACTCATGATATTCCTCGCCATCAACTCCCATCTCTCCATTGTGCCTCCTACGATCTTGTTCCCTTCTCATCTTCTTGCCATACACTACCTATTGTATTCATCTTCTGCAAGCAATCAACACACTCCATCTTGGTGCCATACCTTGTGTCGCTTTGGATACATCTCATTGTGAGTATGGTATATGCTTGTTCCTTGCCATTTTTTTTCCTGCTTATGTAAAGGTGTGCGGATTCGCCACCATACACACACTCTCTCTCTCCCTTTCATATTCCTATCATCTTGCTACTTGCATCTTGAGGTGTGCGGATTCGCCACCTCTTGTATGAGAAGTGAGCATACTCACAAGTTTCCCATATCTCATCATCTTCCTTACTAACATGCACGAGTAGCAAGCCCATTCTCACTCATTCACCACTCCTCTCACCTTATTCTCCGACTACCCCATTCCACATTTGGGCGTGGATCTTGAAATTGTTTTCCATGGCATGCTTCATTGTGTATATGTATGCGTCCTAGCTACATATCTTGCTAGGTGGTGCCCCTATTGTGTATCCCCCATGATGAGGCCATTGTGCATAGTCTTGGTGTAGAGGCCACCGGGTCTTTTTTTTCACTTCCGCCTCTCATTTGGTGCCCCCACGAAGGAGGGCTATTGAAACCTTTAGTTTACAAGGATGAAATGTTTACTTCTCTTCATGGACGAGTGACTTCTTGAATTCTCTAATTGGACCACTGAAGAGGAGGAGCTTCAAGCAGGTTTGACGAAAGTCATCAAGACACTCTTGCCAGGGTGTTGTATTGTTAGCATAGAAGAAGTGGTAAGACCCTCTTTTCGTACTCAAATTGTTTACATTTCTCATCATCCCCACAAGCGTAAAAGCAAGGCACAAGCTGCATCATGCTCACATTGTAGCCAAAAACCGCACCTTCGACATGAGTGCAACCCAAAGTGAAGAAAAGGCCATCATTTTCTCCCTCGACATCCGCACAGGAGTTCTCACATCAGTAGGCTTTCAAGTAGCACCAGGCTTCTATACATCTACGTCCACATCTTTGCCACCTATTCCACCTACGCCCAAGAGAAGCCTTCACAACTTGAGGAAGCTACTACGAACGCGTGGTCCCTCCCTCTCCCTTGCATTAAAAGATTCAAGGGTTTTCCAGCGCCGACAATCACCCCGTCTCCAAAACAAAAGGGTAAATCCTCCAAAGTCTTTCTATACCTCACTCTCATCTCATGAGACAGGAACTAGAAACAGCAGCATGGATTCTATGTCGTCTACCGAGTGAAGTGGCGGAGCTTGTCATCGACAAGGTCTTTGACAGTGGTTTTTCTTGGCGGAAAGACAAGACCCTCCACCTTCAAGGGGTGTTGCTTGTGAATCAAGGCTATGATGGCGACTTTACAGCTTGCTATGTATCCATCCAACTTGGATTAATACAAGTGGTAAGACTCACCACCTACCTCATCACACCTGTGTATACACTAGATGGCACTCTATCTTGCAGGAAAATGAAGTTTCTCAAAGAGAGAGAGTTCAAGATTTTCCAAGAGCTTGCTAGAGGGGCAATCCTAGAGCTAGAACACGAAGACAACCTTGTCTTGTGGTACTATAAATTTGACTTGGACTACCAAGAGCTCTACACCTCCGACTAAAACCTTCCACTACAAAGGAGAGAGCCTTTCTGAATTATCATGTGATGGATCCAGCACATCAACCTTTTGCAAGGAACCAAACTTATGCACCACAACAAATTCAATCAATCAAAGTAATCTTGGACCGCAAGATGTTTTATCAGCAGATCATTACAACCATGTTTGGTAGAGAACGATTGCAAGAGATAAACACCTCCTCTCTACCCTTTATCCTCCCTATGATTAATCATGAAGTGTCTTTTGATGTAGTTATTTTCATCCTTGTATAGTATGTTTTCCATCTACCGAGCACCCATGTATTGAATCTCTATTTAAAAAATAAATAAAAAATTCTAAGTCGAGTTAATTTTCTCACTTTCACAATGGCAAGTGTAGCATTTCCAACCTTTACTGGTAAGGTGGGTGAGGATGCTGCAGACTTTCTAGACAACTTGGAAATAGCATGTGTCATCTCTGCGAGAGATGATGATGCTTCGCGCTTGCGCATCTTTCCACTTCTAATGAAGGTGGAGACAAGATCATGGTACAATGCCTTGGCACAAGAAACCAAGGAACGGTGGGACTTAGTAAGAGCAGCCTTTGTCAAGCGTTTTGGAGAGGGCACAACATTAGAGAAGCTATGGCAATTGTTGACAGAGTTGAAGCAAGGCAGTATGATGGAATAAGCGTCATATGAGTCAAAGTTTGTAGATTTATGGGGGCGATGGGTTGCATCGCTAAGAGAGGATGAGGGGGCACCTGATTTCCTAAAGAAGGATCAGTTTGTGGCTGGGTTATGGCCAACTCTTAAAGAGAAGGTGAAGGGAAGGTTTCCTGCTACGTGAAGTGGCCCGCCTTAAAGACAAGAAGTTGCGCCTACAAGCCAGGAATATCGATGAAGAGGAAGCCGTCAGGACCCGACCACCTCTAGCACCACCTACAACAACCACCCAGAGGATTCAACCACAAGAACCAGTTGAAGATTAGCAAGACCTGCTCAACCGAATTACCAATCAACTTGAGAATCTTTCAGTCCATTTGATACAACAAGGGCATGCACACAATCGCAACCAAGAGCAAGGGAGAGGACAACGAAGGCAAAACCAAGAATACCATTGCTACAATTGTGGGGAGGATGGTCATGTCATGTACTACTGTCCACACCCAAGGAGGCAGAATTTCAACAGAGGAGCCATGCAAAACCAGGTTTCACCACCGAGAGCAAGACCATCACGACCGAGGGCACCACAACAAGCACCACCCGTGCAAATCCTACAACCACCCATTCAACCACCACCACAACCTCTCATTCCACCCTTACCCCCACCACCAGTTGGCAATCAAACAGTAAGCGTCATCAGTCTCGAAGGTAAGTGAAAGGAGAAAGTGGAGGAGGATACGACCAAGGTTAACGGAGTAGATGCCCTTGGGGTAAAACGCGCTAGGCATGGTGAATCTTCCCAAAAGGAAGAAAAGATGAAGACTAAAGGGGAATCTAGAAAAAAGCCGTCCAAGTCACAACGTAAAATTGACATTGTAGATTTCTCTTTGGGTGAATGTTCTAAACCATATGATTTGGTTCAAGATGTTTCTGTGCAGGGCCCAAAAATCACCTGGCCCCAGTTACTCCACCTAGCACCTAGGGTGAGTAGACAATGGACAAAGATGGTTAGCACGAGACGACCAAAGCCAAAGATAGCTGGGGCTATCTTTGGGAGGAATCTAGATGACATACTACCAGTGATGGATTCTTACATCAAAGGGCAACACATCTCCAATATCTACATTGATGGTGGTGCACAAATATGCGTCATGAGTGAAAAAATGATGCACCGTTTGGGTTTAGAGGTGAGTCGGCCGGCACCATGCCGAGCCAAAATGGCAAATAATTTAAAAGTTCAATGTGTTGGTGTCATAAAAATGCAGTTAGGATAAAGGCATTCAACACCGAGGTAGATGTGGACATCTTTGTCATGCCACACAAAGGGGAGGGCTATCCTATCATTCTAGGGAGGCCTTGGCTTATGGCTATGAGAGCTAAGCAGGACTGGGGCACCGGCATAATCCAGAAGAAGGATGCGAAAGGGAGGCCAATACTTTATGACATGAAGATAGGTCAACAACGCGACATGGATCTGGAAATTTCCAAGGATGAGTTTTCTAGTGGTGACTCTTCAACCACTTCAGAGGAGTCAACAATGAGTGAAGAAAGTGACAGTAGCATTGAGGTGATGGGGATCATTCTCAAGGACCCTAAGAAGATGGAGAAACCTGATGCCTCATCATCAAACCAAGGGGAGACACCAGGTATACAACCTCTGGTAGAACCAAGTAAGCTACATCAAATGTTCTCTAGTGAGTTGTGTGGGAAGGAGCGTGAAGATTATATTTTGATGCTAAGTAATTTTACCACATTGCTCATTGATGAATATGATAAAATCACTAGCATCACAGTAGTTCAACATCACATTCAGCTCAAGGAGGGAAGTAAACCTGTAGTGCAGAAGCTCAGGCGGCTAGGAGTAATTCAATAAGACGCCCTACTCAAAGAGGTGAGGAAATTTCTAGAAGCCGGTTTTATCTATCCTGTTGAAGACTCAGAGTGGGTTTCTCCAGTGGTAGTCACACCAAAGAAGAATGGTAAGTGGAGGGTTTGTGTTGATTACAAGCCTCTTAATGCAGCCACAAAGAGGGACCATTTTCCTCTTCCTTTTCAAGACGAAATACTCAATGAGGTAGCAGGACATGAGCACTACACGGTATGTGATGGCTACTCAGGCTACTTCCAAATTAGCATCGCTGAAGAAGATCAAAAGAAGACAACCTTCATCACACCATGGGGATGTTTTGCTTACAAAGTTATGCCTTTTGGTCTCACTAATGCTCCAGCCACTTTTCAGCGATATGTGACATTTGTTTTTCAAACATTCTTTGGAAAATCAATCCATGTTTTTATTGATGACTTTTGTATCTATAGCTCTCGCTCTCTTCATTTGGAGAAAGTTTACGAAGGTCTAGCTAGGCTACAAGCTTTGGGGGGCGAGGTCAATGTGGAGAAATGCCACATTGGTGAAAGCAAGGTTACTCTTCTTGGCCATGTGATCTCGGCCAATGGCATTGAAGCTGACCCAAGAAAGGTTCAAGCCTTGCTGGCTTTGACCTCTCCCACCACAACAAAGCATTTGGTCTCTTTTCTTCAAAAGGTGAGGTATTTGAGTAGGTTCATTCACTTGCTCTCCCAAGTGGTTCTCCCTTTACAACAAGTTGCCCATCAAGAGATATTCACTTGGAGTGAAGAAAATGAACAACAATTCAATGAGGTAAAACAAATTCTAGCTTCACTTCCCACCATAGCACCTCCAAAGTGGGAGGAGCCATTTTATGTAAACCCTAGTGTGTGCAATGACACACTTGGGGCTGTATTGATGCAAAAGGATCCTCAAACTTCTTTCATGCGTCCTATCTACTTCTCTAGTCGAATGATGACTTCATCAGAAAAGGGATACACGGCAGTGGAGCACATGGTGCTTGCATTAATGTTTGCTACCACCAAATTTCGCTCTTATTTATTGTCTAGACCATTCATAATCATAACAATGGAAGAAGTATTTCCTTATGTAATGCAGCACATGGATGTTTCTTCTAGGATTTCCAAATGGATCACAAGGCTACAAGAGTTTGACTACACAATGAAAGTGGAGAACTCCACAAGGGCCAATCTAGGAGGTATTCTCACTCATCGCCACTATGAAAAGAAGCTAAAGACAAAGCCAAATGATCAAGAGATTACACCTGTGTTGGAAGTCCCTAAGGTAGAGGAGGCTCACTCTCTTTTCTTTGATGGAGCCTACAAGAGGAAAGTGGACAAAGCTGCAACAGGCATTGTCATCTTCAACGAGCAAGGGGACAAGGTTTTCTCCATTGGGAATCTCTTGTATTCTCACTCTAACAATGAGGCAGAATATGCAGCCTTAACTCTTGGGTTAGAGTGGTGTGTGACACAGGGCATTCAACGGTTAAATGTATTTGGTGATGCCATGCTTTTAATAAAACAAATACAAGGAACTTGGGCTTGTAAAAATCATAGCTTGCTAGGCCATTTGCGAAAATTCAAGGAACTTTTAGGGAAATTTCAAGTTGTACAATTACATCATGTCCCTCGAGCAGAAAATCAAGAAGCAGATGCTCTAGCTAGAGAGAAGTTGCAAGATGTTTCAGTGGTGGGTGCTATCAAGTTGAAGCTGCCTCTCTTCCAAGGTAGCGATGCTATGCCTGACATCATGAGTTTCTTGGACATAGGAGAGTGTCCTAAGGATCTTACTAAGGGCCAAAAGCAGTGGCTTGTGCGCAAGGCAACAAAATACCGCCTTATCAATGACGACCTCTACTGCAAGGGTAAGGATCAAATTCTTAGGCGTGTACCTCTCTCTAGAGAGATCACTGAAATCATTTCAAGTTGCCATGATGGTGTTTGCGGAGGATACTTTGCACTTGACATCACTAGTAGAAAGATTCTACAAGCCGGGTTTGTATGGCCTAGTCTACATAGGGATGTGCATCATTGGTGTAAAACATGCAAGTAATGTCAAAAGACAGGGGATAGGAGGCTCACATATGAGCCACAGACTCCTATAATCTCATATGGAACATTTTGAGAAATGGGGAATTGATGCTATTGGGCCTTTGCCGAGGAGCCAATCAGGTAAATTTTATATCATCATGGGTGTGGACTACATGACCAGGTGGGCTGAAGCAGTTTCCACCACCCAGATTACAGCTAAGGAATTGGCTAAGTTCGTATTTGAAAACATTTGTTGCCGTTTTGGCACTCCTCTTGAAATAATTTCTGACAGGGGACCAGGTTTTAGAGGAGACCTTGTAGTAGAGCTAATGGAGAAGTTAGGTATCTCAGGACGACACTCAACTCCCTACTACCCACAATGCAATGGTTTGGTGGAAAAGATAAATGGTATGATCTGCAAGATCATCACTAAACATGTGAACAATCACAAAAGTGATTGGGACAAGCATCTTATGGCTGCACTTTGGGCTTATCGCACTTCATTTCGCACATCCATTGGGTTCACACCATATCACTTGGTGTTTGGTAAGGGAGCCATTTTACCCATTGAAGTACAATTGGCTAGTCTCAGGGTGCTAGCTGGGAAGGTGGAACGTCCTAATGCTCATCTCCACAACCACATTCTTGATCTAGAGAGGCTTCAACTAGACAGAGAAGATGCTATCAACTATTATGCAGCACAGGTAGAGCAACGTCGACTTACCTTCAACAAGGGACTTAGGGCAAAAGGTCTCAAGAAAGGTATGTTGGTCCTACGGTATGATAACAGGTTTGACACTAGGAAGGATAAAAAGTTTTCACCCAGATGGGAGGGGCCATTTGTCATTAGAAAGCGCTACCCCAATGGCAGTTACCGATTGATGGATGTAGATGGTAGGCTCCACAAAACACGTGTCAATGGATGGAGGTTGAAGTAGTACTTTTTGAGGTTTGATGAAGCACCTATGATGGAAATCCCTGAGGAGGGAGACACCTCCACCTCAATTGAAGAAGAATCAAGTACAGCGCTAGAGGCATGAATACCTCTAGCCTTAGGGGGAGGGCTAATGAGGTAGGCTTTTCCATGCATGGGAACCCCCCATATATATTTTTTCCCTTTTACCAAAATATTTCCTATTATATAAGTTACTTTTGATTTTTTTTCCTTTTTCACAAACATTTTAGCCTTTATTAAATAAATAAGACTTATGCTAATCAATCACGATGTAGCATAATAAGTGAGCTTTCTTTGTTGATCTCTCTTTTGACCTTAAATATTAAATATATATATTTTCTAAATTACATTATATATTTTAGTATTTTCTAATATTTTTTCATGTATATATATTATTCCACCCTACCAAATATATTATTCACTAGTTTTCATTTTCAAACCTCAACCCCACTTTCAAATTTCAATAATACCTCCATTTAGATGATTGCCAATCTTTTCAAAACTCTAGGTCATGTTTTCATACACATGAAGGAGCTTACACTTGAAGGCAAGAGAGAAGTCCACTCAAAGGGGACCACCAAAAGACCTTTGCAGCCATAAATAATACATTATTTGGCTAAATTTTTAAAGTAGAGAAGAACCCCGAATTTGAAGGAGCGTTCAACATGAAAGATGTAGCTCATAATCTCAACTTTTAGCTCAATTTGTTTCAGAATTTTTGGAGTTATGAACGCGGAGCTATGATTTTTGTGGTGGACCCGAGTTTTCTCGTGTAATGGTGACACAGGCCATCCCCAATTTTCTTCCCTCTAGAATGGCTATGGTTCTACAAGTCTTCAAGCATGATTACAAGAGACAAGGCTCTTTTAATGAGGTCTTGGCAAGTCTAGAGTGATTCTATCACCATTTTTGGAGGATCCATCCTCATCAACAACTATCCACCTTCAACAACCTCTCTTATAAATTTCTCACCTCTCTCTTCTCTCCCTAATAAGCTTATGTCTAGCCAAAGCTAGACTATTTTAAATATCTCCTATCCTCTATATCCTACCCACATTTTCTCTTCTTCTCTCTCTATTGACTCTAGTATTTTAAATAATGAGGAGACAAGATGGGATCCACAGTCACATGCACCCCATTTTCCTAGTCACCAAAGTGGGACACTCACCTCAAATAGAAATATTGCTAAATCCTTCCCTCCTTCCCTATATAAGGAGGCCATGAGAGCTCACTAAGGGGGGATAGACACACACACACACACACACACACACACATGAGAGCTCACTAAGGGGGGATAGACACACACACACACACACACACACACCTATCCATGCACACCCTTGTGCTACATGTTTGTAGCATGAACCCTAATCACATAACCACAACACCATAACCATGCACAAAAGATGAGCACCACACCTCCACATCACTTGTAATTAAGGGTTGAAGGCACAATTTCAAGAAGAAGAAGGGTGGACACACTCATGATATTCCTCGCCATCAACTCCCATCTCTCCATTATGCCTCCTATGATCTTGTTCCCTTCTCATCTTCTTGCCATACACTACCTATTGTATTCATCTTCTGCAAGCAATCAACACACTCCATCTTGGTGCCATACCTTGTGTCGCTTTGGATACATCTCATTGAGAGTATGGTATATGCTTGTTACTTGCCATTTTTTATCATGCTTATGTAAAGGTGTGCGGATTCGCCACCATACACACACTCTCTCTCTCCCTTTCATATTCCTATCATCTTGCTACTTGCATCTTGAGGTGTGAGGATTCGCCACCTCTTGTATGATAAGTGAGCATACTCACAAGTTTCCCATACCTCATTATCTTCCTTACTAACATGCACGAGTAGAAAGCCTATTCTCACTCATTCACCACTCCTCTCACCTTATTCTCCGACCACCCCATTCCACATTTGGGCGTGGATCTTGAAATTGTTTTCCATGGCATGCTTTATTGTGTATATGTATGCGTCCTAGCCGCATATCTTTCTAGGTGGTGCCCCTATTGTGTATCCCCCATGATGAGGCCATTGTGCATAGTCTTGGTGTAGAGGCCACCAGGTCTATTTTTTCACTTCCGCCTCTCACTATCATATTTCCATTTAATTGGAATCCTTTCCAATTGCTACTCTACTATCAAATTCTATACTCTTATTTACCTATCAACAAATATTATAGATACTTTATGGTAATTCTCTAGATTACAAAGTAATGAAGGTCTCACCGCTCAATTACATAATTGATTGTATTGACTGCATGCCCAATTCTTCATCAATGTAACATAAATATTGGCATGAATTAGCTAAGCATATTCAAGAATTGTCCAACTAAAATGATGGATTGTTCTTGCAAGTATATATAAGTGATTAATCATGTGATTAGTGCATAAATGGATGGTGTGAATGAGTATTGTCTATTAGACCTTACGAAAATTTATTGCCTATCATAAGCATAAATCATTGGAATAGAAGTGTAAGAATAGATAAAATTAACATTCCATCAACCTTATTATCAAATTGGTTTTTTCACAATTAGTTCTTACACATTTTCAAGTTAGTTAGAGAAAAGATGGCCCCAAAAAGGTCCCGTGTTAGCAAGACTCACAATGATGAGGCTGGCAGTATTCGAGAAGCTGATAAAGGAAAAGGAATTTCCTTGGAGGATGTGGCACCAAACTTTCCAGGCAATGGTCCTACATTAGACAAGGTTGGAATGAATTTTGTTAAGTATTTGCATTCACTGCATAGATGATAGAGTAGAAAAAGGGGAAACCATCTCTATGGATCATAAAACCATCACAAACTACGGCATATGTTTTATATAATTTTAGTTGCAAAGTGAAAGATTGTTTGGAAAGTCATCTGTTTGATCATAGGAAAAAAATGTTTGCCTAGTAGAAGAACCCTCGAACCTTCTTCATTCAAAATCCTATACTGATATAGTCAAAAATCCCTCTGATATCCAGGGAGGAAATCATAGTGGAGTGAATGCTGAAGCAGTGCATATGGTTGCACACATCTTGCGGGTTGGTGCCCAGAATGCAAGATAGTACTTGCGGGTTGTTGCCCAGATTGTGAGTTAGTCACTACGGGTTGGTGCCCAGATTGTAGGACAATTTAGTTGTATGGGCAACTAAAGACACCGAGAGCAATAAACTCTAGCCAAGAGGAATGAACTCTTGGGGTTAGGATATTTTAATGAAGAGGGATCATATGTTGTTTTTCTTCTAAAAAGATTGTCTTGCTGCCGATTTGAAATTGGTTGAAGGGCTATCTTAATGAACTTGTGATGGAAATCCAAAAATGGAACTTTGTGTATGAACAATTATGTGGTAGTAATTAGAAAACAAACAGAACAAAGTGTGAGTGTGGGGGTGGAAAGTGGGGACTAACTCAGAATGCCAGTCAAGGATGGGTGGTCTCGATTAGTCGAGAAACTCTCCTCTCTCTCTCTTGTAAAAGAGCGAATTAGAGACTCATTGTTCCAAGAGTCGAGAATTCCAATTGTACGTGCCTCTGAAAGTATGGGGAAAAAGGCAATTGGGTTTTCTCTCTCTCGGAAGGTGAGAATTAGGAACATCATAGTATTGTAACAGCTCATGCTTCCTCTACGAGACAGTGCTAGGAGTCCTTTTTAATGCTTTGGACTCAAGTTACTCGGTGACGAGAGCCTGTCCATTAGAATCTTGTCTATATTGACTATGTTTTCTCAATCAAATAGGGCCTATCGACTTGTCAGGTGCCCTCCTGTTGCCATAAGGTTATGGTATCGGGGAGAAGACCTCACACGTGGTATTAGATCCTAGGTTAGGAAACTGGAAAAATTGACATTGTTTGAAAAATTTTGAAAAATGAATTGGGAACTTAGAGTTCGAGAACTCACCAACACTGATGTTTCAGGAAGATGCCGATGCTTATTATCGCAAGTTCAAAATATTTGAGCTAATGTATACGCAGGCATGTCGTTCTCCAAATTATAATTTCCTCCAAAGTATGATGTAAGTTTTGATTAAGGCTTTTGATCCCCCATCAGTAGGAATCCATCAAGGATGGAAGCTTGCATGGAATAGTAAGGGTGGTGTCTTTTACATCGATGCTACAAAATTTGAGTACCTATCCCACTGATTTGAAGAAAATTTGTTGGGCGCATGAGTTGCGAGTAATCCAAGTTTTCTACTTCCTTGGGACTTCTAAAGAAGTCAATTGCAAGATCACTATTGATGCTACCAAGAAAACCTTGAACAGATGGATTTTTGATGAAGCAAAGAAAGTAATCCCTAGTGATAGGATTAAGACTATTACCGTTCCACATATATTTCCTCGAAACGAGAATTTTGTATCATTTGAGACTATTAGCAATGTGTACAAGAGGTACTACTCTGATGAGATAGTAGACTATAAGCATTTGACTTTAGACACCTATCATCTATATCACCATGTTCCTGGGAAGTCAACTGTGCAGATCCTTTAGATGCCGCCAAGCTTTGCAATAAGTTAGAAATAAAGTGTACCTTAGCCTCTTGGATAGGCTACCTTCGTAAATATTCCAACATAAATATGAGTTTGAGATTTCTTGATCTGAGTACCTTATTATGTCATGTGTATATTTTGAAGTTAATTTTCATATTGAATCTGTGTACTAAGTCTCTAGGTTTCCGTCAATTTACTGACGTGAATATTATCGTATAGGTACCACCTACCGCTCTCTGCACCACCAATCAAGAGAAGAAACTTCTTTTCAAGAAAGCCCAAACTCCCAATTTCAAGGGAGAAGGAGCTAATGTAGAGCACAATGCTGGACTCTGGTTAGAAGCAATGGATGACTAGTTTTAACATGTAGGCACCCAGCTAGAAAACTAGACTATGCTTGCAATGTTTCCTCTAATTGGTGATGCAAAAATATGGTGGAAACAACATTGCAAGGACTTGGGTGTTTAAGGATCTTCCCAATCTTGGGAGGAAATTAAAGAAGCCGTTACAAAACAATATCTTCCACTTGCTCATCGTGATGCCAGAAAGAATGAATTCTTTGCTCTAAAGCAGTTATCTTTATCGGTGGGAGAGTAATACTCTAAATTTTTAACTTTGAAAAGATATGCTCGGAAAAAGGTAGCATGGTTCTGTCAAGGATTGAATCAACCGCTGGGTACACACCTTGAAGCAATGAGACCTATATCTCTCTAGGATGCCCTAGAAAAATCTTATCAATCTCGCCCTATAGCAGCAACAACTAGAGTAACTCAACCGCAACATCCAAATGTTTGTTGCTACGAGTGTAATGAGCTAGGTCATTATAGGAGTCACTGTCCTAGAAGAATCATAACAACAAACGCAAATGCCATCCCTGAACCTCTTAATTTAGGGTGGTGACCCCTTTGTTTTGTTCTTTGCTTGTTTGCATGAGGCGTGGTTTGTGGAGTGTGCACGAGTACAGAGGCCACCCGATTGCACTGCTCTTTTTCCCGCCATCATTTTGGTGCCCCCACGGAGGAGGGCTACACAGACCTTCAGTCCACAAGCAATGAAGATGTGCAATCTACAACATGGAAGAATGGCGTGAGGAGTTTGCAAATTGGAGAACAGAAGAGGAGGAGGCTTGAGAGGCCTTAAAAGCTTTCATCGAGGTCTTGTTACCAGGTTGCAGTGTCATTGAAATTCAAGAAGTAAGTTCTTCTACATGCCTTGTTCGTGATCGTCGCCAACGAAGGAGAGTGAGAAGAAGAGCTTGATATACCTCTCCTCTCACCCTATGAGTGCTCCAGAAACCTCCAACGCACACGAGCTTGAAATATTCTACATCAACATACACGAAGGTATTGTGACACACATTAAGGGAAGAGAAAGAATCACCAGACCTCTCTTTCCTGAGGAGCCGACTAAGAGGAGGAAGATCACCTCTACACCTAAGTGGCCTAAGGCCGCAGCGCGTGCTCAAGAGTAAGGTAACATTTGGCTTAATCTCATTAATAAGGGATTACATGACCACTACAGGCAAGAAAAAGGCTAGTGAGCAACCAACTTCAACCTACAACTTGCAACCACGACTCTCACCCCTAAATCCTCTTGAAGCAAAGAGGCGAAGGCTTGCCTACAAGATTGCCGCCCGTCTAGGAGTGCTCCCAGTGCACTTTGTGAATCCAGAAACCACCAATCCCAAGCCAACCTCCTGTCCGCGTGAAGATCACTTTGGATATTGTCCAAAGTGCTTAAATGGAGACCGGGTGAAAAGCCTCCCTGCCCTACCTTTGCTGCTAATTTTCAAGAAGTTATCTCAATCTAAGGAAACTATCTTAGTTGATGATGTGCTGCACATTAATGGTGTCACTTTCATTCGTCATGCTGATTATGGTAATAGCATCCAATTGTTGCTTGCTAAAAGGCTCAGCATTGTACAAAGTGTTGTCATCACGCCTTACATCTTCACAGATGCATCAGGAAGAGTCGAAGTGATCCGAGGTGCTGACCTTCTGTGGCTGATCAGGCTCATTGGTCCCAAGGTGGTGCAACTAAGCTAGGCTCTTGTGTGTAAGTATGGATGCCAATAATGAGAATGATGATCCCCGCATGTTTCCTTTCCATTTTGTGCGTCATATCCGTGTGAATATTTGTATTGATAGAAAAATCTTTTATCAGCAAAGAATAGCCCTGTTGTTTGGAGCCGAGAGACTTGGGGAAATCTTGCGCTCTCCTCATCCTGTCATTCTACCCTTACTAGACTATTACCATTCCTTTGATGTGTCGATCTTCATCCTATTTTGAGCTAAGTTGTGCTAAAGCTCCAAATTGTAATTACCATACTCTATTTTAAAATAAATTGGAGCTGTTTGTGTACTTGTTTACTCTCTCACTTATGGACTTCCCTAATTTTTATGGTAAGCTTGGGGAGGTTGCTCCAGACTTTTTGGATAATTTGGAAATGGCCTTTCTGGTATCGGGAAGGGATGACGAAGCTACTAAGTTAAGGGCCTTTCCTTTGGTCTTGAGGGAAGGTGCAAAATTATGGTATCAAACTTTGGCACCTGAAGAAAGAAGAGACTGGGAGTCCTTAAAGATGGCCTTCATCGAAGAATTTCGCCGCCATGAGCCTCCGGAGGAGATATGGAGACAGCTCTTAGAGCTACGCCAAACATCACCCAATGACTATAGAAGCTATGAAGGAAAGTTTTCCAACCTGTGGGAGAAATGGTGTGCATCACTAGGTGAAGGAGAAAGGGCGCCAGAATGCCTAAAGAAGGACTGTTTTCTGGTAGGGCTTTACCCCATCCTTCGAGAAAAGGTAAAAGGTAAATTCCCAGATACCTTTGATAAAGCTATGACTTATGCAAGGGACAAGGATAGGAAGTTAAAATTCCAAGCTCAACTACAAGGGGGAATGGAGCCTCGACCGCTAGCTCAACCTACGGCAAGGGTAGTAGCAGGGACAGGAGCAACAGACCAAGAGTCCTCTCAACAAGAATTACTTCAACAAATCACCAATCAACTAGAGAGCCTGTCCATCAATCTGGTTCAAGGTGTAAGGGCTCCCCAGCCAGGAAATGAACGAAATAGACAAGAAGGACAAAGGCAAGCACGTGAGTACATTTTCTACAACTGTGGAGAGGTAGGTCACGGCATGTATTATTGCCCCCATCCACGACGCTATCAAGGAAATGGTAATCAAAGATGGCCTCCTCGCCAGCAAGTCACTCCTCCTCGAGCTAGGCCACTAAATGGACAAAATGCACACGTGGCTCCACCAATCCAAATATTGAGACCCCCTCCTCCACCACCACAAGCACCAGCAGAGATCCCTCCACTACCATCGGGAGCGGAGGACAGGGCTGTCTCTGTCATAAGTCTTGACAATGGTAAGGATAAAGGGAAAGAAAAAATGGAGGAAGCTGTTGCCATGCCAATAAAGAGAGTTAGGAGACAAAGAACTGATGAAATGGAAGCTTCAGAGCCGGGTAAAGGGAATGAGGGTTCCTCCCAAGTGATAGGAGACAAGAAAAGGAAGATTAGGTCAAGGAGGCACATAGGAGTAGAAGAATTTCCACTTGGGGTAGGATCCATACCTTACGACCTGGTAGCAGATGTGAGTAAGCAAGGACCAAAGATTTCATGGTAGCAACTCCTCTACCTTTCCCCAAAGATACGTAGAACCTGGTCTAAGATGGTCAGCACCAGGAGTGCTAAGGCAAAGTCAGTTGGGTCTATTAGTGCAAGAGGCATGAAGGATATTGTGCCAGTCATTGATGCAGAGATTAAGAGTCAGCGAGTCTCCAATGTGTACGTAGATGGTGGAGCCGAGATTTGTGTTATGACAGAGAAATTAATGCACAGGTTGGGTTTGGAAGTAAACGAGCAAACTTCCTTACAAGCTAAGATGGCAAATAATGTAAGGGTGGCTTGTGTGGGAAAGGTTAATGGAGTGAAGGTTTCAGCTTTTGGTGTTGCAGTCTCAATTGATGCTTATGTGATCCCAACTAAGGGGGAGGGCTATCCGCTAATCCTTGGAAGACCTTGGCTTATGGCTATGAAAGCTAGGCAAGATTGGGAGACAGGTTCCCTTGAGTTGTGACCAAATCATAAGGTAAGTGGCAAGCAACAAAAAATTGTGTATGACATGAAGCAGGGTAGACAACAAGACCTAGAGATGGAGACTTCTATGGATGAATGGAGCACAAGCAGTTGCTCTTCATCTAAGGATGAGTCATCTGAGGAGGATGCTAGCTCTTTGGAAGTCATGGGTATAATACTGCGAAACCCAGAAGGAGAAGGTGGTCAAGACTCTCTAAACAAGGAAGAAGCCATAGGCTTAGAGGAGATGCTAGCTAAGGACCTACTAGAAGAAGAGAGAGAACCCTATTTGCAGGTACTAAAGAAGCATGCTGGCCTCTTTATAACTGATTACGAGCACATTAAAGGAGTGACGGTAACCCAACACCATATCCAATTAAAGGAAGGTACCAAACCAGTGGTGCAAAGGTTAAGGAGATTAGGGCTAGTGCAACAAGATGCACTCTTAAAAGAAGTAAAAAGATTACTCAAGGCAGGATTTATCTACCCAGTGGAAGATTCTGAGTGGGTGTCTCCAGTTGTGGTAGCACCAAAGAAAAATGGGAAGTGGAGGGTATGTGTGGATTACAAGCCTCTAAACGCAGCCACAAAAAGGGACCATTTTCCTTTGCCTTTTCAAGATGAAATACTAAATGAAGTGGCTGGTCATGAAAGGTACACAGTGTGTGATGGGTACTCAGGCTACTTCCAAATCAGAATTGCGGATGAAGACCAAAGAAAGACTACCTGCATAACACCTTGGGGGTGTTTTGCTTATAGAGTTATGCCTTTTGGTTTAACTAATGCCCCAGCTACTTTCCAGAGGTTTATGAACTTGGTGTTTCAACCTTACTTTGGTAAGTCCATACGAGTCTTCATTGATGATTTTTGCATCTATAGCTCTAGGGAAGTACATCTGTCCAAGGTTGATGAAGGTTTCACCCATCTGGCCCAATTGGGTGGGCAATTGAATAAAGACAAGTGCCACATAGGTGAGAGCAAGGTCACTCTACTAGGCCATGTTGTGTCTCAAGATGGTATTGAGGCTGACCCTGAAAAGGTAAAGACATTGTTAGCTTTACCTACTCCTTCAAACGTGAAGCAACTAGTCTCCTTCATTCAAAAGGTTCGCTACATGGGACGATTCATACATCTCCTTTCTCAGGAAATCTATCCTTTGCAGCAGCTCACTAAACACACTACATTGACATGGAGTGAGGAGGGTGAAAGGTGCTTTCAAGAAGTTAAAACCATTTTGAGCTCATTGCCTGTCGTCCTACAACCCACATGGGGTGAATTATTCTATGTAAATCCTAGTGTAGGTCCAGAAGCTCTAGGAGCTGTCTTGATGCAAAAAGACCCAAAGACATCTCTCATGAGACCAGTCTACTTCTCTAGTAGAGTGATGATAGCTGTTGAAAAGGGTTTTAGCGCAACTGAGCAATTGGTGCTAGCTCTTAAGTTTGCAGTGGAGAAGTTTCGGGCTTACTTACTTCCGAGACAATTTGTGGTGATCATAACTGAGGAGGTTTTTCCATATGCCCTACAACACATAGAATTGTCTCAAAGAATGGCAAAGTGGGTGGTGCAGCTTCAAGAGTTTGACTACACCTTACAAGTAGAGGATTCCACCCGTGCTTGTTTGGCAGATGTCCTCACACAAAGGTGTTATGAGAAGGCCAAGAAAGAGGCACCTAGTAAGGTACCGCCTATCCCAGAGCCTGAAGTTCTACTGGGAGCACACAGTCTGTATTTTGATGGGGCTTACAAGAGGACCAAAGACAAGGCATCAGCAGGCATAATAATATTAGCTCCAGAGAAGGAGAAGATCTTTGCAAAAGGGTTTCATCTAAAAGAGGTTCATTCTAACAATGAAGCAGAGTACCATGCCCTTGTTTTAGGGTTGCAATGTTGTCTTTCTCAGGGCATCACAAAGCTAAATGTTTTTGGTGACTCCATGTTGATTGTTAAGCAAATGGTTGGTGTATGGGCCTGTAAATATGACAAATTGTCTGTTAAGATGAGGGAAGCAAAGGCCTTGTTGAAGGGTTTTAAAGAAGTTCGAGTACACTTTGTACCTAGAGATCAAAATCGAGAAGCAGATGCCTTAGCAGGTGAAGAACTACAAACTCTCATAGTAGGTGCTATCCTTGTGAAAAGTCCTTTATACCAGGGAAAGGAGGAGCTGCATGATTTACTTTACTTTCTTGAGCATTGTGAAGCACCCTCTGGTATGAGTAAAAGTGAACGTAGGTGGTTGGCAAAAAAGGCTACCAGCTATAGCTTAGTGAATGAGGACTTGTATTGTAGAGGGAAAGATGCTGTCTTAAGGAGAGTTCCTGCATCCCAAGAGATAAAGGATATTTTGTTTAGTTGTCATGAAGGTGTGTGTGGTGGCCACTTTGCACAAGAGATTACTAGCAGAAAGATTTTACAAGCAGGGTTCACGTGGCCAAGCCTCCATCGAGATGTACAACATTGGTGCCGCACATGTGAGGTTTGCCAAAAAGCTGAACCAAGGCGTCTTACCCATGAAAATCAGCATCCAATCAAAACCTATGGGCCATTTGAAAAATGGGGGATAGATGCAATAGGGCCACTACCTTGCACTCAATCAGGGAAGGAATACATCGTTATGGGGGTGGAGTACATGACCAGATGGGCAGAAGCTCGTCCCACAAAGCGCATCACAGCCAAGGACGTGAGTGATTTCATTTTTGAGTGCCTTTGTTGCCGTTTTGGCACACCTTTGGAGATTCTCTCGGATAGGGGACCGGGATTTCGAGTTGATTTAGTCGGGCAATTGATGATCAAGTTAAAAATCAAGTGTAGGCACTCTACACCATACTACCCTCAGTGCAATGGTCTTGTGGAAAAGGTAAATGGTCTTATATGTAAAATCATCACTAAGCAAGTGCATTTACATCCTAAGGCATGGGACAAACACCTAGATGCAGCACTTTGGGCCTACAGAAAATCCTTTAAAACATCCTTGGGGTATACACCTTTTCACTTGGTTTACGGGCAAGAGGCACTATTGCCTATAGAAGTGGAGCTAGCGAGCCTCCGAGTTCTAAAAGCACATCAAGAGGATAGTCAAGAGAAGCGGGTGGAAGAAAGAATCATCGATTTGGAGAGGTTAGGGCTAGATCGAGAGTCAGCAGTGAAGTACTATGCAGCCCAGGCAGAGAAGAAACGAAAGAAGTTCAATCGCAACCTTGTCAAGAAAGGTATCAAGGAAGGTTCTTTAGTGCTCAGATACGACAATCGCTTTGATCGCAGGAAGGATGGTAAGTTCTTGCTTAAGTGGGAAGGCCCTTTTGTAGTGATACAGAGGTTCTCAAATGGTAGTTACCAACTAGGTGACCTAGATGGTAAGGTACATCAGACTCCGGTAAATGGTTGGCGATTGAAGGCCTACCAATGTCGTCTTTCACAGCCATATGCTGGTGAAATCAATGCTAAGGATGGTTTAGAGGAGAGCTCATCATATTCGAGCTCCAACTAAGGTAACAATCATGTACATAGTCGTTTCAAAAAAAAAAAGGGAAAAAAAGAAAAAAAAAAGGAAAAAAAGAGAAGAAAAAAAAGAAAAAAGAAAAAAAGAGAATGCTACCAGTGAAAGCGGATATTGACAATGGATGGGGTATGTCTTTCAAGGGTCTAGGAGACCAGTTGTTAGTCATGGATGGATACAATTATTCATCAGAAAAGACTAAACAGGGTGCATCAGCCAAGAAAGCAGTAACGTGGCAAATTCAATTGGTACCAGGTGGGTAAGTATTCAAGAGAACCCTATTGTAGCACAACCTACAGCTAGAAGCATCAAATACCTCTAGCTTAAGGGGGAGGGCTATATGATGCATGGTTTTTAGGACCCCTTCTGAAGATGCAATAAAGGCACAGTCAGTTGTTGGGGAGATGAGGATACTCTAGTCCAAGGGATCTCGAAAGAGAAGAAAAATCTACTTCACAAGCACCAAAGAGTAAAAAGTGCCATGGACAGAAGATACGTGGGAACGAGCTCTTATGCATGCCTACAACATATATCTTACAGAATAGCCCATTCTAGGTGTGAATTTCTAGTGAAATTTACACGAGGATGTTCGTGTGGACTCACAGCACAGCATACTCCGTTTTCACTTTTTTACCGACAGTAAATATTTTTTACCACAGTAAATATTTTTTACCTACAGTAAATATTTTTCACCTACATGGTAAATACAAATCACTTTTTACCTACAGTAACTTCTTTTACCCATGGTAAATATTTTTTACTGCACCATAAGTATTTGGTAGGTAACAGTTCACTGTTACTAGAAGCAGTGATTGGGCATCAACAATGCAGTTACAGGAGGAGAAAAGGGGAAAATCCTATGGTGAAGGTGAGTCAACAGGGATAAAGACTTTTGAGTTGAAAAGAGACATGCTGATTTTTCCAAAGAACACATGTCAAAAGAAGCCATGGTTGAGGGTTTTTTGAGAATTTGATATTCAAGAGGACCCAGCTGCCACCTCCCCCCCGGAGGTCCCCCCTGACATGTGCAGAACCTCCAGTTTCAACAGCCACCTAACCTGCTCTTAAATGCTGGTCAAGGCCTTATCCCCATGTGTCACAATCAGAAAAATCAGCATTTACCCTCTCCTCTCACATCACTCTAGAGAATATCTTGATGGTGACATATCAGGTGACCTCAATCTGTTGACCACCCTAAGCAAAAAGTAACCCCAATCAGCGGATTTAAGCATGTTTATCCCTAATCCTAAACCCTCTCAAAAACCTATATAAGGAGGCCTTCTCTCACTCAAAAACAACACTTCACCCACTTCACCAAGCAATGAAGCTATGACGACATTGCTCACAACGAGGAGCTATGGATGGAGCTCTACTCTCTCTCCCTCTCTCTCTCTCCCTCTAGTATGCTACATTACTAGCTCTAAAACCTAAATAAGGAGTCTTCTCTGATGCTCCATGGCCACCATCCTCGCCATCATTCTCTAAGGTATTGATGTGTTGCTAGTAGGATCATACCTACTTGCTGGGTTGATTGTTTTTGACAAGGGATTATGCCATCCTTGGCTTGCTTCTCTATATCCTTGTTATGTATGATCAGATGCCGTTGTATTGTTAAGCTGATGTCTTGTGTATATATATGCTACATAAGGTCCCTAAGCTTCGTTTCTATGTGTTTTGCCATATGTTTTGATGCCATCATAATGCCAGAAGTCTCACTTGCCTATGTGCACTATGTGTGAGGTCCCTAAACCTCTTAATTTAGGGTGGTGCCCCCTTTGTTTTGTTCTTTGCTTGTTTGCATGAGGCGTGGTTTGTGGAGTGTGCACGAGTACAGAGGCCACCCGATTGCACTGCTCTTTTTACCGCCATCAATGTGTTTTCTTAAAATGTTGGTCTTTTTGTGCAAAGAATGCTTTGTGCTAGTGCCCTAAGCCCTGCTAACTAGTTTTCAACTTAAAAAGTCATCAGTTTAGCTAAAAAGCCCCCTTATAGGCATTTCAGTCTCCGAAGTCGTCTTTTTGTCTTGGAGTTTAATTTCTTCAACTTTTCTTCTCGAGAGTTGCATTTCCAGCTCATTGGATATGTTGTGAAGCCATCTATTTGGTTGAACTTGACTTTGGCTCCCCGTTCTCCATCTTTCTCCTTTTGGTTGCCCGAAAGCGTCTTTTTCACCATCGGTAAGTGAATCAGCTTTCTTTTGGGTTTTGCTTGCAAACATAAGTCATCCATGTATATTTGAAGCTGCTTGTGAGGTTTCATTTCATGCGATCGTCAATTTCAGCCGTTATGCCAAAATGACGCTTTGTGTGTCCACAGCCAAATCAGTTGTTCCGACCTACTTTTGGTGGTCCAAACCTGGAGATACTCCATGGTTGCATTACCCTCGATGTTGTTAAGCTTCCTGAGAAGTTTTGTGTCGTTTCGACAACTTTTTCCTGTTTGCCTCTTGCAGGCTCTATTGACATAGGGTTTTTCCAATCGTTCTTTCTCGAGCTTTGAGTGTTAGAAACCCATCTTCTATACTAGGGTAACCCACCTATAAGTTCTTGCAAGGTTTGGTTAGGCGGTTGTGCCACTACCTAGCATTCTACCGCATTCCCCGTCTGCTCTTGTTTCTTGGTTTTGGTCAGTTTTCGCGACAAAAGTTAATGATAAGCATCAAAAGCTTATGGCAACGAGTCTACCTCTAATGTCTGGTGTCCTCTGAGCTCTCGTAGCAGTCGTAGAAGGCTGTAGAAGGTTGGATGCTCCTGTGTGCTCTTTGCTCTCTCCAAGAAGGTAATAGTGGAAATGAGCTTGAAAGTGATGTGAAAAATACTTAACTTCGGACTTTCCGGATCACTTGTTACCAAATTTGACATGTGCTCCTATCTCGTCGTGAAATGCACTTTAGGATTTGAAATTTCTCAATTTGGACTCCGTTTGACCTGTTTCTGAGAAATCTCTCCACTTTGCCAAAATTCTGTCATTTCGGGCTTTCCGCAACTTTTCCCGAATTGTACTCAACTTTTACCATGGGTTGCCCTTGTCATTAGGATCATCACTGTCTATTCTTTTCTTTTTTCCGATCTCATTTCACCTGCTTTTTTTATTTTTCTTTTACTTTTATTAAGAAAATCATAAAAAATAAAGAAAAATAGCAAATTCAAGCCAAAAAACTCCAAACATACACTATAAATAGCTGGTAACCCTGTGTATATGAATATACACTTATTTGTGATTTTTGGACTTGGATTACCACTTTTTAGCTCCAAAAACACTATTATTTAATGATATTTACACGTCTAGAGACCCAAATTTATCATTTGATCTCTTCTTGTTGCAAAACAAGGTATATAAGGGCATAAATATTATCAATATCCGCAATCAAACATAAAAATTGCAAAATCATGTAAGACACTACCCTTGTAATATAATTTTAAGGGCATAAATATTATCAATATCCGCAATCAAACATAAAAATTGCAAAATCATGTAAGACACTGCCCTTGTAATATAATTTTTGTTTTTCTTTGTTTTTTTCGCTTGTAGCTGCTTTGTAGCTCCTGTATACCTGTATACCTCCCCCCCTCCTAGTCTGAGTCCTCCCAGACGACTATGAAGTGTCTGTGTGCGAAGCATTGTAGTTGTTTTGGTCATAATTTCCCAATGCAATTGTAGAGCGATGATATAACAGTCTTTCCAATAAAGCTGCTCTTTGTTTGATTGAAGGATTGGTGGTCGGGTTTTGGGTTGGTTTTGGCACTTCGGTAGTAGAATCAGTAGATGGATTCTTCTTTACCTTGTTGTTCTTTTTCACAATCCAAATCTGCTTCCGCTTCGCTTGTACTTGCCACAAACTCTTTGCGACCCAAACCTGCTTTGTTCTTTGTGTTGATTTCCTCGCCTTGAAATACCTAGGAGTTTCCGTGGATTGTACTGAAGGGAGTTCCTGTTTACAAATCCTTGGGATCCAAATTTGCTTGCTATAGCTTTGTGCCCTCATGAACTTCTTTGGAATCCAGATCTGTTTCACTGTCCTTGATTGTCTGGAACCACTCTGTTTTCTGGTATTGAAGACTCTGTTTTCCACCTTTGTGTTCTCTGGCACAACCTTTTTTGGTCTCCATACCAACTTTGACTCCGTTTTTTCCCAAGGTTGAGCTGTTATATTATTGCTTGTCTTCCTTATCCAATGTTGAGAATTCCTCGTCGAAGCGTAATCCGGTTGTATAGAAACTTTTGTTTTCCATTACTTCTTCTTTTTCTCTGGTTGTTGTTTACCTTTGTTCTTGGATTCTTCCTTTGGAGTTGGCACTGCTCCTTTGGTGAACTTAACTGATTGACTTTCACCTTCGTATTTGATAAGCACTGATTTAGAACTCCAGTCAATCATTGCATTGTATTACTTCTGCCATGGTTGTCCTAGCAATAATGGATGTTGTGTAGCTTGGTCTTCAACCACGTAAAACATATGAGGATACACATACAGGTTAATCTGTATATGTAAAACTGTGCATCCGACAGTTTTGATTGAATTCTCAGAGTAACTCTTTAACTCTTGCTTTGCAGTTTGTAATTTAGTGTCATTTGTCAATTGTCTATACAAACTGAGTGAAAGTAGGTTAGTTTGAGCTCCTGAATCCAATAGTGCTCTAGCTTTGATTTGGTTGGTTCCTACTTTGCATTCAATGAGGGGTTCTTCTTTGTCATTATCCATTTCTGTTATACTGACTGCGTTTATTTGTATTGCTCCTTCATTGCGCTGTTTCTGACGTAGTAGTCTTCTTTTCTCCATTCTTTCCTTCGCCTCGGCTTGCGCTTCCTCCACAATCTTTTTCTTTTTCTGGACACGCAGCTTTTCTTGATGTATTTTGAGAAGCATGTCTTGTGTTAGCGGCAAAAGATACTTTTTCACTCTGCATCCACTAATCCAATTGGGCATTTCTTCTCCGTCTAATGTAGCAAGCTTGACGGCTCCACTTGGTGATAGATCTTTAATCACCAGAGGTCCCATCCCTCGCTTTTTAAGCTTCTTAGCATGCTGTTTCAGAGTGTAAACTAGGACATAGTCCCCAACCTTAAACTCTTTAGTCCGCACATGCTTATCAAAAAATTCCTTTTGTCGCCTTTTTTGAGCGTAGATTGAAGCTACTGCTTTTAGGCGAAGCTCGTCTAGCTTTTCCAGGTCATCTATTCTATCAGAAAGCTCGTGCCCTATCCACTCTAGATCCTTAGCCACCCTTAAGGTTGAAATCAAGAATTCTATTGGTAAGATAGCATTTAGCCCAAAAACCATGTTATATGGGGTCGTTCCTATTGATGTTTTATATGCTACCCTATATGCCCATAATGTTGAATGCAACTTTTGGTCCCAGTCAGTTCTCGACTCAGATACAATCTTCATAAGGACCGTGCATATGGTTTTGTTTGTTGCTTCAGCTTGTCCATTTGCTTGTGGATGATACGGGGCTGATTTCCTATGGATTACCATGAATTCATCTAGAAGGATCTCTATCACTTCATTTATAAAATGTGTGCCTCGGTCACTCACAGTTTCTATTGGCAATCCATATCGTACAAAGACGTATTCATATAGAAATTGTGCCGTGGTCCTGGCATCTGCTTTTTGAGTTGCCTTTGCTTCGACCCACTTTGTTAGATAGTCTGTAGCCACAACGATGTATTGTGCATGAGTCTTATATGCAGGAGGTGAAATGGGTCCGACATAATCAATCCCCCATTTTGCAAAAGCTCTTGCCCCCATCATTGGTCTAAGCGGCATATCATTTCTTTTAAGTGGTACTTTGGTCCGCTGACAGTCATCACACCGTTTAACGTATTCTTCAGCGTCCATATGTAATGTTGGCCACCATATTCGTGCGACTAAGACAAGTTTTGTTGTCTTATCACCTGAGAAATGGCCTCCACCTACTCCTCCATGAGCTTCAGGATTATCACATTCTCAGACTCTGATGCGCAAATCCTAAGCTGGTTGTCTTTACCTCTCTTATAGAGTTGATCTCCTATTAAAGCGAAATCTCTAGCTTCTGTCTCTACAGATTTTTGACGAGCTTTTGACGTTCCTTCTGGGAAAGTTCTATTTGTGAGATATTCAACAATATACTGACTCCATTCCGAAGCGATCATTATCTGATATAATGTCGAATACTCTGCTGGCGGTTTTGATGAACATATAATACATACAGTGACATATTCATGTACGCTTTCTTTCATTCCTGGACAATAGACTCCCAATTGTAACAAATTCCTATATGTGTTCCTTCTTGAACAATGAAATGCACATTCCTGAACATGTGCTTCGCACAGATATATATTATATTCCTCAGGATTAATGCATAGTCGTAAAACATGATCATTTCTCAATTGGTACAACCTTCCTGCAACCAATTGAAGATTCTTGGATTGCTGAATAGCAATATGTTTCTGGTTGTATTCTCTTCTATCAAACTCTCCTCCATAGGTTAAGAGGCTAACGACATTTTGAGACCACTTCGGTATCATTTCTATGTTGAACAAGTACGCGTCAGGCATGTCGTCATCTACTCCTATAGGGTCTTCTCCATTCGTCAATCGCGAAAGATGATCAGCTCTAAGATGTGTTTTTCCTTTCTTTACTACTACCATAAAGTCGAATTCCAGTAAGATAATGAACCATCTCACTATTCTCCCGGTATTGCATGGTTTATTCACTAGGTAGAGCAAGGCTTGGTGATCCGTAAAAAACACAAACTTGTTGGCTAGAAGATAATTCCAAAATTTCTTCACAGCATATACCATTCCTAATCCTTCTCGCTCTGTTGTGGTGTAATTCTTCTCTGCATTGTTGAGCTGTCGACTGGCGTAACAGATAGGAAAATCCATGTTTCCTTCTTCTGGCTGAGCCAGAATGCATCCTATTGCATATGCCGAAGCATCTATATGCACATGGAATATCTTCTCCCAATCTGGTGATTTCAAGACTGGAGCAGTAATGAGTGTCTCTTTCAATTTCTTGAATGATTCCTCACACTCCTCTGTCCATTCAAAGTTCACTATTAGCCTGTAAAGTGGTTGGCCTATTATAGCGTACATGTAAATGAATCGTCTATAATATCCGCAATGTCCCATAAAGCTCTGTACTTGTTTCGCATTGGTTGGTCTAGGCATATCCACTATAACTTTTATCTTCTCTAAATCCGTGGATATTCCGTTTTGTGAGACAATATGTCCCAGAATTCTGCCCTGTCGGACCATAAACACACATTTCTCAGGATTGAGACAAATGCGATATGTCCTACATTTCTCAAATACTTTTCTTAGGTGTTCTAGATGCTCATCTCTCAGAAGAGAATGTACACATAAGTCATCCATGTATATTTCTAGAAACAACCTTAAGTATTCTTTGAAAGCATGCGTCATCAGCCTCTGGAAGGTTGCGGGAGCATTGGTTAGACCAAAAGGCATAACCCGATAAGCATGAATTCCCCACTCCGTTGCAAAAGCTGTTTTATGTTGATCTGCCGGTGCTATGGCTAGCTGGTTATATCCTGAAAAACCATCAAGAAAGGAGTATGTTGTTTTCCCTGATAGACGCTCTAGAACATGATCAGTTATCGGCAGGGGATAATTGTCCCTGATTGTTGCAGCATTCACTTTCTTTAAGTTGACACACACTTGGAGTTTTCCGTTCTTCTTGGGTACCACCACAATCGGAGATACCCAATCGGTGTGTTCAATCTCGTATATGAATTCAGCTTCCATTAGCTTATCTATCTCTTCTTTGATTTGCTTAGCAAACGTATCATTATATGTGTATGGTCTCTGTCTGCTAGGCTTTGCATCTTGTTTTAGTGGGATTGTGTGTTGGCATATTGATGGGTCAACTCCATTTAAGTCCTTATAAGACCATGCAAACACATCCCTGTACTCTCGGAGAAGACTCAAAAGTCTCTCTTCCTCGTCTGGAGACAAATCTGTGGCTATGTACACCGGTCTAGGTGTCTCACCTGAAGTTGCTAAATCAACTTTTTTTGCATCCTCCGGTCCGTCATAAGATTCGTTCTCCCTTCTCTCTTGAATAGGTTGGGTTAATACCACCTTCCTATCCTCTATTGTGAATTTCCTGTAGTGAGAGGAAACATCCATGTTTTCCTTGATTTTGGCGTTTTCGTCCTTTTCACTCTCAATTTCTGTCGTCCAAACTTCTTTCAGAGTTTTCTTGAGCTCTCTGTACTTGTTTCTACGTTCTAACTTGGACTCCGTGTGTTCTCTGTTGTGCTTGTTCTTTTCTGATTTTTCTGTTTCAGTTTTCGTTTCATTCCTTTGAACTTGATTTCTTGAGTTTCTTTTGTCTTTTCGTAAGCTCTTTTGATCATTGCCTCTCATTCTTCCAGAAATCTTGTCCTTAGCACAATCTTCCGCCTTTACTAGCATTAGGAATTGATTTTTTCCTCTTATTCTAGGCATCGGATTGGTTCTAGCCCCCTTTGTTTTTCTCTTTGCTCTATAGAGTTTCTGGCGTTGTTTAGTTTGGTTCGGAAAATCATAAAATCGGACATCCGTTATAGTTTCTTCGTTTCCGCTTGAATTTTTCGTTGAATCGTTGTCTGCTTCATTTCCCCACTCTGGATGATCGGGAATGTCGTGAAACACCTCTTCTTCATCTTCCTTTTCCAGTATATCGTTCTTTTTAGTTTCTTTTTCGAGTATAGTTCTCAACATGAAGTACGAAACAACGTCGTACCCGTCTTTGTCGCAAAATTTTGTTGTGGGACCATCCGGAATTGCACAAACATCTAGGGTTGCTAGAATGTGTGTCCATTCTAATGGTTCAAGCGTGTCCTTTGGAAAGGGTTCTCCCATATAAGTTTCGTCTTCGATAGCCCTTTCTAAAACATATTCTTCTCGCCTCAGACTTCCACATTTCGAGGCTCCACACATCCATAACTCCTTGGGCTTACCTAACCAAGCTGGAAATTCGGATGCCGCCAAAGTAGCTAGATCAAACTCCTCTACCGGTGTTCGGTTCACATCTTTGTAGCTATGATCTTTCAGGTTCACACGTGTAGTGGTTTCCATATTTCTCAGGTATATGTGATCGTAGCCCCAATCCTGGACCATTTTCAACTGTCTCATGAATGGTCTTCCCAGTATGATACCATAGTTATTCTCCTTGCCAAAATTGACAATAGCAAAAGTATGTTCGTATTCAATGCCGCAAGAAGTCACTACGACTTTCTCTAATAACCCCATAGGTTTCTCTATGTGTCCATCTGCTAATTGGAGTTTCAACCTAGTCTTCCTTATTGCTGGTTTCCCCCATTTTTTCCAGATTTCTTTTGTAGCAATGGCTACCCCAGCTCCGCTGTCTAGTATTGCCATCGTGTTCCTTGGAATTCAAATGGTAAGGTTGTATTCCCCTCTTCACCTTCGCAATACTCTCCGACCTTGTTTAAGGGTACAGGCTTAACGTTCTTTTGTGGTTTGCTCAGCTCTTGTATACCCTCTTGTAGTCTCGATGTTGGGTCTTTTATCCCAAATTTCTCCAAGCATTTTCCTACAGTGGTCCACATATGTGGTCTTAGCCTCAAAAGCTCAGCTAGAGTGATAGTGCATGTCACTGGTGTTGACAAGATCTCTATCAATCCTTGCGAATCCATGACTTTTTCTGATGAGATTCTTCGTGAGGGAAGTGCTCTAATCTCGGATTTTGCTTCATACTCTCCTAAGTATGAAGGTAAGGTATTCAGTGAATGAGGTTTGCTCTCCATTGTTCTAACAGAGCCCCCATCTCCCTAGTAAGATTGCAGATCCAAGTCCACTTGAGATCCTGCCTCAAATTCCACTATGGGAGGATTCCTGATGTCCTTTTCCCAATTTGTCTGATTAGCTTGACAACTTAGCTCATTTGCAAAGTTTGCCTCTCTCACTTGTTTCCAAAATTCATTGTAATCCTCATCTCTTCCGTAAGACCTCTGTATGACTGGATGAAAACTCTCTATCTCCTGATCGGTTGTGTTCAATACTATGAGGTCATCCTTGTGTGTATTTTCAGGCTTTTGTGCACTGGGAGTCTTTTCAGCTACCCGTGAAATGATAGTCTCTTGCTGAATTGGGTTTTCCGTTCCACAATTCATTGTTTGTCTTGGTGGTTCTAATAAGGCTTGTGCAGTCTCGATCATTCTCTGGCACATTTCAAGTCTCTGCTTTTCCAATTCCGCGTTTGGGTATGTCATCCACCTCTGTTCTTGTGTTTGGTTGTTCTTTAACCTAGCTTCGTAAGCTCTCATCAGTGCGTCCAATGGTTGGTGTACTTTGTCAACTAGCACTGATCCCCCTGAGCTTAAGCTCGTTGTCTCTTTGATACTCTTTTGTTTCGTTCTTTCCGGGCTCATCTCTCGTTTCCCGTTTTGACTCTCAAGTTTTTCTAATCTATCTTTAGTTCGCTTTAGTTCCTCAGCTAGAATAGCGTCTTCACGTTCTTTTCTCAACTTCATGCGTGCTTTTCTAGCTTTCCATGTGTTTCTTTGACTCCGCGGTCCTTGACTAACCACTTTAGTTGCTAACTTTCCATTCTCAGGTTCTCTAGTGGTTTTCTTAGCTTGAGCTCTAGTAACAACTTGCGTTGGTATCAGAGTTTTATTTTCGGACCCACTGCTGGTAGGAATAGTTTCTAGCATATTCAATGTCGTCTTTTGCACTTTGTTTGGATTCTTTGAACAATACTCAATGAAGTGAGTAACCCCACACTCAGTGCAATAAGCGTTAATTCTAATGATTTCCGTATGTGGACAAACATTCATCAGATGGTCACCTCCACACTTGTAACAGGGTCCTAGTGCTGGTCTTGGTCCCACTTGATTCGTCCTTTGTGGATAGGATGGTCTTTGTCCTGTTAACCCTCCATGAGCTATGAGCATCAATGTTCTTGCGCCCAAATTGTATCTCTCTTCATCAGAAGCACTTGTAATTGTTGGTGTTCCAACATTCCCAATCATGCCCCATGGTTCTGGTTGTTTGGGTTCTTCTGGTGGGTAATACACAGTTGGAGACATGTGTGCACCAGATTCTTCATAATAGGCTTGAACAGGCACTAAGGCTTGTTCTTCCTGATTCTCTAAGGTTGGTGCATATCTAATGCCCACTGGTCTTGCTCCTGGTAAAGGTGGTTGTTGTCCCAATACCGGTTGTGGTCTTTCTATCCCCATAGGTCCTGATACATTTCCCGTTGGGTATCGAGATACTGGATGTATCTGAGGTGGTGCTAATTGAGCAGGAGGTGCATACTGACGCTCCCTTACATACCCTTTGTTGTAATAGCACTCCTCTGTTGGATGGTTTGTCCATTTTTGTTCAATAGCACACCATTTCAGTGGTTTTGGCAATGGTTTTTGGTATGGTGCCATCCTTTTTAGAGCATCTTCTATCATTTGCTCTACATTTGGCATGGTTGTTGTTTGAACATTCTTTTTAGTGGTAGTCTCGCTCGCTACGGAGGAAGAGCTACTAGATGCAAAATCTGTATCCGCTGACACCTCTCCATAAACCGTACAGTTATCCACTAAGTACAATGCTTCTCTCATTACTTGCTCGAAACTTGTACAAGCTTTCAAGTGCAAGTCCTTCTTGAGAGTGTCGTTTCTCAATCCTTCAATAAAGAGAACAGATAGTCTGTCATCTTGTGGTTGTTCACGTACTGGAAATCTCTCAATGTATTGTTTGAAGCGAAGTGAAGCTTCCTTCACTTTTTCGTATTCTCTCTGTTTAAAAGCATATATTTGTGAGACCGTATTGTGCTTAATCCCTCGTTTTGAGAATTCCTCAGCAAACTCTCTTAGCAAATGGTCAATGTCATGGAATCCCCCTCTGTTCAGTGGTTGAAACCATGTCAATGCCGTACCTTCTAGAGTAAGACCAAATCCCTCGTATTGTGTATGGAAATCTGTTATCTGCTCAGCTCTTAAGACTTGCTTAAAGAGTGACACAGGTGCATACGGATCTCCTAAATCACCATACTTCTTTGGCATACACTTGGCTACTTGCGATGGTCTCATACGTCTATGGTCTGCTACCAATCTCATTTCTCCTGTGTCCCGGCTAAAGCTTTCTCTAGCATCATGGACTTCATGGGTTACCCTTGTCGGTTCCCCTGCCCTGAATCTACTACTAGGAGGTAAATGTGATGGTTCCGCTTCGAACCTTGGACGTGGAGTGGTATATGTGGGGATTGGAACTGCACTACCTCGATTCGTATCCATTGACTCTCTGGAATGTAATGATCCCATTGGTCCGGGCTTCGAGTACTAAGGTTGACTGAAAGAGTCAGCAGCCTGAGTTCTTTGTCCTCCTGTTGTCATTGGGTTTTGCACTCCATTTGTTGGTGCTGGTCTTTGTGAGCTAGAAGTAACATAATACTGATGTAGTGGTCCCCCAAAGTATGTATATCCTTCTAATTCTTTCTTGCCCATTGTTGAGTATTGCCTCCCATACTTGTCGTAAGCGGCAATTTTCACTTCCGATCCCTCTGTGTAGGTAAATACATAAAGTCTTTTTTGGTCTGTCAACTCTCCAGTGTAGGCTTCTTCACATCTATAATAGAGATCTTGCTCCCCATTATTATTTTTGTATAGCCCCACATAGATGTTATCAGTGTTGATCCTTGTAGTTTCATTCTCTCTTCTTAACCTCGCATCAGGGAAGTTCATTATTAGTGCTTTCTCCTCGAGTTCTTCATCTACCTTGGCTTTGGTGCCCATCAATCCCCACTTTTCCACAATGTTAGGGTTTAGGACTACCAAGTACATGGTACCCTCGTCATCTAGATATCTATCTTCGCTATAGCTCACAGGTACTAAGTCCTTGAACTCACTAGGTCTATCTTCTATCTTTACACAATAGCGGTCCATTCCATCTTTGTAGATCTTGGCACCTTGCTCATTGTCGTACTGATATTTTATGAACAATAGCTTCATTGTGGCGGAAGGGTTTGATGATCCTGCTGCCATATTTTCTCTGTTGTTCAGGTTCAAGTGTTCCAAGTGTTCAGTGAAAATCTCGCAAGATCTCTCTGAAGAAGTATCAGAAACACTTCCTTCAAAGATCGGCTCTAATGGTTGCACCCAACTTTGGTTTACACTTCCCTCGGTTGATATGACACTTGCTTGTTCCCCTTGTTTTGGTTGGTTATTCTGGAGATTCCTGTCCGATCTCAAATTCATCAATTCCCCTAAAGGACTTTAACTTTTCCGTCTCGGCAATTTGTTTTCCCAAGTTTCTGTGGTCAGAATTGATCCAAACTGATTGATACTTGGTCAATTGTTTAATCTTGTCAGTTGGACAACTTCTGTTTCATCAAGTGAAAATTTTGTTGCAGTTATGCTGAAAAAGACATTATACGCGTATGATGTCTTTGTTCATAGATTTGGACTATTTTGGTTATGCTCACTCTCAGTAGCCCCCTTATGCTCTGTCCACTCACAAAATTCAGTTTGAACTCTGTTTGAGCAAGTTATGGCTAATTTAGGCTTTTCTTGGCAATTTTTTGCTTTTGACTTGTTTTGGGTCAATTGTGATCCAAATGGGATGAAACTTGAAATATAACCTCTAGACAGCTATTACAATGGATCTGTGTTGGCAAAGTATCAAAATATGTCCAAAATTAAGTCAAAGACATCATACGCGTATGATGTCTTTTTCATCAATTTGGATCAAGACTTGATATTTATGCTTTCTACAGTGTTTGTAACAAACTTGTCAGGTCAGATATAAAAAATAAGCAGTGGATGTGCTAAAAGACATTATACGCGTATGATGTCTTTTGTCCCTGATTTTGACTATTCTTGGTTTTAAGCCTTCTCCAATGTTTATAATTGAGTTTCAAGTGTTTTTGTCAGGTTTGAATGTAAAAACAAGATCTGAATCCAAAATTTCCTATTCTTTGCGTTTCTGGACTCCGACTTGTCTTTTTGGGTTTCTTTGAGTGTTAATGCTCTTGTTTTAAGTTGAAATTAGGGTATAACCCTCTTTTTGAACACTCTAGTAAAGTCAAAATTTCTGTTTTGGTCTCTGTTTGGTTATTTAGACATCATACGCGTATGATGTCTAAAGTTGCAGATTTCCAGTTTTTTGGCACAGAATCCTTCCTAAAGCTTTCTCAAGTGCTCAGCAACTCCCAGATACACAGAAAATTTCTCTAACTTTTGTTTATTGCAAGTTTCACTACTAACTCGATGGTTTAGTGATCTAACATGCAATCAACCATATCAAGCAAATACTCCAATGATTACTATCTCTAGATCAGGATCAAATGAAGTTCTACCTAAGCTATTCCTAATCATAAAATGGGTTTGGTAATTGTGATTTTAAAGAGATCCACTGCCACTCACGGACTAGCAAATTCTTCTTCTATCAACAACTACTCAACACCAACAAAACAACAAACAAATCTAAGCTAAACTAAAACTACTGTCAACACGGAAGACCCAGGAATACCCCACTTCCTAGTATCTCTCGAGATCTTCGGAGTCCACCACTCCTAGATCTTTTCTAACTAAAGTATACAAAGTAGTTTATACGACTCACCTCGTAGGATTAGTCTAAGGTCACTTACTTAGGGCTCTCGTCCCCTGCAACGACGCCAAATGTTAAGGCGGTTACGCCGCTAGCGGAAGCTAAATAGCGAGAACTCAACCAACAACAGAATTTGTCAGACGAGGAGGGAGCTTGACCCGCAGGCGCATGGAAACAACTAGGTGGGTGTCAAATCACTTACTCGACCTTCTAATGACAATCACTACTAAGGAAATCAAATCTAAGTTCTAAAATACGCAAGTGACTGAAATCCATACTACGAACGAATGTTATACGAAACAGGATCTAGAATCATTGAATCGATCTCAAACTCAAGGGGAAGTCTATACACTAGGTAAGAACAACACCCTAAAGACTTGAACTGCAAACTCAACCTATAACCACTCCGTGCGGTAAACGCGTATGAAGACAGGCCAAAAAATACAGGTGATCGAAACTTGACCCCGATGGTACTAATATGTAGCTCTACTCGTTGTGGTTCTATAGATATGCTACACGCTCAATTCCGACACACGAGTTGGAAGAAAACTCACACCGAAGCTCGTAGGAACTTACCACACATAGAAGTCGATAGCGCACACTCTTGGTATCTGTGCGTAGCTCTCGCCGTTGCTAACACAATGGCGGTGTCGCTTCTCCAATGGTGGCTCCGTAGCTCGCGTAGCAAGTAGATAAGACTCTCTCTCTCTCTCTCTCAGACACAGTCACGGCGCTCAAAAACTCACTTTCCTTAATAATCTGAATCCCCCTTAGGTTACAAAAACTTTGGCTTATATACCTCAACCTTGGAGGTGAGAACATCTCTAACTAATTACATTAGCAAGTGAAATTACTTCGGGATTACAAGCTGGAAACTCAATTGAGTCCCGTTACTTAATGAATGGCTCAAATCAAAATTAATGTCGGAAAGACATTTATTACTATCAATGGTTACAAAATGATGAGTGTGAGCAAAAATGTGGGTGTGATCCTCTGCTGCTCAACGCCACTTTTAATTGCACCAAAACTATCAATCGCCGTTATAAATGTTTCTCCCCTTGGATAAACCAGCATTACATTCATCAACGGTCTTCTTTGAACATTTGACCAACCACCACTCCCAATCGTACATCCTGAAAGCGAAATATTTCCAAGTATTATTTTGCCAACACGCTCTTTGACTTTGATGTAATATTTGTCCAAGAAAACATTTCTTATCGTGTGATAAGAAGGAGCTAAAAATCCTGGACCAAGCTCACTGATTTTCTTTCAATGACAAGCACGTTACCCAAGGTAAACTCAACTTTGACTTTCAAAATCCTTTCCTCCAATACCTGCTTTAAGTTTGTGGAAGCTTCAATGTGAGATTGTAGTTTGTATGCAGGACCTTTTGCTTTAGATTTTCCTTGCTCTTTCTTCTTCCTTGTAGATACCTCCTCCATAGGAATCTCAGGAGGAGAAGGCACATGTGGTGGAGCCTCATAAGAAGGTCCTAGATCCTTTCTTCCACCAGCTCTTGTAACCCTCTTCGAAGTAGAAGGACCTGCATCTCCATTCTCACATCTGCGCTTCTCTTCCACAATTGCTTCATGGCTATGGCATTTTGCAAGATAGGCATGCACTAATAAAGAGTTCACAGGTTCATCCCAACCTGTTGTATGGCGTATGCAGTCACTGGATTCATTTAATACCTATTTAGTTACCTTCCCTTTTTTGGCTGAGGCTATTGCATATGGCCACAAGCTATCAACCTCCTCAAAATCATCTGGAGTATACTTTAACACTTTCCTTGGAATTAGGTCTATCTTTTCCCCATAGGTAGTAGCCTTCGCTGCAGAAATAGCATGACTAGTTGCCATATCCTCCACTAACTTCCCTATACCTCCTTTTCCAAAGTTAGTTCCTAATGGCATACCTGTCTCCCGCAGATGGATCTTGCCATCCTTAAAAAACACAAGATAGCATTAATTTTGGAATTTTGGGAAAAGTGCACAAAAATGGGACAATTGTTCCAACCTCCATTTCTAAGAACAACTAAACTCTGGTTGAGGATTCACATCATTCTTGTCTCTACAACTAGATGAATACTAGCATGTAAAGGATTTTCTTCTTCATGTATACACGTACATATCTGTACAACCTACTAAACAAGTTCTATTTACAAAGTTCTATGTTTTATCTTGGAGCCCAATGTTTGTGCCTTCACGTGTTACATGTAGGTAGTGCCTACAAGAAGGTGTAAAAGATGTTTGAGCATGAGGCATATGCTTGATGCTATCAATCCAAGAGTGATGCAGATCCTCTCCTCGAGAAGTATTGTGAGATTTTGGAAGTATGATTTTCCAGAGACCAGGATTATGTCACAAAAGACTTTGTGAGACTCATAGCTTGTGCCTATTATAGTTGTGCAAGCAAGCATAAAGTGTGACAATAAATTAGAAGATACAACAGTTAGCTTTCGTGACGGATACATTTCACCAATGATCGATAGCTACATGAAGGACAAACATGTTTTCAAATGTTGTTGATATTGAAAGTCTAAATCAAGGCTCTTTGAAAATTCTTACAAAAAAAGGGCGGTCCAATTGTCTTGATATAACGATAGAAAAGAGGTTGTCTTGCAAGGTGACAACCTTGGAGTCTACTTGCACATCTTTGTATCATTACAATAAAAAAAAATTCAAATAAGCGTTGAGACTCAAGCTTGAGATAGAGCATAATGCATACTCTATAGCTAGGTTCACACGAGATGACAGTAAAAGAGCTTCTCTTTTGACGTGGAGAAAAAACATTCATTGTAGAAAAGCTTGTCAGCTTTCAAGCCCAACATTTTTCTTCCAATAACCCCCTCCCTCAGAAGAGAGAATGCACTGAAGACAAAATTATTCCCACACATAGAGGCTCGAAGGCACTCTTGCCTTCACGCCAAACCAATTAGAAATAGCACTCTCGCCATCGTACATTTAAGGAATACTGCTGCCTCCGTCTCGTGTGAATTTGACACAGAGTAGGAGAGCCAAATACCCCCCTCCACCACCACATCTTCTGAAATCACTTGATGTTCTATGCTCTATTTGAATGTTCAAAGTCTGCATTCAAAGGAATGAAGCTCGAACTTGAGGTCGAGCGAGATGAAAGCATTCCGTGACTTTCATCATGACCCAAAGAAACTGCGGCTCCCTTCTAGAGGCTAGAAAAAGGGTATGCATGCTCTTCTAGAGGCTAGCAAAAGGGTATGCATGCTCACTGCTCAGTGGGTGGTCTTATGAAAAGTTGGCGGAATGCAACATTAGTTAGTTCAAGACAAAAAAATCGCGTGGAACTCATTAATGAAATGCACTTTAATTTGCATTTTGAAATTCAAACTTTAGATCCGTCAGAGTATGATGCTGGTTCTCCCTTGCCGTCTGTAGGTACCGTTTGTTGCCGTTAGGTGATGCACTGCGGTTTGCTGCCAAAGTTGTGCTCAAGTTGTGCGACCACAATGTTTAGGTTAACGTCAACCTGCATTCAGATATAGCTGTAAGAAAGCACTTACAACTTTGTTGATTCGTGCTTGCACCCCTGAGAATTGAGAACTATCACCGGTAGGGGCAAAGCCCAACTACTCATAGCACTTGACAATGGCGGACAATAGCCACTTTTAGCTCTCCCTAAGCTGCAGACAAGAGCGCCAACTAGGTGACAGTAGTTGCAAAGCGGCGAACAACAGCCCCGAACAAGTCTTTATGTAGTGCCATTAGCGGTGGACAACAGCCCTGTCGAGGTGACGATGATGATCATAACTGCAGAGCGTTGGACAATAGCTGCTAGGTAGCTACGACAAAGCCCTTTGCGGTGGCATCAATGTAAACATGAATACATTGAGTGTGTGTTGTTGGACCTGATGTGTGTGTGTGCCAAGTTCACTTGCAAATGCCTTCACGTAGACTCTACCCCGGCTGCATGTTCCAGCTCTTTTGGTGAGCGCCTGGTGGTGAGTGCCTAATTCCTTTCATGATGATCAAAAGGTGTACATCATTAGACATTACCTTCATTAGACATAATTAGAAGCATGTCACATAGAAACAAGCTATATTGCATGCAATTGCAAAGAATTGACATTGTAAAGCAATGGCAGGGGCTCTCATGGGTGGAAGCGACAAAGATGGGATATGGAGATTTATGCATGCGCTGTAGGGTAGAGGTTGAAAATAAGTTTCGTATCCTGTAAGTATTGTGTATACACATTTCCAACAATGCTCAATAAGAAAGGAGTTGTGGAAGAGGAGGCTTTTTGCACAAGAGGAGTTTCAAGTTCGTTTTTGACCCCTGATGAGCACTAATTATCTAAGAGATTAAGAGGGTAAGTGGGGATCGAAAGTTGTGGTACAACTTTATGCATGCCCATCTTGCCAATTGTGCCATGCAAACATGCGCATCATTAGTTTTTCTTGTAGTGCACATTTTGTAGCTAACACGGCGATAGGCTCTAGCCTCATGCCCTTTATTCACTTCGAGCAAGGTGGAGGCTTAAATTTTCATGTCCCTTACGTGTCTACAACAAGGAAGAGGCTCAAACTTAAGTTCGAGCCTCACACTCTTGCTGACTTTGGACAAGATGGAACCTCAAGTTTTAACTTTGGAGCCTCACAATCTTGCTGACTTTGAAGAAGATGGAGCCTAAAGTTTTAAATTGTAAATTTGGAGCAAGGGAAAGGCAAATGCTGGAAACATTTGCATTGTGCTTGATCAAAACGCATGCCTTGTTTCTCCTGTTGATCCATAGCTTTAATTTTTGTAATTAAACCTTTCAAAACAAGTTTTTGAACCCCCACCCCAGCTGCTTCACGTCGGGTTTACTTGAAATGTCAGAATGTGTGCGGTCTAGCAGAGAAGGTGCAAAACCTCTAGCTGTGAGAGTTCGTGATGAGAATCACAAACACTGTTGTGAAAGACTGTTTGTGGAGAATCACCAACCCTCTTTCTAACGGTGAGAGAAAATCTACGAGTGTTCGTGATAGCAAAGTCACAGACCCTCTTTCCTATCGTGCTTGGAGTCTGCTTGTTTTCGTACTCGAGATTATGATGAGAGGATCACCAAATCACATTCAATTTCACTTTACAAGAACATTTAAAAATAGTAAAGTTTCAGCCATGAAACCTCAATGCTCATACAAGCACAATTCTCAATCAAAACCCAAACCTCTTTCATGGTATCATGTAGCCTCGCCTCCAATTATATAGTCGTAACATCAAACAATTGAAAGGAATGCTCGAGCTTCCACCTCCACGATGATAATTTTCTGACTTTGCAGAGATTTAAGAGCTTCTAAAGTGAAGCCCACACACCATTTTGATAAGGGGAAACCCTAATTCACTCCCTCACTAGCTCGGATACAAGATCTCGAAGAGGCGGGACTGCCCTACACATAGATTGAGCAGTCATGGAAGCCATTACACAGTAGTGCAAAATTGCAGGTTTTTCTAGAAAACGCATCCCTCTCTCTCTTACCCATGGCATTTTCAGCTGATGTGTCAATTTTAGGGCCATTTTGCCACTTTGGACCAAAACTAAGTCATTTTCAGCTCATTTTTAACCTAAAAAATGCTGTTTTTGATGCGAAAAATCCCAAATGGAGTCAAACAAATCCCTAAATTTGTGGGATCACTCGCATAAGCATAAAAATCATAGATATGTATCATTTTTTTATCAATATATTAGTTTGGGTCACTTTCCATGCAATTCTACAACGATGCCTATTACCTGTCATTTTTGCCAATTTTTGACCGCATCAATCTTTATAGGCGCGATGAGTGTGCCACCATGAAACACTTGGACTATGTACATTGTTAAACCAAATTAAGCATCTTATCAAGTGGAAAATCACGTAAATGTGCAACATCCAGGGCCACAACTCCCCGAATAGGTATGTACATGATAATGACCGCAGTAGACGCTTTAACATATATCACAGTATGTACATGATTGCTTTTATTTGTATACATCGAGAAGTGTCAAGAGTGAAGTGAATGTTTTTATTTCACACTATGTATGTGCCACAACACGACAATGGATTGAGTGGGAATGAGCAAGTTGGTTGTTCGTGACAACTTTGTGTCAAGGCTTGCTATGCTTTAATTGGCAGAGCATTTGGGAACATAAGAGCGAGGTTAAAGCCGCACTAAGGCAACAAAATAATAGTCTATCTTAAAAGTCTTCTTGAGGATGTGCAGGTAATAATACATATATAATAGACATATATATATTATGTGCGTGTATTTCAACTGGATGTACCTGAAAAGCTATAGAAAAAGCTATATTGTGTGTGTGTGTGTGTGTGTGTGTGTGTGTGTGTGTGTTTGTATTTCAGTTGGATGTACCTAAAAATCTATAGATGCATTTTGAATATTTTGTAAAGACAAGTAGCATTTCAAGTACATCCAATGAGAGTAGCATACACACCCTCCCATCCACACACACATGTACATGCATTAACCTAGAAAGTCACCGCATCTATTTGCAATAAACAAGGTTTGTATATAATCTTTAACCAACTAGATAAAAAACCAAAAAAATAGTAGAACTTATGAATTCTAGTAAAAACGCATTTTTTTCAGATTTGGACTTGAAACTTGAGGATTTTTCAACATACTAGTGCGTCTAATAATTCTCTCTCTCTCTATCTCTCTCTCTCTCTCTCTCTCTCTCTCTCTATCTATCTATCTATGTGTGTGTGTGTGTGTGTGTGTGTGTGTGTGTGTGTCCATCCGCTAGTGCTTGAAAAAAACCTAGGTATAGTGTAATTTGACTTTCTTTTTGAGATTTTCCAATAAAATTCAAATTTGAAGGTAGGAATTTACAAAACTTAGAAATTTCATAGAAAATTACTTTAAAAGAATCTGGAGCCGTTACCCCCCCCCCCCCCCCCCCCTCTCTCTCTCTCACTCTCTCCCCCCCCACACATTGTCGGAGTGCGCGTCTTTCTAGGGTCGACTACAAAAGCGTCGGGCTTGTACCTGTAGATAGATAGTCAGTATAGCCTCAAACCAAGGGAAATCAATGCAACTAGGGCCGATTTTAGTGTTAGTAAGAAGATATAGAGATGAGCATAGAGAAATCTCGGAAGAAAATCACGATTCGGATCACAAATACCAGTAAAAAATAAAATCAAAACCAATTATACACACTTGATTGATGTTGACAATTAGAAGATTCTTCCAATAAATTGATATTTGGAACCCTATTAGAAATTGGTTGGATACGCCATCATCAATATGCTTGCTTATTTGCAAACGCATAATAAAAAATCCCCAACCCCTCGAAAGTAGTCTGTAATCTCCAAGAAAACACCCCCCCTACAGAGCTCCACTATTCATCATTTCCCAAAAATGTCCTTTTCTCACCTCTGCTCGGTTGTTTTTTGCATACTCACTATCTTACAAGCACAACCCCTTTTTCACTGCTTGACTTCCTCTAAGGACTTCATCAAGACCCACCGGGAAACCCCTATAGCCCGGGCTACAATCCTTGATTGGGTACAAGTAGTCCTCAATTGTATAATTGTATTGAAGATTTCATTGCTTTGTTCTATGCATTGGTTTACATAGGGAGTGAATTATGTATTATAAAATATTGTTAGTGCAAGAGATGGTCAATCATCGACATTATTTCTTTCATGTGTGTTTTGCAAATAATTATCATCATTTCAATGTAAATGTTGATGATTCTTTGTAGCATGTGAAAATAGATGTGTCATATTGTTTTCAAATCGCAGACAATGTATAACTTATCATTATATATATAATTGCATTGACAATTTCATATTATTTTTGTATTCATAATGCCATGTAGAGAGTGCATTGCAATGTGTATGTTCGCTTAGAACATATGTGGTCGATATGTGGAATTGACTAGAGTGCATTGCAAATCTCAGATTGTGTAGAGTTGGTTGCTTTTTTAGTGATTGTTTTTCTAATATATATTGAAAAGTTCTTTTTTTAATTTTAATTGAGCATCTAGTTCTTATGTCTGCAGTATTTAATTGAAAGAAATGGAGAAAAATGTCGGCACAAGCTATACAAAGGAGGCAAAGAATTAAAAAGCCCCTAGCAAACATGGGTTTTGAATCTCAAATCAAAAAAATTATCTCCCAAATTTGGCCTCACAAACAGACTTAGTATTGGAGTATAACTTGGCCTAGACAAAGTTGAAGGTTTAGCTAGACAATTTCTTAAGAATCCTTACAAAGCTGTCATCCATTCATAATCTCTAAAAGCCAATCATTCAATTCTACAGATTGTAGAAGTTGTTTTTGACAATGAGAAATACTCAAAACTACCATATTTACTGAAGCGAATGATGGATGGAAGTAAAGTGATCATATTTATGGAAACAAAAAGAGGTTGTGATCAAGTTACTAGACAACTTCCAATGGATGAATTTGAAGCTTTATCTATCCATGATGATAAGATTCAAGCTGAATGAGATTGTCTTGTTTCTAGATTTAGATCTAGAAATAGCCCTATAATGACAACAACAGATGCTGCAACTCGGTTTTTGGATGTGAAGGACATAAAACCCAAGAAAGCAAAACGATGTGAGCGGGTTGGAAACACACACAATGTCTCTTTAATCACCTCACACACACTCTTGGGATGATGCACACACACACACTATGGGACACCACTCGGCTTACACAACCCACCTGGTCGAGATAGAGGGAACACACCGATGGAGTGAGAGGAGAGAGACTACCCATTTTCCCACTCAACACAGACACACCCCCCTCCCCCCCCCCCAAAATTCAGCTCAAAAGAGATGAATTTATGATGTTTAGATACAATCAAGCTTGGGCCAACACCAATGGGGTAAATAGCTCACACAATATGGATGAAATATGCCAGATACAAACACAAATTGGAGCACAGGCTTCGCTCACAGGAGAAACTTACATAGCCAAAACAACAAGAAAAAGTAAGGAATCTAAAAAAATAGACAGCACCATTGTGTCCGGAGCGGCCAAAAACCTGAGTCTACAATATCAAAGTGCTCAAATACGACCTCGAATGAGTAGTTTATGGCCAAAACAGGCTCCAAAAATAGCAAAAACTCAGTTGCGGCTATTCCTTCTCTTCTCTCCACGTTTTTTATGGTCTTCTCTTACATATTTCAGTGTACACACTTCAATTTATCCCTTGTGCACCTTTGGCCTTTTAGTTGACCTCAAACGGACCCCGAACAGACCAAAAAGTGGCCTCACAGTGCATAGTTGTCACCCTGTTGCATCCATCCGCACACATGGCACTCAACTTTTTCCAATAATGCATCCCCTAACCACGTGAAGTGGCCCCCAAATATATTCCTCATGATGAACTTTCTACATAATCATCACAAGTAAACAAACACGTTGTATCCTCGCTTATCCACGTGCAAGTATTGACCCCATTTGACCTCGTGACACCACTAGATGCCATCTGACGCACCTGCTTACGTCATGTTGTCGACCCGTGGATAGCTTCCTCGAGAAGTTTTACACGCTACCAACTACTAATTATTATAGAAAAAACACACTGATACTGGTGAAGATGAAAATCGATGCACTATGTACATGTTGTCCTACCTGTATACATGTGGGCCCCATGTAACCACCTGGCTTTGGAAAATGGGCAATTCTTTATTTGATGCACCATGCATGTGTATGTACATATGTACAATCACTTAATCCAAAAAACTCCTAGCATAATTTTCCCATTCCCTAGCTTGTTAGATCATTCATGATCAACAGCAGTAAAAAGATGTATCAGACATACATTACTTGTGCTGCAGACAACTCATCTTGCTCCACCATCGTCAATCTAGCATGATACAATTTAACATGCAATCCATTTACCCTTGACTTATGTAGAATCCCATCCAGGTTAGCCAGCTGATATGTACCATTTGGAAAACACTCTTTCACGTTGAAAGGGCCTTCCCACTTAATTTGAAACTTCTTTTGGAATGTCTTGTCCAGCTTACTGTTGTAGCACAAAACCAAGTCATGCTTCTTGATACCCTTACTTATGACCTTTCCATTTATCTTTGCTAAATCTCTATCTTACATCTGCCCATAATGCTCCAATGCGCTCATCTTATCCAGCTGAACCTCTTGTAATTGTAAGAGCCCCTCTTAGAATGCATCACTGGACTGCCCAAGGAACTTCTCTAACATCTTCACCGCAGGAAAATCTACTTCCACAGGCAATAGTGATTCCTTTCCATATACCAAATGAAATGGAGTAAACCCTGTGCCTGTCTTCACCAAAGTTCCATAAGCCCATAATGCACTAGGCAATTCCAAATCCCAATTCTTTCCTTGGTGCTCTGTCACTTTTGAAAGAATTTGTACCAACTCACCATTGCATCTTTCATTTAAGCCATTACATTGGGGATAAAAAGCAGTGGTATGTTGGTGCCTAATCTTCATCTTCGCGCATAAAAAGTCTAGCAGTTTATCTCTAAATCCTGACCCCTTATTTGAAAGTAGTCCCAATGGAACCCCAAACTTGCGACATATTTCATCATACACAAATTTTTCCACATCCTTTGTAGTTATGTATTTTACTGCTATAGCCTCTTCCCATCTAGAGAGATAGTCCAATGCAGTCAAAATATAGCTTTTGCCCTTGCTTGTGATAGGTAACGGGTCTATTGCATCAATCCCTCACTTTTCAAACACATCAAACACCATAATGGTTTTTTGTAGCTCTGGCTTCAGCACTCTCTTCTCAAATGCTTGACACCTATTGCAGGAACTACACGAATGGTGAACATACTTGTGCAAACTAGGCCATACATACCGCTCTTGCAAGATCTTATGCAAGGTGATCTTTAGAGCAAAATGTCTGCCACATGCACCTTCATGATTCTCTTCCAACACTCCATAAAGCTCCTCCCACCAAGGTACGCGTCTCAACACGAGTCAGCCCCTTTCATGTATAAGACATCCCCAATCATTTTGTACCTGGATGCTCTACACACAAAACCATAGTTCTTAGACTTCTGAATGTCCTTCACAATGATTCCTGTTAGCAAAAACTCCTCTTCTTTAGCCAAATTTTCCTGGCCATGATAAAGAGGTAAATTGGTCCTCAACACAAATAGATCCCCAATCATTCTTTGAGCCGCTTCATGTGCCTCTCCATTTAGAGCATGTTTAATGTGTCTGATGCTCCGTGCTTCAAAATTTTTTAACAGGCCTTTAATTCTGAAACAAATTTCCTTCAATGAGGTGTTCTTGCTCTTCCACACACCCAACACTTGCTTCACAACTAGCAAGGCATCACATTTTATTCTTAACCTTCTAATCCCATGCTTCAAACAAATGTGTAATCTAGCTTCCAATGTAGCATATACAGCCTCATTGTTACTATGAGCATCCAATTTGAACCCTCTCTTCTATACTAGCTTCCCCTATGGATCGTAAAGTGCTATACCCCCTGAAGCCGCATCATGGCTCTTCTTCAACTACTCTTCTCACCACCTCTTCCTTAACAAGAAGGGGATTTTCCCTATAAATTTAACAAATCAGCTAGGGTAGCTCTTGTACTGTCTTCCCCTTAAAAAGAGAACTCAAACTCTTGCAGCCTAATTACCCATTTCTTGACCACATTTGACATGTTAGTGCCATTAATTCATTGTGGAAAAAAGAAGTAACTCGTTAAGAAAATAAAAGGTCATGGTAGCAAGTAATGACGAAATCGTCGACAAGCAAATATTACACTGGCCATCACTAGATCTACTTTCGATAATTTTCTCTCTGCTACCAACTTCACTCGGCTTGCACAATACACTGGCCTCATATAATGGTTGCCCTTCCCTTTTTTCAATAGCATGGCTCCAATGGCATCATCCCTTACTAATGGATTTACATAAAACACTTGCTCCCAATCAGGAGCCTGCATGGCTGACAACCCCCCTAACACCTCTTTCACTTCTTGAAACACTTCTTCACACTTGTGATCCCATTGCAATGGATCATGCTTTGACACTTTTTGTAATGGATAAAGGAGCTGCAAAGACAATGGAATAAACCGCGCCATGTACTTTACTTTGTGTATAAAGGTTTCCACTTGCTTTGTACTTGTAGGTGATGGAAGAAGAATAATTTACTTAACCTTGTCTGGATCAAGCTCAATGCCATTTTTTGACACCATATGGACCAATAACTTCACCCTTGGCTGTGATAGATGACATTTTTTTGGATTTAGTTGTCCTAGACTTTCATCATATTGAGCCAATACCGTCTGCAGCTTCTCATGGTGTTCAGCCCTACTGCTGTAGACACAGAAGCCATCCATAAAAGCTTTAACACAACTACCAATGAATGGTTCTAATACTCAATTTGTTGTCCCTTGATAGAAGGATGGTCCATTTATTAACCCAAATGGCAATACCGTGTAACAATAATAGCCCCATGGCGTAATGAAAGATGTCTTTATTTGGCCTTTAAGAGCAACCTTCAATTGAAAATATCCGGAAAAACCATCACACACACTATACCTCTCATAGCCTGCGAGAATCCAAGATTTGATCCATGAATGGAAGAGGATATGGGTTCTTCTTAGTGGCTGCATTTAAGGGTTTAAAATCTACACAAATCCTCCACTTCCCATCCTTCTTTGGGTTGACTACTACTCGACTCACCCATTCTGTGGTTTCCACTGGGACTATGAACCTTGCCTTCAATAACTTGTCCACCTCTTCCCACAAGGCTCCCATCTGCTCTTTACCCATCCTTCTTAGCCTTTGCCGCACTGGCTTAGCACCTTCCTTCAGCTCTATATGCATCTCTTTTCTCCCTTGAACCCTCTAATCTCTTCATATGAAGTAATGAACAAATCAGGAAAACTAGCCAGCATGTGCAAATATGTCTCCTTATCCATAGCTGAGAGGTCGCCACTGATCATTTGTGTCATCAATTCCTGCTTCTTTGAAAATTCAACCTTGGTTTGTATTACCCCTTCAATCACTTCACAAGGCCCTTCACTTTCATCTTCAATCTCATTTGAAAATGCAACTAAACTAGACTCCTGGATTTCTTTGTCCATCAATAGAAATGCAACATCAACATCCTCATCACTGCTCGTAATACTATCATTGTCCTCGTCAGGTACTGTGGAATAGTCTTCATCACTAGACTCATCCTCATCTTCATAAAGCTCTTCGAATACTTTCCTTGTGTTCATATTATATAGCTTCTTGGCACCTGTCTTTCCATAGAGGCTAATTGTACCGCATCTCCAATCTTCAATAGCTCACACTACACATAACCATGGTCCGCCCAGTATAAGAGGATATGCTCCCAGCCCCGCTGGCATCACATGAAAATGAACCACTACCTTTGCATCATATGCCTCCACTTCTAAGCTCTTTACAACACCCAAACATTTTACTTTTTGATGGTTTGCCAATCTGATCCGGAAGCCTAATACCCCAGTCATTGTAAGACCCATCTTCTCAACACATGAGTGTGTTATGACACATATTTGGGCTCTGCTATCAACATAACCTTGTCCCAGATGTTTTCTTTTATGCCGCACATCTACTATTGGACAAATGTCTGGTAGCTCATCCATCTCCAACACCTTCACTGAATCTCTCTCAAGTTCTTTATCCATTGGGTTAACCATCCTCTTCCACTGTCGCTTTAGCTTAGGCACCATCTCTATAAGCTTCCCAAAAGTAACATCTACTTTCCTACTTGTCAAATCCTCCTTCAAGTCATAGCTTAACTGCCCATCCCCTAGTGGAAAATTTGAAACATGAAACTTGCGACGAGCCCTTCTTTTCCTCGTGGCCTTGATATCATGGTCTTCATGGCTCTTTCCCTTCTTCTTACTAGGATATGGGGCATTTTTTCCTTCCTTATCCTGTGTAGTCCTCTTCCCAATAGGCATCACTAATGTATTCTTTAGCTTTTATGCCTTCTCCAACGTGACCACACTTATCACTTTTGTCTTTCCCTTTTCCTCTTGGGTTAATCCACTGGTTCATTCTTCTCTCTTAATTTCAATGCCATAATCATTTGACCTAGTTAGCACCTGTCTTGGTAATGGATACATTTCTCCCCCTATCCTTGGTGGCTTATCACATTGCAGAATGATGTGGCCCAACTCTCCACAATTATAACACGTGGGCGTATACCTCCAAAACCTACCATTTCTTTGTCCAACACCATTCCTAGGTCTTTCTTCACCTCGTGACTGATTTGGAAACCTCCCTTGACCTCTATTATTCCCATATTACCTAAAATGTTTAGGATGAGATTCTTCATTAAATCTACCACTTGCCTCATGTCTTGCCTTAGCCCATCATTTTGCACTGCTTTAGTGACCACTGCTAGCATAACCTAAAGGGTAACAGAAACCACTTGTTCATGATGAACTCTTGACATGCGACCTTGTAAAGAATCCATAGGCTGAAATTCAGACCTCATGGGAAAAGATTCTACTCCTACTTGACTCATTCTTCTCGGCTTCCACTCTTTGTTACTTCCTACCTCTAGTGCATCTTCATATGTCTTAGGCATCTTTAGATCCACTCTCCAGCATATATTCTCCCAAAGACCAACCAAGAACCTGTCCTTCTTCATCATGTGAGGTGGGGGTACATGTGGTTCTAAGGCCTTGCACATCCTCTCGCATGCCATTGAAAACTTATGTATGTAAGCATCTACTTGGTCACCTTCCCTTTGCACCAAACCGTGTACTTCTAGCCACACTTTGTCAGGATCTTTTGTATTCATAAACTCCACTTCCAATCCATGCCTTAGATTGTCCCAACTTAATCTCACAGGTGGATCCGCCGCATGCATCTCCTCTTCAAATTCTTTGGACCAAACTCGTCACTTGTTCCATGAAATTCTGGATAAGAGATTCATGGCTACTTAAGTTTTAATGTGTTGAGAACCCCTTCTACCACATGTGCAGGAACCCAAACTTTTCACTGACCCAATTCCCATAAACTTCAATGGAGCTTAACTTTAGATAAGGACAAACACATGCACATCAAATGAGTTTTCATAGTTAATCATCGGAATTACAACAGGCAAAGGGAATTCCAGTATCTCTCTTAATCTTCTTGGCCCAAACATAAAGACTATGCAGTGCTGAAAAAAAATCTTCCTCGACACATGAACATTTATCTGGATTCTTTGTGTTAAATGAAAAGGAGTGAATTGAGGTCCGTTTTAGTAATCCATTAAAGCCAACCATGCAGCTCCTAAGAAGTCACACCAGACTTATCCTCTGATTTTGCCAAAATTTTAGCAGCATAAATGGCTCAAAACACCAAAAACCAGCCATCACAACTTGGAAAATTTTTGACAGAGTTTCCCCAGAAGTAGAGCAGTAAGAACCAAGAATATAAACTATATATGTATGCATAACCTGCCAACAATAGAACTCGAGCATCAAGTAAGAATCACTAGTACATAGCCTATGGCGAGGTCATAAAAGATCACCGAAAGGATCTCACATTTGAGAATCCCCCAGCTCAATAAAACCTCACGCTATCGACCCTCTCATGAAATCTTATGCAAATCTTGTATAGTCAAGTCTTAGAAATGACTATCTTCCAGACCAAGTCTCAGAAACGGTTGGGACTGCCAAAAAACCAAGTATGGCTCCACAAAGGCGTACAATGGCAGTATCCACAAGTAACGTACAGTACAAGACAATGCGCTCAAACAGGAGCCAAACGATGCATACCCACAACAACTGCAAGTGACTTCCACTTGCGAGTATATCACTCTACTTTAGCTACCTGTACCTGTGTGAAACACTTGTACCTGTAACCTATAACCTGTAATATGTAATCTGCAACCTCTAATCCTGAAGCTGAAGGTACTCAAAGAAGATCCTCAGTGGGGGCACCAAAAGAATGTGAGAGGATTGGAAACATGCACAACAGCTCTATACTCACCCGCCACTCACTCTTGGGATGATACACACACACAGACACACACTATGGGGAACCACTCGACTTACACAACCCACCTGTCCGAGACAGGGAACACACCCATAGAGTGAGAGGAGAGAGACTACCCATTTGCCCACTCAACACAGACACACACACACACACACACACACACACCCAAAAACTCAGACTCAAAAGAGGATAATGGAGCGGCCAAAACCCCCAGTCTACAATATCAAAGTGCTCAAATCCGACCTCGGATGAGCAGTTTATGGCCAAAACAGGCTCCAAAAATAGCAAAAACTCAGTTACAGTTGTTCTCTCAAGTTTTTCAGTGTCCACACTTCACTCTATCCCTTGGGCACCTTTGGCCTTTTAGTTGACCTCAAACGGACCCTGAACAGACCAAAATGTGGCCTCACAGTGCATAGTTGTCACCTTGCTGCATCCATCCGCACACCTGGCACTAAACTTTTTCCAATAATGCATCCCATAACCACGTGAATTGGCCCCCAAACATAGTCCCCATGATGAACTTTCTACATAATCATCACAATAAAACACCCACGTTGTGTCCTCGCTTATCCACTTGCAGTTATTGACCCCATTCAACCTCCTGACGCCACTGGATGCCAACTGACGCACCTGCTTACTTCATGTCATCAACCCGTGGATAGCTTTCTCGAGAAGTTTTACGTGCTACCAACTCCTCATTATTATAGAAAAAACACATTGAGACTGGTGAGGATGAAAATCGATGCACTATGTACATATTGTCCTAGTACCTGTACACATGTGGGCCCCACGTAACCACCTGGCTCTGGAAAATGGGCTACCTTAGTGAGCATATCAACAAAAAAAAAATACTGAGTCATAGCCTCCAACATAGGATAATCCCCTGACAAGGTCCATATTGATACAATCCCCCTAGTTCAAGTTCTACCTATCCTGCTGTATACTGAGTTAGGACTTCCTTCCCGTTTCCTAGTTCCACAATTAGTCTCCCAATAGGATACTGGGTTAGTTTTAGCTTTGTCATGCATTTAGGAGAGATAAATGAGTGTGTGCTTCCACAATTAATTCAAAAATTCATTTTTTTTACCTTGGTGAGACCCTGGTGCTTGAATGATTGCATATTGTTGGCAAGCACTCGGGTTGTCAATTGCGGCATGCAGAGTTTCTCTCTCTTCAGCTTGGTCTACCACTGTTGGTTCTTCCATAATAATGGCACAATTTTGAGACATTTCTCCTCTTCCATGTCCTTTTCCTGCATTCCTTCCTCCACGACGAATAGTTCGACCTCTTGAGGTCACCGGATATGTCACCATCAAGATATTCTCTAGAGTGATGTGAGAGGAGAGGGTAAATGCTGATTTTTCTGATTGTGACACATGGGGATAAGGCCTTGACCAACATTTAAGAGCAGGTTAGGTGGCTATTGAAACTGGAGGTTCTGCACATGTCAGGGGGGGACCTCCGGGGGGGAGGTGGCAGCTGGGTCCTCTTGAATATCAAATTCTCAAAAAACCCTCAACCATGGCTTCTTTTGACATGTGTTCTTTGAAAAAATCAGCATGTCTCTTTTCAACTCAAAAGTCTTTATCCTTGTTGACTCACCTTCACCATAAGATTTTCCCCTTTTCTCCTCCTGTAACTACATTGTTGATGCCCAATCACTGCTTCTAGTAACAGTGAACTGTTACCTACCAAATACTTATGGTGCAGTAAAAAATATTTACCATGGGTAAAAGAAGTTACTGTACGTAAAAAGTGATTTGTATTTACCATGTAGGTGAAAAATATTTATTGTAGGTAAAATATATTTACTGTGGTAAAAACTATTTACTGTCGGTAAAAAAGTGAAAACGGAGTATGCTGTGCTGTGAGTCCACACGAACATCCTCGTGTAAATTCCACTAGAAATTCACACCTAGAATGGGCTATTCTGTAAGATATAGGTTGTAGACATGCATAAGAGCTCGTTCCCACGTATCTTCTGTCCATGGCACTTTTTACTCTTTGGTGCTTGTGAAGTAGACTTTTCTTCTCTTTCGAGATCCCTTGGACTAGAGTATCCTCATCTCCGCAACAACTGACTGTGCCTTTATTGCATCTTCGGAAGGGGTCCTAAAAACCATGCATCAGACATCATACGCGTATGATGTCTCACAGCATGAATTTCACATCCATTTCAACATTTGAGTGCATAGCCTCATTCCACATGTTAATCACATCCTATGAACTAAGTATCATGAGAATTGGAGTTAGAAAACCCAAGGAAAACCAAAAAGACGCAAAGTAGGCCATAAAATTGATTTTTGGTCCTAATTTTGTCAAAATAACTCCAAACTCATTGAAACTTTGTAGGATTGTTGATTAACACATCTACAAGCTATCTGGAACCAAAAAGCACCATTTTGACACAAAAGATATCATACGCGTATGATGTCTATTTGCACTTACAGAGACAAAACTGCTCATTTGTCATCATACATCCATTATATATATCTAATACATGCTACATATGAAATTTGGAACCATTTGGTCAAGAGGATCACCCCATTAGCCCAATTGAGGGAAAATCCTTCACCTAAAGCCTATTTTTGGCCCAAATCCAACATACTCAAGTCCAAACCAAGATTTGAGTAGGAACAGTCCTTCACTAGTACATGGGGAGTCCACAGAACCAATCCCATGCAAAATTGATGAAAAAGACATCATACGCGTATGATGTCTCCAGAGCCATTTTTAGGCCAAAATCTATCCAAACTTCATAAATCCACTGAATAAGCCTATCTAAAGCCAAATCCAAGCTTATAGAGAAATTTGGTCCAAAAAAACACTAAAAGACATCATATGCGTATAATGTCTCACTATGTGATTTTGGCACCTCAGGGCTTCAACCACCAAACAGAAGTGATCCACATGCCATTTGAAAGTGAACCACCAAGTTTTATCCAATTTGGATCATAAAATCCAAATCCCTTTCAAAATTTTGCCAAGAGCCGGAACTGGACTAAATTGGCCAAAACTTGACCAAATGGGATCCAAACTCAAATCCAAGCATATGATACACATGTATACACTATCAGCTACAAGCACAACCAATATGAAGTCGTTTTGACACAAAAGACATCATACACGTATGATGTCTCCAGCATGATTTTGAGCCCATTTTGCATATTTTTTCACCTACCTTGCATCCTTAGGCCCTGAATAGCTCATGTTTCAATTTTCAAGTCATTTGAATAGTTAAAAGCTTCATTTCGGCTTTCAGTACTAAATAAACGCTAACTTCTGAAATTGAAGTTACAGGATCCATGGATTCCACCAAGTCATCGGCAACGAAGAGAAAAAGACCGACAATCAAAGATGCTATTGCAGAAGCGGAACCATTTGACATTCCAGCAGAAACCCTCAAGCCAACCAAAACTTGGGTGGAGGAAGTAGTATTGGAGAAAGAGGGAATAAAGATCTACCAGGGGACTTTCAGAGATCCTCAAGGGCAAGCGGTGGATGTACCGATGATCCCACAGGAATTGGTAGATTATAGCAGGTCAGAAGACATCAGCAAGTACCTGGAAAGGGCGGACTTGCATAGTTTCTTCACCTCGAGACCATCAGGTGTGGATACAAGAAGAGTGTACGAGTTGGCAACATCCATTCAGAAGGATGGAAAAGCCACATTGACAGCCATGGATGGAGAGAAAGTAGAAGTATAGATCACTCCACAGCTAATTGCAGACGCATTGAAGCTGCACAACAAAGGGAGCTCGGTCAGGGAAAGAAGGGAGGTCATAGAGGTCTATGGGCCCAAGAAACAGAATGCAACGTATAGAGATATGGCGGACCCAAGAGCGGAAACCCTTTGCCGACTGTACAACCAATTTCTTCATGTTTACAGTAAAAGACCGCAAAAGTATACGACACCACCCCATGCCATTGTGACCACCATCACATGGGCATTAAAGAGAAATCTGCCAAAAGAGGTGAATTACGCTCAACACATCCACGAGCAAGTAATTGCCATGCACAACGAGAAGCCAAACTACATAGGAGGAGCGGAAATTCTGACAAGAAGAGCTTATGAAGCTATTGGAGCTAGAGATCAGTGGCCAAAGGCTCCCTCCCAGAATGAGTGGCTTAGAGAAGCCGACGAGGAGGAAGAACAGCCCGAAAGATCCAAGAGGTCATCCACAAGAGCACGCCGGAAACTAGAAGTAGTTTCAGAACCTCAAGAGGATGTGGACGAGCCACTTAAGAAGAAAGTAAAGAAGAAGGTTGCTCCCAAGCAAACCAAAAGTCAGAAAGCGGCAAGGATGGAAAGATTAGTGGAGCAGTTTAGAGCGGAAAGAGCTCTAAAGGGTGACTTTGAAGAAAAGTGGGTTCCAGACCCCACTAAAGTCAAAACTAGCTCAGCCAGGCCACATATTGATCAATACAATCAATATATTAAAGATTATGAGGAGTCAGAGGCTATTCTGGAGCAGCAACCTGTCGAGCCATACACTGAAGAGGAGGTACAGCAATTAAAAGCTGAGCTAAAAAAAGACGACAAGGGGAAAAGGAAAGTAGATGGGTCTACTAAGCCTCAAGAGAAAGATGGGCAAGCCGACAAAGGGAAAGCCAAGGAAGCTGAGGACAGATATCCCTCTATGACTGATGTACCAAGCCCTAAGAAGACGGAAAAATTTGTGGAAGAGACCACAATAGAGGTGGACACAGATGATTTGGAAAAGCCAGAGGCTGAGACCAAAGAAAAGAAGATAGATCCAGTTCAGCAAAAGAGAAATGATTATGAGGATCTGGTAGAGATAGGATACACCGAAGAAGATGCCCTTGAGACAGTTTATGGGATCACCCTACAAAAACAAGATGAACGGAGAGGAACGGAGGAAAAAACAAAGAGTAAAAAAGAAAGTGAAGAGAAACTGGACCAACCGAAAGTACTAGAAGAGCCAAAGCCAGCGGAGGTGGTGGCGGAAAGAGCTTTAGAGTTGACAGATGATGATGAAAAAGACATGCACATGGTGCATGAACTGCTCAGCAAGATAAAAGAAAGGTCCAAGGCAAAGGAAGTAGAGACTGAGACAGCCAAACAAAGGGAAGCGGAGTTGTAGAGAAAATTAGAGAATGCTATGACTGAATCTGAAAGTCATAAAGCATCACTCTATGACGCGGAAAACGAGAGAGACGCCTTGATACTCCAGCTAGCCGAGGCTTCAAGAGAAGTAACAAGTGCACAGGAAGCAAGGGAGCGGATAGAGGATGAGTTGGAGGCAGCCAAGGATGAGCTCATTGAGCTAAGGGAGAGAGTCGAGCTCCAAGAAAGAACAATCACTAGACTCAGGACTACCCCTAGAGCTAGCAGAGGAGGAACCGAACAAGAGGGAGCTATCATACCAGCTTTGGAAGACCAGGTCCGAAGCTTACAAAGAGAGCTGAGATTAGAGCAAGTGCAAAGGTTGCACATTGCGGAGGGATCATTGGCCGCAGAGGAGAGGCTCACATTAGAAAATCAAACACTACGGACAGAGAATGAGGCCCTTCGCAAACAGCTCCAAGATCTACAAGAGCAACAAAGAAGAGAGACAGAGACACCACAAGAAGAATCAAGTGGAGAAGCCATAGAGCTACCAGAAATTGGAGAGGCAACCACAATTGAAGATCCAGCCCCAGCTCAAGAGGTGGCCTCGACTTCACGAATCTCTGAAGAAGAAGAACAAAGGCTTCATGACCAAATAGAAAAGTCAGCAGAGGAGAGTGCCAAGGCGGAAATGGAATGGGAGAGGAGACTCTTAATCTCCATTAGACTTCAAGGACTAGACACAAAAGTGCTCCATGAACAGTGGATGCAACCCAGCCTGCCTTTCCCTTTGATGAAATTTGAAGTGCTAAAGACGAAAAAGAGAATAGAGGAGGAGGAGTATGTCGCTCTTTATGAAGGCGACATCACAAAGGAGGAACAATCAAAGAAGATAGTAGATTCACAACCTAGATGGAGGAAAGATTGGCTGAACAAATACCCAGCCTACCTCATCTACTTGGTGGAGGCACCAAAGGAGATTCGGGAGGATGCAACCTTCTGCCCGGTGCCAAGAGTCAGAAACTGGAAAGAGCATGGCAGGATTGCAGAAAAGAAGCCAAATTGGCTTAATTATCCGAGGATGCCAGGACCAAAGGCAGGAGAGAGAATAGGTAAAGCCTACATGGTGAAAACCCTAACGGGCACCATCAAGCTCTTTACTGGCTCTCCTGACCTTTCATGTCAGATGCTCAAGAAAATCTGCAGGACTCTCTTAGCTTTCATTGAAGTATTCGCGCCAGATAAAGCCACGACCTCGAGTCCACTATCGACGGCCAACACAGTGACTGATATGATGTACGATATTTCATTGCAGCCTTCTCCAAAAGTGTTACACCTCCTATACCAAAGGATTATGTTTTTGCCTAGCTTCCACATGCAAACATTCGAAGAAGCTTTCTACACCGGCTTTTTCACCCACGAGAGCAAAATATTCGGCCTAACCTTGACCATCGGCAACCTACGATACGAATCACATTTGTAGATGCTCAAGACGACAGGACTTTATTGACCAAGCATAAAAGTCATGTCAGGGACGACATGAACGCGGAGGGGAGGGAGAGTTGAGCAGCAGAGGATCACACCCACATTTTTGCTCACACTCATCATTTTGTAACCATTGATTGTAATAAATGTCTTTCCGACATTAATTTTGATTTGAGCCATTCATTAAGTAACGGGACTCAATTGAGTTTCCAGCTTGTAATCCCAAAGTAATTTCACTTGCTGATGTAATTAGTTAGAGATGTTCTCACCTCCAAGGCTGAGGTATATAAGCCCAAGTTTTTGTAACCTAAGGGGGATTCAGATTATTAAGGAAAGTGAGTTTTTGAGCGCCGTGACTGTGTCTGAGAGAGAGAGAGAGAGAGTCTTATCTACTTGCTACGCGAGCTACGGAGCCGCCATTGGAGAAGCGACACCACCATTTTGTTAGCAACGGCGAGAGCTACGCACAGATACCAAGAGTGTGCGCTATCGACTTCTATGTGTGGTAAGTTCCTACGAGCTTCGGTGTGAGTTTTCTTCCAACTCGTGTGTCGGAATTGAGCGTGCAACATATCTATAGAACCACAACGAGTAGAGTTACACATTAGTACCATCGGGGTCAAGTTTCGATCACCTGTATTTTTCGGCCTGTCTTCATACGCGTTTACCGCATGGAGTGGTTATAGGTTGAGTTTGCAGTTCAAGTCTTTAGGGTGTTGTTCTCACCTAGTGTATAGACTTCCCCTTGAGTTTGAGATCGATTCAATGATTCTAGATCCTGTTTCGTATAGCATTCGTTCGTAGTATGGATTTCAGTCACTTGCGTATTTTAGAACTTAGATTTGATTTCCTTAGTAGTGATTGTCATTAGAAGCTCGAGTAGGTGATTTGACACCCACCTAGTTGTTTCCATGCGCCTGCGGGTCAAGCTCCGTCCTCGTCTGACAAATTCTGTTGTTGGTTGAGTTCTCGCTATTTAGCTTCCGCTAGCGGCGTAACCGCCTTAACAAGTGGCAAATATATTTTTGAGGTCTTGATTAATGTAATTAAAGAAATTGGTGTTGAACATGTTGTTCAAGTAGTCATGGAAAACGCAAAGAATTGTAAAAATGCTAGTAAATTAATAAAGAAGTGCTTCCCATACATTTTTGCCAATGGTTGTAATACACACAGCTTAAACTTGGTGCTGAAAAATTGGTACACTAGCAAAGAAACCACATGGTTTGCCAAACTAATTGATATAGCACGTCAGGTTGTGAAATTTATCTTGAAACGATAAAGAGTGCTCAATTTGTATAGGTTGCACATGTCAGTGATGTTGAAGCTTCCTTCTGAAACTCGGTTCTCCACATACTTTTATACCTTGGAATCACTTCTCCGTAATAAATGCGTTGTGATTGACACATTCAATTGCGCGGCCTTTGATGAATGGCAGCTTGAGCAAAAAGAAGAAGTAAAAGATAAAATTACATGTCTACGTAGCAACGTAAACAAGGCTGCTTGGTTGAGGAGTGTAATGGATGCATACCATGTAATGATGCCAGTTATGTTCACGATCCACAACCTTGCGCCAAACTTGGGAAAAGTATGGATGACGTGGTGGTGAGTCCAACAGAGTCTTGAAAATCCCGAAGAGCTGAAAGAGTCTGTAGTAGAGAAGGAGTGGAAATTACCATTCTCTGGCAAACAATAAAAAATTTTGGCTAAGTATTTTCATGCAAGGTGGAAGAGCGCTCATAGTCCACTCCATAGTGTTTCTTACATGCTCGATCCAGAGTATTGAAATTTAGAGCTGATGTCCAATACAGAGGTGGTAAGTGATTTCTATCAGGTGGTCAACAAGTTCTACTCCAACGTTCAAGAACAAATTGATTGCATCAAAGAAATGAGTGTATTTAGATTGAAAGAAAGTTCTTTTTCAAATGATTTTGTACAGGTAATGGCAAAAGAGAAACATGCATGGAAGTGGTGGATGATGAATTGTGGAGAGCATTACTCTACCTTACGTCCCCTTGCAATGAAAGTACTCGCACAATGTTCAGCAAACTCAAGTTCAAAGAGAAACTAGAGTATGTACAAGTATGTTCACAACACTATTCGCAATAGACTATTAGTAGACAGAGCAGAAAAATTAATGTATATGTTTTGCAACAAAAAGATATTGAATCATATCAAAAGTGCTACCTACGAGGAGGAAATGCAAACCTGGTTGTATGATTGTCAAAACAAAGATGAAGAAGAGCTAAATGTTGGTGTATCTCAATGCACTATAGACAAAATAGAAGCGAATTTGATAATAAATGTGGAGGTTAAATTACAAGGAGAACCACAACACTCAAACTTGGAACCAAATAAAAACTCAACACACTCAATATAGCTTGAGAGTAGAACAAGTAAATGTCAAAAACCATTGTAAAAGACCTTGTATTCAGATGTGTTTTGAGTAATTACAATGCTTCATATTCGTGATTGTACATAGTTTGTCGATCTCAATTTTGTTTCTCTGAAGTAGCATCTTGCTCATCAAACAGATTTCTAATTGTGCTAGGGGTAGCTTGGCGGGCTTGCTTGAATTTATACTCCTTGCCATGCGAAACATAATATATATTCCTTGTGGAATATCTTGTAGAAAGATTGCGCATTAACTACTATTTTGCATTAAACGAACAATACAAACTAAATGATAATACTGACCACATGTCAATGTATAATATCCACTCCATCCATCAAAATTCTTGTAGCAAACTGGACATTGGGAAGATGAGGATGCATCTGAAGTAGATGAGGGGACAAAATCGGGATGCATGACAAGGTGGCTAATGTGTGTCCCTTCTGCAGATTTTGAATGTCCTAGATTAAGTGGTGAATGCTTTTATCCATTTATACTTGTGAGGGTTGGGGTGTCTGGGTGGCTTTAGAAAGTCGTGTTATTTTTGTATCTTTCTCTGCCAACTGTGTCGTGTAAATATCCTTCTCTCTCTTTAACTGTAGGTCAACCTTCCACTATCAATGCCATCTCATCTCGAGTGAAAGTAACACAACTCTCCATTAAATTATGAGTGGCAACAGTTGTCTCTTTTTACCAGAATTCTACTCGTCGTTGTTGCACAAAGTGAACATACAATCTTTTTGCAAAATATAGCGCACAATCTGCATTGTGTAGGGGATGGTCAGAAACCTCCAAATAAATCCTCTTAGTGTTTTCTTTGGTCGCATCATGGTTTCACTTCGAAACCTTCCACCTTCCTTTTCTTGATCTCTGCATCCTCACATGGCCATATTGTCTTGATCATGTCCTTTGTCACTTCTTTATTGATCTCTTTCCATTGCATGTGGTTTGGATTTGCCCATTTTGAGAGTCGTCGAGGAGTACATGTCGCTTGTTGTGCCAACATACCGTGTGCTAGAGGCTTTATGTTCTGAAATTCATTAACAACCGCTCGTTGTTGATCATCAGGCAGTGATTGGGTGCCTCTATCTTGTTCTTCATCGTCCATTTTCTCTTAGAGTTCCTATCAACAAATAGACAAATATTCAATATCATTGGAAAATATATATTCTCACAATTCAACAGTCTCACAAATGCAGAAGATAAAAACTTTCGTTCACTACAAGAAACGTCAAATCCACTAAATCAAACCACAACAAATGCGACTAATTGAACCACAAGGAAAATTTGAAATACTGACACTCAACATGACAAATTTGAAATGACTAAAGATAATTGACTATATTAGGTGAACCACTTCAAACCAGATAATACACTTCAATAAAAAATAGAATACCCTGGACAAGACAAATGTATATTATAGAAATGTTTAAATCAGATTAAATGATGGTGCAAGTTCAACAAGGGGACGTTGGACAGGGTTAGGGTCTGTCTTTAAATGTTATTTAAAAAATATCAACATGTCAGAAGCATTTCTTCTTTGTTCCCACTCTTTTAACTTCATCCAACAATATATTTTAATCCGCATAGCCCTCATAACATCTTTGTCAGGGTGGTGAAAAACTTCTTCTTGAAAATAAAATTTTTCTGGCTGCACTCCCAAAATCTGCCAGCATGTCGAATAGGTAGCCCAATGCATAAATGTCGCTCGCTTTTTTGTATGCATATGTGCATCGTGGATCATATAGTTTGGGAGCAATCCATGGTTGCTTATCCATCACGACATTCCCTGCTCTCTGTGCATCCAAAACTGTAGAGTCCGACTGTCCACTTGGATGCAGATAATTAATTACCGTGCGTTTAGCTGGTGTTCTAAGCATCATACCCCAATCAATGATGCGGATGCGGGTTTTATTTGTGCGAGTAATGTCCAACATTATGTTGAATGGGTGTAGATCACTCTGCACTATACCAGCTGAGTGGGCAGCCGCAACGCCGTCGATTAAGGCGTGACAAATGGTTGGCATCTGCTCAATCACTTCTTTGATCCGCACCGTGTCTATCTCTTGTACAAGAAGATTTGATACAGGGAATGACCTCCAGCCGTGTTGTAGCATGTGCATGTGTCGTCTGAACAATCCGTGAGCGAATGGTAAGGAGCACATCATGTCTCCCACGGTATCCCCATTACAGTATGGGAATATTCTGATCCAAGGATCTTTGGTAGTAAATCTAATGCACCTTACAATGGAGGGGTGAAGTGTTTGCATTCCTTGCTTTGTCTAAAAGCTATCAGATTTTGCCTCACTCCCTCCCTTGTAACATTTTCCCACATATGTAATGTGGTCTGGAAAAAAAGAGATGCCTTTGATGGTGTCTAATGTGCATGCACCAAAGGAGCCTGCTCCAATCCTCATACCTTCTACCAAGGCTTTGTGAGGGATGCCGACAAGATGAGTACACTTTTCATCCAAAGCCGTGCGCATAATTGTGCCGGTGCCGCTGGCATCGGATTGATCTCGCAAAGCTGCTTGCACATCTTGGGCCATCTTCAATCTCTTGGGTAATGCTGATTGGTCCTACGCTTTCATACGCTTCATCTTTACCTTCTGTTCTTCCCACAATTTATCCCAGAGCTCTAATTTTGACATGTTGCAGGCAGGTGGGATATCTCCCTTTAAGTCTCTACCACATACTTTCATATTGCCCAACATTTTCCTAAGCTTGTGGTGGGGGTCAAATTCTCAAATCCCTGCTGGAATCAACAACTCGTATTGGCCTTCAACTCACAATCTGCGCTCTTTGTTCTCCCATATAGTGCTACTACGGTCTTTGATGAAGTCATCGCTTTCACTAATCTGCTGTATGCGATCATCTGCATATGATGAGATTGCCAAAATACATTCTTTACGAATGGCACGCATAATACTTTTCTTCTGATTTGGCATCATATTTGCACTGGACAATAAAAAATAGCATATCAAATACAGATTCATGGTTGCAAATGACCCTAACACTCTCACACTATTTTCGGAAAACTCTTAAGCACTACTTAAAGACTTTAAGAAATGTGCAACGAAATACTGATAAAAATTGAAAGCAATATTCACTTAAAATTTCAATCTGTTACACGTGTAAAATGCAGATCAAACAAGTGGTTTATAAGAACTTAATTCAGATCAAACAATACATGTTAATAGTCCAACACATTTCAACATATATTGAATTTCTAACTTATATTTTTCTCCGTGCGCACATACTAGTTCAAAAAAAGTACACACCGACATAAAAACTTCAAAAATGTTTAAAACATTGGAAGTATACAGATTGGACTAGAAAATTGTGTTCACCCACTTTTTTACATAGAATTTATATAAATGTAGCAATCAAAAAAGCAATGATAATTGATGCTCTTGAAAGAGATACAAAATAATATTTAACATGCAAATTGTGTGTAAATTTGTTTTTACAGAGAATTTATGTAAATGAAGCATTAAAAATAGCAATAATGCTTAGGTCCTTTAAAAGGATAAAAAAGAATATTTAACATGCAATTTGTGTGCAAATACTTTTTTGCATATAATTTATATAAATGGAGCATTTAAAATAGCGATGATTGATGAATAAAGTATTCTTCTGAATATGAATTTCATATGGACAGTTAAAAACAACAAAATCAAAAAATTCATACATTTTGTATATGAAATACTCTTCATAGCCGCGTTACCGACCAAGTATTTCATATTCTTAATACTTAAAAAATTGATTGCACATGCACATACAAATTATATGATGTTCGTACGGCCTGGTTAACAACCCGAATGCCACATTTATGCAAGAGCAGATGCTTCTAGCAAACGAAACTCTATTAGATGCGTTACCGGCCGAGTGCCGCCTGAATCTAAGGAGAAATAATGGCTTGCATATGAACATCATATAGCCGCATTATCAACCAATGCCCATATGTTTTTTGGGTAAGGGGAAGGGAAGTTGACTTACCATCAGGATACTGGATTCACTGTGTTACCGATGTAGTACCCAGACGGTAAGCCAATACTTACCACAAGGACACCATCTTTCTCGAGTCAACGAGGTGATGCCTCCATGATAAGCACTATTCCGTAGAATATCTTACACACACACTCCCATTGTGTGGTAAGTTACCTTATCACTTCCAGGAAATATGACAAAAGGCACGCTACCACACAACGCATATACACACACACAACACATACCCGGATCATGTGGTCATGTAGTCTGCTGTGCTGCGTACACTTCGATGCAGAGCACACTCCCACATGATCCCCTCTCTCCCTCTCTCCTCTCTCCTCTCAACGTACCTACAAAGGCGGTTGACGAGCTTTTTCTCTCTCTCTCTTTCTCTCTCTCTCTCTCTCTCTCTCTCTCTCTCTCTCTCTCTCAAGATGAAAGCAAGAAATAACACCCAACGGGCCCTATCGGACCAGCGCATATATAATTCTACGAGCCCGCCGGGATTTTTAGTATTCTTGACGGGCCCCCAGGGAAAATGAAAAAACTTGGTTGGCCTTCCGGGAATACTAAAAAGCTCGGCAGGAACTTAGTGGGTTTGCAGGTTGCCCTTAACCGGATTCTTTGTGATCATGTTTAGAGTAATCATGTAAATGTGTCAATAAGACCTTGTAATCACACAAAAATTTTCGTAATTACATAGATATTAAATCCTTGAGTATAGGGCATCCGACCCTTGACTATCAACTCATCATTTACGTATGCTCATCTTTTGAAACCAACTTCATCCCTTTTATGGACCAATGGCTTTGTTGCAATGAGCATGACTCTCCAAATTCTCAATTGTTTTGGTTTTTTATCTTTTTGTTCCCTGAAGGATTTAAATATTTTTAGAAGTGGTTACTGAATTAAGAATCACGCTCCGACCAAAAAAAGGACTGGTGATTTTGTAACCTTAGGTCAATTCACAAGGATATGACTATACTAGGTGCTAGATACACTCCCCAAGGATTTGACTAGTCAAAGCACCATGATTAGCTGGGGTTTTACTTTATATAATTATGCTCACCGGATTTTTTGTTTTTCCGGCGGGCCCTCCGGGAAATGTATTTTACCCGGTGGGCCCATTGGGAAAACAAAAAAACTGGGTGGGCCTTGAGAGAACATGTTTAAACCCGGTGTGCTAATTCGCTCTATTGGTTTTTGCAAGTCATAAGGATCACGTTAACAATTAACATGATCACGTCTTTTTCTCATGTAATTATTGGTGTTATTAATGTAATCACACGATCGTGATCACGTCAATGGAATCCTTGGAAGTGATGTATACCAGTTGTGATGTACTTTAGAAAGCACAAGTGTCATGCTTGGGAATTTCATGGTCACCATGTATGAAAATGTGGTGCATTTGAAAAAGAAGAAAAAGAGTGATTGAAGAGCTTTGATTTTCTTGGGCATCATTCCTTAAAATGGATTGATTGTGGGTCTTGGTTGAGAGTGGCAAGGTAAAACGTTGTGGGTTATTTTTGGTGAATATGAAGCAAGCCATCCCTCTAGATGTAATGCTTACATCTTGAAGGCATGGTGCTTGGAATGTCCAAAACGTTACTTGAATGACCTCATTGTGGGACTTGCCTAATTGGATCAAGGTCAGCAAGCCTTGTGATGGGTGCTTGGAATGTCCAAAATGATACTTGACTGCCCTAATTGTGGGACTTGCCTAGTTAATGCAAGACCAACAAGCCTTGGGCTGTTTTCAATGGATACAAAGCCAAGGCATCTCTCTTGATGCAACCACCTATACTTCTAGCTTTAAGGCAAGTGTCACTAGACAAGACGCTACTATGGGAAAAAGTATTCATGATGATATTATCGGGAAGAGACTTTTGAAAAACCATCATGCTTTGCAATACCCTTGTTGAAATATATGCTAACTATGGTGTTTAGCGAAAGCATGGAAATTTCTTTAAGAAATATATCTATTCAGAATATCATTCATTGGAAGACACTAATTACAAGATATTCCTAACATGCAAGGACCAAGAATCTCTGGGTTGGTTTTAGGAAATGCTAAGTGAGGACTTCTCTCCATATGTATTCAACTAGGTCTTGCATATGGGAAATTATGCAAGATGTTGATATGGGAAAAAAATATTCACAATGTTTTTTTTGTCATAACTTGTGCTATTGAAACAATGAGATTGTCATTGACATGTCACTATGTAAAAATAAAGTTGTAGCTTCTACTTTACAAGTAGAACATGATGGTCTAGCTATGAGTTACATGCATAGTGTAGTTGAAAGAGGGGGGGAGAGAGAGAGAGAGAGAGAGAGAGAAAGAGAAATGCATTAAAATTGAGAAGACTAAAATGACCTTTCATGCCAAAGTATTAATCAAATCTATGCTATCTATTTTGGAGATACTTGTGGAGCATGTGTGTGCATCGGTGTGTTGAAATGCATGTGTGCAAGTGAAATTGTGAGGATTTTGAAGGTGAATACTTGTGCATTGGGGTGTTGTGTGTATCTTGGGCTACAAAGAGGCATTTTATTGCATTCTGGTTGTGTACTTCCTCCCCCCTTTCCATCTTCTCATGCCCCCATGGAGCAACACACTAATTGGCGTGATTTGGTGAAGAAGAATAGGTTTTTGCATTGGTGAAGATGGTGTCTGAGAGCTATGGTCCAATTTTCACAGGTGAAGAGAGTCCAAATTAATGTATTGTGGATTTTGAGATGTATATGCTATCAGCAGTAAGATGCTACCTTTTCCATTGGTAGTGTGTGGTAAAGCAAAAGTGTTGTACGAAGCATTGGAATATGAGCCAAGGCTTGCTTCGTTGGCTCTACAAGTACGTTTTTTACATGACTTTCGTAAAGAAGCATGCCTAGGTTACATGGATACCCAGTTGAAGGTGATCAAACAAGATGTGAGTGAAGAATCTGATCTATTTTTGGATTGTTTCAAAGCTTGTTGGGTAGAGTTAGAGGAAGCCATGCAGTTGGCTAATGGCGACTACTTTAAGCTGGACAAGTTCATGGAATTTTGAAAGCCTGCAAAATTATAATGGTGTAGTGTCAATTGCAAAGATGAAGAGTAGAGCAGTAAAGAAGAAGATTAAGAAGGACATGTTGGGCTATGAAGCAGTGGTTCCTACTTGATGATCTCACAAAATGAATAGCTTTTCAGGCTCATCAAGTGGTATCTCTTCTTTGCACACTCCTTATCCATGTCAATCTGAGAATCCATAGCCTTTTGTTGCGAGCTCTGATACCACTTGATGAGCTTGAGAAGTAAATACCTTTTTTATTGAGAGTTAGTAACCTTATATAGACTTTACAACCAATTGCAAGTATCTTGGCCGCCCAAATGGGGGTAAACCCTAACACTACTCAGTCATCCATAGGATCCAAGGGATGCTATTCATGATGAGAATCATGTGAACAAAGGTATAGCAGTTATGCCGCATAATTGCGTGAAAATTGTACAGGATTTGTTCTAGCAAATGTAGGAGTTGCGGCTAAGTGTGATGGATAGAGGATAGTTAAGAGGAGTAAGGGGAAGGGCAAGGTCGTTGCCTGGCAGGGGCTATAATTGTGGAGAAGAGGGGCATTATGCGTCAGATTACACTCATCTGACAAGGGAAAAAGGTGGCATCTACCTGTTGTTTGGTAGAGAAAGAGGTCAATCCTACTAATGGTTTGAGCGAGCAAGTGGTTGAGAATCTGGTGCAACCAGCCTCTCCAGATGGCATTGAAGTCCCTAAGGTGAACATCATTCGAGTGGATAAGTAGGATATCAAAGTTTTGGCCAACAAAAGGGTTAGAGTTGAAAGGGAAAAGAAAATCAAGCGGGAGACTAGAGCTCGTAAAGGCAGAGACAAGGTGTACAAGGGTAGAGAGAAGTAAAAAACTAGCAAGAAGAGGAGGTGTCGCTGTTGAGCTTATATGTGAAGCTACTCAATATATGGCTTCTCTATATATGGCACCCAGGTCCCCTCTATATATACTTCATCTCATGTGTGTATTCTACACACTTTGGGGTTCTATTTCTATGCTCTCTTTTTCTCTTTCAACATGGTATCAAAGCAATACGTTTATCCAAATCGATTTTGCAGAATCTACATGCGAGAGGCACCGGAATCGATGTGGTCTACAACTTTGCAGAAGGAAGTTTTTTTAAATTCTGCACCGGTTTTGAGTTATCGTTCACGGAATGCGTACATGTCCGAAAAGCAAGTTTCATTTTATGTTTTTGATTTTTCTGCTAATTGAAAATGATTTTGCAGAAACTACCCGTGAGAGGGACCGGAATCGATGTGGTCTACAACTTTGTAGAAGAATGTTTTTTCGAATCCTGCACTGATTTTGAGTTATCCTTCGCGGACTGCATACATATGTGAAAAGCAAGTTTCGTTTTATGTTTTTGATTTTTTTGCTAATTGAAAACGATTTTGCAGAAACCACCCACGTAAGGGATTGGAATCGATGTGTTCTACAACTTTGCAAATAAACTAGCCGTTGCAGGCATCGAAATTGATGAAAAACTATTCACTTGAGCCATCGCAATCGATGTGGTCTATAACTTTGCAGAAGAAAGTTTCTCTAAATTCTGCACCGATTTTGGGTTATCGTCACGAACTGCGAATATGTTTGAAAATCAAAATTTTACTTTTTTATTTTTATTTTTCTCATAATTGAAAACTTCTCAATTATATTTTTTCTCCATCAATCATATATTTGTTACTGACGTAACTTTGCTGCAGAAGCCTGTTACATATCGTTCCAATTTAGTCGAGCCGTTGATGATGGTCCAAATTCTATCGAGCTACGGTTGGTACATGATCTTTTGTTATATGATATACTCGTTCATTGATTCTCGTATAATTATTCTTTTAGAGATATAGTTTACGTCGTTTTATTGATAATTTCTCATTGATACCATAGTGATTTTGATGGTACCATGATGATGTTTTGTTCATACTTTGGTCATAGTGATTTTCGTTGATACCATGAGGATATTTCATTAATACCATGGTTATTCTCGGTGATGCCATGATGATATTTCGTTGATACCATGGTTATTCCCGGTGATTCCATGATGATATTTCGTTGATTCCATGGTGATTTTTGTTGATACCATGATGATGTTTCGTTGATACCATGGTTATTCTCGGTGATTCGTGATGTTGTTTCGTTGATACCATGGTTATTCTCAGTGATGCCATGATGTTGTTTCGTTGATACCATGGTTATTCTCGGTGATGCCATGATGTTGTTTCATTGATACAATGATTATTCTCGGTGATATCATAATATTACTACATTGATAAATGTTGTTTTATGTAGTATATACACATATCATTTGCATCACGTAATCACACATCTTGTACTTTTACATTCATAATTTATATACCATATGTTGTCGTGCGTATATATGTCGTGAAAAGAGTGGCGTCGCGAACCATCTCTTGTGGCATTGTGAACGTAATTATTTCACTAACGATGCTAATAAATCTCATGACTATGGTTTTTTTTGAGTCTATGATCTATGTAGGATTGATTTTATGAAGACAAACTTGGTGACAATAAAAGATTTATGAAGATATGTTTGGTGATGCCATATTGATGACAACATGAAGACATGTTTGGTGATGCGATATTGATGACAAGCTACATAGCAGATTCACGGAGACACTTTTGATTACAAGTTAATCGATAGGCTTTACACCTCTTTATTGAACCTTTGAATTCATTATTGTATTTGTTAGGATAGGAGTAATGTAACTCCTCATAAAACATTCATTGTAAAAGGAGTGATGTAGCTCCTCATAAAATATTCATTGTAAAAGGAGTGATGTAGCTCCTCGTGAACATTTGTATATTCAATGATTTTTATAATATAACGGTGGGTGTATATAGAGATGTGGGTTTTTCCCTTGATCCCCCAAGGGTTTTTTCATCCACAGTTAGGGACCCTTATTTGAGCAGGGGTGTTGAGCTTATATGTGAAGCTACTCAATATATGGCTTCTCTATATATGGCACCTAGGTCCCCTCTATATATACATCATCTCATGTGTGTATTCTACACACTTTGGGGTTCTATTTCTGTGCTCTCTCTTTCTCTTTCAACAGTCGCAAGATGAAGCAAGCAGACTTCCAACTAGGGCGCGGCTACCCCGAATATGACATGTTGAGTGCTCTAAAATTCCAAAAGGCTAACATAACTTCTGGTGCATGAAAATCACAAAAAAGTTATATGTATTTATTTTGTACATAGCTATGGTTTTGACACATTTGGATCTCAAAACTAAGGAGAGGTAGGAACAAATCCTAGGAAAACAAAAAATTCATTGGATGATGATTCTACGTGACGATCACAATCTAACGGTCACTATAGGTAAAGAGTAAGAGTCAATAGTGAAAGAAATGAGAATCTTATGCAGTGTAATAAACACATGGTCCTTCGGATTGAATTCACACATCACATAGCATTGGAAGGATGGTCTATCATAGCATTCTAACTGCTAGCTTTGTATCTTTGTTTTTTGGATGTGTGAGTCTTGACTTGGAGAGATTTTATATAGATTTCTATTCACTTTTGGGCATGGTAAAAGATGTCACCGGGTCACATAACGCTCCACGTACATAAATCTTTTCCCTCATTTATAAAAAAACAATCATATTCTACAACAATCCATTCATTGTAGTTAGTAATTCAAGGTAAACATCTTAGGCCAACCAAGTAAAGCAAGAAACCTTTTGTACTTTTTCTCTAGGAACTGGAAAGAAGAAAAACATACACTAGCAGTGGTGATGGTAGCATGATAGAAAATTTGAATTTGACATGAAGACGAGGGTAGAAGCTACAAAGTGGTGATGGAGATCACAATAGACATGATCAATACAACAATGGATATTGGGGTCGATATGATCAAGATGAGATAAGGTATGAAACACGAAGATACCACGACAAAAAGGATGAATATGGAAGGGAAATAAACCCATGTCGCTCTCTTTCTCACATATACCTAGAGCCAAAAGAAGCCCCTATTTCATGCCCAAAATTCATTGTGCATGATTTGAAGCTTGTCAATGAGTCTACAGCTATAAAATGATGGCTAGAAACAATAAAAAACAAAGTTTAGCACATGTGGGCTCCTTTTGAATTGAGAGAAAATATTCTTAAAAGGGAAACTGCTTATGTGATTACTTGGTTGGTATAAGGATTTATTATCAAATGATCCAACAACCTCCTCCATGTTACCAAGTTTTGCGAGATCAAATTAGGGTCATCTTCCTATAGTCAATCGAGTATTGAAAAATTTGTGTAGCTTTTCAAACTCAATTGTGAGCATGCTTCTCAATAGTCTATATCGGTGTTGACCTAAGGCTTCCCAAAATGTCAACTCAAGGCCACAAGAAGTACCATTTTTGGCTTCTCTTTGATTGAGTCTTGGCCATCATATTCAACGTCAAGAAAGTTCTCTCTCTCTCTCTCTCTCTCTCTCTCTCTCTCTCTCTCTCTCTCTCTCTCTCTCTCTCTCTCTTTGTCACACACACACACACACACACACACACACACAACAACAACAACAACAAGTGAGTTGAGCTCCAACCACTTTGAAGGTTTTGAGAAATCAACAAGAAGCCCATTCACACTTTGTCCAATTTGGAAAGGTAACAAAGGAAACCAGAATGTCTTCCTTTGGCACCCTAGTCCCACACAAGAGCTTCCTCACAGTGGAAACTGCACCTAGAAAGATCCCATAGGCTGCCAAGAAGCAAGGATTATTGCTCTCGAATCTCAGATTTAGGAACTTATTGGAGAGAATGAGAAACTCAAGCAACACTTGCCTACGTTAGAGGAGACAAAGATAGAGAGCCAAGCCCTACTTGCAAAACCCCAAGGTGTTGAAGCCTCCCTTACCAAGACAGTCAAAATAGTGAAGGAAGCCCATGAAGCGACACATAAGAAGATCGCCACCAAGATACAAGTAGTTTTACAATAATGCAAACTACAAGAATCCCTAGACCTTAAGGTCAGGATTGGAGGACTTCACTCACCATGGTGCACGAGAGAGGACACTCTCAAAGAGGCAATCACCAAACTCAATGACATTCTTCAACTTGTGAACATTGAGCTTGAAACCATTTCTTGGATCAATGACACACACAAGCATGTTCCATCCAATCATTGTATTCTCACCTTCAAGGACAAAGAAGAACGGAAGAAGCTACTACGCAAATCCCATCTCCTCAAGGGAACAACATTTTGGACTACCAAAGAATTGACCGCAAACCAGCTCAAATCTAAAGCAAGTGAGTTCAAGAAGGTACATGAAACCCGCAAACATGGTAAATGGGCAGTCTACCAAGGTGGTAAATGACCGCAAACCAGCTCAAATCTAAAGCAAGTGAGTTCAAGAAGGTACATGAAACCCGCAAACATGGTAAATGGGCAGTCTACCAAGGTGGTAAGGGAATTATCGAAGAGTCTCGAAATCCCAAATCATCTCTCTCTGTGGACGATAATTCAATCTATCTATCGATCTCTCCCTCTTTGAGCAAGAGTGTCTAGGACCACCAACAATGAGTGAAGAGTGTATGCATGATAAGTACCCATGTTTAGCCGTTGTCCCCACAAGGACCACCAAAAATTAGTTTTTAATTTGACACTCCTACACACATTTCACTTGCTTGTACCTACTTTGAAGAAGCCAGATTTGTTGGCCACACAAAACCAATAGTTGTAAACACAATGGAAAGTTCTGATCTTCAATTTTTACACCAAAATGGCAATTTTTAGTGTGCAAGGACTACTTTGTTTCTCCACCCCATCCAGCATTGTGTCTTTGTTGTACTTGCCCTTTTACACATCAATTGGTCACTTGACATTATATATAACTTTAAGTGGACTTCTTTGTTGTACTTGCCCTTTTAAAAATCAATTGTTCACTTGACATGCAATTCAATTTGATTTTTTAATAATTTTTTGGATCCCTACATAATTATTATTTATTTATTTTGTTATTTTTTTTACAAAAACTCAATTTTATTACACGAGATATCTAATTATTAGAGATTATTTTTGTAAGATCCAAAGTTCATTTTATAGATTATGAATTAAAGAATGTGACCATGCAAAAAAAAAAATGAGCTTCAGCAGTTTATTGTTTAAGAAAGAACTCAAAAAATATCAAAGAGTGCTTAGAGAATCTTGATAGAGTTTTTAGAAAAAATCTAATAACTAATTTAGATTGCCTCTCTTTTTTATCTTAATGGATGTAACGACTCTTGTCGGAAGCTTCCCATAGAAAAATGTTTGACTCAATTTGAGTTAAAAAATGACACTTTCACTTTTTTATTTTTCTCCACTTGCACATAGGAATGTTGACACTTTTTCATTTTCCATGGTTTATCCTACTCTCCTAATCCTATTTGGCTAGTCCACCTTATACAAGGAGGCATCCACATCACCAAAGTTCATATCATCACCTCATCTCACCTTCCATATCAATTCAGCCAATAGGCTAACCTCAACACTCGGCTGGCCATGTCATCCTAACTGCAAACTCACCCACCACACTCAAGTGCCTCCTTGCATGCCACCTCACCTTGAATGCTATCTCATCCACCATCTCATATGTCACTTTTCCATGGTGTTTGCATAGTACATCACTTTCCACCTCACAAGCCACCAAGCATGGCACATCACCACCTCTCCGGCTCATCATCTACCGCTGTGCCACCCAATCAATCCTTGTCTCCATTTTAGCAAGTCATCATATGACATTGAAGATGAAGGGATCCCATATCCCACCTCATCTTTCCACCTATGCAGTCTATGTCATCAATCATCTACACTATATGCCACATGAATGACTATGCCATCCATGCATGGACACCTCAATAACCATCCCGAGGGATTCACTCTATATACAAAATGGGATGCCACCTGCAAGCCAACAACTTTTATAAAACCCCTATATATAACTCATATTAGGGAATATGACTCCCCTTTCCACCCTTATACAACAATCAATGAAGAAAACTATCATACCCATATCTTACATACAATGTTTAGGTCTCACATGATCTAGCTGAGTAAAACTAGTCAAAGAGTGTTTAGCATGGTAAATTGGCAATGTACGAAGGAACCAATTCTCTTAATAACTAGATGTACCCTGAATGTGTCTTAGTTTTACTTTCAAACTATTTGCCAAATCAGCCTGCACTCTGGCTACTCCAATTTTGACCCATCCCTGTTAGCATGCACACAAGAAGGAAAACGATGACCTCTATAGCCTTGCACACACCACAACGCCAAAAGAAAACACCATAAAGCTACGGAAAACACCTCTGTCGAACAACTGTAAAGTCGGGCGGGAAACAGTCCTAACCCAAACCATGATTAAAATTTCTAAAAACCAAGACCATGAATCTTGTGTTGTATACACCTCCATAGAGTATCCATATCCTTGATTCTTACAACAGACAAGAGAGCTACAAGCTTCTGAAGTTGGAGTATCTCTCAAGAGCTCCAAAAAAGCTAGTCTTTGTTAGAAAAAAAAGTGTGGAAATAATTGCAGCTATTAAAAAGGGGGATTTTTTGGCTCTTATCCCAAGTAATTTTCTCTCTCCTCTTAGCTGACATGGTTCTCTCCTTGGGCACATTTTAATTGGTCCAATTTTGGTCTTTTTCGGGTAAAAAATGACATGTTGGTGACCCTTTGACCAATGACTGGGGTGAGGGCAAGTGTGTGGGTACCAAAAAAGGTTGCCAGGCACCTGGGCAGCTAGTGTGGACTGAAATTTTCTCCATCCCCTTCCCCATGAGCCCACGATCCCCCATAGCCAAGCCTTGAGAGAGCTCCTCTCACCTTTGAGACACCATAATGGGCTCCCAAAGTGCCCTATGTACCCTCCACTTTCCCCATGTGGGATTACTTTCATGCCACATGGAAACTCTCCCCAAGCTCCCTAACTTCCCCAAAAATTCATAGCTTCTCCCAAAGCATGAGAGAACTTCTTGGACAATTTTCCCCGAGGCATGCCTTGCTACTCCAGTCACCAAATGACGCACCGTAACACACGGCTTGAAGCCCATCACCTCGGCTATCTCCAAAAATATAAAACTTTATCATTTCTAATCTTAGACCCCAAGTTGGCCTAGTTTCCTTTCTTGCATGCTCCTGGAATCACCTTAGTAAGTTGAGACACCCGCTTCAGATGCTCATAACGCATGATGTACAAGTCTGATTCACAAGCTATAAAGCACGACTGAAAATACTTGTCCAAAAACATATTTTGGAGTCTTGAACAACCCAAAAAATCAGCATTCAAGTTTGGAAAAATCACACCTTTGTACATGAATTTCTACAGAGCCACTTCCAAAACTTGTAGAGCTATGTACACATATATACACCAGGCTAGTGGGCAAGCTTTTTAACATGAATTAGTGACATGCTTATCCAAAAAAGCTTGACATAGCTTTCCAACCCCCCCCTAGAGTGATTTGTCATTCATGACAAGTAGAGGTTCCTAGGGTGAACAATTGTTGCATTTCATCCCCAGAAACCTCATTCACATTAGATGTCTCCACATTGTCTCCTTCTATTCATAGCATTTCATCAGTCACAATTGTCATCAAACGTGCCAGATACTTCTTCAATTGATAACCATTAACACAATACTTATGCTTTGCACCATTTAAGTCTGCCAACTGATATGTGCCATTTTCCAATTTTTTCTCAACAGTAAAAGCACCTTCCCATTTGATTTGAAACTTCTTTTGAAAGGTATTGTCCAACTTACTATTGTATCACAACACCAAATCACCCTTTTCAATTTTCTTATCCTCTACGCATTCATTGGCTCTTAGCTGAGCCTTTCTTGACACTTCCTCATAGTAATCCAAAGCTAAACTTCTATTCGATTGCAAGCATTGTAAATCCAATAACCTTTTCTGACATGCATTTGTTTCCTCCTCATCTTCCAATGACAACAACTTGAGAGCGGGAATTTCCACTTCAATTGGCAATAAAGCTTCCTTGCCATAAAATAAGTGGTAAGGGGAAAATCTTGTGCTCATTTTGATAGCAGTTCTATAGGCCCATAACGCATAAGGCACCTCTCAATCCCAAGTCTTCCCATGTGTCTGAGTCATCTTTGTCAAGATCTTTACCAACTCTCTGTTGAACCTTTCATTAAGACCATTTCATTGTGGATAATAGGGAGAATTGTACATGTGCTGTATATTGATCTTTTCGCATAAGAAATCAAATATATCCCCTCTAAATCCTGGTTCTCTATCTGAAAGTAGCTCTAGTGGAACACCAAATTTGCAACATATGTACTCATAAACAAATTTTCCCATCTCCTTACTAGTAATCTGCTTGACAGCTTTGGCTTGTGCCCATCGTGACAAATAATGCACTACTGTTAAAATGTAAGTATTTATTTTTCTAGTCATAGGTAAGGGTCCAATAGCATCAAGGCCCCATTTTTCAAACACATCAAATGCTGAAATTGTCCTCTACAACTCAGGCTTCAGAATTCTCTCCCATCTTTTGACAAGGCAAACATGAGTTGCACGAATGACTAACATTCTGTTGAATACTCGACCATATATAACCTTCTTGCAAGACCTTATGCAACATGATCTTCATAGAAAAATGGCCTCCACAAGATCCCTCATGATTTTCTTGCAGGATTTTGTAAATTTTATATTTCCAAGGCACACGACGCAACACCAAATTACCTTCTTTCATGTAAAGCACATCATCAAACATTTTTTATTTCGTGGATTTTCTTATGAATGCATACTTTTTAGAAGACGGTAAACCTTCAGATAGAGCACCTCTCAATAGAAAATCCACTTCCTTTGATAAGATTTTCATCCCATGATATAAAGGGACATCTTCCTTTACCACAAACACACAAGTGATCATCTCTTGGGCAGCATCATGAGCTTCTTCATTTAGAGACCTCTCAATATACTGCAAACTCCATGCTTCAAGCTTTTTGAGAAACACTTTCACTTTGAAGCATAATTTTTTTAGGTTAGGGTTCTTATTCTTCCATACTCCCAACACTTGCTTCACAGCCACAAAGCATCTCCTTTAATTTGCAAGCTCTTATTCCCAATTGTAAGAAAATATGCAAACCACCTTCAAGAGCCATGTATTATGCTTCATTGTTACTTTTGGCATCAAGTTTGAGCCCTTGCTTCCTCATAAGCTTTCCTTGTGCATCATAAATAACAATACCTCCTGAAGCAGCATCATGAATTCTTCGATAAGAACCATCAAAGTATGACAGTAAATAATTAGGGATGGCAAAAGTCCGGACTTCCTTCTTTTGCACCACCTCTTCTTTAACCAAAATTGGAGTATCGTTATAAGTGAGAAGATCTACCAGGGTATCCCGAGTACTTTCCACCAGCAAAAAGGTGAGCTGAAACTCCTGAAGCTCAATAACCCATTTTATAACTATTTTTTATATATTTAAATTATTGAACAACTAGAGAAGTAATGAATAACTAGTGAGAAAAGTGAATGACTTTTGTAGCAAGTAGTGTCTGAATCTTCTGCAAGCATAAACCATACTGGTCATCACCAATTCAATTTCAAAAAAATATCTTTCATGAGGATTCTTCACTCTGCTAGCATAACGAATAGGCTTCATATATGGAGATTCCTCCCCCCTTTGCAATAACATAGCTCCAATAGCATCATCTCCCACTGATGAATTGAAATAAAACTCCTTTTCCTAGTCAAGAGCTTTCATAGTAGGCAACATACTCAAAACCTCTTTAACTTTGTCAAAAACATCATCATAGTCATGAGACCATCCAAGGGATCATTCTTAACTATTTTCTGCAATGGATAAAATAGCTATGATGCCACAGGTATGAAGCAAGACAGATATTTAACTTTTTGTATGAAAGTGGCCAATTGTCTGGTATCTTTTGGAGATAAAAGTAATAGCAAAGCCACTTTCTCTGGATCTGCTTCAATTCCATTTTCTGAAATAACATGCCCAAGAAGCTTCACCCATGGCTATGCCAAATGATATTTTTTTTAGGATTGAGCTGACCCCCACATTCATCATACTTGGTGAAAAAGTAATTTCAAGATTTTGAACATGCTCTTTCCTTGAACTGTATACACAGAAATCATCTATGAAGACTTTGACAAACTTCCCAAGGAACGGGGTAAGGATCCTATCTACTTTTCTTTCAAAGGCTCTTGGACCATTTGTCAACCCAAAAGGAACAAAACAAAAGTAGAAACAAACCCACGACATGATAAAAGTAGTCTTCTTATTGTCTTCAGGAGAAAGGATAAGCTGAAAGTATCCTGAATACCCATCACAGACACTATATCTCTCAAAACCAGCCACTACATCTAGCAATGGATCAATAAAAGTCAAAGGGTAAGTATCTTTCTTGATCACCGCATTTAGTGGCTTGTAATCAACACAAACTCTCCAACACCCATATTTCTTTGGGGTGAATACTATAGGGCTCACCCATTCAATGTTATCCACTAGAACAATGAATCCTACATCCAAAAGCTTATCCACTTCTTCCTTTGAAGCGTTCATTTGTGCCGTATTGGCTTTTCTCCTTCAACTAGCTCGATCTTCACAAGATCCCCAACAAAACCCCTTATTTCCTAATATGAGGCAATGAAAAGATTCGAAAACTTGTCCAACATTGCTAAGTACTCCCTTCTCTCCTTGTGTGAAATCAATACTCAACATATTTTGAATCAACTCTTTCTTCACTAGTAGTTCCTGTTTAGGTTGCATCAACTCTTCAAGTTTCTCTAAACGGCTTGAAGCATTTATATTCCCTAATATTTGCAACACTTCACTAATTTCTTTCCGTTCCTCATCCAACAACAAGAATGACACTTCACCCTCATCACCAGAACTCAAAGTAGTGCTACTTTATAAGTCTTCAGAACTATCATCACTAGTAGTTTTGGACTCATCATTCTCACTCACATCTTCAAGTGACATAGGCTGTTTGGTAGTCATATCAAACAATCTCTTTTCACCCTTGTTGTCATACACAACGATTCTGCCCTTGCGCCTATCTTACAGGTCACCCACAGCTCTCAACCAAGGTCCTACCAAAATGAGAGGAAAGTTTACCATAACCTTCCGGTTAAAGACTTCCACTTCCAAATTCTTGATCATTCCCAAACATTTCACTTTGGCATGGTTTGCTAGTCAAATTCGAAACCCAGAGCTTCCGCATGTAATGAGGCCAGTCTCTCAACACATGACTGTGTGATCACACAAACCTGAGCACCTCCATCAATGTAGGCTTCTCCCATGCCCACACCTTTGTGCCAAGCGTTCACCACATGACAGATGTCGGGTAACTCTCCCACAAACAACACTCTGACTTCTCCATGCTTTGGCTCTTTCTCTGGATTCACTAATGACTTCCATTGCTTTTTAATTTTTGGCACCATATTCATCAACTGTCCAAAAGTACGATCTACTTTCCTCCCAATCAAGTCTTCCTTTAAGTTGTAAGTCGTTTGGCCTTCTCCCAATGGTAAATCTTCCACTTCTAATCATCTACGAGGCTTTCTCTTTCTCTTGGATTTTGCATCTTCACCCTCTTTCTTCTTCCCTTTCTTCCTACTAAGCCCTAGTGCTACATAGACTTCCCTCGATCTTTTGCCTACTTGCAACACATGTGCTTCTTTCCTTTTGACTCGCACAATGCCCACATGACCACCAGAGGTTAAGGCTTGTTGATTTTCCTGTCCAGTACTTTGACCTTCCCATATATCTAATGCATAATCATGATTAGATTTGTTAGGAATCTATTGAGGAAGTGGAAACATATTCCCTCCCATCCTTGTTGGATTTGGACAATAAGTGCTGATGTGACCAAGCTCACCACAATTATAACAAGTAGGAATGAACCTCCTCTTCGGCTCAAAACCACGTTCTCCCCACGACCCGCATTAGCATTAGGATGACCTTCACATGCCTTAGCCATTACCAAGTCCATGACCACAACCACCTCCACCACCAAGAACAATAAGTCGCAATTCATGCATCATGGTCATCATATCTTTCATACTTTGTTCAACTGTTAGGTATTAGAAGCCCTATAGACAGGTTGGCCTCTAGCTTCTGCCTGATTCTCCTCCTTTTGGCTACCATTATTTTGCTTAGGGGCCACTTTCTCATATTTATTAAGCCTTTGAGCTTTCCATTCTTTTTCTCTAGAAATGGCGATTGCCTCCTAGAAGGTGGCGGGCCTTTTCAACTCATCTTTGAACTTCAGACTTTCTTTTAGGTTTGCCACAAAACGATCCTTCTTTAACATGGATGGACGGATCACATTTCCCAAAGCCCGGACCCATTTATCCCATAAACTAGTGAACTGCATGACAAAATCATCAACACTTTGATTAGCCCTCTGAGTGTACCCTAGAATTTCATGCCAAACTTCATCTGGTACTTCTAAGGATCGGTATTGTGCCAGAAAAGCTTTCTTCACACGATTGTAGTCCAAAATCACCCCTAGATTTTGGGCTTGCATCAACTCCTCAAAATTGTGTAACCAAACTTTTGCCTCATCCTATAAACAATATTGCAGCAGCCGCAAGCATATAGCTTGGTCTAGTGAGGTGGTCCAAGCGAGCAACAAGAGAGGTGACCTCTAAACACCCCTCAAGGCTCTCGTGATGCTGAATTGGGTCTAGGGTAACCACAAGCAAGGAACAACAACAAAAAAACCACAACAAAACAAGTGAAGGGGCACCACCTAGTTATAGAGTGAACTAGGAAACAAAAGAGGAGAGTCCTTGAGAAATACAAGCAAGAAGTAAGGTACACTATCACTAATGTCAATGCTACAAATACACACACCAAACACTGAGAAAGAGAGAGAGAGAGTTTTGTGCAAGAATTTAAGCTTCAATTTAAATGATTGACGTGGGTGTATAAACAGCTTGGACGAGAGTCAAGAGACACAATTACGTTTGATGATGTTGCAATCTACACATTATCTTAGGGTTATAACCCTCTTATAATGTTTTCCAAGCAACAAAACAAACACAAAAGCTCTTGAGTCACATACAAGCAAATACTACAAAGAATCTCAAAATACAAAAATGTCACCTTAAACCAAACAAGATGAGGGTGCCAAGCATGAATTGGAGAGACTCAAGAGAGTTTTGAACCGTGGTTGCACCCAACATATTGATTCAATTGATGCGCAAGAGTACGTACAACTTTGATTGGAGGTTATGAATCACTCCCTCCCTTGCAATGCTACAACTAGCTCAAAGGAGCTTTCCTATGCACCACAAGTAATGGTGCATAGAGAGCTCACTCTCTCTCCCTACAACTACGATGGAAAATGGTATGCTCAAAGTTGTGAGCAATAGTGTAGCGATCAGGTTGTTTACAAAGGGAAAAGGGCTCTATTTATAGGTGAGGTGAGCTCTTATTAGGATTAGAACTAATCAAAATTTTTAGAGAAAACCATGTTTATGAAATTGTTTATATGTTCTTATGAGAGTCGACCTCTCTTGTCTCTTGAGTCACATGGATGTGGGATTAAGAGGAGAGAATTATTGAGGTGAAATAGAGAAGATTCTAAAGAGGTGAGTGATATTTTGGGTGAGGTTGCCTACTCCAAGGTAGAGTAGAGTGGGTGCAATTTACAAGAAAGGTTAGTCATTATTAGTAGTAGTTTGCAGTTAGTAGGATGGGGTAAACGTACATGGCATATGCACTCATGGTGCATTACATGATTTATACAATGATAAAAATTAAGAGAAGGATGAGAATATAGACAATTTTATGGAAATCACAAGATGGGAATGGAATTTTCCACATATCTCCTCCAGTGAATGAAGCGGTTGTAGAACTTTGTCGGTGTAGTTTTTGTGACCATGAAAAAATTTAATTTTCCATGATCAAACTCCTCCTTTCCAGAGCTTGAGATTGATTATTTACTGATTTTTTCTCTTTTTGTGAAAGGATGAAGAGTTTATGGGAATATGAGTTTGATTCTAGAGAGAGATATTGAGTTGTATGTGTATAGAGATGATAATTTTGAGCTGTAGAGTAAGGGAGAGATCAAAATGGTGAAGAAGATCAGGTAAGCCATGAAAGTTGTAGGTTTGAGTGAGGGATGGAGAGGAATGAGTGCGTGTGTGTGTGTGGAAGTGGGAAAGGAGGTGAGAGAAGACTATGGGTTACTTTGTGAAAAATGTGGGCAGACTGGGATCCACTCAAAAAATCTCATCTCACAAGTAGTAGCTCCAAAAACTCATGAAAAAATGGAGGTGATTATTCAGCTTATGGGCTATATTTTCTCTGTTGACTGTTTCTTCAAATTATGAGCGGAGATGGGTGCCAAAAATCTCACCAAATAGCCAGTTTTTTATGCTTGCAAAAGTCTTTTAGTGGCCCCCTCCTTTGTTGAATTTGCACAATGCATCCAAGAGTGAGCCCCTCCTTTGTCATATCATGATACAAAGCATCCAAGTTCCCTTTACACATGCATGGATGAGGATTATTGATGAAATAAGAAATATATACATGGTGGGACTAGTGTATAGACTATTCATTGATTTTAGCTTAATGAGCACATGGTGTTAGAATAATGAGTATATATTAAGAAAAAATATGTAATAATTATGTATATGGAAAAAGATATTAGAATCATACGATATGGTCCCTCTTTTGTATTATTTTGGGTGAAAGAGGAAAAGGTATGCAAGTGAATAATATAATAAACGTGACTAAGGGTGTAGAAATCAATATTTTGTTTTCACAAGGGTGAGGGTGAAAATGCGGGAGGTGATTTGTATAAAAGAAAAATATGAGGTTAGAGTATGTACACATTGAAAAACAAATATGTTTATGGTGTAAGAAGATGAAAGAAGGCATACATAGGTTTAATAAAACACATACCTAGGTATAAATATTTAATTAAAATACCAAAATAATTATAAAAACTCCCTATATTTAGGCCCTATATACAATGAAATATTTACACACAAAGAGGCCATAATATAGTTTTGTTTAATTTATTTTTTATTTTTTGGTTGCACTAGCGCAGTGACTAGCTAATTGAGGGTTTTTAAGGAGATATGAGAAAAGTCCCCTAACTCACACACACCTATCTACAGTCAAAGGGTGAAGATAACCACAGTGTTTGAGTGATTTGATAGATGAGGTATCTCACTATGGCAATTTTGAATAGCCAAAAAATGGCTATCATTAGCCCTCCCCCAGGATGATGGTATATTCATGTACCATCATAGAGCATCTTTTCCAAAGAGAGAGCATCTTTTTGAAAGAGAGTACTTCTTTCTCAACACATGTAACTACTTGTTGTGCAAGTAAATTGGCATCTTCATTTTGTTTCCTAGGAATATGATATAGTTGCACTTCTTCAAGCTGATTAGACAATCTATGAATGGCATGAATTTTTTTCCTTAGGCTTTCATTCTTGCATGCCCAAATGCCTAAAATCTACTTCACAATGAGAAGTGCATCCCCTTTTATCATGAGACGTTGTATACCTTCACCAATTCACATCTTTAAACCATGAAGTAGTGTGTCGTGTTCTGCTTCATTGTTTCTCGTTGAACTTGGTAAATCGACCTTCTCTTTCATGACCACCTCTCCACTTGGGTTGAGCAACACTAGCCCTCCCCCTGCTTTTCCTATGGCTCATCAAAAATCTCCATCAAAGAACAAGGTAAAGGTATTGGGAATACTTTTTGGTGGTGTCAATGATAGGGTCTTTACTTCGGGCACCTTAATTTCCTTCTCATGTACTCTATAATTGAGGATCCCTGCCAATTGTGCACGCACACTATCTTCTACCTTGAAAGAGTATTGGAACTCTTGCAAATCCATAATCCACTTTGAGATCCTAGTACTCAGATTCATTTGAGATGACACCCAAGGAAAAGAAAAAATTGCAGTGAGAATTACAAAAAGTTTTGGTAGCAAGTAGGATATAGACTTTCTCACCGCAAACATGAGAGAAATCATCATGAGTTTTGCCTCCGTGTAGCCTCTCTCCAAAGAATTCATGACCCTACTAGCAAAGTGGATGGGTCTCATCCGGGTACTATGGGGATCTTGTTGTAGCAAAACCACACCAGTTGTTTCTTTCTCAACACTAGAGCTAACAAAGAATGTGTACTCCCAACAAGGAGGCATGAATGTTGGTAGCTCTGACAAGATGACTTTAATGTTACAAAAGTACTCTTCAAGCTCATCAGACAATGAAAATTCTACTTGTTGTGTCAACTTCTACAAAGGGTGAAGCAAATCCGAAGCTAAGTGAATGAATCGTGACATATAGTTCACCTTTTGAATGAATGAGATAACCTCTTTGAGATTCTTCAATGATGGGAGCTCAATAAAAGCCTTTGCCTTTGAAGGATCCACCTCAATGCCTTTATAGGAAACCTTGTGACCAAGAAAGATCACTTCATCCTCACCTATGTGACACTTGTCGTGGTTGAGTTGACCTCGCATGTCGTAGAGCTTCTTTAAACCTTCTTCTACCCTTTGTAGATGCAATGATTTTGAGCTATAAATGCAGAAATCATCAATGAACACCCTAATTGACTTTCCAAAGAATGCTTCAAACACCATGTTCATGCAATGTTGGAATGTTGCAGGAGCATTTGTCAGACCAAATGGCATGACTCTAAAAGCAAAACAACCCCAAGGAGTGATGATGGTTGTTTGCAATTGATCCTCCAATTCAATCCCTATTTGAAAGTAACCCAATTAGCCATCACACACAGTGTACTTCTCATGACCATCTACCTCATTTAGTGTCTCACCTGAAATGGGAGGGGAAAGTGATCTCTTTCTGTTGCCTCGTTAAGTGGACGGTAATTACACGCACCCTCCACTTTTTGTTTTTCTTGGGATTTACAACAATAGGAGAGACCCACTATGAATTCTTCACTGGATAAATGAAATCTGTTGCTAGAAGCTTGCTTACCTCCTTGGGTAAAGCCTGCTCCTTGATGACTCCTAGCCTTTGTAGCTTTTGAGCTTAAGGTGTGGCCTCAGGCTTTAACTCAATCTTTTGTTTAACAACATCTACTTCACGCACGTCGGTGTAGTCTTTAGCAAAAAGCCTAGGAAACTTCCTTAGCACACATTTGAACTCATCTCTTTCGTCCTTTGTAAGTATTGTAGTATTAAGCATACCTTCTAACATTCCTTCATCTTGCACATTTTGGTTCTCTTGAGTACCTACTTCTTCCAAGCCTTGAAAAGAGGTATCTTGGTTTCTTGGCTTAAACCTTACCCCCATGACTTCAATGGAAGACTCCTCTTTAGTAATGATGCCGCTACTTTCTTCTTTTGAAGTGCTATTGGTCCAGTCTTCTTCTGTCTCACTTTGAGACGATTCATCATTAAGCTCCTCTTGGCATTGCTCCTTCATGTCAAAGACAACCTTCTTATGATTGTCGTTCCTCCAAATTAATTTTCCACTCTCCCAATCATGCAAGGCTTACATTTTAATTAGCCATGGTCTTCCTAGGATAAATGGGTAACCATTTCCTTTGGTAGACATAACATAGAAATCCACTGCCTTCTTAATGCCAAAGGCCTCCACAAATACATTTTTACAAATGCCTACACACCTAACCTCGCTATCGTTTGCCATTTTTACTTTGATTTCAGGTATCTCATGGATGTGCATGCCTAGTCCTTGCATCAGTCCCTCTGTCATGATGCAAATTTGTGCACCCCCATCCACTAGACCTTTCGTAACCAATCTTGCTTTGATGTAGCAATATAACACAGGTGTAATATCCTCATTCATTTCATCTTGTGAAATTTTTACATTAGGCGCACTCTCTTTCACCTTTCTCCTAGTGCTAACTGCCCTTTGTTAAATCCCTCCTAACTTGTGGGCATAATGCAAGAAACTGAGGCCATGAGATATCAAGACCCTTACCTCTCATGTCTTCAAACAGGTTGTATGGAGTCATACCATGTCCAAGAGGGAAGTCTTGGAGGTTGATGCGACATCGAGTCCTCTTAGCTTTCTTGGTCTCCTTCGCCTTCTTTTCTCGTCCATGGTCACTTTGTGATGTAACTCCTTCTTTCTCCTTACCTTTCTCATGGCCACACTTAATGCCATTTACTTCCATGTTAACCTCATTTGAATTCGTCACCTTTACCACATGCACATTTGGATCTAGCAAAGGTGGAACTGTTTCTACCCCTTGTGGAGGTGGTCTTGCTCCATTTGGCGTTTGTAGAAGCCGTGGTTGCTGAATAATTCCTTCATTTGCATTCATCACTGGGTAGTTCAAGTTAGGTCTCCCTGGCTCCCCACGGGGCCAAGGATAGTTATACATCCCATGTCCAGACTATCCGTGATTCAAACATTTCAAGACTCTCCTAGGTCATGGATCTCGCTCTTCAGACTTCTTTGCTTGTCCTTTTGGACCTACAACTTGTGCAAGGTGAATTGATAGGCTGCTTAAAGATTCATTTAACTTCATGATCACTTCAGCCGTTACCTCAGGAATATCCCTAGATTCCGATGCTTGTGACTTACCTTTGGGTCTAAGACATTCTATTGGAACCTCTCCCCTTAGGCACTTGAGTTTCGTATACTTCTTGGAAGCTGTAAGTTCAGCTGCATCATAGGTGGTAGGTGCATCCGCCTCCACCTTAACCTTAAGATTAGGAAAGAGTCTAGCTATGAACCTCTCCTTCTTTAGAAATTCTGCACCGTCACCAAGGTTAGCAATATTTTGTATCCATAGAGCCCAAAGACGTAGAAACTCTTTATTGTACAAGTAGTTGTCACCGAAGTCTTTTTACTTATGAGAAACAATGTCTTGTCATAGTTTTCGAGTGTTTTGGGGATCAAATAAGTATCGCTTGAAATGATTCACAACTTCTGTGTAACTCCCCTTATCTTCCTCATGCAAAGAGTCAAACCAAATGCTAGCATCTTTCCTAAGGACCGCCTCAAACATTTCTACATGTTCTTGATTAGTTACTATCCTCTTGATATGGCAAGACATCTTGAAATTTGCTAAAAATAATTATGCATCCTTTCCAGGCTTTCCAAAGAAAAGAGGATGTCTAGACATTTGGCGCTGGTTCTCCATTGAATTGATTTCAAAGTGATGCACATTTAAAAAAAAAAAAAGATTTACACAATAATGTTTTCAAAATTGCAACCTGCTCTACAACAAAACAAAAATATGTACATCAAATGATCTATGATAATCAATAAGAGCAGGATGACAAGGTTTGGTGATGCAAGAATTTCTCCTACTCTTTGGGCACCAAACATGAACACCATATGTTGTTGAAAATGGATCTTTCTACTACACATTTATTCTAATGTGTGGAGTGAAATGAAAGGAAAACATTATATTCCTGGGCCATTATCGATGGTCTATGCATGACCTAATGCTTTAAAAAAACAAAAATATAGATGTCCAAACTAAGTTCATACCTAATGAGAGGCAAAATAAAAGGATTTACTAAAGCGTTTGTCTTGGCCAATCTAAGAGGTCCCAAAATTCTACGAAATACTTGTTGAAATTGCAACTTAGTACTAGCAATTATGTGCACCTTTTGCCTTGCAATGGGAATGATAGGATTTTACATATTATCGTCATTCATGCAAACTACTTGACTATTCAAAAGGTTGATCCTACACAAAAAATACACAAGCCCTCCTCCGTGGGGGCAACAAAATAGAGGCGGTCCGGGACGGGCAACAAGAGAGGGTACCTCAAAACACCCCTCAAGGCTCTCGTGCTGCTCAATCGGGGCTGGGGCAGCCACAAGCAAGGAACAACAACTACAAACTCACAACCAAACAAGTGAAGGGGCACGATTTGATTATAGAGCGAACTAGGATGCAAAAGAGGAGAATCCCTGAGAAATACAAGCAAAAAGGAAGGTACACTATCACTAATATCCAAGCTACAAATACACACATCAAATACGGAGAGAGAGACAGAGAGACAGTTTTGTGCAAGAATTTAAGCTTCGAATTAAAAGATTGACGGGGATGTATAAACAGCTTGGAGGAGAGTCAAGAGACACAATTAAGTTTGATGATGTTGCAATCTATACATTATCTTAGGTTTACGGGATCCCTCTCACCATACAACCCTCTTCTAATGTTTTCCCAAGCAACAAAACAAACACAAAATCTCTTGAGTCACATACAAGCAAATACTACAAAGAATCTCAAAATGAAAACGTGTCACCTTAAACCAAACAAGATGAAGTTGCCAAGCATAAATTGGAGAGACTCAATAGATTTTTGAACCATGGTTGCACCCAACTTATTGAATCAATTGATGCACAAGAGTAGGTACAACCTCGATTGGAAGTTATGAATCGCTCCCTCCCTTGCAATCCTACAACTAGCTCAAAGGAGCTTTCCTATACACCACAAGTAAGGGTGCATAGAGAGCTCACTCTCTCTCCCTACAATTAAGATGGTGAATGGTATGCTCAAAGTAGTGCACAATAGTGTACAGGTCATGTTGTTTACAAAGGGAAAAGGGCTCTATTCATAGGTGAGGTGAGCTCTTTTCAGGATTAGACCTAATCAGTATTTTCATAGAAAACCATGTTTATGATTTTTTTTATATGTTCTTATGAGAGTCGGCCTCTCTTGTCTCTTGAGTCACATGGATACGGGCTTAAGAGGAGAGAATTATTGAGGTGAAATAGAGAAGATTCCAGAGAGGTGAGTGTTTTTTTGGGTGAGGTTGCCTACTCCACGGTAGAGTAGAGTGGGTGCAATTTACAAGAAGGGTTAGTCATTAGTGTTAGTAGTTTGTAGTTAATAGGATGGAGTAAAATTACATGGCATATGTACTCAAGGTGCATTACATGATGTATACAATGATAGAAAGTATGAGAAAGATGAGAATATACACAACTTGATGGAAACCATAAGATGGAAATGGAATTTTTCACCTATCTCCTCCAGTGAATGAAGCGGTTGTAGAACTTTGTCAGTGTAGTTTTTGTGACCATGGGAATTTAAATTTTCCATGATCAAACTCCTCCTTTGCAGATCTTGAGATTGGTTATTTGCTGATTTTTTCTCTTTTTGTGAAAGGATGAAGAGGTTATGGTAATATGAGTTTGATTCTAGAGAGAGAAATTGAGCTTTATGTGTATATAGATGATAATTTTGAGCTATAGAGTAAGAGAGAGAAGAAAATGGTGAAGAAGATGAAGTAATCCATGAAAGTTGTAGGTTTGAGTGAGAGATGGAGAGGAATGAGTTTGTGAGGGTGTGTGGAAGTGGGAAAGGAGGTGAGAGAAGACTATTAGTTACTGTGTGAGAAAAGTGGGTAGACTAGGGTCCACTCAAAACATTATATGTCACTGATGGTAGATCCAAAAATCATGGGAAACATTAAGGTGATTATTGAGCTTATGAGCTACATTTTCTCTGTTGACTACTTCTTCAAATTTGAAGTGGAGATGGGCGTCAAAAATCTCACTAAAAAGCTTGTTTTTAATGCCTGCAAAAGTCATATCATGATACAAAGCATCCAAGTTCACTTTACACATGCATGGAGGAGGATTATTGACACAATAAGAAATATATACATAGTGGGAATAGTGTATGGACTATTCATGGATTTTAGCTCAATCAGCACATGGTATTAGAACAATGAGTATATAATAAGAAAAAATATGGAAGAATTATGGATATGGAAAAACGTATTGGAATCATATGATATGGTCCCTCTTTTATATTATTTTGGGCAAAAGAGGAAAACGTATGCAAGTAAATAATATAATAAACGTGTCTAAGGGAGTAGAAATTGATTTTCTGTTTTCACAAGGGTGAGGGTGAAAATGTGAGGGGTGATTTGTAAAAAAGAAAAATATGAGGTTAGAGTATGTACACATTGACAAAAAAATATGTTTATGGTGCAAGAGGATGAAAGAAGGCATACATAGGTTTAATAAAACACATACTTAGGTATGAATATTTAAATAAAATACCAAAATAATTATAAAAAATACATATATTTGAGCCCTATATACAATGAAATAATTACACTCAAAGAGGCCATAATATACTTTTGTTTAATTCATTTTTTATTTTTTTGGTTGCACTGGCCCGGTGACTACTAATTGAGGGTTTTTAAGGAGATATGAGAAAAGTCCCCTAACTCACACACACCTATCTAGAGTCAAAGGGTGAGGATAGCCACAGTGTTTGAGCGATTTGATAGGGTGAGGTACCTCACTATAGCAATTTTGAATAGCCAAAAAATGGCTATCACTAGTATATTGTACAGTAAGCAATTGAATTCCAACTTTTCAATAAACATCTGTGCATTTTCATCATTCCAAGATGGATGACTAATCCATTGGGTGCTTGGGAGACATAGCTGCCACAAGCATGTCTGCTCTTTACTCCATATAAACCTCCCAAGTAGAGTGACAAATTTTACATGGTGTTTGAGAGACGTCCTCATCACAAACATTATTCTTAGCATGCATACTACTGAAATTTGTGCACAATAAAGAGAGAATTATTCTTATAAGACAAAAGCATTGATCAATTAAAAGAAACATGTACATTTTCTTACTCTAATATAGCATTGTAAGCGTTGACAAGGTTCATACTATCCTTAAGCTGGATTCCTTGCATCCATCTAGCATCTTCAAAAGGATAATTTTTTAGCTCAATAAGATACGGTCGGATAATCTTACCATGTCGTAGTACCTTGTCTTCATGCTCAAGGATAGCTTTGGGTTGTAGGACCTCTTCTTGGTCTTTTATTTTTGGAGGGTCTTCAATAATTGGTTCTATTGGTGGTTCTACTTTGTAGGGCTTAAGTAGGCTCACATGAAAAGTATTGTGTATGAGCCAATGGTTTGGGCAACTTGAGTTGATAAGACATGTCATTGATTGGCTTCAAGATTTGAAAAGGACCATAGTTTCTTTTTGCTAATTTAGCATAATACTTTTGATGGCCCGTAGGATTTTTCCCCATCGTTTGCCTCAATCGAGCCTTGGAAAAGTTAAGTAAGACCCAATCATTTTCTTTGATTGTTAAGCTCCTTCTGTGCTTGTCAGTAGTAACTTTTTTCCTTTGTTGAGATATGCATATAGCCTCCTTAACCTTTTGAAAATATTCTTGTAGGTCACGGCTATCAGCAGTGAAGATCTTCCCATATAATTTAAGTAGTAAGGGACTTTTAGGTTTTCCCTCTATGATCTCAAAAGGTGCTTTCCTGTAGTACTATGGACAGTATTGTTGTACGCATACTCTATAAGGGGTAAGTACTTCTCCCATTGTGATCGATGATCTACTTCTATAACATAAGTCTTTAGTAGATCGAGTATCATAAGATTGGCTATCTCACTTTGGCCATCTGTTTGTGGGTGGTAGGCCAAAGAGAAATTCAATCTTGTACCTAAATTTTCAAAGAAACCTTTCCAGAAATTATTGGTCATTCTAGGATCTCTATTTGATATGCTGGATGCTGGTAATCCATGGTGTTTGAAAATTTGAGATATGAATACGGTTGCCATTTGGTGTGCCTTAATAGTCTTTTTGACAGGAATAAAGTGTGCTTGCTTGCTTAACCTGTCGACTATTGTCCATATTCCTGTATCCCCATGGATAGACTTGGGTAATCCAAAGATAAACTCCATGGATATACTCTCCCATGGTGAATTAGGAATGGGCAATGGCTGGAGTAATCCAGGTTTCTTCCCTCTATCATATTTAGTCTTTTGGCATACACACATTTTGAAGCATACTGTATGTCCTATCCCCCCCGCATAGGGAGGAGCATGGGATTCATACATGAATTTCTCATGAAGAGAGTGCGTAACAAATAGTCTATTTCCATGGAGAAGATAACCATCCTACAAGGTGAATGGTTCCTCTTTACTTTCCAAAGAAAGGGATGACATTATGTCTTTAAAGTCAAAGCCAATAGCATACTCATATATCATAGAAGATAGATCATTGTGAGTTGCTCTAGAAACAACATTAACTTTTGGTCGTCGTGATAGTGCATCGGCCATTTGATTGTGTGTACCATCAATGTGAGCAATATGAAATTTAAATTGCGAAAGAAAATTTTCCCACCTCATTTGTTTGTTGGAAAGCTTTGCATCATGAATTACTTGACACTTTGATGGTCTATTTATAAAATGAATGGAAACCCTAATAAATAGTGCTTCCATGTGTCTAGGACATGTAGAACAGCTAAAAGCTCTTTCTCATAAATTCCCAAGGCTTGTTCATCCGTATTGAGCCTTCGGCTCTCATATGCTATGGCATGCCCTTCTTGAAGCAAGATTGCTCCAAGGAAATCACCACAAGCATTGCATTGGACCTCAAATGGCTTTGTGAGATCTGGAAGCATAAGGACTGGTTGAGGGGTAAGCTTCTCTTTGAGCTTGTTACAATATTTTTCCTCCTCCATGAATACTTAACATTCTTCTTTTTTAAGTCATGTAATGGTCCTGATATTTGTAAAAACTTTGTTATGAAGCGTCTATAATATGCACACATACCAATAAAGCTTCTTAGCTCATGTAGATTCCTTGGATTAGGCCATGCTTTTGTTACCTCTAACTTCAATGGATCCATATGAATACCATCTTGAGAGATAATATGACCTAAGTATTGAATCTCTTGAAGGAAAAATTCACTTTTCTTTTGGTTGAGAATAAACTTGTTCTCCCTCAATGCTTGAAAAATCACTTGGAGATGTCGCTTGTGTTCCTCCAAGGACTTGGAGTAGATGATGATATCATCAAATAACACCCTAGTGAGCTTGCGATAGGGTCTAAATATTTTCTCCATCAAACGACTGATTGTGATGGGTGCATTGGTCAAGCCAAAAGGAATGACTAGATATTCATAAAGACCAAACGTTGTACGAAACGCGGTCTTTAGGATATCTTCCTCCAGTATCCTTATTTGATGATAGACACTTTTAAGTTCAATCATATTGAAGTAGGTAGAGCCTTGTAGCTTATCAAAAAGATCTTCTACCCGAGGTACGAGAAATCTATTTTTGATAGTGATATGGTTTAGTCCGTGACAGTCCACACACATGAGGTATGTACCATCTTTCTTTTGCACTAAAACAACTGGAGAACAAAAGGGAGAGGATCTAGGCCTCACCATCTCTTTGTCTACCAATTCTTGTAGTTGCTTCATAATATCCTCTTGTTGAGCTTGGGAAACGTGATAAGGAGGCTTGTTAGGTGATGATCTTCCTGATAGGAGCTCAATTCGATGGTCATCATCCCCTCATTTTGGAGGTAAGTCCATAGGGGTATCATCGAAGAGAAAATCTTGGAATCCTTTTAGAAAGTTATACAAGTCTAACTCTTCTTGATTCCTACCATTTTCACTTGGTAAACCATTAGCGTTATTAGTGGATTCTTTGACAAAAATCATGTACGCAAAAATTGAGCTTTTCATTGACATATCAAAAGCTGGTGGATTTACAAGTGGTATAGTACAACCAGACTCATTAGCATCTATATACATGTTCATTCCCCTGTAGGTGAAGTAGATTCTCATGTTAGGGAACCTCATGCTGGCATCCATGCGATCAAACCATGGCGCCCCTAGGATAGCATCCTCATGTTGGAGAGGAGACATGAAAAAGACTTCTTTGTCTACATAGCTTTGGACATGAACACTCAACTTCCCAATCAAGGGAGTAACGGAGGTTTGTTGTCCCTTGAAAGCTGTGCTGTTATAATATCTCCCATCTCAAAATCTTGAATGCCCAACTTCGTGGCCAACTTCGTTTATATGAAGTTGTGAGTAGATCCAGGGTCAAACAGGATAAAGGCATCATGCTCCCTTACCTTTCCCCAAGCATAGGTAAGAGGTGATCCTTTGCAATGAGCATCCCCTTTTGGAGATTCAATAGTGGAAGCTCTAAGAGTCTTATTGCGAGCATTTCTTTTGGGGCAAGAACGATAACCATGTCCTTGCTCCCCACACTTAAAACATTTTTGATCCTTGCGAAAAGTTTCAAGCTCTTCAGAAGAGAGTTTATTTTTACCTTTGTAAACTCCTTTCTCCTTGGATCGATTGTTGTTGTTGTTGTTGGAATGGCCTTGGGAAGAATTTTGGGCATTAATTATCCTTTGCATCACTTCTATCTTTATTCTCCATGGGCTTGACATTCTGTCTAGCCCCTTGTTGGAAATTGATGCACAATGCAACCATGGTATGGTGGATTACTTCGTTGATAGAACTAGGTCATTGAGAGTTGACATACATGGCCATCCCTTCACGTAATCTCACACAGAATTGTTTCTTTTGCTCGGTGAAGTCTATCTTTTGAAAGATAGTAGCCTTGAGATGTAAATCCTAAAACTTGTCCACATATTTGTGAATAGACTCATAAGAGAGAAGCCTCAAACTCCGCCATTCAGTGATCACTTTGTCCTTTGCATCGCTTGCAAGGAATTTCTTCATGATGGAAACTCGTAGAGTTTTCCATGTCTTTGGGGCTTTGCCGTTGCCACCATTGACGAGCCAATTTTTGGAAGTGCATAGCTACATGGTGTAGCTTGGAAGACTACATGAAGCCCTTGTCTCCAAAGACCGCATCAAATTGTTGGATGAAGGCCAATACTTTGTTGGTAGCACCAAAGGTGCCATCATAGGTGAGAAAAGAGATAATATTTTCTCCCCCTTTGAACTTGTTTATCTTTTGTGACCTTCGCCATGCACGGTAAGATTTGTGATGTCCTCCCCTCTTGTGTTCTCTAGGAGAATATCCATAGCTTTCATCGGTAGAGGAGAAAGGTGAAGAAGAAGGAGAAGAGGGTGACCTCTTTCTTGCCTTTTTCTTCCTTTGTTTCCCCTCTTCCCTTTTGGAGTGACGAGGAGAAGGACTATGGGTTAACCATTGTGAGCGGGTTGGAAACACACACAATGCCTCTATAATCACCCGACACACACTCTTGGGATGATACACACACACTATGGGGAACCACTCGGCTTACACAACCCACCTAGCCGACACAAGGAACACACTGATGGAGTGAGAGGAGAGAGAATACCCATTTGCCCACTCAACACAAAAAAACTCAGTTCAAAAGAGGATAATTTATGATGTTTAGATACAATTGAGCTTTGGACAACACCAATGGGGCAATAGCTCACACAATATGGATGAAATATGCCAGATACTATCACAAATTGGAGCAGATACATCACTCATAGAACAAACTTACACAGGAAAAACAACAGAAAAAGTGAGAAATTTGGCAAAATGAACAGAAACATTGCGTGAAGAGCAGCCAAAAAACCCAGTCTACAATATCAAAGTGCTCAAATCCAACCTCGAATGAACAGTTTATGGCCAAAACAGGCTCCAAAAATAGCAAAAATAGTCTTCTCTCAAGTTTTTTAGTGTCCACACTTCACTTTATCCCTTGGGCACCTTTGGCCTTTTAGTTGACCTCAAATGGATCACGAACAGACCAAAAAGAGGCTTCACAGTGCATAGTTGTCACCCTATTGCATCCATCGGCACACCTGGCACTCAACTTTTTCCAATAATGCACCCAGTAACCACGTGAAGGGCTCCCCAAATATAATCCTCATGATGAACTTTATACATAATCATCACAAGAAAACAACAAAAATAATCTTCTCTCAAGTTTTTCAGTGTCCACACTTCACTTTATTCCTTGGGCACCTTTGGCCTTTTAGTTGACCTCAAACGGACCCCGAACAGACCAAAATGTGGCCTCACAGTGCATAGTTGTCACCCTACTGCATCCATCCGCACACCTGGCACTCAAGTTTTTCCAATAATGCACCCCGTAACCATGTGAAGGGTCCCCCAAATATAATCCTCATGATGCTTTATACATAATCATCACAAGAAAACACCCACGTTGTCTCCTCGCTTATCCACGTGCAAGTATTGACCCCATTCGACCTCCTAGCACCACTGTATGCCATCTGAAGCACCTGCTTACCTCATGTCATCAACCTGCAAATAGCTTTCTTGAGAAGTTTTAAGCACTACCAACTCCTCATTATTATAGAAAAACACACTAATACTGGTGACGATGAAAATCGATGCACTATGTACATGATGTCCTACATGTACACATGTGGGCCCCACATAACCACCTGGCTCTGGAAAATGGGCAATTCTTTATTCGATGCACCATGCATGGCTATGTACATATGTGCAATCACTTCTTCCAAAAAACTCCTAAAATAATTTGCCCATCCCCTAGCCCGCTAGATCAATCATGATCAACGGTAGCAAAAAGAGATATGAGACTCGCCGAGTCACAGGTCTCCTCATCCCTCACATACATTACTTGTTCTGCAGACATCTCATCTTGATCCATCATCATCAATCTAGCATGATACAATGTAAGACGCAATCCATTTACCCTTGACTTATGTAGAATCCCATCCAGGTTAGCCAGCTCATTTGTACCATTTGAAAAACACTCCACTACCTTGAGAGGGCCTTTCCACTTAATTTGAAACTTCTTTTGGAATGTCTTGTCCAGCTTAGTATTGTAGCATAAAACCAAGTCATGTTTCCTGATACGCTTACTTTTGACCTTTTCATTTATCTTTGCTAAAGCTCTATCTTGCATCTGCCCATAATGCTCCAACGCACTCATCCTATCTAGTTGAACCTCTTGTAATTGTAAGAGCCTCTCTTTGAATGCATCACTGGACTACCCAAGGAGCTTCTTCATCCATAGGCAACAGTGCTTCCTTTCCATATACCAAATGAAATTGAGTAAACCCTTTACCTGTCTTCACCAAAGTACGGTAAGCCCATAATGCACTAGGCAATTCCAAATCCCAATTCTTTCCTTGGTGCTCTGTCACTTTTGAAAGAATTTGTACCATCTCACCATTGAATCTTTCATTTAAGACATTACATTGGGGATAATAAAGAGTGGTATGCTGGTGCCTAATCTTCATCTTTGCGCATAAAAAGACTAGCAGTTTAGCTCTAAATCCTGGCCCCTTATCTGAAAGTAGCTCCAGTGGCACCCCAAACTTGCAACATATTTCATCATACAAAAAATTTTCCACATCCTTTGCATTGATTTTTTTTAGTGCTATAGCCTCTACCCATCTTGAGAGAAAGTCCACTGCAGTCAAAATTTAGCTTTTGCCCCTGCTTGTGATAGGTAACAGGCCTATTGCATCAATCCCCCACTTTTCAAACACATCAAATGCCATAATGGTTTTTTGTAGCTCTGGCTTCAACACTCTCTTCCCAAATTGTTGACACCTATTGCAAGACCTACACCAATGGTGAACATCCTTGTGCAAACTAGGCCATACATACCCCTCTTGAAAGATCTTATGCAAGGTGATCTTTAGAGAAAAATGTTTGCCACATATGCCTTCATGATTCTCTTCCAACATTGTATAAAGATCCTCCTGCCAAGGTATACGTCTCAACATGAGATCAGCCCCTTTCATGTATAAGAAATCCCCAATCAATTTGTACATGGATGCTCTACGCACAAAACCATACTTCTTAGAATTTTGAATGCCCTTTGGAATGATTCCTGTTAGCAAAAACTCTTTCTTGAGCCAAACTTTCCCAGCCATGAAAAAGAGGAAAATTGGTCCTCAACACAAATAGCTCCCCAATCATGCTTTGACCTGCTTCATGTGCCTCTCCATTTAGAGCACGTTCAATGCCTCTGATGCTCCATGCTTCAAACTTTTTTAATAGGCCTTTAATTCTGAAACACATTTCCTTCAATGAGATGTTCTTGCTCTTCCACACACCTGACACTTGCTTCACAACTAACAAGGCATCACCTTTTATGCTCAACCTTCTAATCCCATGCTTCAAAAAAATGTGTAATCTGGCTTTCAATGTAGCATAATCAACCTCATTGTTACTATGCGCATCCAATTTGAACCCTCTCTTGTATACTAGCTGTCCCTCTGGATCGTAAAGTGCTATACCCCCTGAAGCCGCATCATGGCTCTTTCTGTATGAGCCATCAAAAAACAACAAATGTGCATTTCTCATCCGTGGCACTTCTTGAGCCACCCTTCTCACCACCTCTTACTTAACAAGAAGGGGAGCTCTTTTACTGTCTTCCACTAAAAAAGAGAACTCAAACTCTTGTAGCTCAAATACCCATTTCTTGACCACATTTGACATAATAGTGCCATTAATTAACTATGGTAAAAAGGCGTAACTCGTTAGAAAACAAAAGGTCGTGGTAGCAAGTAATGACGAAACCGTCGACAAGCAAATATTACACTGGACATCACTAGCTCTACTTCCGAGAATTTTCTCTTTGCTATCAACTTCACTCGGATTGCACAATACACTGGCCTCACATAATGGCTGCCCTTCCCCTTTTGCAAAAGCATGGCTCCAATGGCATCATCCCCTACTGATGGATTTACATAAAACACTTGCTCCTAATCAGGAGCTTGCATGGCTGACAACCCCCTAATGCCTCTTTCACATGTTGAAACACTTCTTCACACTTGTTTCTCCATTGCAATGGATTATGCTTTGCCACTTGTTGTAATGGATAAAGGAGCTGTGAAGACGATGGAATAAACCGCGCCATGTACTTCACTTTGTGTATAAAGGTTGCCAATTGCTTTGTACTCGTAAGTGATGGAAGAAGAATAATAGACTTAACCTTGTCTGGATCAGCCTCAATGCCATTTTGTGACACCATATGGCCCAATAACTTCACCCTTGGCTGTGCTAGATGACATTTTTGTGGATTTAGTTGTCCTCCACATTCATAATATCGAGCCAATACACCATTTGTATCTTCTCATGGTGTTCAGCCCTACTGCTGTAGACACAAAAGTTGTCCATATAAGCTTTAACATAACTACCAATGAGTGGTTCCAATACCCAATTTTCTCTCTTGATAGAAGGATGGTCCATTAGTTAACCCAAATGGAAATACCGTGTAACAATAACAACCCCATGTTGTAATTAAAGTTGTCTTTATTTGGTCTTTAAGAGCAATCTTCAATTGAAAATAGCCTAAAAAACCATCACACACACTATACCTCTCATAACTTGCCACTAAATCCAAGTTTTGATCAATGAATGGAAGAGGATATGGGTTCTTCTTAGTGGTTGCATTTAAGGGTTTAAAATCTACACAAATCCTCCACTTCCCATCCTTCTTTGGGCTGACTATTACTAGACTCACTCATTCTGTGGTTTCCACTGGGACTATGAACCCTGCCTTCAATAACTTGTCCACCTCTTCCCGCAAGGCTCCCATCTTCTCTTGACCCATCCTTCTTAGCCTTTGCCGCACTGGCTTAACACCTTCCTTCAACTCTATATGCATCTCTTCTCCCTTGAACCCTCTAATCTCTTCATATGAAGTAATGAACAAATCGAGAAAACTAGCCAGTATGTGCCAATATATCTCCTTCTCCATAGCTGAGAGGTCTCCACTGATCATTTGTGTCATCAATTCCTTCTTTTTTGAAAATTCAACCTTGGTTTGCACAAGACCTTCAATCACTTCATAAGGCCCTTCACTTTCATCTTTAATCTCATTTGCAAATGCAACTAAAGCAGACTCCTAGATTTCTTTGTCTATCAAAAGAAATGCAAAATCAACATCCTCATCACTACTGGTAGTACTATCACTATCCTCGTTAGTCACTGTGGAATAGTCTTCATCACTAGACTCATCCTCATCTTCATAAAGCTCTTTCGATAATTTACTTGTGTCCATATTATAAAGCTTCTTGGCACCTATCTTTCCATAGAGGCTAATTGTACCACGTCTCCAATTTTGAACAACTCCCACTGCATGTAGCCATGGTCCACCCAGTATAATAGGATATGCTCTCAACCCCGTTGGCATCACATGAAAATCAATCACCACCTTTGAATCATACGCCTCCACTTCTAAGATCTTTACAACACCCAAACATTTTACTTTTTGATGGTTTTCAAATCTGATCCAAAATCCTGACACCCCGATCACTGTAAGACCCATCTTCTCAATGCATGAGTGTGTTATGGCACATATTTGGGATCTGCCATCAACATAACCTTATCCCAGATTTATTATTTTGTGCCACACATCTACTATTGGGAAAATGTCTGGTAGCTCATTCATTGCCAATACCTTCACCAAACCTCTCTCTGGTTCTTTCTCCATTGGGTTAACCATCCTCTTCGACTATCGCTTTAGCTTAGGCACCATCTCTATAAGCTTCCCAAAAGTAACATCTACTTTCCTGTTATCAATTCCTCCTTCAAGTCATAGGTAAATTTCCCATCCCCTAGTGGAAAATGTGAAACATGAAACTTATTAGCGACGCTCTCTCCTTTTCCTCTTGGTCTTGACATCCTCGCCTTCATGGCTCTTTCACTTCTTGTTACTAGGACCTAGGGAATTTCTTCCTTCCTTATCCTGTGTGGTACTCTTCCCAATAAGCATCACTAATGTATCCTCCAACTTTGCTGCCTTCTCCAAGGTGATTACACTTATCACTTTTGTCTTTCCCTTTTCCTCGTGGGTTGATCCACTGGTTCCTACTTCTCCCTTAATTTTAATGCCATAATCATTTGACCTAGTTAGCACCTGTCTTGGCAATAGATACATATCTCCCCCCATCCTTGGTGGCTTATCACATTGTCGGTTGATGTGGCCCAAATCTCCACAATTATAACACGTGGGTGTCCGCCTCTAGAAACTACCATTGCTTTGTCCAAAACCATTCCTAGGTCTTTCTTCACCTCCTGGCTGATTTGCAAACCTCCCTCGACCTCAATTATTTCCCACCTTATCTAGCATGTTTAAGCTGATATTCTTCATGAAATCTACCACTTGCCTCATGTCTTGCCTTAGCCCATCATTTTGCACTGTTGTAGTGCCCACTGCTAGCATAACATGAGGAGTAACAGAAACCATTGGTTCATAATGAACCCCTGGCATGCGACCTTGCAAAGAATCCATAGCCTAAAATTCAGACCTCATGGGAAAAGATTCTACTCCTAGTTGACTCATTGTTCTCAGCTTCCACTCTTTGTTCCTTGATACCTCTAGTGCATCTTCATATGTCCTAGGATTCATTAGCTCCACTCTCCAACGTATATTCTCCCAAAGACCAGCCAAGAAACTTTCCTTCTTCATCATGTCAGGTGGGGGTACCTGTGGTGCTAAGGCCTTGCACATCCTCTCCCATGCCATTGAAAACTTACATATGTAAGCATCTATTGGCTCACCTTCCCTTTGCACTAAAACCTGTACTTTTTGCCACACTTTGTGAGGATATTTTTTCTTCACAAGCTCCACTTCCAATCCATGCCTTATATTGTCCCAACTTAATCTCACAGGTGGATCCCCCGCATGCAACTCCTCTTCAAATGCTTTGGACCAAACTCATGCATCGCTCTTCAAACAGATTTGGAGAAGACATAACATCTATGAAGGATCATGAATCTGTTTGCTAATGCAGACAATCTCCATATTTTCCAAAAAATCCTCCACATCTTCATCACGTCTTCCATGAAATTCAGGATAAGAGAAATCCATGGCTACTCAAGTTTTAATGCGTTGAGAACCCCTTCTACCACATGTGCAAGAACCCAAACTTTTTACTGAACCAATCCCCAGAAACATTAATGGAGCTCAACTTTAGATAAGGACAGACACATGTACATCAAATGGGTTTTCATAGTTAATCATCGAAATTACAACAGGCAAAGGGCATTCCAGTATCTCTCTTAATCTTCTTGGCCCAAACATAAAGACTATGCACTGCTGGAAAAAGATCTTCCTGGACACATGAACATTTATCTGGATTCTTTGTGTTAAATGAAAAGGAGTCAGTTTTGATAATCGGTTTAAACCAACCACGCAGCTCCTAAGAAGGCACACCTGACTTATCCTCTAATTTTGCCAGAATTTCAGGAGCATAAAAGCATAAATGGCTCAAAAGACCAAAAACCATCCATCACAACTTGGAAAATTTTTGACAGAGTTTCCCTAGAAGTAGAGCAGGAAGAACCCAGAATATAGACTGTATATGTATGCATAACTTCCCAACAATAGAACTCAAGCATCAAGTAGGAATCACTAGTACATAGCCTATGGCGAGCTCACAAAAAGGGTGCTCCAGCCACCTATATCACCAAAAGGATCTCATATTTGAGAATCCCCCAGCTCAATGAAACCTCATTCTATAGACCCTTTCACGAAAGCTTAAACAAATCTCGTATAGTCAAGTCTCAGAAATAACTATCTTCCAGACCAAGTCTCAGAAAGGGTTGGGACTGTCAAGAAAACCAAGTATGGCTCCACAAAGGCGTACAATGGTAGTATCCACAAGTTACGTACAGTCAAGACAATGTGCTCAAACAAGCACCAAATGATGCAGACCCACAACAACTTCAAGTGCCTTGCACTTGCCAGTATATCGCTCTACTCCAGCTACATGTACCTGTGTGAAACACCTATACCTATAACTTGTAACCTTTAATCCCGAAGCTGAAGGTACACGGAGAAGATCCTCAGGGGTGGGGGCACCAAAAGAATGTGAGCGGGTTGGAAACACACACAATGCCTCTATAATCACCTGACATACACTCTTGGTATGATACACGCACACACTATGGAGCACCACTCGGCTTACACAACCCACCTGACCGAGACAAGGAACACACCGATGGAGTGAGAGGAGAGAGACTACCCATTTGCCCACTCAACACACAGAGAGACACACACCCAAAAGCTCATCTCAAAAGAAGAGATTTTTTTATGTTTAGATACAATTGAGCTTGGGCCAACACCAATGGGGCAAATAGCTCACATAATATGGATGAAATATGCGAGATACAATCACAAATTAGAGCAAAGACTTTGCTGACAGGAGAAACTTACACAGCCAAAAAATCAAGAAAAAGTAAGGAATTTGGAAGAACGGACAGTTCCATTGCATCCAGAGTGGCCAAAAACCCCACTCTACAATATCAAAGCGCTCAAATCCGACCTCGGATGAGCAGTTTATGGCCAAAACAGGCTCCAAAAATAGCAAAAACTCTACTACGACTATTCCTCCTCTTCTCTCAGGTTTTTCAGTGTCCACACTTCACTTTATTCTTGGGCACCTTTGGCCTTTTAGTTGACCTCAAACGGACCCTGAACATACCAAAAAGTGCCTCATAGGCATAAATGTCACCCTGCACCATCCATCCGCACACCTGGCACTCAACTTTTTCCAATAATGCATCCCATTGTCAGGAGTTTTTTGGAGCAAATGATTGCACATATGTACATACCCATGCATGGTGCATCAAATAAAGGATTGCCCATTTTCCAGAGGTAGGTGGTTATGTGGGTCCCACATGTGTACAAGTAGGACAGGGTGTACATAGTGTATCGATTTTCACTATCACCAGTACAAGTGTGTTTTTTGTATAATAACGAGGAGTTGGTAGCACGCAAAACTTCTCAAGTAAGCTATCCGCGGGCCGACGACATGAGGTAAGCAGGTGCGTCAGATGGCATCTAGTGGCGTCAAGAGGTCAAATGGGGTCAATATTTGCACGTGGATAAAGACGGACACAACATGGGTATTTTCTTGTGATAATTATGCAGAAAGGTCATCATGAGGACCATATTTTGGGGCCACTTCACATGGTGGTAGGATGCATTATTGAAAAAAGTTGCGTGCCAGGTGTGCGGATGGATGCAGCAGGGTGACAACTATGCACTGCGAGGTGAGTTTTTGGCATGTTCGGGGTCTGTTTGAGGTCAGCTAAAAGGCCAAGGGTGCCCAAGTGTGGAAACTGAAAAAATAGAGAGAAGACCAGAAAAAATGTGGAGACAAAAGGAGGAACAACCGCAACTTTGTTTTTGCTGTTTTTGGAGCCTGGTTTTGGCCGTAAACTGCTCATCCGAGGTCGGATTTGAGCACTTTGACATTTAGACTGTGGTTTTGGGCAGTTCCGGACGTGATGGCACTGTCCATTTTGCCAAACTCCTCACTATTTTTCTGTTGTTTTGGCTGTGTAAGTTTCTTCTATGAGCGAATCTTGTGCTCCAATTTGTGATTGTATCTGGCATATTTTACCCATATTGTGTGAGTTGTTTGCCCCATTGGTGCTAGCCCAAGATCAATTGTATCTAAACATAAAAAATTATCCTCTTTTGAGCTGAGTTTTTTGGGTGTGTGTGTGTGTGTTAGGCCAGTGGGTAGACAGACATGCGAATAACCTTCCAACCATCCTATATATAGACCCCTAGCCATCTTCCATATATAGACCCCTTTACTGCATGTGTGTGTGGCACATTGCCCAGGCCGTGCCCGTCTAGTCCTACCCTTGGCATGACATTACTCCCCGCTTGGAGAAGCGTTTTCGTCCTCGAAAACACAAGTGGTGGTATCTTCATAAGAACACTAATGTTTTCCACCGTGGCATCCCTCATGGATCCAATGGTTAGTTGAATCGGAACGGGGTTCATTGGGAGGTTCAATGAAATCAAGAGTAACATCTTGACTTTCTACATTGTTGTCCCTGTGCAATCGTCTTGGTTAACCAACTCATAATCAAAAGAGCGTGAAGGCTCCATTTAGAACTCACTTGAGAATGCTAAACGAGTTATCACAACGTCGAGGTGTTTAAATGCATACCCAAGTTTCAGACTTTTTGAAGGTACTAAAATGTGCAATATAACCTCGGCTCATCTTTCCATGAAAGTACTATGCTGACATACTCAACAGTAGCAACCAATTCCTTGACTTGCGATGGTTTCTTGCCAATAGTCAACCTCATCCAAACTGATGATTAAGGTTGATAACTTGAGAATAACAGGCAGAGACTAGAACTAGTTGTAACATGCCTTTCATCATAGGAATCAAACTCCAAACTAGAAAGGTAACCGATCTAGTTGTTTCACTTCTTGCTAACGTATGCACTTAACATATCCTTTAGCGTGCTTTACTAGCGTATTCACTTTGCATATCCTTTAGTACTAAATAGAATGCTTGTAAGCTGCCCATTCTACATGGGATGAATAGCAACAGTAAGACTGAGGTGCTTTCCCCCAACCACTTACAGACAGTCGCCCATGACTGACGACAAACTATGACTCAATCATTGATTATCCAGCCATATACTCGATATGGAATGGAGACAACCAACTAGGTTGAAAGAAGATTGGAGTTTCAAGCAGCCAATCACTAACACCCATACTCAGCCATCACCTTGTATGGCAGGGTGTAAACTCATACTAAATCTGCAAGAGAGATTGCACTAGCATTGCAAAAAGTTGTAGAAACAATAATGTCCATGAATTTGTATGTCGCTCCAAATAAATTTGTGTTAAACACTAGGGCCCATAACACCTAGTGTGCATGCATTTAACACAAACATATCCGAACCGCAATTCCATGACGAGACTTTCCGCGGTACGTACGTGAAAGTCTTTCAACAAATTTGGACCATAATAGAATGTGACAACCCGATCACACATAGGTACCAACCATGAGACATTATCATGAATATAGCATATTTTGCAACAAAAGTTGGACCATAACAGAACGTGACACCCTAGTCACACCTAGGTGTTGAGATGTAGAGAGAAAGAGAGAGAGACTAGACAAGAGACACACCATGTACGCTCCCAAAGACTGATTCATATTGAGGGAAAGATACAAATATATAGGTGAGACCAAGTTGGGTAGAGTGATCCATATATAGCTCCAACACCCCCACTCAAACAAAGGTCTCTAGCTTTGGATGAAAAAACCCTTGGGGAGTTCAAGGGAAAAACCCAAGCCCCTATACAATGTGAAAATATGAACCAACGATGATGATGTGAAAGTGAATTGTGCATCTATGTACAAATGTTCGAGTGACTTAGAGATCACAATGTGCAAATGTGGAGTGTGCATAGTGCATGGTACCTAAAAGATCACAATGTCATATATACAAAGCTATTACAATAGCAAAGAAGCTGATCTAGAAAGAGTGACGCCGAAGCAACTCCAAGCTCCGATCGCAAGAGGATGAAACGTGACTCCTTGAGGCCTTTGGTCAAAATGTCTGCAATCATCTGGTCACTTGGACAGTGTTCAACCATAATGGTTCCTTTGCGTACTTCGTACCTGACATAATGATAATGGAGAGCAATGTGCTTTGACTTATTATGTTGAACATAGTCTTTTGCAAGACTAATAGCACTTTGGTTGTCACATCGCAAGGGTGTTCTAGAAAGAGGAGAGTGACCAATATCAACCAGCATTTGGCGAAGACAAATCAACTCACGAGCTGCAAGTGATGTCGCAACATATTTTGACTCAATCGTAGAAACTGCAACACAACGTTGTTTCTTGCTCGTCCAAGAAACAAGACAACCATTTATAAAGAAGCAATTTCCACTAGTAGATCGCATAGATAAATGTGAGCTTGCCCAGTCTGCATTTGTGTAACCCAAAAGAGAAAGAGATTGCATAGAATCCGATGTGAGTTGTCGTCGATAGAATAAACCAAAATCTGTAGTGCCTTTCAAGTATTTCAATACACGCTTTGCAGCAGACCAATGCTTAAGAGAAGGACATGCGAGATGTTGTCCAAGATAATTAGCAGCACACAGAATATTAGGACGAGTGTTCATGCCAACAAACTGAAGACATCCAATCAAGTTAGCATAAGGTTGACTTTTGACAAGTTGACCGCCATTGTCAGAAGTGTTCTTCGTAGAGCTCGCAAGACAAGGTGTGTTGGCTGAGTGTGCAGATTCCTTACCAAATTTTTGAATAGTATCTGCAATAAACTCTAATTGTCGAAGGAATAAAATACCTTTTGTACGGTTCCGTTGGATTTGAATGCCAAGACACGAGTGAATCTCTCCAAGATCCACCATATCAAATGCATAAGACAATAACTTTTTCACTTGCTGAAGAAATCCCAAATCATTGGAAACAAGGATGGTATCATCCACATAAAGAGCAAGAATCAAAAAACTGCTACCTTGGCGTTTTATGTATAAGTTGGGGTCTGATGAGCAAGACATGAATCCTTTAGAGGTGAGAAAAAGATCAAATTTTGTATACCAGGCTTGCGAAGCTTGTTTGAGACCATATAATGCCTTATGGAGTTGAGCAACAAGGTCTTCTTTACCTGGAATAACAAACCCTTCTGGTTGTTCCATATAAATTTCCTCTTCCAAGTCACCATTAAGAAAAGCAGTTCGCACATCCATTTGATGAGCTTCTAAATCAAATTGAACAGCAAATGCCAATATAACCCGAACACTTGTAATACGAACAACTGGTGAAAAAGTCTCTTGATAATTAACACCAGCTACATGGGAGTAGCCTTTTGCAACTAAACGCGCCTTGAACTTGTTGAAAGATCCATCTGCTTTTACTTTTGTCTTATACACCCACTTACATTTAACAGTTGTACGACCAGGAGGTAATTCAGTTAGTATCCATGTACCAACACCATATTAGAGAGTTTTAGACTTTAGAGTCAATTTGAGAATCACCAATGTCTTGAAGATTTGGCTATATGGATAGGTCTCAAACTAGTTTTGAAGACCAAAGCCTTCCATGAGGTAGTACTTGAAAAGATCTTCCATGCCATGCTCTCAAAACTTTGGCTAAGATTTGATCATGTGGTTAAATCTTAAGATCTTCTTAAAAATGGGAATTGGGAAATTCCCAAATTTACTAATATGGTGTTTACCTTTAGAGATAAGAGAATCGTACTCTACTTCCATAGCCTCTTGCCATTGATCCTTTTGTGGTGAAGAGATAGCTTCATCATAAGTAACGGGATCTTCAGAACTAGAAAAAGCATTATCAGTAATATCGTCATCATAAACATGACATGAGCCATGTTCAAAATCAATAGGCAGTTCAGCAAAAATATCAATATCATCATTGGCAACATTCGGAATGGATGGTTGTGAAGAGGAAAGTTGCTCTATCGGCAGAGTTTCATCTTCTGAAAGAAATGGAAAAGCCTGAAGCAATGATTTAGTATCATCAGAATCATCCATGGATCATGAGCCTCCCATAAGCTGTTTGTTAAAAGTAGCATCATGATTCAAAATTACTTTCTTGAAGGAAGGGTCATAGAATTTTTAGCCTTTGGAAGTGTCAAAATATCCAATAAAAATAACTTTAAGACCAGGAGCATCAATCTTTGTTCGTGTTTCTTTGGAACATGAATATAAGCAATACATCCAAAGGTTCGAAAATGAGATACAGAAGGAATTCCACCTGTCCATGCTGTGATGGGTATCTTACCAGAGGGTGTAGTAGTAGGAAGATGATTCTGAATAAATACTGCTGTCAAAGCAGCTTCAGCCCAAAAAACAGGAGATAAGCCAGAATGAATCAGCATACATCTTACAACATTGAGAATAGTGCGATTCTTTCGTTCAACAACACCGTTCTGTTGAGGCGAATATGGAATGGTGTGTTCATGATGAACTCCACTGTCAGCATAGTAACTCACAAACTCTCGAGATACATATTCCCCTCCATTGTCACTACGAAGCGTCTTAAGGCGATGACCAGTTTGAAGTTCCGCAGCCTTGTGGAATTGTTTGAAAATAGATAAGGCTTCATATTTTTGTCTAAGTAGAAATATAGTCGTATACCTTGAGAAATCATCAATGAAAGTAATGAAGTAGCAATATTGTGATCTCGAAGAAGGTAGAGGTCCACAAATATCAGTATGAACAAGATCCAATATGTCATGAGAATGAGTTGTATTTGAAAGAGGAAAGGGTTTACGATTGTGTTTCCCAAGAGCAAAAAACTCACAAATTCCCATCTGGGGATGGGCTTTAAGATCCATGCCATGAACAAGATCACGATGTTGAAGATCAAGGAGTTTTGAGAAATCAGCATGAACAAAACGGTGATGCCATACTTTGCAATCATGATCACCTGGAGCAGTGACAACATTTTCTACAGCATCGTTGAGAGAGAGTTCAAACAAGTTACCGTTTCGAGGAGCAGTGGCTATACTCTGTCCATCTTTCTCAATTCGGCATTTGGTATGATCAAATCCAACAAACAGACCAAGATCAACAAGTCTAGCAACTGAAAGAAGATTACGTTGAAGATCTGGTACATGTAATACTCCTCAAAAAATTCGAGTGGAAGAAGATAAGGTGACAATATATAAGTTAATAATAAAGGCAGGGTAAAGGAGACGTTAATAATAAAAGAGTCCTCAAAATAGAGTGGCGTGAGACGCAAGATTGATGGCCACAATACGAATAGCAAAAATCTAAATCTTCTCAAAAAAGTTAACGCAAAAATAAGAAAAACGATCGCGGATGCTTCAGAAAGAAGTAGGACGAAGAAAGCTACGTCAAGATCAATTGCAGTAAAAACAACATCACTTTCTGCTGCAAACTCCGATTGACGCAAACCTAGAGCTCAAATTGAAGAGCTCGAGGAGACGAACAAGTTTTGGATGAAAAGTTTTTCCCGTTTCTCTAAATTTTGAGCAGCACACCCTGAAACATTGAGATGAAGTTCAGGGTGTCATCAACAAGAAAACGTAATCAACGATTAGATTGATTAGCAATAAACGCCACACAAAACACTAATCATATTCTTCTTAACACAAAATAACCACAGTTAACAAGAATCAACGCTCAAAAATAAAATTTGTATCAATTTTGAATCTTACATGCGAATCGCATACACATACTGTTTTGTCACCATGAATTGAATCGGCGCTTGATCGTTACCGCTCTAATACCATGTTGAGATTTAGAGAGAAAGAGAGAGAGATGAGACAAGAGACACACCATGTACGCTCCCAAAGATTGATTCATATTGAGGACAAGATACAAATATATAGGTCAGACCAAGTTGAGTAGAGTGAGCCATATATAGCTCCAACACTAGGTACCAACCATGAGACATTCTCATGTATATAGCATACTTAGCTATATGTAGAAACAACCCTCCGTTACGGTGGTTTCACAGCACTTGTAACTGTAACAAGTTTGTACTTAGTACCCGCCAATTTCTGGCCACTGAAATTGCTCCTGATAATATGTGCTTAAAATGGTCAAACCAATGGATACGACCAGCACCTAGGGACTTTGTTGCGACACATTGGTAAAAAATTGGCGCCTGTGTCAGTCCAAGAGACTCATATTCTCCACATGTGGAATATGTCTCAAACAAGGATATCAAGAAAAGCGACATCTATCAAGTACGAGCTGGTACTTGTGTGTGGAGGTAACTGCAAACACTCCGCGACAAGAGTGAGAGGGACCCTCATTATCATGCTCCACACTGGCTAAACTGAACTCCTTGCTAGACCATGTTATATCCCATGTGACAACATGTGCCAAATAGAACCCTACAACTAGGTTCGTAACAGCATAGGGTATAGTGGACGCTACGGTCCAAAATACTCTGTTCCAACATGCCCTTGGCATGGCTTTGAAACATTCAGGCATATTTATACGACTTGCACTAGAAACCGTGGGTGTTGCCTGTGCAATCCAACCCCTTTGGTTAACATCTACGTAGTCAAACCCCTTGGTAAGACCCTCTGTAGAAACTGCTCAACTAGCAGGCAATGATAACCAACATAGTTAACCGTGTACATAATGATTGGAATCAACTCGAAAGTTGAATTGGTCCGCTACCGTGTGGTAGATTGCGGAATTCTTTCCTTGAAAGTTTAACTGGGAGAGATCACAGTTAGATCAAATTGTGATCCTCAAATGCCTATGGGGTGATTTAGCAGTCACCCTCCGGGTTGTACCCCAAACAATATGTCTATAGACACTTCGTAGTGAGCTGAGAGTTAGAGTACCTTGGCTCAGCCTAACTCACAAGCAAAACATGTATCAAACGCTTCTTAGAGGATTTTCATTATTCCTTGAAAGAGAGAGACCGAGAGAGAAGAGGAGCATGCTGGGCTGCGGAACTTTTCTTGAATGGCTATGACGTGTATAGTTGATCTCCATGCTCGTGTGCATCGTATGCCTAGCGTGCAGTGTATCCTATAAGCAGGCAAAAAGTTTCTGCTATGACTCTCTCTTTGAGAGAGGTAACAGAAAAACACAACCATATCTTGATCTATCTGCCTTGCAGGGTCGTGATTGTATGAAAATGACGTAGCATTGGCACTTTTCATGTGAAATAAGTCCTAGATTTAGGTTCCTTTTAGTGTTTTTGGGTGTTGATAGCAACCAACCATCAGGTTCAACAATCCATCACTTAGTCTGTCCTTGACAGAGTTGCGAGTGTGATAGTAGAAGCATAATGCATAAAGTGGTGGAATCCATGCCACCTGCTTAGCATGCCTTGTATGAAAAAACGTAAGCCCTTGGCTACTATAACGGTCTCAAGCATGAGAACCAAAACCATAAGTGCCTTGCACAATCTAGACTGCTAGGAATTCTGTGGGGTGATATTCCCTATTTTGCCAGTTTTTTCAAGCTGGTGTGCCACGGCCCTTGATGACAGTCATTGGGCAGTTCATTGGCACAAGGGAGAAGCCGTGCTTCATGTCATGTAAAATTGCCAAAGCACTTTGCTTTGCACAATGACAGCAATTGCCAAGTAAAGTGTAAACATGGGAAAAAAAACAAGAAAAACTTAAACTTGGCTAACCTGGTAGTTGTTGCTGCAACCGGTTGTTATGATATTCCAAAAGGAAAGCTCGCGTAAAGGTGGCTCATAGCCAAATCAGCCGTGCGAGAGAGAGTTGTCACATATAGATATACGCCCTCTTGTATCATATACATCTGTCGTATATGGAATGAAATAATGTGGAAATTGTTTTCCAAAGCCTTATCAAGTTTGTATGCTCATAGCATATGCCAAACGTGGTGAGTCACTATGAAAGATGCATAAATAGAAGCCTTGCTTCACCTAAATCTGGTACTGCTAATAGCCAACGGATGTGGATGCAAATAGCATGACAAAAAGAATAGACCTTGTCGAGCAATTTCAAGTGGAATTAACCAGTATTGTGTGGCAAGCATCCTATGTTGGTTTGTAGAAACAGTGACAAGGAGTCGGCCATGCCGAGCAACTTGCTGCCTTCAACAAGGCCATGTCTATCTCCTTGAGATACTGAAAAATTGGCCCTTGGCCTTGCCTTTGAAAGAAAATGTAACCTGCCATGAGCGTGCGCTATCAAGGTACTCAGGAGAAGCCATTCTTCAGATAATTATGTTTGGCCTCATGGCCAATAAACGCTATTGGCGACAGATGTCATAGCAAATAGAGTCAACTGTGTCGCTCATGCACAGATAATGGACCTTGTCAATTTGTACCTTTTATTGAAAAGTAGAAAAATATTGATATGCATACCTGCGTAACTTGATTACTGAAAGCAAAGAGACTCCAGCTGTTTAGCAGGCTGTGATAAATGCTCGGCCATGCCAAGCACTTTTGCCTGATGTGCCAATGAAAGATAGGCGAGAAAGAAATTTGCATGACCAACTATAGGCCTTGCCTACACTTGCAGTACTGTAACTAGAAGTCATCCTATGCACCCCCATGAAATGGTCATACCATATAATTGTAAGAATTTCCCCAATGAATATGCTCCTAGCATACTCCAAATGCTAGCATGACAAAAATGAAATCCTTGCTTCGGACATTGCCCTTGTAAGTATATACATGCCATGCATGATAAAAAGTCGCAAGGGTTAACTCTGGAGTGGTGTACTCAACACCACAGTGGTGTATGCACTTAATGAGCCTTGCTCAATGATCAGAACAACAGGTTGAAGACCAAGTGAGCCGTGCTTGAGCATACATTTAACAGATGCACACTGAGAATGAATCAAAAAAGAAAAGTGCAACAAATCGTCATACCTTGACTTTGAAGGTCAGCGATGAATATTATTCATGTCGTCATCATTGTAGCTTCTTGAACGCAGGAGCTGCATCACCATTGATGCTTCGGCAACTCGAAAAAACCATAGAAATTCCTAGAAAACACGACCTTGCCGTGCATGATACTGACTTGCATGTCCTTGCATGCCACAATGATGGCGATCGTGCTCACCCTTGTAAGACGGACTGGCCACATGGCTAGTGCTTTACTCAAGCTGCTGCCAGTCTCCCTTCTGAAATTCTACAACCCGAATGACCTTCCTTGTCATGGCTTGGTTCGGCGACTGTATTGCTTTTGAGTTGGGCGACCCTGTTGCCCTTGCATGACTGCCACTGTGGGAACGCATTTTAGGACCCTATTTTGGGCAAAAGCCCCAAAATAGGGTATCTCTAATGTGAATCAGAAAGCTAAAACTAAGCTATGGTGAAAAACACAGGAAGCGCAGATGAATTCCACATGCATGGCTCGTTTTACACCCCTACAGGGCTGCGGTGTCGAGAAATTTGCGGTCTTGCCAGGAAAGCACCGGGCTTATGGCTGTGAGAGTTTGTGAGAGAACTCAACAGAAACTATATGAAGGAGTTAAACCATAGATGCCATGAAGACTAGGGTTTGGAAAGAAGTGCAATCAAAGAAGACTCACTCTTTCTCTCTTGCACTCACACACACAAAGAAAGAACACAAAAGAGAATGTCAAAACAATACGAGGATGAAAACATCAAGGCTATGGTCATATCGTATCATGGGTAATATGAAAGGGTTAATAGATGAGTTAATGGCATTCAATCTTGGCTGACCAAATAGGCTACGAACTGTTCTTTGGAATTGTAGTTTTGTGCTTACCATAATATATATATTTTGTCTAGTGATTGGGATTAATTGTGTGTACAAATACTCTTGGTTCATAGCAAGATAACTACGCTTACGTCAAAAGAAAAGTTATAGTCTATGAGGGGTAGTATGATGGGATCCGGTGAAAGAAGTATTTCATTAAGCCTTTCTGGGCCAAAGAGAAATACTATACGTTGTTGAAAGTGTATTTTATGGCTAATCCATAGGTGAATTCTAATAGATCGTACAGAGTGAAAGCGATAGAAATGATCATCATGTGGGTTATTCATCTAGGATAGTATGTGAGAAATGTAGATATGAGAGAAGCCCTATTCTTGCCCGTAGGCAATAAGGATACTACGGGGAGAGATGTAACTGTAACAAGGAGAACCTAAAATTTTGTAGAGAGGATGAATTACTAAGAGTGAAAGAGATAGGTTTGGTTAAGGAGATGAGATTAGATATATGTATATGTTGGATTAGAGATAAAAAATAAAACAACAAGAAATCAAGAAAACATCAATGTAGAACACATTTTACTTGACAAACCCTTCCACACCATTATTGATGTTGAGAGAAGAAGAGGGGAGAATTCAACGTTGATTGATACGCTAAGTCCAAGACCTTATTTGATTAGAGTTGATCTTCCAAGGATAGAGTATAAGAATGGCTAGTCTTCCTCTAGGAGAAAGTGTAGGCTTGGGCTTATGTTAATGGCTAAGTACACTTAGGCATTACTACTCGTTCCCTCAAGAATTACTCTCCTCAATGGATTGAATGCTTAAGTTTCTTTTCAAGGAAGAAGAGGTTCCTTTTTATAGGTGAAGGGAGTCCCCCAAGGGTTTACACAAGAAGAGAGGAGCCAGTGTGAACAGGAATTGGAAAAGTTGGAAATGAGCTGTCCCTGCATGATGTGGGCAGACTGGGGTCCAGTATTTTGATCGTATCTCCTCAATAATGGCTCCAAATAAAAAAGTAAAAATACGGAAAAAAACTTCAGCTCATTAGCTACAATTTCCATTTTAAAATTGTTTTCCAATTCGGATTGGAACCTTGTGTAAAAAATTCATCAAAATAGGGTCCATTTATGGTGCCAGCAAAAGTCTTCATGTGGTCTCCTTAGCCTAGAATTTCATTTAATTCCAAAGGACACCTCATGCCATATGAAAGCATGACATTGCTTCTTGACAAAGTTTTGTAATCATGCTTGCAATAATGCATTAAAATAAGTGTATCTTTGAAATCATGCCACCTAGTGTCCCACTAGGATTTGATTCTCTCCTAGTAGCTATTTAAAAAGAAATATAAGAAAAGTATAAAAAATACATAGAATATATATATATTGGAGTTTACCCTAGATATAGGATCTAGCTAGGGTGTGAGATGATAATGAAATAGTAGAAATAAAGAATCAATTCTTTTTGCCCCAAGTTAAAGAGGCGGAGCTATTGATGTTTTTCCCATAGTATTTTCTGATGGTAAAGTAAGGATAGGTTACCCTTGAGAAAAATAATAGGATGAGATAGAAGGCTTATTATTATACTTAAATATGCATATGTACACTATAGGAAATATAATTATGTATCTAAAAAAATACAAGATAGATCTTGTAGCATGCGTTCCCACTATGTGCGTGTCACAACACGACATCCACCCCCTCTAAACTTGCATATCCTCCGGTATGTGCCATATTGTCTCTTTGTAAGATTAGACCTCTTGTACATCTTCCTTGTCTTCTTCTTCACTGGATGATTCCAGAGCTTCATGTTCACTTTGATCTTCACCTGTGTTTTTCTCTTCTTCCTCATCAATATCTTCTAGATCATTGTCTCCTCTTCTCTTAAACATTTTAATCCTTTTTCCTGCAATGGGAATCTTAAGTTCTGTACCATCTAGTTCAAACAAGCTGTAAGTAGCATTTTCATGCACATGCTTTACAACATACGGTCCAAACCATCTTTTTGAGAACTTACGCATGACTGTGTGCTGGTTATCAAGGCTACTATCATACACTAAAACCCAGTCACCTTTGTCATTTGCTTTCCTCTTGAGTCGATGTTGCTTATCAAAATAGTCCTTGTTTTTCAACCTTGTATTTTTGAGTCGTTCTTTTGCAGCTTCAATGTCTCTAGGTCTTCTCTCTAGCTGCCTTATACGCAGTGCAAGGAGATCTTCCCTACTAAGCCCCTGTCGCCAAGGTAGTACATTCCATGTGGGAATTGTATCCTCAATCGGCATCACTGGCTTTTGACCATGCATTAGCTCCGCAGGAATGTAGCCAGTTACTGAGCTATGTGTTGTACGATCAGCCCATAAAGCATATGGTAACAATTTTGGCCACTCACCAGCTCTTCCTTTGCAAGCCTTGGCCAAAGCTTTGATGATAGGAGGATGCCCTCTTTCACTCTTTCCATTTCCTTCAGGGTTGTAAGCTGTAGTAAGAGAAAGATTGATCCCTAATCTAGAAAAGAACTCCCTTGCTTCTTCGGCATCCAGTTCACCTCGATCTGCAGTGATTTTTCCCACACAACCATAACGGCAAATCACCTCATCAAGAAGGAATTTGCACACAGCTTCTGTGGTCTTAGCTCTTAATGCTCTTCCTTCAACCTGGTTAGTTAGGTCCTCTCGTGCAAGAACCAAGTATCTCATCTGCTAGAGTCCTAAAGGCATTGTGACTAGATCCACAACCCATTTATAGTGCATGGCTAGTGGATATGTAGGGTGTAATCCATCACGATGTCAAACATTTGAATACATTTGACAAGTTACACATGACTCTACAAACTGAGATACATCTTTATACATACCCTTCCATCCAGTATTTTTCTTTCAACTTGGAGAAGGTTGCCCACACACCCCTATGTCCAGCCCATAGACTCTCATGAAACTCTTGCATGAGCTTTACTTGAGTCTCTTTTTTACATATAACCCGTTGTGGTGTAGCACCCTTTTGTTTAGGATGCTTCCACAAGTAACCATCCCTTAAAAAGTACCCATATGCTTTCATGCGTATCCTCTTGAATTCTTGTTGAGACAAATCATCCTGTTTTGTTAGAGTACTTACGTACCTTCCAATATAAAGCCAATCATCTTCATAAAGATCTTTCAAGAACAATTCAAGTGAATTAGTCATGTAGACATTGTTACCTTTGACATGAGAGATAGAATAGAATTTTGTGCGTACATAATCTCCCTCATCAATCATTTGTGACTCATCTTCATACCTTGCCCTTGATAGCATATCTGCCATTGTATTGTCTTTACCTGCAATGTGCTTAAACTCGGAATTTACGGACTTAATGTAGGCAATCCACCGCAACATAGCAATGTCTCGTGTTGAGCAGCTTGTAATCATCCCAAGAAGTGGTAGACAATCTGTTTCTACAACCACAGATGCACCAATTAGGTACTCTTTCCCACTTTTCAAGGTTGTAACCATACCCCATAACTCTCTCTTTATCTGTGGATAGTTTCTTTGGCGAGCACTTAGTACCTTTGCTCCAAATCTTACCACATACCTGTGTCCTTCTTTGTCATCTTGCCCTATTGCCCATCCAATCCCTGTAGGACTGGTATCTACTGTCACAATCATTGGCCTTTGACACTCACAGTCTACCTTTCTCAAAGTCGTTGCTGACTGGAGTAACTCCTTTAGCTTTTTCATGGATTTTACATGTGCTTCTGTCCATTTAAACTTTTGATTCTTTCTAAGCAGTTTATAAAGAGGATCAGCTACATGTGCATAATGTGGAATCCAAATAACATAGAAGACACATGCTCCCAGAAACCTTCTAACCTCAGTGATGCTAGTGCATGTTTCTTTCATTCTTTGGATGGCATCTACCTTTGTTGGACAAGGTTTCCTACCATATGGCCCGCACATGTTCCCCACAATGAGCACTTCTTTGACACCAAACATAGACTTTTTCCCTGACAATGTAAGATTCACTTCTTCCAACCTAGAAAAAATTTTATCACAATAATTTATGTGATTTACCACAAACCTGTGACATCCCTTGAGATCCAAAGCTTCATCTTTGTCACTTTCTTCACATCCTTTGATAGGCAAATCATCAATGAAAGGCATTGTGATTTGAGGAATAAAGTCACGTAAGACCTTATTCATCCCATTCATCATATGTGCAACCGAGTTGGTTGCTCCTTGTGGCAAGGTACACATCCTTACCAAACCCAAAGGTGTCCTCATGGTTGTCAAATCTCTGCTTTCGATTGCAAGCTGAAATTGATCATACCCTGAGTAGACATCCCCCATTGAGTAGATTTCCCTCCCTACAAACGCCTCTGCAAACTCATCCACAATTGGACCTGTATCGACATTTCTAATTGTCACCTTGTTCACTGGTTGCATATCTTGGATGAAGCGTAGAGAACCATTCTTCTTTGGAACTGTGAACCACCTGTTTGAGTATGGAGCACAAGAAGGCTCCAAGATTCCCATTTTGATTTTCTCATTCAGTAGCTCTACTAACTTTGGCAAATTAGCCTTTGGAACCGGAATAGGCCGCAGATTCCAAGGCACATGAGGTATTGTGAAAATTACCATAGGAGCTACAATAGAAGGATCAACACATCCTATCTCATGTGTCTCAAATGCAAAATCCTTACCATGCTTTGAAAGCATTTCTTTGAAGCACTTTGTCTCCTCCTGTGTTAGAAACTCCTCGCAACCAATCTGCAACTCTTGAAAAGACTCCTTTGTGAAGGTATGCCCGATATTTTTAGGATTCCGCAAACTTGGTTGTAAAGAAGCCTGTTCAATTTTTTCCCTGTTGTTGGGTGGTAAGGGTGAAGCTACTGGTTTCACCTTCTTTGCTACACTCTTGTATTTAGTTTCAACATGGTCTTCTGGGCCAACTGTTTGGCTTTCTTTAAAGGCTTCTATTACTTGATACATTTCCATAGAGCAAACTTCCACAACTTCATTTTCAAGATGCAAACTAGACCTCATTATAGCATCAAGCTCACCCATAGTATCTACAAAGGAAACTTGTTAACATAAACCCAAAACATTTTCAGTAGGCTTTAGCAACCCACACTTTTTCATGCCTATTTGTATATTATGCACATATTGCCTCTCACATTTCTTCAAATCTTCAAGTTTTGTAAAACATACTGATCCATTCCTTGTTACTAAGGAGCTCATTGAGAAAGTCTCACCTATTTTTGGATCAGGCGAGAACCTTTTTCTTTCTGTACCACTGCAATCCCGCTTTACAATGGTACTTGGCCAAAACCTTTGGTAGAGGATGTTCTCTGAGGTTGTCACGATTTCTTTCATGGTTTACACAAACTGTGAGAAATTGGAGAGCACGTTTACCATCTTTGCTACGTATCCTAGCATATGCTGAACCATCGTCCATTACCTTTGTTTCCATTCGAACTCCCACAATGTAGGGCTGTCCAAGGATGAGATGATATGAAGATGTATCCTGAACAAAGAAGTTTTGGTCAATATTTACATCACCTATTGTCACCTTCACACCTGGACATGCTGCATACAATTCACCGGATGAATTGTTTTCCACTTTTACCATCCAACCATGATCTGTGTCCATCGGCCATTTGCACTTGTTGTAGAGACTCTTTGACATTATGTTTATTTCTGAACCATGGTCAATCAAGGCAACAAATGGCTCTTCAAGATCACCTACCTTGACCAAAGTTTCTGTAGTAGCCCTTGCCCAATGACTTCGTGAATAGTAACTCCTAGGAATATCTTCAACTTCTTCATCATCATTTGAGAAATGCACTTGCTTCACTCTCCCACTAGATTGGTAGCATCCTACCATAGCTCCATCATTCTCCTTATTTTCTAGTTGCATCTCTTGTGTCTTCGAGGTTTCCCCTTCAAACTGTGGACGAGAAACTTCAGCAAGGGTTTGCCTCTTCCTCTTGATGATGTCAATGATCTCCTCATGGAATTCATGCTTTGCAATGCCAAGAACTTCTCCCAGAGTGAACTCAATCTTGCTATTCAAGAAGCCTTTCCTCCAAGACTTTCTTTAAATCTGTAGCAACCTCAATATCAGATTGTAGTTTATAAGTTGGGCCTTTTGTCTTACCTTTTGTTGGCTCTTTCTTCTTTCATATTGTAGACTCCTCCATGAGTACTTCAGGTGGAGATGCTCCTTTTGTTGAGGGTGTTTGAGAAGGAATTGAGTCACTTCTTCCCCCAGTTCTAGAAGCTCTTTTTGATGGTCCTTCATCAGCATTCTCACGTCTGCGCTTCTCTTCTACAATTGCCTCATTTTGTTGGCCTTTTGTAATGTAGGCATGCACTGACAATGAGTCCACTGGATCATTCCATCCTGTTTCTATACGTATGAAATCACGTGCTTCATGTAGAATCTCATTTGTAAGCTTTCCCTTTTTAGCTAATTGCATGACATTTGGCCAAATTTGACCATGATGGTCACTCACCTCTTCATCACAAAAATGCTCAATTTTTACTCCATAAGTAGCTGCCTCAACTGAAGAGGTGCCATGCTTAGTTGCCATATCTTCAACTAAGGTTTGCATTCCCCCCTTCCCAAAGTTAGTTCTCAAGGGTAGACGTGTCTCTCTTAAGTGGATTTTACCATCCTTAAAAAAGACAACATCTTTTGACAAAGCATCACTAAAATCATCACAATCCCTTCTTACATGGTCTGTACTATCACACCAAATACATCTATTAACAAACCCTTCTTTGGGCTGTTGTCTTTGCCTAGGAAGTGGCCCTGATGGTTGGCCTTTTTCTTCAAGCTTTTCAAGCTTCACCTTCAAGTCACGCATTCCCTTCACAAGCTCATCTAGCATGGACTCATCAAACTTAGGAGCGATAAAAGTAGGCTTTACCATTTTGTCAGGAGTTGAGGTGGAAGGACTTGTAGTGTTTAGTACCATCTTGTCCCTTCTTCTTTGTCGTTTGGCAAGCAGTGAGACAGCACCTTCAACCTCATTCCAGTCAGTCTTTAGTCCTTGCTCAGCATCTTTATCTTCAAGAAGAAGCTCCAAATTTTCTTGAAACTCTTTACCTGCAGCTTGTAAGAAAAGATTTGTCTTCTCTGCATCTAGTGTGGCCCTTTCTGTCCTTGTGAGTTGTGCATAGCGCCGCTCAAATTCCCTAAGTAGCTCTGTTATTGATAGTCCGTGCTTTGGCTTGACTACCCATTCTAAGAATGTCCTTTTGGTCACTCTCTCAGATTCCTCCATGAAATATTCCTCCTTTAAAGCTACTTTGAGTTCTTCTCAATTTCTCCCATGCCCGTCTTTAATTGCCCTAACATGCTCCCTAATTTCTGGAGCAACAACTAGCTCAAAGCTTTGAATCATCTCACCTTCTGACACGCGATGCAGCTCCATCTCCTTCACATACTCGCGTAAGTACTTGGTTACATCTTTGCCATTGAATTGATCCATTCTGTTGACAACCGCTTGTATGGCCTTCGTTGCTGAAATCTCCCTTCTTTCAGTGGCATGTTGTTGTTGCATGAACATTGCAAATGCTTGAAACATTTGCATTGTTGTTGGGTCAAAATGCATACCCTGTCGCTCAACATGATCACCCATGGTTACCCACAAACTCTCACCCTGGCAGTTTCGCATCGGGTTCACCAAAAATATGTCGAGAAATTTGCGGTCTTCCCAGGAAAGCACCGGGCTTATGGCTGTGAGAGTTTGTGAGAGAACTCAACAAAAACTATATGAAGGAGTTAAACCATAGATGCCATGAAGACTAGGGTTTGGAAAGAAGTGCAATCAAAGAAGACTCACTCTTTCTCTCTTGCACTCACACACACAAAGAAAGAACACAAAAGAGAATGTCAAAACAATACGAAGATGAAAACATCAAGGCTATGGTCATATCATATCATGGGTAATATGAAAGGGTTAATAGATGAGTTAATGGCATTCAATCTTGGATGACCAAATAGGCTACGAATTGTTCTTTGGAATTGTAGTTTTGTGCTTACCATAATATATATATTTTGTCTAGTGATTGGGATTAATTGTGTGTACAAATCCTCTTGGTTCATAGCAAGATAACTACGCTTACGTCAAAAGAAAAGTTATAGTCTATGAGAGGTAGTATGATGGGATCCGGTGATCGAAGTATTTCATTAAGCCTTTCTGGGCCAAAGAGAAATACTATACGTTGTTGAAAGTGTATTTTACGGCTAATCCATACGTTAATTCTAATAGATCGTACATAGTCAAAGCGATAGAAATGATCATCATGTGGGTTATTCATCTAAGATAATATGTGAGAAATGTAGCTATGAGAGAAGTGAAGAGGGTTTCCCTCCCAAGCCCTATTCTTGCTCGTAGGCAATAAGGATACTACGGGGAGAGATGTACCTGTAGCAAGGAGAACCTAAAATTTTGTAGAGAGGATGAATTACTAAGAGTGAAAGAGATAGGTTTGGTTAAGGAGATGAGATTAGATATATGTATATGTTGGATTAGAGATAAAAAATAAAACAACAAGAAATCAAGAAAACATCAATGTAGAACACATTTTACTTGACAAACCCTTCGACACCATTATTGATGGTGAGAGAAGAAGAGGGGAAAATTCAACGTTTATTGATACGCCAAGTCCAAGACCTTCTTTGATTAGAGTTGATCTTCCAAGGATAGCATACAAGAATGGCTAGTCTTCCTCTAGGAGAAAGTGTAGGCTTGGGCTTATGTTAATGGCTAAATACATAGAATATATATATATTGGAGTTTACCCTAGATATAGGATCTAGCTAGGGTGTGAGATGATAATGAAATAGTAGAAATAAAGAATCAATGCTTTTTGCCCCAAGTTAAAAAGGCGGAGCTATTGATGCTTTTCCCATAGTATTTTCTGATGGTAAAGTAAGGATAGGTTACCCTTGAGAAAAATAATAGGATGAGATAGAAGGCTTATTATTATACTTAAATATGCATATGTACACTATAGGAAATATAATTATGTATCTAAAAAAATACAAGATAGATCTTGTAGCATGCATTCCCACTATATACGTGTCACAGCACGACAGCGGCTTGTGAAGAAATCTGTGCAACTCTCTTGGGCGCACCCTTTTGGTGCTACTACGGCTCGATTCCATGCAAGTTGGTCGACCCGGTTTTGCCATAAAAGTGGCGGTTCTTGCAATGCTTTGTTTCGTCGAGCTTTGCCATGGCGACCGATCCCACTGGTCGACGCTCTGTCGAGTTCAAAGCCATCTTCGAGCATGACATAGAATACAATCGATACCTTCCCTACCTTCTGCAGGGCTATGTATACCTCATGCATGGCCTCCTTCAGATTTTGGCTATAGATCTCTATGCTTCCTTTCCCCATCTCCTTCCTCAAGGCGATAATCATGCTTCACCATGCGAAGTTTTACGCTTCCCACAGAGAGAGAGAGAGAGAGAGAGAGAGAGAGAGAGAGAGAGAGAGATCTCCATGCTTCCAGAGAGAATTCCATGCTTCCCTCCTCCATAGCTCCCTGCTGCCCCCTCCTCTCCACCTGGCTCTGATACCAATGTTAGACCAGCGGGTAGACAGACATGCGAATAACCTCCCAACCATCCTATATATAGACTCCTGGCCCTCTTCCATATATAGACCCCTTTACTGCATGTGTGTCCGGCACATTTCCCGGGCCGTGCCCGTCTAGTCCTACCAATCTCAGACCAATGGACTGCGAGGTCCCGGTCCATCCGCCCAACCTCCAGCCACTTTCAGACCCCTTCCCACTGGCAGTCGGCCCTTGGTCGAGTCCGTGACCCCTTGGTTGGCCCTTGGCCTGACATTACTCCCCCCTTGGAGAATCGTTTTCGTCCTCGAAAACAAAAGTGGGGAATTTCTTCTTAAGAACACTAATGTTTTCCCAAGTGGAACCCTCTTCACGGCGATATTTCCACTTGACTAAAGCTTGACTACGTACATGATGACGAGTACGAAGTTCATGAAAATCTAAAATGCATTCAAGTTCATGCGGTTGAGTGGGAGGTTCAGTGAAATCAAACAATATCTGCTGGCCGATAACATTGTCGTCCCCATGCAAGCGTTTACGTACACGACTTACATGAAATACCGGATGGACATGAGAGTGTGCAGGTAACTCAAGTTTGTAGGCCCTATCACCAACTCGCTTGAGTATCTTGAATGGCCCACAATAACGTGGAGATAATTTGGGTGTAGGTCTAGTCTCCAGACTTTCTGAATGCTCTGTCACACGCAAAAATACCTCTTCCCCTTCCGTGAAGGTAACTTGCCGATGTTTCTCATCAGCATACTTCTTATACCGATCCTGTGCTTGTCGAACATTTTGACGAGCAAGTCTTAGCATTTCCATATGATCTTGGAGAAACTCCTTGACCTGCTGGAGCTTCTCAGTTGCCAACCCCACCATCACTGGTGATCTAGGTTGAAAACCATACATAAGCATGAATGGACTAAAACCAGTTGTAACATGCTTAGCACTATTATATGCAAACTCAAGAATAGGAAGATAATCTTTCCAATCTGATTGCTTCTTGCTAACGTATGCTCGTAGCATATCCTCTAGCACTTGGTTGACTCGTTCCGTCTGACCATCTATTTCAGGGTGATCAGTCGTACTTAAATTAAGTTGTGTACCCAATCGTTTAAAAACAGCCCTCCAAAAATGATTGTTAAACTTGGGATCACAATCACTCACAATGTTACTTGGCAATCCATACAACCTGTAAAGATTGTCCACAAATAACATAGCTAATTCTGCAGTCTTAATGGTTGACTTGGTTGGAATAAACCGACAAAGTTTAGTCAACCGGTCTACGACCACCCATACCGAGTCATGTCCTCGAATAGTGGTTGGTAAACCCACAATAAAATCCATGGAGATACTTTCCCATTTACCTTTGGGAATCTCTAAAGGATGTAAGAGTCCTCCTGCTTTCAGGCACTCTGCTTTATTAACTTGACATTTTTGGCAATGCAAGACATAGTCTTGAACATACCCATGCAAACCTGGGCAGTAAAACTGTCGTCTTACGAGTGCATAAGTTTTATTAATTCTTGGGTGCCCTGCACTTGCACTATCGTGACATTCATAAAGAATTTGGCGTCGAATGTCCGCGTCCTTCGGTATACACACTCTCCCCTTGTGGAGTAGGTACCCATCATCTATGGAAAAATTCTTCCATCTCTGCAGTTCATCACTCGAAAGATGAGAACTATGTGTGGAGGAAACAAAACCACTACCAACATTGGAGTGAGAAGGATCCCTCTTTCTAACATAGCTCCACACCTTGGAGTATGCAGTATCATGCTCGCATTTACCTTTAAAAGACTCCAAAAACTCACTCCGCAATTCCGTGAAAAGGAGAGAGTTGATCTCTAGCATTCGGCTGAGACCATCAGCCACTAAATTGTACCACCCTTTGCGATATCGTAGCTTGGCATCATACTCCTGAAGAATCTCAGCCCATCTGGCCTTGCGACCCTTCAAGTCACTTTGTTGTGTAAACCACTTGATGCTTTCATGGTCAAACACAATCTCAAACTGTGCACCATACAAATAATGTTGCCATGTCTTTAAAGCAGACACTATTGCATAGAGCTCTCATTCGTAAGCAGAGTAATTCTACTGTGATGAATCTAGCTTCTTGCTTTCAAATGCAATTGGCCTTCCCTTCTGCAGAAGGACTGCTCCAATCGCACGATTACTAGCATCCGTTTCCAAAATGAATGGCTTTAAGGGATCCACAATAGCCAAAATAGGAGTTGTGGCTAATGTGTCCTTAAGATTGTCAAAACTTTGTTGTTGTTCTAATCCCCACTGCAAGGTCTTGCCTTTGGCTTTCAGCTGATCTGTCATGGGAACAACAATATGGGCATAGTTTTAAACGAATCGACGATAAAAACCTACAAAGCCTAAAAAAATATAGAGCTCTTCTAAATTTTTGGGAGAGGGCCACCTCCGAATGGCATCCACCTTGGATTGATCCATGTGTAACCCTGCAGCCGAAATAACATGCCCCAAGTAGTGAATTTCCTCCTTGAGGAAATCACATTTGGATTCCTTGGCATATAACTGATTTTGGCGTAGCAAATGAAACACTTGTTTCAAATGTGCTAAGTGCTCTTCCTCAGAGGTACTATATACAAGAATGTCATCGAGGAAAACTATAACAAAATTTTCCAAGTATGGTCTCAAGACACTATCCATGATTGTCATGAACGTAGCTGAAGCATTGGTTAACCCAAAGGGCATCACCAAAAACTCATAATGTCCAAACCTTATTCGGAACGTTGTTTTGGGTGTATCTGCAAGCCTGATTCGTACTTGATGATACCCAGATCTTAAATCAATATTTGAAAATATATGAGCGTGGGTGAGCTTATCAAACATATCATCCACTCATGGCAATGGGTACTTGTTCTTAACAGTAACCGCATTTAATCCACGGTAATCTACGCACATGCGCATACTACCGTCCTTTTTCTTCACCAAGAGAATGGGAGAGGCCCATGGTGAAGAGCTTGGTTGAATAAACCCTCTACTGAGGTAGTCAGTAAGCTGACGTTCCACCTCAGCAGCCTCAGAATGACTCATTCTGTAAGGCGGTTTACTCACTGGCTTACTGCCTGCAATCACGTCTATGCCATGTTGCACAGAACGTGTCGGCGATAGCCCTGGTGGTAAATCATTTGGGAAAATATCCTTGAATTCCCTTAAAAGTTCCTTTTATTCATTAGCAACATTTGCTTGTTTTGAATTAGTAGACATAGATGGAAGAGGAGAGAGAGAAGAATGCGACGTTGAGGAAGTTTTATTCAAAACATTATCAACATTAGAAACATCATCCACATTGGAAATAAAATGGCACAGCGAGTAACACAAAAAGAGTTCTTCTACTGCATCATCAGAAGAGAGCTTCATAAGCTCAGTTGTACAAATAAGTGGTGAGGAAGGTACATCCTTCACCCCCAACAACAGCACATGCACACCATTGGATTCGAACATTAGACTTTATGCTCATAGCTACGTCTAAGTGATGATCCTAAACTATGCAACCATTCACGACTAAGAACCACATCTGCCCTCTCCATATTCATGACTTGGAAATCCAAAGAGGTACGGTATCCTTGAATTTCTAGAGGTACATCTTTAACCTGAGTTTCCCATATCTCAGCATCATGGCCGTTAATCATTGCTACGTTGTAGCGATGGGAACTCGGGGTTTGGGGCAATTTGAGTCGTTTCACCAATTTATAATTGATGAAATTGTGCGACGCACCATCGTCTACCAAGATTCGCACCCTGTGCCCTTGGATAGAGCCATGCATATCCACCAAATCATGTGGTCCGAAAGTCTACTGCCACATGGAGGCCGTGATACAGCACTCATGCATCGCCTCGGTGTGTGTTACCTCCACATTAGCAAACTGGGAAGAGGATTCAAGAGGAAAAAGTTGCACCATGCATGCGAATAACCTCCCAACCATCCTATATATAGGCCTCTGGACCTCTTCCATATATAGACCCCTTTACTGCATGTGTGTCCGGCACATTGCCTAGGCCATGCCCATCTAGTCCTACCCTTGGCATGACATTACTCCCCCCTTGAAGAAGCGTTTTCGCCCTCAAAAACACAAGTGGTGGTATCTTCATAAGAACACTAATGTTTTCCACAGTGGCATCCCTCATGGATCCAACGGTTCGTTGAATTGAAACCCGGTTCATTCGGAGGTTCAATGAAATCAAGAGTAACATCTTGATTTTCTACATTGTTGTCCCTGTGCAACCGTCTTGATTAACCGACTCAGAATCAAAAGATCGTGAAGGATCTATTTAGAACTCACTTGAGAATGCTAAACGAGTTATCACAACTAAGAGGTGTTTAAATGCATACCCAGGTTTCAGACTTTCTGAAGGTACTGGAATGTGCAATATAACCTCGGCTCATCTTTCCATAAAAGTACTATGCTGACATATTCATCAGCAGCAACCAAGTCCTTGACTTGCGGTGGTTTCTTGCCAATAGTCAACCTCATCCAAACTGATGATTAAGGTTGATAACTTGAGAATAACAGGCAGAGACTAGAACTAGCCGTAACATGCCTTTCATCATAGGAAGCAAACTCCAAACCAGAAAGGTAACCGATCTAGTTGTTTCACTTCTCGCTAACGTATGCACTTAACATATCCTTTAGCGTGCTTTACTAACGTATGCACTTTGCATATCCTTTAGTACTAAATAGAATGCTTGTAAACTGCCCATCCTACGCAGGATGAATAGCAACAGTAAGAGTGAGGTGCTTTCCTCCAACCACTTACACACAGTCACCCACGACTGGCGACAAACTATGACTCAATCATTGAGTATCCAACCATATACTCGATACGGAATGGAGACAATCAACTAGGTTGAAAGCAGATTGGAGTTTCAAGCACCCAATCACGAACACCCATACTCAGTCATCACCTTGTATGGCATGGTGTAAACTCATACTAAATCTGCAAGAGAGATTGCACTGGGAATGCAAAAAATTGCAGAAACAATAATGTCCATGAATTTTCATGCCGCTCGGAATAAATTTGTGGTAAATACTAGGGCACATAACACCTAGTGTGCATGCATTTAACACAAACATAACCGAACCGCAATTACATGACAAGAATTTCCACGGTACGTACGTGAAAGTTTTGCAACAAATTTGGACCATAATAGAATGTGACAACCCGATCACACATAGGTACCAACCATGAGACATTCTCATGAATATAGCATATTTTGCAACAAAAGTTGGACCATAACAGAATGTGACAACCTCGTCACACCTAGGTACCAACCATGAGACCTTCTCGTGTATATAGCATACTTGGCTATATGTAAAAACAACCCTCTATTAAGGTGGTTTCACAGCACTTGTAATCCTAACAAGTTTGTACTTAGTACCCGCCAATTTCTGGCCACTGAAATTGCTCCTGATACTATGTGCCTAAAATGGTCGAACCAATGGATGCGACCAGCACCTAGAGACTTCGTCGCGACACATTGGTAAAAAGTTGGCACCAGTGTCAGTCCAAGAGACTCATATTCTCCACATGTGGAATATGTCTCAAACAAGGATATCAAGAAAAGCGACATCCATCAAGTACGAGCTGGTACTTGTGCGTGGAGGTAATTGCAAACACTACACGACAAGAGTGAGAGGGACCCTCATTATCATACTCCACACTGGCTAAACTAAACTCCTTCAGTTCCTAGACCATGTTGTATCCCATGTGACAACATGTGCCAAAGCCAACCCTACAAGTAGGTTCATAACAGCATAAGGTATAGTGGACGCTACGGTCCAAAACACTCTATTCCAACATCCCTTGGCATGGATTTGAAACATTCAAGCGTATTTATACAACTTGCACTGGAAACCGTGGGTGTTGCTTGCGCAATCCAACCCCTTTGGTTAACATCTACGTAGTCAAACCCCTTGGTAAGACCCTCTGTAGAAACTGCTCAACTAGCAGGCAAAGGTAACCAACATAGTTAACCGTGTACATAATGATTGGAATCAACTAGAAAAGTTGAATTCGTCCGCTACCGTGTGGTAGATTACGGAATTCTTTCCTTGAAATTTTAACTGGGAGAGATCATAGTTAGATCAAACTGTGATCCTCAACGCCTATGGGGTGATTTACTGAGTCACCCTCCGGGTCGTACCCCAAACAATAATGTCCATAGATACTTCGTAGTGCTATAAAGAGAGCAAGGAATCCACACAAGTGAACTGCCTAGCTTTTGTGGACAGCCATGCTGTCTCAACTGATAGCTGTATCTATACTTCCTTGTAGAGATCAACTCTTGTGTAGTGCAAAAATGACACTGTAAACATCCTGAATGACAAGACCCTTGCTCGTCCATTAACGTCGATGTATACTTCCCCGGGTATATCTATTCGCTCTTGAAAACAATCACCCAAACAATGCCAATAGTTGGGTCTTACCCTTGGCATGACAATGGCTCGTAGCCTATGTGGCTCATAGCCCTTATGCAAATGAGTGTTCGATGGACGAACCGATGAAGAATAATTTGAGTAGCATCTTAGCCGCATGCTAGCTGAGAGTTAGAACACCTTGGCTCAGGCTGACTCACGAGCAAAACATGTATCAAAGGATTCTCAGAAGATTTTCATTATTCCCTGAAAGAGAGAGAACGAGAGAGAAGAAGAGTATGCTGGGCTACGGAACTTTCCTTTAACGACTATGACGTGTATAGTTGATTGTCATGCTCATGTGCATTGTATGCCTAACGTGCAGTGTATCCTATAAGCAGGCAAGAAGTTTCTACTATGACTCTCTCTTTGAGAGAGGTAACAGAAAAACACAACCACATCTTGATCTACCTGCCGTGCAGGGTCGTGATTGTATGAAAATGACTTAGCATTGGCACTTTGCCTCTGAAACAAGTCCTAGATTTAGGTTCCTTTTAGTGTTGTTGGGTGTTGATAGCAACCAACCATCATGTTCAACAATCCATCACTTAGTTTGTCCTTGACAAAGTTGCGACTGTGATAGCGAAAGCGTAATGCATAAAGTGGTGGAATCCATGCCACCTGCTAAGCATGCCTTGCATGAAAAAACGTAAGCCCTTGGCTACTATAATGGTCTCAAGCATGAGAATCAAAACCATAAGTGCCTTGCACAATCTAAACTAGTAGGAATTCTATGGTGTGATATTCCCTATTTTGCCAGTTTTTTCAAACTTGTGTGCCACGGCCCTTGATGACAAGTCATTGGGCAGTTCCTTGGCACAAGGGAGAAGTTGTGCTTCATGTCATGTAAAATTGCCAAAGCACTTTGCTTTGCACAATGACAGTAATTGCCAAGTAAAGTGTAAACATGGAAAAAAAAGCAAGAAAAACTTTAATTTGGCTAACCTGGTAGTTGTTGTTGCAACCGGTTGTTGTGAGATTCCAAAAGGAAAGCTCGCGTAAAGGTGGCTCATAGCCAAATCGGCCGTGCGAGAAAGAGTTGTCACATATAGATATACGCGTGCTTGTATCATATACATCCATTGTATGAGCCATGCCAGTGCTTTTACGTCACTACGTCGGCCTCCAAATTGTGTGCCATGGTGAGTTGCAAGCATCACCTTGCTTGCGTAGGTCGGCCGACAGTGCTCCGACACACAGAATTCGTTAAATTAGTTTTTTTAGGGAAACCTAAGGTGGCCACCCACACCTATCTGGCCCTTACAAGAGATTTTTTCCCCCTTGTTTTGGTCGGCGAAAACCGTTTTGCTACTGCTCTCATCCTCAATCCGAGCAGCAATTGCCATTGTTTTTCATATTTTCATAATTTGGTATTTTTTTGAAAACCCGACTTTGGTGGTTCAAAAGCTCTTGGCTCGGATTTTTCCTGCGTCCCCGACATTTGATGCATAGCCACACTCATCAAGGGAGCATGGTGGTCTTGCCTCAAGGGGGCGCCACGGGAGGAACAAAGAGGTTTTTGACCATAAAAGAGCTTGAAAGCCTATGCTGCTTAGACAAATCTCCCGGCCATGGACACAGACTGCTCAAGGAGCCATGCAAATTCCAATATTCCGCTCATGGAGATACCCCAATTTCAGGGTTTCGTCGGTTACCAAAGAGGTTTTCAACAAGAGAAGCGTGTGCGGCATTCAAGGTGTTTCTCGCAAGGGAATCAAAATAGGAAGATATGCTTGCCGCGTACATGGACGAACGCCATGCTCATCAGGTTGGTTTTTTTTCGTCATTCCAAGGATTTTCTTAATCCCTATGTGAGGTTCTTTTGCAGATTTATATAGATCGAATTTCCAAGATTCATCTTTGATGTAACGGCAAGGCCGGTGCCTACTTCGACTCATGCGTACACAGTTCTTTTGCATGGTTGTATCGCTGATCGGCATGGCCGATCTCAAGGCGACTAGCAAGAGCCCTGAGTCTGGGCTTGTGGAGAAGAAAGGTTTCTCTGCCTATAATGCATTCATGAGGTACGCCATTATCTTTTTTACAATATAATTGTTGGCTCCGGAGACTGATCTTGTTGCACCGCTGTTTTGCATCATGGATGCACCGCTATTTTGCATGGCCGGATTGATGATCGGCATGGCCGATTTCAGGAATGTCTAGCAAGAGCCTTTCTTTCTTTACCTCTGAGTTTAGGGGTGCGGTGAAGCAAGGCTTCCATACGTATACATCGTTCAACTGCACCATGTGGTGATTATCACGAACCATGGCAATCAAACCTAGGAGGTAAGGGCATGGAAACTCTCGCATGATTCCACATTGGGTGCAAATTGGGCAAGGCCCTTGACAGCATGAAGTAGAGTAGTTATTAAGAAAGTGCTTGATAACTCTCAAATGCAATGGAATGAATGCTCAGGGCTATCATTCCTAGAACCCATCATGAGTAGGGCAGCCGACAGTGGCACACATGGTCGGCATGGCCGACTAATTGCCCTCGTTTCTTGAAATCGATGGTAAGTAAGATTCGTTGACAGGAGTACTTAATGAGATTTACAAGTAGACAAGGTCTATGGTTTGTGAATGATCGACAAGGTCGACTTTCTTTTGATATGACATACATCTGTCAGCATGAATATCCAGTAGCTATGAGCTCTCAAGAATTTCATAAGTAAATATGTGAAGCACGGCTTCAATTTATGCATCTTGCATTGAGACTCCCCACATTTGGCATATGCTAAGAGCATACAAACTAGGGAAGGATTTACCAATTTCCTTGCATTAATATTTCATTCTATGCACAAAAGGTGTATATGATACACACGCCAAATCTCTCTCTCACAACAGAATTGGCTACAAGCCTGATGGGAATGGGTTTCTCCATCACGCGTTCAAGAAAAACTGTTACAGCAGGATAACCAGGTTAGACAAATTTTAACTTTGTTTGTTTTTCATGTTTTCATGTTTACTTTGGAACATGTTGTTTGTCACGTAAAGCAAAGTGCTTTGATAATTCGACATGAAGCAAGGCTTCTCCTACGTGCCATGATATTGCCCATTGCTTTGGCATCAAGGGTATTGGCACGCAAGTTTGGGAAACTGGTATGACCCGCAGTTTGCTCCCATTTTAGGTGTGGTGATATCGTGGTATGATGTCCCACTACCAACGCAGGTTGTGCACGGCACCTCTGGTTTGGTCTCTTACATTTGAGGCCATCACTTTTGCCAAGGGCCTAAGATTATGTATGCACGGCATGCTAGGTAGGTAGAATCAATTCTACCACCTCAGGAAACATGCTTCCGCTATAACACTAGATACTTTGTTGAGGACAAGATAAGTTCAGGATTGTTTAGCATGACTTTTTGGGTCGTCACAACAACCTACACTATAGGCGGGTCTGTTTGTGACTTGTTTGAGTTTTCCTATTACCTCCCTCGTTGAGCGAGTCCTAGTAGAAAACCGCTGCATGCTTATAGGATAAGCTCCACGTCAAACATAAGATGCATAAGAGCACATAGCTTGGGTACACTCTCTAAAAACTTGAGGAAAGTTCCTCCGCCCAGCATGCTCTTCTTCTCTCGTTCTCTCTCTCTTTAAGGGAAAAATGAAAATCTTCTCAGAAGCTTTTGATACGTGTTTTGCTCGTGAGTCAGCCTGAGCCAAGGTGCTCTAACTCTTAGCTAACACGTGGCTAAGATGCTACTCAAATTAGTCTTCATCGGTTCATCCATTGACCAGTAATTTGCATAAGGGCTATGAGCCACACAGGCTAAGATCCTGACCAAGGGTAAAACCCAATTATTGGCATTCTTTGGGTGATTGTTTTCAAGAGTGAGAACATCTTGGCATTCTTTGGGTGATTGTTTTCACGAGTGAGTAGATCTGACCACGGAAGTATACATCGACGTTAATGGACAAGCAAGTGTCTTGTCATTCAGGATGTTTACAATATCATTTCTGCACTACATGTTTTCAGTGCAACACTCAAGTTGATTTTTTGATAAATCTTCAACTCACAGCAGCTGATCTCTACAAGGAAGTATAGATGCAGCAAGTAGTTCCGACAGCATGTGGCTGTCCACAAGAGATTGGTAGTTCACTTGTGTGGGTCTCCTGCTCTCTCTATAGCACTACGGAGTGTCTATGGACATACTCTTTTGGGGTAAGACCCGACAGGTGATTGCTACATCACCTAGAAGTATTAAGGATCACAGCTTGATCTGCATTGAGGATCACAGTTGTGATCTCTCCCAGTTATACTTTCAAGGAAAGAATTCCACAATATACCACACGGTAGCGGACGAATTCAACTTTTTGAGTTGATTCCAATCATTATGTACACGGTTAACTATGTTGGTTACCGTTGCCTGCTAGTTGAGTAGTTTCTACAGAGGGTCTTACCAAGGGGTTTGACTACGTAGATGTTAACCAAAGGGGTTTGATTGCGCAAGCAACACCCATGGTTTCTAGTGCAAGTCGTATAAATACGCTTGAATGTTTCAAAGCCATGCCAACAGCATGTTGGAACAGAGTATTTTGGACCGTAGCGTCCACTATACCTTATGTTGTTACGAACCTAGTAGTAGGGTTCGCTTTGGCACATGTTGTCACATGGGATACAACATGGTCTAGGAACTCAAGGAGTTCATTTTAGCCAGTGTGGAGCATGATAATGAGGGTCCCTCTCACTCTTGTCGCGGAGTGTTTGCAGTTACCTCCACACACAAGTACCAGCTCGTACTTGATGGATGTCGCTTTTCTTGATATCCTTGTTTGAGACATATTCCACATGTGGAGAATATGAGTCTCTTGGACTTACACTGGCGCCACCTTTTACCAATCTGTCATGAAAAAGTCCCTAGGTGCTGGTCGCATCCATTGGTTTGACCATTTTAAGCACACAGTATCATGAGCAATTTCAGTACAAACTTGTTACGATTCCAAGTGCTGTGAAACCACCTTAACGGAGGGTCGTTTCTACATATAGCTAAGTATGCTATATACATGAGAATGTCTCATGGTTGGTACCTAGGTGTGATCAGGTTGTCACATTCTATTATGGTCCAAATTTGTTGCAAAACTTTCATGTACGTACCGTGGAAAGTCTTGTCATGGAATTACGGTTCGGATATGTTTGTGTTAAATGCATGCACACTAGGTGTTATGGGCCCTAGTGCTTACCCCAAATTTATTCGGAGCGGCATGCAAATTCATGGACATTATTGTTTCTGCAATTTTTTGCACTCCCAGTGCAATCTCTCTTGCAGATTTAGTATGAGTTTACACCCTGCCATACAAGGTGATGAGTAAGTATGGGTGTTCGTGATTGGCTACTTGAAACTCCAATCTGCTTTCAACCTAGTTGATTGTCTCCATTCCATATCGAGTATTTGGCTGGATACTCAAGGATTGAGTCATAGTTTGTCGTCAGTCGTGGGTGACTTCCTATAAGTGGTTGGGGGAAATCATCTCACTCTTACTGTTGCTATTCATCCCACGAAGGATGGGCAGCTTACAAGCATTCTATTTGGTACTAAAGGATATGCAAAGTGCATACGTTAGTAAAGCACACTAAAGGATATGCAAAGTGCATACATTAGTAAAGCACGCTAAAGGATATGCTAAGTGCATACATTAGCAAGAAGTGAAACAACTAGATCGGTTACCTTTTTGGTTTGGAGTTTGCTTCATATGATGAAAGGCATGTTACGGCTAGTTCTAATCTCTGCCTGTTATTCTCAAATTATCAACCTTAAACATCAGTTTGGATGAGGTTGACTATTGGCAAGAAACCACCGCAAGTTAAGGACTTGGTTGCTGCTGATGAATATGTCAGCATAGTACTTTTATGGAAAGATGAGCCGAGGTTATATTGCACATTCCAGTACCTTCAGAAAGACTGAAACCTGGGTATGCATTTAAACACCCGGTTGGGAGGTTATTCACATGTCTATCTACTCCCGGCCACGGGCCCTGCCCGTAGGACCCGTGTCTTGACATTACTCCCCCCTTTGGAAGAGTTTTCTTCCTTGAAAACACAAGTGGTGGTATCTTCAGAAGAACACTAAGGTTTCCCACCGTGGCATCCCTCATGGATCCAACGGTTTGTTGAATCGGAACCCGGTTCATTGGGAGGTTCAATGAAATCAAGAATAACATCTTTATTTTCCACATTGTTGTCCCTGTACAACCGTCTTGGTTAACCGATCGATAAACAACATAATGTGAAGACTCCATTTAAAACTCACTTGAGTATGTTAAACGAGTTATCATAACTAAGAGGTGTCTAAATGCATACCCAGCTTTCAGACTTTCTGAAGGTACTTGAATGTGCAATACAACCTCGGCTCATCTTTCCATGAGAGTACTATGCTGACATACTCATCAGCAGCAACCAAGTCCTTGACTTGCTATGGTTTCTTGCCAGTAGCCAACCGCATCAAAACTGATGATTAAGGTTGATAACTTGATAATAACAGACAGAGACTAAAACTAGCCGTAACATGCCTTTCATCATATGAAGCAAACTCCAAACTAGAAAGGTAACCGATCCAGTTGTTTCACTTCTTGCTAACGTATGCACTTAGCATATCCTTTTGCATGATTTAATGTATGCATTTTGCATATCCTTTAGTACCAAATAGAAGGCTTGTAAACTGCCCATCCTACGCGGGATGAATAGCAGCAGTAAGAGTGAGGTGCTTTCCTACCAACCACTTACAGAAAGTCTCCCATGACAAACTATGACTCAATCGTTGAGTATCCATCCATATACTCGATCTGGAATGGAGACAACCAACTAGGTTGAAAGCAGATTGGAGTTTCAAGCAGCCAATCACAAACACCCATACTCAGCCATCACCATGTATGGCAGGGTGTAAACTCATACTAAATCTGCAAAATAGATTGCACTGGCAGCGCAAAAAATTGCAGAAACAATAATTTCCATGAATTTGCATGCCGCTCCGAATACATTAGTGGTAAGCACTAGGTCCCATAACACCTAGTGTGCATGCATTTAACACAAACATATCCGAACCAAAATTCCATAACGAGACTTTCCACAGTACGTACGTGAAAGTCTTGCAACAAATTTTGACCATAATAGAATGTGACACCCCGATCACACGTACGTACCAACCATGAGACATTCTCATGAATATAGCATATTTTGCAACAAAAGTTGGACCATAACAGAATGTGACAACCCAGTCACACCTAGGTACCAACCATGAGACATTCTCATGTACATAGCATACTTAGCTATATGTAGAAACGACCCTCCATTAAGGTGGTTTCACAGCACTTGTAAGCGTAACAAGTTTTTACTTAGTACCCGATAATTTCTGGCCACTGAAATTGCTCCTGATACTGTGTGCTAAAAATGGTCGAACCAATGGATGCGACCAGCACCTAGGGACTTCGTTGCGACACATTGGTAAAAATTTGGTGCCAGTGTCAGTCGAAGAGTCTCATATGCTCCACATGTGGAATGTCTCAAACAAGGATATCAAGAAAAGCGACATCCATCAAGTATGAGCTGGTACCTGTGTGTGGAGGTAACTGGAAACACTCCGCGACAAGAGTGAGAGGGACCCTCATTATCATGCTCCACACTGGCTTAACTGAACTCCTTGAGTTCCTAGACCATGTTGTATCCCATGTGACAACATGTGCCAAATCGAACCCTACAACTAGGTTCGTAACAACATAAGGTATAGTGGACGCTACGGTCCAAAATACTCTGTTCGAACATGCCCTTGGCATGGCTTTGAAACCATCAAGCGTATTTAGACAACTTGCACTGGAAATCGTGGGTGTTGCTTGCACAATCCAACCCCTTTGGTTAACATCTATGGAGTCAAACCCCTTGGTAAGACCCTCTGTAGAAACTGCTCAACTAGTAGGCAATGGTAACCAACATAGTTAACCGTGTACATATTGATTGGAATCAACTCGAAAAGTTGAATTCTTCCGCTACCCTGTGGTAGATTGCGGAATTCTTTCCTTGAAAGTTTAACAGAGAGAGATCAAATTGTGATCCTCAACGCCTATGGGGTGATTTAGCAGTCACCCTCCGGGTCGTACCCCAAACAATAATGTCCATTGACACTCCGTAGTGCTATAGAGAGAGCAAGAAATCCACACAAGTGAACTGCCTAGCTCTTGTGGACATCCATGCTATCTCAACTGATTGCTGCATCTATACTTCCTTGTAGAGATCAACTGCATCTATACTTCCTTGATTATCAATAAACGTCACACAAAACACTAATTATATTCTTCTTAACACAAAACAACCACAATTAACAAGAATCAATGCTCAAAAATAAAATTTGTAGCAATTTTGAATCTTACATGCAAATCGCATACACATACTATTTTGTCACCATGAATTGAATCGGCGCGTGATAGTTACCGCTCTGATACCATGTTGAGATGTAGAGAGAAAGAGAGAGAGATGAGACAAGAGACACACTATATAGGCTCCCAAAGACTGATTCATATTGAGTACAAGATACAAATATATAGGTGAGACCAGGTTGAGTAGAGTGAGCCATATATAGCTCCAACATCAATGTTGTAAGATGTATGCTAGTTTATCGCGTGTTTTCTGGGCTGAAGCTACTTTGACAGCAGTATTTATTCAGGATCATCTTTCTACTACTGCACCCTCTGGTAAGATACCCATCACATCATGGACAGGTGACATTCCTTCTGTATCTCATTTTCGAACCTTTGGATGTATTGCTTATATTCATATTCCCAAAGAAACACAAAGAAAGATGGATGCTCCTGGTCTTAAACTTTTTTTTATTGGATATCCTGACACTTTCAAAGGCTACAAATTCTGTGACCCTTCCTCTAAGAAAGTAATTGTGAATCATGATGCTACTTTTCACGAGCAACTTATGGGAGGCTCATGGTCCATGGATGGTTCTGATGGTACTAAATCATTGCTTCAGGCTTTTCCATTTCTTTTAGATGATGAAACTCTTCCTATAGAGCAGCTTTCCTCTTCACAACCATCCATTCTGAATGTTGCGAATGATGATAATGATATTTTTGTTGATCTACCTATTGATTCTGAACATGGCTCATGTCATGTTTATGATGACGATACTGGTGATAATTATTTCTCTACTTTTGAAGATCCCGTTACTGATTATGACGATATTGTTGATAATGCTTTATCTACTTTTGAATATCCCGTTACTTATGATAAAGCTTTCTCTTCACCACAAAAGGATCAATGGCAAGAGGCTATGGAAGCAAAGTATGATTCTCTTATCTAAAAAGGTAAATGGATACTAACAGAACTACCTCCTGGTCGTACAGCTATTGAGTGTAAGTGGGTGTATAAGACAAAAGAAAAAGCAGATGGATCTTTTGACAAGTTCAAGGTACGTCTAGCTGCAAAAGGTTACTCCGAAGTAGCTGGTGTTGATTATCAAGAGACCTTTTCACCAGTTGTTCGTATTACAAGTATTCGATTTTTATTGGCATTTGCTGTTCAATTTGATTTAGAAGCTCATCAAATGGATGTGGAAACTGCTTTTCTTAATGGTGACTTGGAAGAGGAAATTTATATGAAACAACCAGAAGGTTTTGTTATTCCAGGTAAAGAAGACCTTGTTGCTCAACTCCATAAGGCACTCTATGGTCTCAAACAAGCTTTGCGAGCCTGGTATACAAAATTTGATCTTTTTCTCACCTCTAAAGGATTCATCTCTTGCTCTTCAGACCCCAACTTATACATAAAATTCCAAGGTAGCAGCTTTGTGATTCTTGCTCTTTATGTGGATGATACCATTCTTGTTTCCATCCTGAATGACACTATAAACATCCTGAATGACAAGACCCTTGCTTGTCCATTAAGGTCGATGTATACTTCCCTGGGTAGATCTGTTCACTCTTGAAAACAATTACCCAAAGAATGCCAATAGTTGGATCTTATACCTGACAATGGCTCTTAGCCTGTGTTGCTCATAGCCCTTGTGCAAATTAGTGTTCAATGGACGAACCGATGAAGACTAATTTGAGTAGCATCTTAGCCACGTGCTAGCTGAGAGTTAGAGCACCTTGGCTCAGGCTGACTCACGAGAAACACACGTATCAAAAGCTTCTTAGAAGATTCTAATTATTCCCTTAAAGAGACAGAATGAGAGAGAAGAAGAGCATGCTGGGCTGCGGAACTTTCCTTGAACGACTATGACATGTATAGTTGATTGTCAGGCTCATGTGCAGCTTATGCCTAACGTACAACATATCCTATAAGCATGCAACAAGTTTCTACTATGACTCTCTCATTGATATAGGTAACAGAAAAACACAACCACATCTTGATGGATTGTTGAACCTGATGGTTGGTTGCTATCAACACCCAACAACACTAAAAAGAACCTAAATATAGGACTTATTTCACAGGCAAAGTGCCAATGCTAAGTCATTTCATACAATTATGACCCTGCAAGGCAGGTAGATCAAGATGTGGTTGTGTTTTTCTGTTACCTCTCTCAAAGAGAGAGTCATAGCAGAAACTTGTTGCCTGCTTATAGGATACGCTGCACGTTAGGCATACGATGCACACGAGCATGGCGATCAACTATACACGTCATAGTCGTTCAAGGAAAGTTCCACAGCCCAACATGCTCTTCTTCTCTCTCGTTCTCTCTCTTTCAGGGAATAATGAAAATCTTCTAAGAAGCGTTTGATACGTGTTTTTCTCGTGAGTCCGCCTGAGCCAAGGTGCTCTAACTCTCAGCTAGCACGTGGCTAAGATGCTACTCAAATTAGTCTTCATCGGTTCATCCATTGAACACTCATTTGCGCAAGGCCTGTGAGCCACACAGGCTACGAGCCATTGTCATGCCAAGGGTAAGACCCAACTATTGGCATTCTTTGGGTGATTGTTTTCACGAGTGAACAGGTCTACCCAAAGAATTATACATCTACGTTGATGGACGAGCAAGGTTCTTGTCATTCAGGATGTTTACAGTGTCATGTTTGCACTACACAGCAGCTGATCTCTACAAGGAAGTATAGATGCAGCAATCTGTTGAGACAGCATGTCTGTCCACAAGAGCTAGGCAGTTCACTTGTGTGGATTCCTTGCTCTCTCTATAGCACTACGGAGTGTCAATGGACATTATTGTTTGGGGTACGACCCGGAGGGTGACTGCTAAATCACCCCATAGGCATTTGAGGATCACAGTTTGATCTAACTGTGATCTCTCCCAGTTAAAATTTCAATGAAAGAATTTCGCAATCTACCACACGGTAGCAGACCAATTCAACTTTCGAGTTGATTCCAATCATTATGTACACGGTTAACTATGTTGGTTATCGTTGCCTGCTAGTTGAGCAGTTTCTACAGAGGGTCTTACCAAGGGGTTTGACTACGTAGATGTTAACCAAAGGGGTTGGATTGCGCAGGCAACACCCACGGTTTCTAGTGCAAATCGTATAAATACGCTTGAATGTTTCAAAGCTATGCCAAGCGCATCTTGGAACAGAGTATTTTGGACCGTAGCCTCCCCTATACCTTATGCTGTTACGAACCTAGTTGTAGGGTTCGATTTTGGCACATGTTGTCACATGGGATACAACATGGTCTAGGAACTCAAGGAGTTCAGTTTAGCCAGTGTGGAGCATGATAATGAGGGTCCCTCTCACTCTTGTCGCGGAGTGTTTGCGGTTACCTCCACACACAAGTACCAGCTCGTACTTGATGGATGTCGCTTTTCTTGATATCCTTGTTTGAGACATATTCCACATGTGGAGAATATGAGTCTCTTGGACTAACATTGGCGCCAACTTTTTACCAATGTGTCACGAGGAAGTCCCTAGGTGTTGGTCGCATCCATTGGTTTGACCATTTTAAGCACACAGTATTAGGAGAAATTTCAGTGGCCAAAAATTGTCGGGTACTAAGTACAAACTTGTTATGATTACAAGTGTTGTGAAACCACCTTAACGGAGGGTCGTTTCTACATATAGCTAAGTATGCTATATACATGAGAATGTCTCATGGTTGGTACCTAGGTGTGACTGGGTTGTCACATTCTGTTATGGTCCAACTTTTGCTGCAAAATATGCTATATTCATGAGAATGTCTCATGGTTGTCACATTCTATTATGGTCCAAATTTGTTGCAAGACTTTCACGTACGTACCGTGGAAAGTCTCGTCATGGAATTTCGGTTCGGATATGTTTGTGTTAAATGCATGCATACTACGTGTTATGGGCCTTAGTGTTTAACACAAATTTATTCGGAGCGACATGCAAATTTATGGACATTATTGTTTCTGCAATTGCTTGCACTGCCACTGCAATCTCTCTTGCATATTTAGTATGAGCTTACACCCTGCCATACAAGGTGATGGCTGAGTATGGGTGTTAATGGTTGGCTGCTTGAAACTCCAATCTGCATTCAACCTAGTTGGTTGTTTCCATTCCATATCGAGTATATGGCTAGATAATCAATGATTGAGTCATAGTTTGTTGTCAATCGTGGGCGACTGTCTGTAAGTGGTTGGGGGAAATCACCTCACTCTTACTCTTGCTATTCATCCCCCATAGGATGGACAACTTACAAGCATTCTATTTATTACTAAAGGATATGCAAAGTGCAGACGTTAGTAAAGCACGCTAAAGGATATGTTAAGTGCATACGTTAGCAAGAAGTGAAACAACTAGATCGGTTACCTTTCTGGTTTGGAGTTTGCTTCCTATGATGAAAGGCATGTTACGGCTAGTTCTACTCTATCCCTGTTATTCTCAAGTTATCAACCTTAACCATCAGTTTGGATGAGGTTGACAATTGGCAAGAAACCACCGCAAGTCAAGGACTTGGTTGCTGCTGATGGATATGTAAGCATAGTGCTTTCATGGAAAGATAAGCCGAGGTTATATTGCACATTCCAGTACCTTCAGAAAGTCTGAAACTTGGGTATGCATTTAAACACCTCTTAGTTGTGATAACTCATTTAGCATTCTCAAGTGAGTTCTAAATGGAGCCTTCATGCTCTTTTGATTATGAGTCGGTTAACCAAGACGGTTGCACAGGGACAACAATGTAGAAAATCAAGATGTTACTCTTGATTTCATTCAACCTCCCAATGAACCGGGTTCTGATTCAACTAACCATTGGATCCATGAGGGATGCCACGATGGAAAACATTAGTGTTCTTATGAAGATACCACCACTTCTGTTTTCGAGGACGAAAACACTTCTCCAAGGGGGAAGTAATGTCATGCCAAGGGTAGGACTAGACGGGCACGACCCGGGCAATGTGACGGACACACATGCAGTAAAGGGGTCTATATATGGAAGAGGGCCAGGGGTCTATATATAGGATGGTTTGGAGGTTATTTGCATGTCTGTCTACCTCCGTGCACTCTTGAAAACAATCACCCAAAGAATGCCAATAGTTGGGTCTTACCCTTGGCATGACAATGGCTCGTAGCCTGTGTGGCTCATAGCCCTTGTGCAAATGAGTGTTCAATGGACGAAACGATGAAGAATAATGTGAGTAGCATCTTAGACACGTGCTACCTGAGAGTTAGAGCACGTTGGCTCAGGCTGACTCACGAGCAAAACACGTATCAAACGCTTCTTAGAAGATTTTCATTATTCCCTGAAAGAGAGAGAACGAGAGAGAAGAAGAGCAGGCTAGACTGCGGAACTTTCCTAGAACGACTATGACGTGTATAGTTGATCTCCATGCTCGTGTGCATCGTATGCCTAACGTGCAACGTATCCTATAAGCAGGCAACAAGTTTCTTCTATGACTCTCTCTTTGAGAGAGGTAACAGAAAAACACAACCACATCTTGATCTACCTGCTTTGCAGGGTTGTGATTATATGAAAATGACTTAGAATTGGCACTTTGCCTCTGAAATAAGTCCTAGATTTAGGTTCCTTTTAGTGCTGTTGGGTGTTGATAGCAACCAACCATCAGGTTCAACAATCCATCACTTAGTCTGTCCTTGACAGAGTTGCGAGTGTGATAGCGGAAGCATAATGCATAAAGTGGTGGAATCCATGCCACCTGCTTATCATGCCTTGCATGAAAAAAAGTAAGCCCTTGGCTACTATAACGGTCTCAAGCGTGAGAACTAAAACCATAAGTGCCTTGCAAAATCTAAACTGGTAGGAATTCTGTGGGGTGATATTCCCTATTTTGCCAGTTTTTTCAAACTTGTGTGCCACGGCCCTTGATGACAAGTCATTGGGCAGTTCCTTGGCACAAGGGAGAAGCTGTGCTTCATGTCATGTAAAATTGCCAAAGCACTTTGCTTTGCACAATGACAATAATTGCCAAGTAAAGTGTCAGCATGGAAAGAAAACAAGAAAAACTTAAACTTGTCTAACATGGTAGTTGTTGCTGCAACTTGTTGTTATGAGATTCCAAAAGGAAAGCTCACGTAAAGGTGGCTCATAGCCAAATCGGCCGTGCGAGAAAGAGTTGTCACATATAGATATACACCCACTTGGATCATGTACATCCGTCTAGTCCTACCCTTGGCATGACAGTGTGTGTCTCTCTCTGTGTGGACAGGGTAAATGGGCCCGGGGTGGTCACTTTTTAGAATGTGTATGCTATCACGTGCGTTAACCGGAGAGGATTATTAAAAGATCAAAATGTATCAAAATGTATACATACAGAGGGCAGTGGGGTTTTTTTAAATAGGCACGTAGTGTAAATATAGTATGTATATTGAGGTATTATTAATAACCTCTTGAACGCATGTGATATAGGAAGCTTTTGATAAGTGACCACCCCGGGTAAATGGGTAGTCTCTCTCCTCTCACTCCATAGGTGTGTTTCCTATCTCGGCTAGGTGGGTTGTGTAAGCCGAGTGGTGCCCCATAGTGTGTACATGTATCATCCCAAGAGTGTGTGTCGGGTCACTATAGAGGCGTTCTGTGTGTTTTCATCCCGCTCACATTCTTTTGGTGCCCCCACTGAGGATCTTCTTCGAGTACCTTCTGCTTCGAGCTTGAAGCTTCGATATTTGGGATTACAGGTTATAGGTTATAGGGACAGGGACAGGTGATTCACACAGGTATAGGTAGCTGGAGTACAATGATATACTAGCAGTGGTGTCACTTACAGTTTTTATGGGTATGCATCATTTGGCGCCTGTTTGAGCGCATTGTCTGCTGGATTGTACGTTACTTGTGGAAACTGCCATTGTACGCCTTTGTGGAGCCATATTTGGTTTTATTTGGTAGTCCCAGTGATTTTTGAGACTTGGTCTGGAAGATAGTCATTTTTGAGACTTTACTATACGAGATTTGCACAAGCCTTCATGTGAGGGTCGATAGCGTGAGTTTTTATTGAGCTAGGGGATTCTCAAATGTGGAGATCCTTTCGGTGATACAGGTGGCTGGAGCACCCTTTTCATGACCTCGCCATAGGCTATGTACTAGTGATTCCTACTTGATGCTCGGGTTCTATTGTTGGCAGTTTATGCATACATATACAGTCTATATTTTGGATTCTCACTGCTCTACTTTTGGGGAAACTATGTCAAAATTTTTCCAAGTTATGATGGCTGTTTTTTGGTCTTTTGAACCATTTATGCTATTATGCTGTTGAAATTTTGGCAAAATCAGAGGATAAGACAGGTGTGCTTTCTTGGGAGCCGCATGGTTGACTTTAATGGATGATCAAAATGGCTCTCAATTCACTCCTTTTCATTTAACTCAAAGAATCCAAATAAATGCTCATGTGTCCAGGAAGATTTTTTTCCAGCAGCGCATAGTCTTTATGTTTGGGCCAAGAAGATTAAGAGAGATCCTAGAATGTCCTTTGTCTGTTGTAATTTCGATGATTAACTATGAAAAATCATTTGATGTGCATGTGTTTTTCCTTATCTAAAGTTGAGCTCCATTGAAGTTTCAGGGAATTGAGTCAGTCAAAAGTTTTGGTTTCTTGCACGTGTGTTTGAAGGGGTTCTCAAAGCATCGTAAATTGGGTAGCCATGGATTTCTCTTATCCGGAGTTTCATGGAAGAAGTGATGAAGATGTGGAAGACTTTTTGGAAAAGATGGAGGTTGCCTGCATTAGCAACCAGATTCATGACCCGACACAGATGTTACATCTTCTCCAAATTTGTTTGAAGAGTGATGCACGAGTGTGGTCCAAATCATTTGAAGAGGAGTTGCGTATGGCTGATCCACCTGTAAGATTCAGTTGGGAAAATCTAAGGCATGGATTGGAAGTAGATTTTGTGAAGATAGAAGATCCTGACAAAGTCTGGCAAGAAGTACAAGGTTTGGTACAGAAGGAAGGTGAGCCAGTAGATACGTACATACGTAAGTTTTCATTGGCATGGGAGAGGATGTGCAAGGCCTTAGCACCACAAGTACCCCTACCTGAAATGATGAAGAAGGACAGGTTCTTGGCTGGTCTTTGGGAGAACATACGTTGGAGAGTGGAGCTAAAGAAGCCTAGGACATATGAAGATACACTAGAGGTAGCAAGGAACAAAGAGTGGAAGCTGGGGAAAATAAGCCAGTTAGGGGTGGAGTCTTTGCCCATGAGATTTGAATTTCAGCCCATGGATTCTTTGCAAGGCCGCATGCCAGGGGTTCATCATGAACCAGTGGTTTCTGTTACTCCTCAGGTTATGCCAGCAGTGGTCACTACAGCAGTGCAAAATGATGGGCTAAGGCAAGACATGAGGCAAGTGGTAGAATTAATGAAGAATCTCAACCTAAACATGCTAGGTCAAGTGGAAAATACTCGAGGTCAAGGGAGGTTTGCAAATCAGCGACGAGATGAAGAAAGACCTAGAAATGGTGTTGGAGAAAACAATGGTAGGTTCTGGAGGCTCGTCGCAAGTTTCATGTTCAGATTTTCCACTAGGGGATGGGCAATTAAGCTATGATTTGAAGGAGGATCTCACAAGCAGGAAGGCAGATGTTACCTTTGGGCAGCTTATAGAGATGGTGCCTAAGCTAAAGTGACAATGGAAGAGGATGGTTAACCCAATGGAGAAAGAACTAGAGAGAGGTTCAATGAAGGTGTTGGTGATGGATGAGCTACCAGAAATTTGTCCAATAGTAGATGTGTGGCATAAAAGAAAAAATATGGGACAAGTTTATGAGGATGGCGGAGCCCAAATATGTGTCATAACACACTCATGCGTTGAGAAGATGGGTCTTACAGTGACTAGGGTGTCAAGATTTTGGATCAGATTGGCAAACCATTAAAAAGTAAAATGTTTGGGTGTTGTAAAGAGCTTAGAAGTGGAGGCGTATGATGAAAAGGAAGTGGTTGATTTTCATGTGATGCCAGTGGGGTTGGGAGCATATTCTATTATACTTGGTAGACCATGGTTACTTGCAGTGGAAGTTGTTCAAGATTGGAGACGTGGTACGATTAGCCTCTATGAAAAGATAGGTGCCAAGAAGCTATATAATATGGACACAATGAAACGATTGGACGAGATTTATGAAGATGAGGATGAGTCTAGTGATGAAGACTATTCCAGAGTGACTGATGAGGATAGTAATAGTACTACCAGCAGTGATGAGGATGCTGATGTTGCATTTCTTTTGATGGACAAAGGAATCCACGAGTCTGGTTTAGTTGCATTTGTGAATGAGGTTGAAAATGAAAGTGAAGGGCCTTATGAAGTGATTGAGGGCTGATGCAAACCAAGGATGGATTGTCAAAGAAGCAAGAATTAATGACACAAATGATCAGTGGAGACCTCTCAACTATGGAGAAGGAGATATATTTGCACATGTAGGTCTATGCCAAAGTAATTGATGGTTTTATTGATGCAAAGTTGATGCATGGAATCTCTACAGGTTTTCCTTGGGAACCAGGTGGAATCTTGATTAAGTTTTTGATGAAGGGAATGTAATGTGTTTTTGTGTAGGATCCAGGTGGAATGAATATCTCTTTTTGTTGCTGCTGATCATGAATGATCTAGCAGGCAAGGGGATGGGCAAACTATGTCAGGAGTTTTTTGGAGCAAGTGATTGCGCATATGTACATACCCATGCATGGTGCATTGAATAAAGGATTGCCCATTTTCCAGAGCCAGGTGGTTATGTGGGGCCCACATGTGTACAGGTAGGACAGGGTGTACATAGTGCATCGATTTTCACTATCACCAGTACTAGTGTGTTTTCTCTATAATAATGAGGATTTGGCAGCGTGTAAAACTTCTCAAGGAATCTATCCGCAGGCCGACGACATGAGGTAAGCAGGTGCGTCAGATGGCATCTAGTGGCGTCAGGAGGTCGAATGGGGTCAATATTTGCACTTGGATAAAGACGGACACAACGTGGGTGTTTTCTTGTGATAATTATGCAGAAAGGTCATCATGAGGACTATATTTTGGGGCCAATTCATGTTGTGGCGGGATGCATTATTGAAAAAAGTTGAGTTCCAGGTGTGCGGATGGATGCAGCAGGGTGACAACTATGCACTGTGAGGTGAGTTTTTGGCCTGTTCAGGGTTCGTTTGAGGTCAACTAAAATGCCAAGGGTGCCCAAGTAATAAAGCTAAGAGTGGAAACTGAAAAAAATGAGAGAAGACCATAAAAGCCATGGAGCAAAGAGGAGGAACAACCGCAAATATGTTTTTGCTATTTTTGTAGCATGTTTTGGCCGTAAACTACTCATCCGAGGTGGGATTTGAGCACTTTGACATTGTAGACTAGGGTTTTGGGCCGTTCCAAACGCGATGGTGCTGTCCATTTTGCCAAATTCCTAACTTTCTTTTTTCTATTTTGGTTGTGTTAGTTTCTTCTATGAGCAAAGCTTCTGCTCCAATGTGTGATTGTATCTGGCATATTTTACCCATATTGTGTGAGCTGTTTTCCCCATTGATGTTGGCCCAAGATCAATTGTATCTAAATATAAAAAATTCTCCTGTTTTGAGCTGAGTTTTTTGGGTGTGTGTGTGTGTGTGTCTCTCTGTGTGGAGTGGGTAAATGGGTAGTCTCTCTTCTCTCACTCCATAGGTGTGTTTTCTGTCTTAGCCAGGTGGGTTGTGTAAGCCGAGTGGTGCCCCATAGTGTGTGTTGGGTCATTATAGAGGCGTTCTATGTGTTTCCATCCCACTCACATCGTAACCACATGAAGTGGCCCCCAGATATAGTCCTCATGATGAACTTTCTACATAATCATCACAAGAAAACACCCACGTTGTGTCCTTGCTTATCCACGTGCAAGTATTGACCCCATTCGACCTCCTGACACCAATGGATGCCATCTGACACAGATGCTTACCTCATGTTGTCAACCTGCAGATAGATTCCTCGAGAAATTTTACGCGCTACCAACTCCTCATTATTATAGAAAAAACACACTAATACTGATGACGATTAAAATTGATGCACTATGTACATGTTGTCCTTCTTGTACACATGTGGGCCCCAAGTAGCCACCTAGATCTGGAAAATGGACAATTCTTTATTCGATGCACCATGCATGGATATGTACATATACGCAATTACTTCTTCCAAAAAACTCCTAACACTGTTTTCTCTTGGGAGGAGTTAGCGATCGTTTAGTCCGCCTTGTTCGTGGAGCCACATCATCCAAGGAACTTAGGGATTCATTACTTTATTGATCTCTGGATTCCTCCTCTCGTATGGGAGAGCGTCTTCTTTTGGGGTCCTCATCAAGAGGCCTCCTAAGCTCTCTTTCCTCTTGGAGAGGAAAGGAAATCCCATAAGCACGAAGTTATTGAGTAACTTCAGCTTGGAAAGCGGGGTTGCCCATAGCTTGTTGCAACCTAGTAACAAGATAGTTAGCAAAACATGGGGGCATCATCATTAGCACCTTCATGTGAAAAATCAAAGTTATCAATGTTCATTTTACTCTCTTGGTTATTGTCAACCATGTTACTTAAACTTATGTGTTTACTTAGTGTATGCTTTGGCAATCCAAAACCTTAGGTGCTACTTCTCTTAGCCTTTGAAAATAGGCACTTAAGTATCTACACCCATGGCTCAAATTGGTTAATTATAGAGAGTAGTGGAGTGGGTCTAACATAGCAAAGTTACCGAGGGATAGCTCCTTTTGAACTTCTTATGGCTGGCTCAATAATGGTAAAATGTAGGCAAGTCTAAGAAGACTCCATAATTAAGACCAAAGCTCCCAAGGTGTGCATCATATTTCACATAGTGGGCTCAACAAAACCGATAATAGATCCTAGTCCCACTTACCCTAATATAATTAGCAAAATCAACCATTAATAGGCTATTTAAGGACCTCTCTTCTAAAGCAATAAAAGAGAAACCAAGTGCTTTGATACCAATGTAATGCAAATGGCCTATGACATTTGAGAATAGCGGAATTAAGAGAATTAGAGTGAGCATTTTTTGTGAGATTACTTTGACAATATGGAGGGTAAACTTAGTTGACGATAGAAACATAAACATAGTACATAATTAACTTGGCATGAACAATACTTTTGCAAGAGAGAGAGCATTGAAGAACATGACAATAGATGAGGACTGGATTTACTTAGCGTCGGTCCCCGCTCCAAAAGGCGTTTGTATTATAGATTCTCCCATCAAGAGAGACTTTGTTACAATACAATCTTTGTGTTCCTTGTGAACTTGGTGATGCTATGAAGATGGAAAGCTTCATGCATCATGAGCTTAGCATAAAATTTTCAAAAAGCATTAACTATCCCAAGCCTCAGTCCCAAGGCCTCAAACACCTTTGAAGGTGGAGAGAGCTAGCGGGGAATGAGGGTAGGGAAGAGGAAGAAGAAACATCCCATAGGAGAAAGAAATAGTTCCTCACTTATCATCACTCTTCTTGCTTAGCATAGCATAATAGCATAGTAATGAAGATGAAGAATATGGCAAGCTTAAGCGTTGAAGAATGGCTCTTGGTTGGATTTGCATTCCATAGCCAAGAGTGTTGGTGTAAGCTCTCCGCTTCTCAACAAACTTGGAGAAGGAGATGGAGATCTTGCATTTTGCACTCCACAATATGATAGAATGTGTGTGTGTGTGTGTGTGGCTAACCAAAGAACTTCATGCTATATTGTATAGCAAGAAACATATGAACCTGGAAGAGTGTGTGTCAGATGCTATTGACCTAGGAGACAATTGTGATATTTTCAATGAAGAAGATGTCCCTAAGGATAATCAAAGTGAGAAAACAACATCCACTAAACTAGCACAAGTGGGAACGACTGTTGTAGCACCGCTTACAACCATAGAAGATATTCTCAAAAGGATGAATAAAATGATGAATAACATGCAAAAAGCACCTATGGAGGGACCAAGGCAAGGGACACCTCAGCAAGGACAACTAATTAGGCCAAAAAAGTGGTGTGCAATCGAGGATAAATGGAGCAAGCATGAGAATAATGAGTGTTATTACCCACCAAAGTATGATGGGAATGTTCAATATGTGCCTCTGAGGCCACAAGGACAACCCATGTACAAATATCAGCCTAATATGCTCAAAGACTACCGATGGGTATGGAAAGACGTCAACCCATTTTGGGTCAACAACCTCCATATCCTAGACATAATGCAGTGCATGTAAAGTACATGAATTCAGAGGGGGTCATAGATGAACAAGCACAAGTGCTCGTTACACCCTATGTTGAGCCTAGGTCCTCTACAATAATGGTAGAAGGAGAGTCGTATAGTTCACATCCACCACCAATGGAAGAACCTCAGACTTATACTACACCAGAGCTTGCACCAATGTACTATGTAACTAATCAAGGTGTTAGACCTCTGATGGTAAGACCCATGATTAAACATGGAACTGAAAATTGTGATAATTGTGGTACAGATCATCACTGGAAAAATGAATGCCTAGAGCCTGACAAGAATATTAAGCTAGTTGAAGCTTTTTCTATACAATGTTGCAAAAAGGGAGGACACCTCCCTGAAGATTGCCCAAAAAATCCTTTAAACAAGGGTAAAGCAGTAGTAAATGTAATCCAAGTGATACCTAGTAGCTCATCTGAGAGTGAACCTATTGTTCCAATCAAGGTAATCACCAGATCCCAGGCTAAGAAAAAGAAACATAATCCCTCTACTGATTCGGAGAATACTAAAATTTCCTCTCAAAAGACCAAGAGAAGCAGAAGCCAAAGGTATGAGATGAGAAAACAGAAACAAAGGATTGAAATTGAGGAGAAAGCCAAGAAACTATTCCAGGGAAAAGTGAAAGAAACTGGAAGTGAAATTAGGGAAACCACAGTGAAATCTGGAGGATCAATTTTGGTAGACAAAATTTTTGAGCCAATCAATGCAGCCTTGGAAGCTTACCAAGAGGGACTTAAAGCATGCCAAAACATAAAAAACAAATGGAAAAACTATCCTTCTCCAGATATGGAAGCAGCTAATCTTGAAGATTATCAAAATCTGGTAAGAATTACTCAAGAGATGCTAGAAACACAAAAACCCAAGCTTGAGAGTATAGCAAGACCCGAGGAGCTTGTGGTAGGAACCAGTAAAGAGAAATCCAAAGTGGTGGTAGAACCCCACCTTGAAACGAAAGAGGTCAGATGATGAATCTGCAAAAAGCTCCCATGAAGCTCATACAGAAGCTCGAACAACGAAGAAAGACGAGCAAGAATTGAAGAAATAGAAAAGAAAGCAGTAGCAGCCTGTTGCGGGAGCGACTCACACACCCATGAAGTGCATGCAAACACTACCCAGATCAACACAATGTCAATCGAGGACACAGATGACACGATACACGCACGAAGGAAATCTCTTTAACTTGTCAGGCTGAGACCATCCTACACATACAACACTCTGGAAGGCCATCTAAACCACAATCAAGAACCTCACTGCTCTCAACTACACCATCTAGACACATACAAACATATGAAAGGTAACTCACCTAATCATGCCAAATTCGTAGGAAACATAAGGAACACCATCCCCTCACTAGGATACACCTGTCCCTAAGCTTCTACACTCAAAACCCTCACTCTAAACCCATCTCCGGAAAACGCGTAGGATGACAGAGCAGAATTTTGAAAGTGCCCAAAACTGAAATTTATGAGTACCTATGTAGCTTATGTCAACACGATTCTATAGACTACTAGCATGCAGAAAACAGACATCGTTTGATACACTTACGACCACAAATAGCTCGTAGATGCATCGACGTGTGCTTTTCGTCTCACGTGGAATGCTTGGCGTTGTCGCGTAGCTCTCCTCGAGCCTACAGCAATGGTGCAGTCGGATCTCCAATGTGTTGAGCGATCCGGGCGTAGCTAGAGGATAAAGCTAACGCTCACTCTCTTTCTCTTTCACACACAGTAGACGACAGCGCTAAAGTTTTGATTATGATTAAAGTCTTTTCCTTTACAAAATAACCTAGGTACCTTATATACTAAGGCTACCTTAGCTTTAACCAAAAAATGGGGATCAAAGGGTCAAATGGCTTTGTATTTACAATCTGGAAGTGCCATTGCACCCCGGCTTCTGAAACTAGAATAACTACTCATTACAAATGACGCTTATAGCCATAATCCATGCATTTCATTACTCGCAAAAGATAAGACTTTGGTACGAAACTTGAGTTATGTTGTGTTGTTGACCCAGCGGTCAACACTCCCCCCTTTCGCGTTCATGTCGTCCCCGACATCATTAGGTAAAATTTGGACTCACAAAGGGGCCCTTTAAGGAGTTTGACTTTACCTCTCTCTACCAAAACGGGTGCATGGATAAATTTTTGCAAAAAAAACTCCAAAGTTGGCGGAGGTTTGACAGTTAAAATGTCCTCTTCAAGATCTATCTATTGATATATAGCACGCCATGAGATTCCTCATATTTTAGAAGATTCTTTTTTTGATTCACTTAGATTTCGACAGAGTTGTCACATCATAGGTGAATCAAAAAAAGAATCTTCTAAAATATGAGGAATCTCATGGCGTGCTATATATCAGTAGATAGAGCTTGAAAAGGACATTCTAACTGTCAAACCTCCGCCAACTTTGGATTTTGTTTGCAAAAATTTATCCTTGTGCCCGTTTTGGTAGAGAGAGGTAAAGTCAAACTCCTTAAAGGACCCCTTTGTGAGTCCAATTTTGCCTAATGGACCGGATTGTCGATGGCGATGTGGTCTTTGTTGTCGTTTTGGCTTCATATGTTGCACTGCTTGTAACTTTGTCGAGCCACAACAAGAACTATGATCCATTAGAGCGGACATCTATCATCATAACCATTCATCTTTTGAGATCCTCTAATTAATTTTATTTCGGCTCTTCTTCATTGGGGACTTCTTTGTTCCTGTGCAATCATGTTGTTAGTGTTGTCTGCAACTTTGTCTTGTAGGCCATTCTTCGACTTGCCATTGAGGAGAAGTATGCTATGATCTGAAATTGGTGCTCCAATTCATTTGTAAATTGATGTGAGTAGCATTTCCTTATTGTTGATGTAGAAGGAATATGTACAAGAGGATGGTGATAGGTGTCTTTAGATTAGGGTCTACAACCTGGATGACCAAAAGGAAAAAACCCGGTGAGAAAAAAATGCCTTTGGTATACGCTCTTCTTGGAGTTGAGCAGTTGAACGTGAAGTACATGTTCATGAAAGGTGAGTTCTTGGGTGAAACACGTAAAGAGTGCCTGATGCAAGTGCCAATTATGGGACACTCTATATGCATATGAGAAATTTGTCAACAAAAGCATGCAATGTGAAAGAAGGAGATGATGGGTGTTTCAAGGAATAAATGTAGCACATGTGACATCAAAAGGTGTCTCAATAGCTTCCACCTTTCCAAGAAGGGTTGTTGATGTAGAAGTTTCTCCACTCGTATCTCACTGTGCTCAGTACGTGAGTGTCTTTTGGACCTTCTCCTTCACTTCACCAAACTTAAGTACTTAGACTTCGACTCTTTTGCTCACCTATACCAGCATGAGCGACACAATGTAAATATGCTCAACTCTTCCAGCTTGAGCAGTACCTAGAATATCTAAGACACTTAGACCACAGAGAATATTACTTGAAGCTTTGGGACTAACACCTCACTCATTTTGTGGCTTGGCTACTCATCTCTGACTTTTATGACTTGTCGGTTGCCTGTTGACACTGCTTTGTGACAAGTTCTTCGGCTGTTGTAGTGGTTGCTGAGACATACTTCGTGAAGATTCATCGTTTCCCTGTACTTTCTTCTCTTTGTAGTGCTCAGGCCTCTCGTCAGTCTTTTCTTCATGTGGATTATGGATTTTTTTATTTTTTCTTAATAATAAACAAAGAAAATATTTTTAAAAAAACTTTACAAAAGAAAAATCATTCAAATATACACAAATAGCTCGTAGATGCGTCGATGTGTGCGCTTCGTCTCACATCGAATGCTTGGCGTTGTCGTGTAGCTCCCCTCGAGCCTACAGCAATGGTGCAGTCGGATCTCCAATGTGTTGAGCGAGGCGGGTGTAGCTAGAGGATATTGCTCACGCTCACTCTCTTTCTCTCTCACATAGAGTAGATGGCAGCGCTAAAGTTTTGATTATGATTAAAGTCTTTTCCTTTAAAAAATCACCTAGGTACCTTATATACTAAGGCTACCTTAGGTTTAACCAAAAAATGGGGTTGAAAGGGTCAATTGGCTTTGTATTTACAATCTGGAAGTGCCATTGCACCCGGCTTTTGAAACAAGAATAACTACTCATTACAAATGACGTTTATAGCCATAATCCGCAGCATTTCATAACTCGCAAAAGATAAGACTTTGGTACAAAACTTGAGTTATGTTGTGTTGTTGACCCAGTGGTCAACACAGCCCACCAAGAGGAAGTGCACCAAAAGAAGGCGAGATTTGAAAGAGAAAAGAAGACATACAAAAGGATCCGCCAAGCTGCATGTGAGGGGACCAAGAACCAAGAACCTTTAGCGTAGCTTATGTCACCACGATTCTATAGACTACTAGCACGCAAAAAACAGACATCGTTTGATACACTTACGGCCACAAATAGCTCGTAGATGCGTGGACGTGTGCGCTTCGTCTCACGTGGAATGCTTGGCGTTGTCGCGTAGCTCTCCTCCAGCCTACAGCAATGGTGCAGTCGGATCTCCAATGTGTTGAGCGAGCCGGGCGTAGCTAGAGGATAAAGCTCACGCTCACTCTCTTTCTCTCTCACACAAAGTAGACGGCAGTGCTAAAGTTTTGATTATGATTAAAGTATTTTCCTGTACAAAATGACCTAGGTACCTTATATACTAAGGCTACCTTAGGTTTAACCAAAAAATGGGGTTGAAAGGGTCAAATGGATTTGTATTTACAATCTGGAAGTGCCATTGCACCCTGGCTTCTGAAACTAGAATAACTATTCATTACAAATGACATTTGTAACATTTAATGGCCTAAAATCTTATGTGTAGCGGAAATTAGCATGAACATAGTGGGCATTTCATTAGAATAGATTCCTAATGAGAATTACAAGAGTGCTTGGGTGGAGAGAGCAACAAAAAGCATAACACCTAGTTAGATAGCATCGACAATACTTTCAAAAGAGAGAGAAATTAAGCTATTGACAACAGTTGAGGACCGGATTTGCATGGATCCGGTCCCCCCTCCAAAAGGCTTTGTATTATGGTTTCTCCCATCAAGAGAGACATTGTACAATACAATTCTTTGTGTTCCTTCAAGACTAGCTAGTGCAATGAAGATGGAAGCTTCATACCAAGCAAAACACTTAATCAAACACAACTTGAATTATCCCCGTTCTCAGACCCAAGACCTCACACACCTTCGAAGATGGTGAGAGCTAGCAGGGTATGAGAGTAGATTGAGAGGAAAAAGAAGTATCATACGAGAAAGATGTACATCTCCTCACATAATCACTCATATTAGCATAGCTTAGCTTAGTAATTAGCTTGGTAGAGAAGATGAGCATGCATTGAAGCTTGGCTCTTGGTTGGATTTGCATCCACATGCCAAGAGAGTGTTGATGTAGGCTTCTATCTCACAAGCTTGGAGTAGGTGATGAGCTCTCCATTAAAGCTTGGGAGGAGATAGAGTATTCTTCCTTCACACATGGTCAAGTGTGAGTGTGTGTGTGTCAATGCCAAGAAAAAATCAGCCCCCTCTCTCTCTTGGGCGAGCCCTAGCTGCTAAATAGGTCTGGCTTTTGCCTCATTGGACCTCCCCAGGTCAAGCCAATAGGAATTAAGCAGCATAAGTGATAGCCTTCTGACATGTGTCCCCCTTTCCCCTTTTGTGAGAGCTTTAGGTAATTAAATAATTAAACTAAACTCTCATTGGACCCCTTTGCCTCCTGGCCAATAGGAATCAGGCAAGCCATGGGGCTCCTGAATGCTCATTGGACCCCTTGGGAGACTGCCCAATAGTCTTCTAGGAGACTTAATTCTCATTGGTTTCTTTTATTAAATGTTTTTAAATTAATTAAACTAGATTTACTCTAGCTTAATTCTCATTGGTCCACTTCAAGGGTCTTCCAATAGGAACTGGGCACACCTTGTGGGTATCTGGCCTAGGGAGCTGACATGTGTCCCTCATTCCCTTTGTGTAAAGGGAGCCTGTGTGTGTGTGTGGCTTTCTCTCTCATCCCCTAGCTTTGGGGCTCGCCCCCTCCCATGTAGGGATGTGCAAAGACTTTTAGGGCACACACAAAGCATCCAATTTTTCCTAGGGTTGACCTTTGGACACAACCTTTGAATTTTGGAACCTTAGCATTTTGGAAGTCTTAATGGGCTGAGCCTTAGGGTCTTTTTGGCCCATTGTTTTCACATGGCTCTTTTGCAGATGGCCCCCCCTTTGGATCCCTATTTTCCCTCCTTTGGATCCCTACTGTGGCCGGTCTGCTAGCTTAACCAATATTCTAGCTTTTTCTCCCTTGGCACTTCCCCACATTAAATGATCAGTTTAATATGAGAAAATCATTTAGGAGAATTAGATATTGATTATTATGACATTACCTCTCTCTTGAAATCATAGTCGTCCTCGACTATGGTGTAGAGAAGATAAAGCATATGTATGAGTCCTTTTCTTAGCGGGTAGAGGATCCCTATGTTACCCTACGACATCATTCCATAATGGATGACTAGTCCATTTGGTGCTTGAGAGCCTGAGGCTGCCGCAAGCATGTCTGCACATTAGTCCTATCAGTCTTCCATAGTAGAGTGACAAGCTCTACTTGGTGTTCGGGAGACGTCGTCTCCGCAAACTTGATCTAAGCATGCATACTACTTCATTTTTGTGCACAAATAAAGAAAAAGAGAGTCTTATAAGACAAAAAATTTTGTTCATTTTTAACATTTTGTACATTTGCTTACTCTTGGGAAGCATTGTAAGCATTGACAAGGTTTAGGTTATCCTTTAATTGTATGCCTTGCATCCATCTAGCATCTTCAAAAGGATAATTCTTAAACTTAATAAGATATCGTCGGATAGTCTTACCGCCTCTTAATACCTTGTCTTCATGTCGGAGAATGGACTCGGGCTGCAGCACCTCCTCGTGGTCCTCGATCTCCGGTGGGTCTTCAATAGTTGGTTCTTGAGGTGGCTCTCCTTTGTAAGGCTTTAAGAGGCTCACATGAAAATCATTGTGTATGAGCCAATGATTGGGCAACTTAAGTTGATAGGCCATCTCATTGATTGGCCTAAGAATCTGGAAGGGACCATAGTACCTTTTTGCTAGTTTACCGTAGTACTTTTGGTGGCCCGTAGGATTCTTGCCCGTCGTGTGCCTTAATCGAGCCTTGGGAAACTTTAACAAGACCCAATCGTTTTCTTTAAAGGCTTGGGCTCTTCTGTGCTTGTCAGCAGCAGCCTTTTGCCTTTGCTGTGAGATAGAGATAACATCCTTAATCTTTTGGAAAGATTCTTGTAGGTCTCGGCTATACTCATCTGCAGCGAAGATCTTCCCATGTACCTTAAGTAGCAAGGGAGTTTTTGGTCTTCCCTCAATTACCTCGAAAGGTGCTTTTCCTGTGGAAGTATGTACAGTGTTATTGTAAGCATACTCTACTAAAGGTAAGTACTTCTCCCATTGGGATCTTTGATCTACTTCCGTTACATAGGCTTTTAGTAGATCAAGAATGGTTAGGTTAGCTATTTCACTTTGGCCATCAGTTTGTGGATGATAGGCCGAAGAGAAGTTTAGCCTTGTTCCTAAATTCTCAAAGAGACCCTTCCAGAAATTACTGGTCATTCTAGGATCTCTATCCGACACTATGGACATTGGCAAGCCATGGTACTTGAAATTTTGTGAAATGAAGAGGGTTGCCATTTGATGGGCTTTGATAGTCTTTTTGACAGGTATAAAATGAGCTTGTTTACTGAACCTGTCTACTATCGTCCATATTCCCGTATTCCCATGGATAGACTTAGGCAATCCAAAGATAAAATCCATGGATATGCTCTCCCAAGGTGAATTAGGGATTGGCAAGGGTTGAAGCAATCCAAGTTGCTTCCCTCTATCAAATTTTGTCTTTTGACATACCACACATTTGGAAACATACTCGTGTATGTTCACTCTCATGGTAGGCCAATAGAAATATGTTTCAATTCCCTTTAGGGTAGACTGAATCCCTCTATGCCCCGCATATGGGGGAGCATGAGATTCATACATTACTTTCTCACGTAGTGAGTTAGTAACGCATAGTCTATTGCCATAGAGAAGATAACCATCTTGTAAAGTAAATGGTTCTTCTTTCTTCCCTAATGCAAGGGCTGAAATCACATCTCTAAAATCGGGATCAATAGCATACTCATCTATCATTGAAGATAGATCATTGTGAGTTGCTATGGAAACCGCATTCACTCTCGGTCGTCTTGAGAGTGCATCGGCTACTTGATTATGCTTTCCAGCAATGTGAGCAATATGAAAATGAAATTGCGAAAGGAAATTTGCCCACCTCATTTGTTTGTCGGAGAGCTTGGTCTGCGTCATGAAGTACTTAAGACTTTGGTAATCCGTTCGCAGAATGAAAGGAGTCCCCAATAAATAGTGCTTCCATGAGTCTAAGGCATGTAGAACTGCAAGGAGTTCTTTTTCGTATATGCCTAGAGCTTGCTCAACAGGGTCAAGCCTTCGACTCTCATAGCCTATGGCGTGCCCTTCTTGGAGCAAAACAGCCCCAAGGCAATCACCACAAGCATCACATTGGACCTCAAATGGTTTTGAGAGATCCGGTAGTGTAAGCACAGGTTGAGAGATAAGCTTTTCTTTAAGCTTTTCGAAAGCATTGTTCTCCTTAGCAGACCACGTATACCTAACATTTTTCTTTGTTAGGTCATGTAATGGTCCCGCAATTTGTGAGAACTTTTCTATGAAGCGTCTATAGTATGCACACATACCTATAAAGCTTCTTAGTTCATGAAGATTCCTTGGTTTAGGCCATCCTTTTATTACCTCTAACTTGGATGGATCCATTTGGATTCCATCTTGAGAGATAATGTGACCTAAATATTGAATCTCTTGCAAGAAAAATTCACTTTTCTTTCGATTAACATAAAGTTTATTCTCTCTTAAAACTTGAAATATTACCTGGAGGTGTTGCTTGTGTTCCTCCAATGAATTAGAGTAGATGATAATATCATCAAAGAACACTCCAGTGAAGGTTCGATGAGGCCTGAACAGCTTCTCCATCAAGCGGTTGAATGTGGCTGGTGCATTAGTCAAGCCAAAAGGCATGACAATGTATTCGTAAAGACCAAATGTAGTACGAAATGCGGTCTTTACAATGTCTTGATCAACTATCCTTATTTGATGATAGCCACTTTTTAGGTCAATCCTACTGAAGTAGGTCGATCCTTGTAGCTTATCAAATAGGTCTTCTACCCGTGGAACGGGAAACCTATTCTTGATAGTGATCCTATTTAGTGCTCTATAGTCGACACACATACGATATGTGCCGTCTTTCTTTTGCACTAATAGCACAGGTGAGCAAAATGGAGATGAGCTAGGCCTAACCATGCCCTTCTCAACTAACTCATGCACTTGCCGCATAATCTCCTCTTGTTGAGCTTGAGAAACTCTATAAGGAGGTTTGTTAGGCGGTGAACTTCCTGGAAGAAGTTCAATTGCATGGTCGTCATTACCTCGTTTAGGAGGTAGCTCACAAGGGATGTCGTCAATAAAGACATCTTGAAACCCCTTGAGAAAATTGGATAACTCTAATTCCTTTTGGTTGCTTTTATTTTCTTTTGCTAAAGCATTAGGTTCATTTTGAGAATCTTTAACAAAAATCATGTACACGGAAATAGAGCTCTTTATTGACTTGTTGAAAGCTGGTGTATGTACAATGGGGATGGTGTTACCCATCTCCTTATCATCTATATACATGTCCTTTTCCCTGAACTTAAAGGAGATTCTCCTTTCAGGAAATTTAACATGGGCAGCTAGGCGGTCAAACCATGGTGCCCCTAGGATTACATCCTCATGCTTGAGAGGAGAGATAAAGAAGTCCTCTTTGTCCACATAGCCTTGGACATGAAGCCTCAATTTCCCGATTAAGGGAGTGACTGAAGCTTCTTGCCCCTTGAAGGCACTGTCTGCGGGTAGGATATCTCCCATCTCGTAGGATTGTATGCCTAGCTTGGTGGCTAACTCCATAGATATGAAATTGTGAGTAGAACCAGGGTCAAAGAGAATAAAAGCATCATGTTCTCTTACCTTTCCCCAAGCATGGCATAGAGGAGATCCTTTGTGGTGAGTTTGATGAATCTCCTCCTCTTGGATTTCAACCAAAGAAGCTCTAGGAGGATCTTGGCGGTTGTTCTTTTGGGGACAAGCACGGTACGCATGCCCTTGTTCGCCGCACTTGAAACACCGGTTATCTTTACGATAACGCTCAAGCTCTTCAGGAGAGAGTTTATTCTTTCCTTTGTAAACTCCCTTCTCTTTAGCTTTGTTGGAATTGCCCTTAGGAGACTTTTGGACATTGTCCTTCCCCTTAGGCTCATTGGAACCCTTGTTTTCCGGGGGCTTATTATTTCTTTTACCCCCCGTTTGGAAATTGATTCGCGAGGCCACCATAGTATGGTGTATTACCGCCGATATGGTACGTGGCCTTTGGGAGTTGACATACTCCTCCATTTCTTCGGTTAAGCCCGCACAAAATTGTTGCTTTTGCTCTCCAAAATCCAACTTTTTGAAGACAGTGGCTTTGAGTTGTAGGTCCCAAAACTTGTCTACATATTTGTGGATGGATTCATTGGGAGAGAGCTTTAAGCTTCGCCATTCGGTGAGTACTTTGTCTTTGGCATCGGTGGCCAAAAACTGCTTCATAATGGAAGCTCTTAAAGCCTTCCATGTTCGTGGAGCTTCACCGTTGGCTCGTACGCTAGACCACCATTGTCTGGCGGACTTTTGAAAGTGCATAGCTACATGGCGTAGCTTAGAGGACTCCGTGAAGCCCTCATCTCCAAACGCCGCATCGAATTGCTGGATAAAGGCCAAAACTTTGTCTGTAGCACCGAAGGTGCCATCATAGGTAAGGAAAGAGATGCTCTTCCCTCCCTCTTTGAATTTCTTCAGTTTGGACGACCTCTTCCATGCGGCATAGGATTTCCTATGGCCTCTTCTTTTTGATGGTTCAAAAGTTGCACCATCACTTTCTTCAGAAGATGAAGAATTTGAAGAAGGTGGAGAAGAGGGTGACCTCTTTCTCGCCTTTTTCTTGTCTTGATCCTTGTCGTCTTCACGATAGCTTTCATAAGAGGAAGAGGATGAAGAAGATGGATAAGAGGGTGTCCTCTTTCTCGCCTTTTTCTTCTCTTGCTTTTTATCATCCCTCTTTGAATTATGGCGTGGAGAAGAGTGTGATGGTCTTCTCCGCTTTGGTGGTGATGGAGAGCGTTTAGCCCACCGTCTTCGTGGAGCCATCTCCGCCGAGGTGGCGGGAGACTCGCTTCTTTCTCGTTCCTTCGGTGGAGGCTCTTGAGTTCTCCTTTGGGAAGGAGATGCATCATCAAGAAGTAAGTTCTTGAGCCCTTCATATGGATTCTCTTCTTCTTCCCGAATCGGAGAGAGACCTCTTTTGGTAGTCTCACAAGGAGGCTTCCTAGGTGTTCTCTCGTCATGGTGACGAGCTTGGAGAATCCCGTGAGCACGGAGCTGCCGTTGCACTTCACTTTGGAGAGATGGATTGCCCATGGCTTGTTGAAGCCTAGAAACAAGATAGTTAACAAGCATTGAAGCATCATTAGTAGCTTGCTCATGAGCAAAATCAAAGTTATCAACATTAATTTCACTCTCTTTACTATTGTCAGCCATTCTAACAACTTTTAGGTGTAAACTTTTTAGGTGTACTTTGGCACTTCAAGCCCTAGTTGCTACTCCTCTTTACCCCTTTAGAAAAAGCACTCAAGCTACTGTACCCGCGGCTCGAATACCATTAATTGCAAGGAATAGAAGAGAGGGTCTTTCGACACCAAGACAGCACCGGCTCCTGTCAAGCTTCTAATAGCTCAATAGTGGTTAAGCCATAGGCAAGCCCCGTAGGACTCCACTATTAAGACCATAGCTCTCGACGGTGATGCCCCGCTAACTGCACAAAGGCAGGCGCACTGCAAGGCTGAAAAATCCCTATTCTACTTACTCACAGGCAATTAATAATACCAACCATTTGTAGCTAGCTTGAGGACCTCCCTTCTTGAGCAAGAAAAGAGAAACCTTGAGCTCTGATACCAATGTAACATTTAATGGCCTAAAATCTTATGTGTAGCGGAAATTAGCATGAACATAGTGGGCATTTCATTAGAATAGATTCCTAATGAGAATTACAAGAGTGCTTGGGTGGAGAGAGCAACAAAAAGCATAACACCTAGTTAGATAGCATCGACAATACTTTCAAAAGAGAGAGAAATTAAGCTATTGACAACAGTTGAGGACCGGATTTGCATGGATCTGGTCCCCCCTCCAAAAGGCTTTGTATTATGGTTTCTCCCATCAAGAGAGACATTGTACAATACAATTCTTTGTGTTCCTTCAAGACTAGCTAGTGCAATGAAGATGGAAGCTTCATACCAAGCAAAACACTTAATCAAACACAACTTGAATTATCCCCGTTCTCAGACCCAAGACCTCACACACCTTCGAAGATGGTGAGAGCTAGCAGGGTATGAGAGTAGATTGAGAGGAAAAAGAAGTATCTTACGAGAAAGATGTACATCTCCTCACATAATCACTCATATTAGCATAGCTTAGCTTAGTAATTAGCTTGGTAGAGAAGATGAGCATGCATTGAAGCTTGGCTCTTGGTTGGATTTGCATCCACATGCCAAGAGAGTGTTGATGTAGGCTTCTATCTCACAAGCTTGGAGTAGGTGATGAGCTCTCCATTAAAGCTTGGGAGGAGATAGAGTATTCTTCCTTCACACATGGTCAAGTGTGAGTGTGTGTGTGTCAATGCCAAGCAAAAATCAGCCCCCTCTCTCTCTTGGGCGAGCCCTAGCTGCTAAATAGGTCTGGCTTTTGCCTCATTGGACCTCCCCAGGTCAAGCCAATAGGAATTAAGCAGCATAAGTGATAGCCTTCTGACATGTGTCCCCCTTTCCCCTTTTGTGAGAGCTTTAGGTAATTAAATAATTAAACTAAACTCTCATTGGACCCCTTTGCCTCCTGGCCAATAGGAATCAGGCAAGCCATGGGGCTCCTGAATGCTCATTGGACCCCTTGGGAGACTGCCCAATAGTCTTCTAGGAGACTTAATTCTCATTGGTTTCTTTTATTAAATGTTTTTAAATTAATTAAACTAGATTTACTCTAGCTTAATTCTCATTGGTCCACTTCAAGAGTCTTCCAATAGGAACTGGGCACACCTTGTGGGTATCTGGCCTAGGGAGCTGACATGTGTCCCTCATTCCCTTTGTGTAAAGGGAGCCTGTGTGTGTGTGTGTGGCTTTCTCTCTCATCCCCTAGCTTTGGGGCTCGCCCCCTCCCATGTAGGGATGTGCAAAGACTTTTAGGGCACACACAAAGCATCCAATTTTTCCTAGGGTTGACCTTTGGACACAACCTTTGAATTTTGGAACCTTAGCATTTTGGAAGTCTTAATGGGCTGAGCCTTAGGGTCTTTTTGGCCCATTGTTTTCACATGGCTCTTTTGCAGATGGCCCCCCCTTTGGATCCCTATTTTCCCTCCTTTGGATCCCTACTGTGGCCGGTCTGCTAGCTTAACCAATATTCTAGCTTTTTCTCCCTTGGCACTTCCCCACATTAAATGATCAGTTTAATATGAGAAAATCATTTAGGAGAATTAGATATTGATTATTATGACAACATTTATAGCCATAATCCTCAGCATTTCATAAGTCGCAAAAGATAAGACTTTGGTATGAAACTTGAGTTATGTTGTGTTGTTGACCTAGTGGTCAACACAGCCCACCAAGAGGAAGTTCACCAAAAGAAGGCGAGATTTGAAAGAGAAAAGAAGACATACAAAAGGATCCGCCAAGCTGCACGTGAGGGGACCAAGAACCAAGAACCAAGAACCTAAAAGATGGAGTCCAAGAGATATAAGGGGACCAAGAACCAAGAACCTTGCAAGGAAAGTAAAAAAGGATCCCAAAGATTTCTTTGAGTGGATTTATGCGAAAGCAGAAGCCATAAAGCTGAAGGAAGCTCAAGAAGCTCAAAGAAAAGCAAAGGAAGAAGTGGTTGAGCAACAGAGACAAGCAAAATCTATTAAACAAAATGAGTCCCATCATGACCATGAGGAGATGACTCCAAGACCCACTTCACCCACTACGGAGCAAGAAGACCATCCCATCCCAAGCCCAAGCCCTTCACCAACTGCTAAATTCAATGAAGGCAAGGCCACAAAGGGAAAAGAGAAACAACAGGAAGAGGTATTCTATATAGGTTTCTCCACATGGCGAACAAAGATAGTTGGGCCAGTGATCACTAACCTCACATCAAGATTTTTTGGCTATTCAACCATTGAACTTAAAAACAAAGTCACCATGCAGTTGTTGCAAGTTCCTATCAGGCATATCCTACAATCAATGCATCTTGAGAGATGCCCTTTCTTTCCATCTAGAAAAATTAGCCCAAAGCTTCCTGGCCCTACTTGCATCAAGAATATCCCACAATCAATACACTTCACACCACATTTGACATACATGTTGATAACTATTTGTTTTCAAAATACACTACAGTTGTCATATAGAATAAATGAGTAGCTCCCTTTTCCAAACACCTAGTTTGATCATGAAGTTGTTGAGCAAGAATTGGTGACCAAATTGGGTTTGCAAACCAAAAGAACCGGTGACCAAATTGGGGTTGCAAATCAAAAGCATAGCTACCACTTGAGTTGATGTTGGTCTTCGCTTGATTTGGTTTCACACATTTGAAGGAAATCAAATATGTGAAACCAAATCACGTGTGAAACCAAACCAAATCAATAAGCAGTCCTTGCAAGTTCCAAACATAGAAAGATTCCGGTCATGCTTGGGAATGCCTCAATAAACATGGACACAAAAATTTGGTATATTTAGAAAAGCACAAAAATTTCTTGAAGAGATTTTGTAGGAGACATCGTAGCTTCTGTTTGGGATTTTCTCAAGCAGGGCATCCCATCCAATGATGCAATCATGTATGACTGCATCTTTAAGGCATGGTATTTGAGCGTCACTTGGAATACACTAATTGTGGGACTTTCCCAATTGGAGTAAGGTTAGTAAGCTTTGGTTTGTTCTCGATGCATGTGAATTGACAACATCTCTCTTGATGAAACAACCTATACTTGTAGCTTGAAGGCATGTGGCACTAGCTAAGACTCTCCTATGGGCCAAAGTAAACATGATAATATTTTTGGTTAGAGGATATGCCCACGAATGGAAGCAGAGCAAGAATATTTGGACTATTTTTTGTGCATGCAAAGTGATGGAATCTCTCTAGGTGCAGTCATCTTGAAGGCATGTGCCACTATGCAAGATGCTTATATGGGAAAAAGAATACATGATGACATTACTAGTCAATGGCCATCAAAAAAAACTTTGTGCTTGCCACTACCTCGCTAACATGTATGCCAAATGTGGTGTGGATTGTATCCATTGCTAGATTTTCCCAATGATCACTAAAAAAAACTTTGTTCTTTCCACTACCTCACTAACATGTATGCCAAAGTGGTGTTAATTGTATCCATTACTAGATTTGTCCGATAGTCACAAAAAAAAAACTTTGTGCTTACTACTACCTTGCTAGCATGTATGCCAAATGTGGTGTGGACTGTATCCATTGCTTGTTTTTGCCAATGGCCATCTCGCTAAAAAGGAATTTGTGCTTGCCACTACCTTGCTAACATGTATGTCAAATGTGGTGTGGATTGTATCCATTTCTGGATTTTCCCAACATGAGTAGGGCCAACAAACTTTGGACTATTCTTTGAGGATGCAAAGCAAGGGCATCTCTCTGCATTGATTATAGGATATGCCAAATAAGAGTGAGGCCAAGAATCCTTAGACTAATTTTAGTAGATGAAAAGCATTGTATGCCAACTGTGGTGTACTACAAAAAGCATAAAAGCACAAAAAAATGCTTGAAGTGATTTTTTCCGTGACACCACATTTGGGATACATGTCAAGGCAATGCCAAGCACGTGTTTTTTTTTTAACAATCCCTAACTAATGCTGTCATTATTTGTTCCTTTTCCCATATAAGTAGCTTTCATATTCCCACATGCCTTCAAGATGCATGTACACATGATTGCATATGGAGGAATACCCTCACTTCACATCCGTCACCCAAAACTTCCTACACTACTCTTTTTTGCCAACCAGCAATATGATTATGAATACGTTTGTCCATAATAGCATCTTTCCTAGTGCCACATGTCTTCAAGATGCAACTATACGTGATTGCATCAAGAGGATGCCCTCACTTTGCATCCATTGAAAATGGCACAAAGTTTGTTCGTCGTGGTTCTGTTGGGAAAGTCTTATAACAGTGCAATCCAAGCACCATGCCTGCAAGATGTAAGCGTACATGATTGCATCTTGAGGTAAGCCGCACTTTGCATTCGATAAAAAGAACCCGAAACTTCTTTCCTTGACCCTCTTGAGAAAACCCTACAATCAGGATAGATGTCCACAAAGGCAATGCCAAGGAAAATTTCTTTTTTAATAGACCTTGAATAATAATTTCATCATATATCCTTTTTCTTATATAATCATCTTACATAGTCCCACATGCCTTCAAGGTTCACATACATGGGATTTCACATGGAGATATACCCTGGAATTGCATCCGCATAAACAACTCAAAGCTTCTTGTTTGTTTGCATATCCCTTAACTAGCAATATCAACATGCCCATAACAATGTCCTACCTGGTTCCACATGCCTTCAAGCTACAACTACAGGTGATTGCATCAAGAGATGTGTTCTTGCTTTACAACCATTGAAAACACCGCACAACTTACTAGCCCTGCTCTAGTTGGGCCCAAGTCCCAAAATTAGTGCATTCCAACTGACCTCCAAGTGCTATGCCTTCAAGATGCAAGCATACATGATTGCGAGTGGAGGGATTCCCATAGCTTCATACGTTGCCCCTCTTGGGAAGACCCCACAATCACTCCATTTCAAGTGACATGATCACAAACATAAGTTGTGTAGGCACTTGTTTGTGCATTTTAAATGCACCATAATTTTCACATCAGATGAAAATAGCCCACAACTTCCTTCACTGCCCCTGTTAGGAAAACCCCAAAATCAATCCATTTTGAGAGACAATGTCCTAGAAAGAATCTCCTCAAGCACTTATTTTCTCTTTTTAAATGCACCAGATTTTTATACATGTCCATCGAGGCATTCCCAGGTTTTTTTTTCTTTTAAGTACACTATAGTTGGGATACATTTCTTTGCATCCACTCTTAAAATAGCCCAAAGCTTCTTGTTGTTGACAATCAATGCATTTGGAGAGATGCCCTTTTTTTGCATTCATAAAAAACAGCCTAGTGCTTCCGAGCTCTACTAGTGCTAGGCAAATCCCATAATGGATACACTCCACACCGCATTGGGCATACATGTTGAACAAGATAGTGCCAAGAACGAAGTTTCTTTCCAACAACCCTTGACTAATAATGTCATCATGTATTCTTTTACCTACATAATTATCTTTCATATTGATACATGACTTCAAGATGCAAGTGCATGTGCTTGCTTCTTGAGACCAGCATGTACTTCACATCTAGAAAAAACACCCCAAAGCCTCCTACATTGGTCCTATTGATGGGCATATCCCTTGAACCGCATTATCTTCATTAATACTTTAGCAAAATCTAGCCTAGTGCCACATGCTTTCAAACTACAATTATAGTAAATTGAATTAAGAGAGACTCTGCTTGCTTTGTATCCATTGAAAACAACCCAAAGCTTGATGGCCCTGCTCTAGTTGGGAAAGTCCTACATTTAGTGCATTCAAAATGGTGTCCAAGTGCCATTCCTTCAAGATGCAAGAATCCATGATTGCATATAGAGGGATGCCCTTGCTTCACATCCACTAAAAATTGGCATCCATTGAAAATTTCCATAGCTTTTTTCCTTACCCCTCTTGAGAAAACACCACAATTAGTCCATTCCAAGTGATGATGTGTATCCATTGCAGTACCTACCCAACATAATCAGGGCCAAGAAGCTATATGATATTTTTTGTGCAAGCCTGTCTCAAGATGCATTGATTTTGGGATATGCCCAATAGGAGCAAGGCTAATAAGATTTAAGATAATTTTAGCAAACATGAAAGGATGTATGCCAACTATGGTGTACTTCACAAACACAAAAGTCGTGCTTGGGTTGCCTTGTTCCACATGTATGTGAAATGTGTTGCATTTAAAAAATCACAAATAAGTGCTTGAAGAGCTTCTATTTGGTACATTGTTTCTTGAAATAGACTAACTGTGAGGTTTTCCCAAGATAACCAGGGTTTGGACATTAATTGTGGGAACTAGAGTAGGGCCAACATGTTCTGTGGTGTTTTCAATGGATGCAAAGTGAGGGCATTTCGCTTGATGCAAAGTCACCTAAAGTTGTAGCTTGAAGGCATGTGTCACTAAACAAGACATTGTTATGGGAAAAAGTATTCATGATCATAATGTTGGTTAGGAGATATGCCAACACACACGAACTGATAAGAAGATTTGGGCTATTTTTGCAAATGAAAAGCGAGGGTATCTCTCCATGTGCAATCACATGTACTTGCATTTTGAAGGTATGTGGGACTATGCAAGACGCGGTAAAAGAATACAAGATGACATCATTAGTCAAGGGGCTATTGAAAAACACCTTTGTGCTTGGCATTATCGTTGTTGGCATGTATCCCATATGTAGTGTGGACTATAATTAAGATTGTGGGAGTTTTTCAACACAAGCAGGGCCAAGAATCTTTTTGCTACCTTTTGCAAATGCAAAGCAAGCACATCCCTCCAAATGCATTGATTTTGGAATATGTCCAAACAGGAGTTGTGCCTAGAGAAATAGATATTAACTAAGATACATCACTAAAATTTTACACACCTAATTTATGATAAATCAAGAAAAAATTGTGAGAATTTCATGAGAGCCGTCCTTTTGGAGAAATTATAATTCCTCTTTTGCAAAATGAAGTTAATTCCAAAAACAATTCCATTACTTAGTTGCCTTGAATTTATTGCATTTACCTTTATAAGAGAAATTTAGGTAAGAGAATAAAAGTAAGTTAATAATCAATAAAAAGGTTTATGCGGGAGATTAAGGGATAATTAAAGATATTAGTCACCATTCTTCATGCAGGCTATGTAAGCAGATATGATCTCCAATCACCTATGGTTAAAGAGAGTGTTTTCTGTGCCTAGAGAAATAGATATTAACTTAAATACATCACTAAAATTTTACACACCTAATTTATGATAAATCAAGAAAAAATTGTGAGCATTTCATGAGAGCCGTCCTTTTGGAGAAATTATAATTCCTCTTTTGCAAAATGAAGTTAATTCCAAAAACAATTCCATTACTTAGTTGCCTTGAATTTATTGCATTTACCTTTATAAGAGAAATTTAGGTAGGAGAATAAAAGTAAGTTAATAATCAATAAAAAGGTTTATGCGGGAGATTAAGGGATAATTAAAGATATTAGTCACCATTCTTCATGCAGGCTATGTAAGCAGATATGATCTCCAATCACCTATGGTTAAAGAGAGTGCTTTCTACTCTCTCTATGACATATTAGGCTACTAATCTAAAGAGCTTAAAATAACGGGACTTGAAATAGCATCGTGGTTAGTTATGATTAGTAACGAGCCATAGTAAAAAATAAAGAAAACAAAATTAAGAAGTTTTTCTTCTTTCCAAACAAACAAGGGAAATGATTTCTCGTGAGAGCTTAAGCATGAAAGGTAAAGCACTTTCAAGAAAATGCAGTAGCATAAAGAGAACAAGAAAACCTTGCATTAGTGTGTGTTTGGTATAGTCTTCTCCTTGCTTGAGACGTAGTCGGCTCTCTCCATATTTAGGCAACAATTTTTCTACTTGGATTGAGAGAAAGGAATGGGATAAACAAGATTGAGGGTATGGAAAACTTGAGGGTTAGGAGAGAGGATAGGGAGAGTGTAATGTGAAGAACATGATTAAATTTGGACAAACTTGATTAGGGTTTGGGCCATGGATTCTCGTCTCACTTCTCTTGGATAGGGGTGTGTGTGTAGGAGAGGTGTTTGAGAGAGGCTTGGATATGGCTTTCTCAAGCTTACTCTTGAGTTTTCACCTTGAGAAATGAAGGAGAGAAGTGTAAAATGAGAAGAGAATCCCAATTTTTATGCACATTTTTTATAAGTGCCTTCACTTATCTTGATAGCTTATCTTTCTTATAGATAAGTTCTTTTTACTTATCATGATAACTTATCTTGATTTTTAAAACTTATTCGACAAGCTACTTACTCATCTCATCCTTATTCTTATCTTCTTTTTCTTTTTTCTTTCCGTTTTCTTTTCTTTTTTCTTTATGCTAATTTTATTAAAATGAAGAGCTAATTTTCCACACATTGGTTATTCCCATGTTCCCATGGTGTAAACCTAAAGTGTCTCTTAAGTAAACTTTGGAGCTTGGATTTTGCCCGAATTCACCCCTAACATTTTCTTCTTCTAGAAGTTGATGGTTTAGATGCATCAGTCAGTTAACAGTAAGGGCTAGGAGGAGGGCAATATCTTGATGAGCTCATCCTCTAAAATGTTAGGTTTCTATTTGGAGGAGATCTCCACCACTTGGTAGGGAGGATCTTCACACTACTTTCTGGGTCTTGTGCGAGGTATTTTGGCATCAATAAATCACCCAATTAGCTCCTCACTTTGGCCAAAACGCTATCAAGAACGTCGAAAAAACGCAAATTGACAATAAAAATGAAAAATAATCATAACTTGATCAAAACAAGTTGAAACTTCACCAATACATCTAGGACAACTACAAGCCATAGGTCATGTGGTTACAGGTCATATTTGGCTCATGGGAGTCATGGCTTGTGATCCATGTTGGAACACATATAATAATTCTAGTGATACCATCTAATAAGTGATCTGGGAATGCTATGATTCAGGGATTGGAGAGATTTTTGGTATCTCCCTTATCCTCTCTCTATTCTCTCTCCCTTTAGTCTAAATATTCTCGCAATGCATGTCCTACTTGCGAGCAGAGAGGCCAAATTCCTTGCTCAAGGTAATCTATACAAACTACCATAGTCTCTTTACCCCAAGGTCGTAGAAATCACAAGGCTCCAACAAATGGGAAGATGCCTCTAAAGCTCACGATGGAAAATTGGGGAACCATTTGGGGAGAGCACTACAACAACAATCCGTCTTTGAGTACTCCAGTAAGAGTTATGTCAAGGTACTCCATATTTTTAAGGCTTCCATATTGAAAGGATTTGAGATAAAACACCTCTTGGATCCAATGCACATATTCACGAATGTAGCCAAAACCCTATGGGACCACATTATTGGCAAGCAGGACTCATTAGGTGCGAGGGAGGATTTGAGGGTCTTGAAATGTCTCCCCACCTCTACTACTCCATGCCGTGGCCCCAATGGGAAGATTGTGCTTCCTAAAGCGCCATGGATGCTATCCAAAGAGGAATTAGACAAAGTGAAGGGTACCATTGCATCTATTTGCAAACGAACATGATACGTGTGGTCAGATGAGGAAGATGCAAGGAAAACTTCAGACTTGCCAAGTGGAAAGGAAAATTTTTTTAACAAGGATATGAATCTATCTTGAGTGGTCAATAACTTTTGTATTCTCAATGCAAAGGTTATGACCAAGTGGGTGGACTTGTGGACATTGGCAAAGGCAAGGTGTTTGCAAGAGAGAGAAGCATGGAAACAAGTACATGGAGGAAGAAGGGCACCCCCAGTGCCTAGACACCTTGCATGTTACCTAGATCTCATTAGTGTGGAGTGGGTTCATGAGATAATTTTCAAAGAAAAAGCGTACAGAGAAGAAATCACCACCACAAACAATGGGAATATGCACGAGGGTGTGTAATAAAGGTAGAATATTCATATACCTAAACTATATTGTATAATATTTTCTTGATTTTATCTTTCTAATTGATAAAATACATTTTGCTATTTTACAGTGCATTTACTTAAACTCTATGTGGTCAAAGGATCGTCACTTTCATGCGCACCACATTGATGAGCGTAGAACCACCATGGATTGTGGGATCATGGGAAACTTTGACATAGATGGTGATGAAGTCGGGTACTGTGGAACTATTGAAAAGATACTAAAGGTTAATTTTAGAACCTTCCATACCTTCATCTTCGAGCGCAAGTGGTTTGAAAATTTTTCTAAACAGCATGAAAATGGCCTCTACATGGTGGACTCTAGTGTGCATCACACAGGGAGGTATGGCAATTTAGTTTCTCCATGCAATTGTGAGCAGGTGAATGACTACCTTTTTTATTCTTATTTTTTTGTAGCATTGATTATACCAATGTTACTCACTTTGAGCTTCTCTTCTATAGGTAATCTATATCCCATAAATCCAAGAACCAAAACTTTGGTTCGTAATTCTCGTGATACCTCGAGGGAGAATCATTTTTTCCACTAATGAAGTGGAGACGATCTTTGACCCTCTTCCACCTCCTACTTTGGATGAGGGGGTGACAAAAGAGAGGGAGGTTGATGAATCAAGTCCGGCGGCCGCAAGTCTTAGCAAGGATGATTGTCATGATGATGAAGATGATGAGATGGAGGATGACAAATTTGAAGCTGATGAAGCCAACACATCCACAAAGGAGAATTTATTTCTCTCCTTATTGATGTAGGAGCCATGAGCTTAGAATTGGATGATGCTTCTTGTAGGGATCTTTTGGAAGATGATTCATAAAAATTTTGTTTACTTTACGTTATGAATTTTTTTGGTTGTGTCATCCATTCATCTCTCTCTCCCCCCTCTTCCTCTCTCTAATTTTGTGAAACATGCTAAATTATGTTAATCAAATGATAGTGATTATTTTAGCTATAACCAAGTGTAATTGTTCCATGTTTTCATATCTCTTTCCTTCAAACTTGAAAATTTAATATAATGTTCTTTAATTTTTATTAAGAGGAGGGAAACACCAAAATTTTGGAGGAGGGGGAGATGTTTTAGCCAAAATTTGAATGTTTAAGCGCGAAATCGTGCTACGAGAATAAACGCATAATAGTAGCGACAATAGTAGAGGTAAATAAAGTTTTAATACTCACGGAGATACTCATGGTATATTTTTGAAATGCAAAGAAGAAACCCTCGCCCTCCTCTCTCTTCCCTCTCCAACTGATTTTGGACCTTCTCTCTACAAAACGTTGTCAAGCGATGGCACATTCATAATGTGAAATTAAAGTATCTGTTGAGCTATATATAGTATCTCTATATTGATAGCCATTTTTTGGCTTTCCATAATTGCCATAGTAAGCTACCTCACCCTATCAAATCACTCAAACACTATGGCTATCCCTACCATTTCACTATATATAGGCGTGTGTGAGTTTGGGAACTTTTCCCATATTTTCTTAAAAACCCTCAATTAGCTAGTCACTGGGCTAGTTGAGCCAAAAAAATAAAAGAAATAATTTAAAAAATGGTATATTATGACCCATTTGTGTGTAAATATTTCATTGTATATAGGGCCTAAATAAAAGGATTTTTCATAATTATTTTGGTATTTATTTAAATATTTCTACCTATGGTGTGTTATTTATGCTATGCACATTGACTCACCATTACCATATTTTTTCTTACCATTTTGCATACTCTTTATTCCATATAAAAATAATTTCATGCAAGCTTCTCTTATTTTTTGTGTAACTCCATCCCAACAAAAATAAAAATAAAAACTAGTTCTATTTATGTGTATGTTTTTTCACTATTGTGATTTTTTTCCTTCCTACATCTATTCTCTATTACTCTCATAAATTAGACAACCAAAAATATTCATATTTTTATGGTAGACTTATAATGAGAGAGATTTATTTTGACCCCTTTATATTTTTTCCACCTATATTATTTATATTTGACATACACATATATTTTCTAGACCCCTCAATATTTGATTTTCTTAGTTGTACTATTCACTTATACCATGATCTCAACAAATTTTTTAATTATAGACCTACCAAATAAGGTCAAGGGTATGTGGAATGCATGCATGCACCATGGGGGGCTCACTCTTGAAGATATTCAAAAGAATCATCCAAAGAAGGACCTCACAAGGACTTTGTGCAGTGGAAAAAAACAGTCGGTTTTGCTGAATTTTTAAAGATCACATGCTCCCCAAATTTGAAAAGGTAATACAAACAAAAGTTGTAGCTCCTAAGCTGAGCTTTCACCTTAAATTTGTTCATATTTTTTTGAGCTATGAGCTGTGAGCTATGATTTTATTTGTGGAACCCAGTTTTCCCATGCTATGCAGCCACACTCCCTCTTCCACTTTATCATTTTCCTCTTTCACATACACTTCTCTACTCATCATCCCCACCTCTCTCACCACTCCTCTCTACACCCTACTCACCTTCTTCTCAACTTTGAAGAATAAGAGAAACCATGGTGAACTTATGTCTCCTACACACACTTCCATTCCAAAATTGACCACCTAGTCTTATTTTTCCTCATCCATATTACCCATATCTATCAAAAAATCATAAAATTCAGCCTCTTCTCTTGAAAGAATTAGATAAGTGCTGAAAATCTAACCCAACCATGGTTAGAGGAGTAACCCTAGCCCTCAAAATTGCTATAAAAGGAGGGTGTATCTAGCACAAAAAGGGAGAGCCATAAGCAAGAGCACTATGCTATAGCTTGAGAAGCCAAGCTCAACCTCTCTAAAAGGAGCTCTTGAGTGGAAGCTCATTGTCTTATGCATGTGCATGTGTTGTAATAGGGGTGATTAGCAAGGAAACTCTATGCCATTGTAAGAGAGAGACTGATCATTCAATTGAGAGTAGGAAATCTATCATTTCTCCTACTAGTGTAAGCCAACATTTGCTGAATCAAGGAGGGTGGATTTGGACTAAGCTTGGATACCTTGTCTCTCTTCCAACGTGAAGTAATGGACAACAATGATATGTATGTGTCTTGGTGTTTTTATTTAAGTTCTTGATAGCTTGTCTTTGGGTGTTGTCATCAATTTACCCATAAATCCCACATACTGTAAGAGGGAGACAGGGTGGAGAGGACTCCCCTGGCCTTAAGACAGTGATTGGGGTGGCTTTTCTTGTGATGTGTTGTGGTGTAATTTACTCAAGCTATGTTGAACAAATACTAATCTCACTTTCATTGGTCATGACAGATTTGTCAGAAGGTATTAGTGCAACAAGCACCCCCTCCCCCTTTCCTCTCTTTCTTACATATATAATTGTGTTTGTTTGATCACTGCCGATACATTTCAAACCATACCGAGCACTCTCTCTCTCTCTCTCTCTCTCTCTCTCTCTCTCTCTCTCTCTCTCTCTCTCTCTCTCTCTCTCTCTCTCTCTCGCTTTACGCGTCCTAGTTCGCATCCAAAACTAGGTGGTGTCCCAAATATGTGTAGGGTTAGGTTGCGGGTTTGTGTGTGTGTTGTTGTTTTTTTCAACCCCAACCCAATTGAGCAGCATGGGAACCTAGAAGGGTGCTTAAAGGCCACTCTTCTTGTTGCCCGCCCCGGACCGCCTCAAATTGGTGCCCCCACTGAGGAATGACTTTGTGCTTATTGTTGTTGTATTGCATGAATGTTTGAATTTTAGCATAATCTAGTAGATTATATGAATCATGAAAGCTTGTATGACCGAGTTAATTTCAAGGCAACAAAAAATGATCTAGAATATGGTTTGGATTAGCATAACATAAGAAAGGAAAAAAAAACGTTTTCACATAAGAATCTAGAATTCATGTTGAAAGACCTTTCAAAACTTTGTGTAGTTAGTTGATGTCATGAGAGAAAATGATTGTTTGGAACTAAACTTTGTGTGTTTCTAGCATTGAGAGACTATGACACGCTATACCTTTGATGATATCCCAATCTTCTTGGGAAATCTAGAAGAAGATGTTGATGATTTTCTTACTGATTTTAGAATGGTTTATCGTATCCTTGGTAAAAGGGATGACATTGAAAAAGGGGATTTTCTATTGCTATGCCTTAGAGACAACGCTGAGCAATGGTTTTGGAGTATGTCTTTTCAGATTGAAGATGGATATACCCAAATTTCCAAAGCTTTGAAGACCAGATTCTCTAAATTTCCAACAACAGAGACAGCATGGGCTTCATTAAGGAGACTTCAACAACATGGTGAAGACTACTATGCTTATGAGGATATTTTTTCTCGTCAATGGGGAAGATGTGGGTTTAGTTCTACATTTCCAGATTATGTAAAAATGGAGCAATTTATTTCGGGTTTGTCTCCTTTCCTAAAGACTAAGGTTACTTGTAGTGGACCCTCTACCTTTGAAGAAGCGGTCACTATTGCTCGAAGAAAGTTTCACAAGTACTTCTACATTAAAAATGGTTTTTCCATCATGCTGGAAGAACCAACCATCATGAAAGTGTTTCTATCAAGGATTCATCTCCTTTGCCATACTTGTCTCCTTCTACTCCGATAAATGTTGAAGAAGTTACTTACATGCCAACTGATTATTCAAGTGCTAAAGTGTGTGGCCAAGATTCAAATGTGGAATCTCTTTCTTCTACCTTTATCACAAGCATGCCAAAATCGACACAAGATATCTCAAATGCAAATTGATGATTCAATAATGGATACATTCAACCCTTTGGCGGAGAATCAATTTCTAGTCCGAGCAGACGAAGCTTTTGTGCAACATGACTCTATGGAGAATGAAGACCTAGAAGGTAACCTTGATCTTATGGAATGTTCTGAGAGTGTATCTTATCTAAAAGAAGAGAGTGAAGAAGAAGATGAAATCATAGGTGGGGAGATCATAGACCACATTGATCATAAAGAGATGATTGTGTACATGGAATGCCAACTCCAAAACAAAGTAGAAGAATGTGAGTTGAATCCATGTGAGGATAATATTCAAGAAGTGTTTGAGGATGTTGAAAAGCATTGGTATGACCCATGTATATTAAGCATGGAGGAACCTATCATGCAAGAAGCCAAAGTTTTCACAAAATCAAACAGTAATCCATCAACCTTTGAGGTGGTACAATGTGAGGAGTTACAACCTTGCCAAAGGGGGTGCTTAGAAGGGGATAAAGAACATGGGAGAGTAGTAAAAAATAAAATCATAAAAGGAAACTATCAGAAGGGTATCATGCTCTCCAATGGTGTTTTAGTGGGTGGCTCTTCATTCATGGGAGAAGCTCTTAGCAAGAAAATCCAAACTTTTGAAGACCCAATCATCTTCACATTGGGTCTCACATCTTCAAAGTCAACTTCTCCTCTCTTCACATAAACCTTTCATCGGAATCACCATACCTTCTTAAGTGGAACAGGACATGAATACTTGGTGATGAATGGATGTTTCCAAACCTTCTTCATTTGGTTATTTGGTGTATGGAGGTCGCACATTGTGATGCTTCTGGTCTTCATCATAGATGAAAAACTTGTTGATTGCTACATGTGGATACTTCATCAATCAGTACCAAAATTTATTCTCTTCGAATGTGTTGGAAGCAATAGAAACCTTCGTCTATTATCTACTTATGTGGTAAACTATTTGCAATATCTTCCAATAGCAGTTGGAAGCATGAATCAACCTTTCCCAAATCATGAAGGTCATAGAATTTTTGACTTGATGAGCCTACACAGGTTGAATGAATTTTATAAGCTACAGTTCAGGAATTTGCTCATACAAGCTCTTGAAGATCGTAGCAGATACATCAACTTTACACAAGAGGAAGAGAAACCAATATTTTATATCACATTTATAGTGATAGATGCAATGATGGACAACAATAAAATCTACAAGTTTCTTCAACCGAAATCAGTAAGTGATTCCATACCATACATCTCTCTTTGGGAAAGATATTTCAAGATCTTTGATCATGGGGGGTGCTTATGGAAACTTTCTCAATGGAGGAGGCTTACTCCGTCACTTCATTACATCCTGCTATTGGCTCTGAGAATCTTCCATATCACACAAGGTTTCTTAATCATACAATAAAGGTTCTTCAAAGATGAGAGCAGACAAAGACAGATGTTACACAATCTAAATGTTGTATGATCGGATAAATGGTACATGAATGTACCATTATCTAAGGGGGGGGCTAATGATAGCCATTTTTCGGCTTTCCATAATTGCCATAGTAAGCTACCTCACCCTATCAAATCACTCAAACACTATGGCTATCCCTACCATTTCACTATATATAGGCGTGTGTGAGTTTGGAAACTTTTCCCATATTTTCTTAAAAACCCTCAATTAGCTAGTCACTGGGCTAGTTGAGCCAAAACAATAAAATAAATAATTTAAAAAAAGGTATATTATGGCCTATTTGTGTGTAAATATTTCATTGTATATAGGGCCTAAATAAAAGGATTTTTCATAATTATTTTGGTATTTATTTAAATATTTCTACCTATGGTGTGTTATTTATGATATGTACATTGACTCACCATTACCATATTTTTTCTTCCAATTTTGCATACTCTTTATTCCATATGAAAATAATTTCATGCAAGCTTCTCTTATTTTTGGTGTAACTCCATCCCAAAAAAAATCCAAAAAAAACTAGTTCTATTTATGTGTATGTTTTTTCACTATTGTGATGTTTTTCCTTCCTACATCTATTCTCTATTACTTTCATAAATTAGACCACCAAAAATATTCATATTTTTATGGTAAACTTATAGTGAGAGAGATTTATTTTGACCCCTTTATATTTTTTCCACCTATATTATTTATATTTGACATACACATATTTTTTTTAGACCACTCAATATTTGATTTTCTTAGTTGTACTATTCACTTATATCATGATCTCAACAAATTTTTTAATTATAGACCTACCAAATAAGGTCAAGGGTATGTGGAATGCATGCATGCACCATGGGGGGCTCACTCTTTGAGATATTCAAAAGAATCATCCAAAGAAGGATCTCACAAGGACTTTGTGCAGTGGAAAAAAACAGTCGGTTTTGCTGAATTTTTAAAGATCACATGCTCCCTGAATTTGAAAAGGTTATACAAACAAAAGTTGTAGCTCGTAAGCTGAGCTTTCACCTCAAATTTTTTCATATTTTTTTGAGTTACGAGCTGTGAGCTATGATTTTATTTGTGGAGCCCATTTTTTCCATACTATGCAGCCACACTCCCTCTTCCACTTTATCATTTTCCTCTTTCACACACACTTCTCCACTCATCATCTCCACATCTCTCACCACTCCTCTCTGCACCCTACTCACCTTCTTCTCAACCTTGAAGAATAGGAGAAACCATGGTGAACTTATGTCTCCTACACACACTTCCATTCCAAAATTGACCACCTAGTCTTATTTTTCCTCATCCATATTACCCATATCTATCAAAAAATCATAAAATTCAGCCTCTTCTCTTGAAAGACAGCATCATGGTGATTGATTACTCATGTTCACTTACCTTGGCTTCCAAGGAAGGTCAAGAGTGGAGAAAAAACGTACCGTCAAAGCTAGTGGACCGTCAACAAGCGTCAAAATTGACCCTACTCAAGACACTTGGAGCATCAACATTATAAGAAATCCATGTTTTCTTACCTATTAAGAGTTTTTCTTCCTTATTTGTATCCTACATGGATACTTCCATAGTAAATATCCAATTCCATTTGTAAATCAATAAAAATACTAACTCTACTAATTTACTAACACTAACCTAGTATGAAAAGTCCTATCACCTCCACTTTTCTCCTCTCTCTCTTCTTCATCTATCCCCACCAACTTCTTGATAATTCCAAGCAAAAGAAATTAGATAAGTGCTGAAAATCTAATCCAACCATGGTTAGAGGAGTAACCCTAGCCCTCTAAATTTCTATAAAAGGAGGGTGTAGCTAGCACAAAAAGGGAGAGCCATAAGCAAGAGCACTATGCTATAGCTTGAGAAGCCAAGCTCAACCTCTCTAGAAGGAGCTCTTGAGTGGAAGCTCATTGTCTTATGCATGTGCATGTGTTGTAATAGGGGTGATTAGCAAGGTAACTCTATGCCATTGTAAGAGAGAGACTGATCATTCAATTGAGAGTAGGAAATCTATCATTTCTCTTACTAGTGTAAGCCAACATTTGCTGAATCAAGGAGGGTGGATTTGGACTAAGCTTGGATACCTTGTCTCTCTTCCAACGTGAAGTAATGGACAACAATGATGTGTAAGTGTCTTGGTGTTTTTATTTAAGTTCTTGATAGCTTGTCTTTGGGTGTTGTCATCAATTTAGCCATAAATCCCACATACTGTAAGAGGGAGATAGGGTGGAGAGGAATCCCTTGGCCTTAAGACAGTGATTGGGGTGACTTTTCTTGTGATGTGTTGTGGTGTAATTTACTCAAGCTATGTTGAACAAATACTAATCTCACTTTCATTGGTCATGACAGATTTGTAAGAAGTTATTAGTGCAACAAGCACCCCCTCCCCCTTCCCTCTCTTTCTTACATATATAATTGTGTTTGCTTGATCACTGCCGATACATTTCAAAGAATCCCGAGCACTCTCTCTCTCTCTCTCTCTCTCTCTCTCTCTCTCTTTACGCGTCCTAGTTTGCATCCAAAACTAGGTGGTGCCCCAAACATGTGTAGGGTTAGGTTGTGGGTTTGTGTGTGTGTTTGTTGTTTTTTCCAACCCCAACGCAATTGAGCACCATGGGAGCCTAAAAGGGTGCTTAAAGGCCACTCTTCTTGTTGCCCGCCCCGGACCGCCTCAATATATATAGAACCCTGGTTCCCTCTATGTAAACGCAGCTTGTGTGATTAATAGATACACTTTGGGGTATGCAATTGTGGTGTCGTCTCTCTATCTCTCTCTTCTCCCTCGTCTCGTGTCTTGCTCCCTCTCGATCATCTCTCATCTCCGGTTCAACATGGTATCAAAGCACATGATTGTCAATACAGCTAAGTAAATTTTATCTTTCTTCTTTCTTTGCAGTATGTGGTTTTCTTGTTAACTTGCTTGTTACCATGGATGGTTTCGCGATGTTATGCTACCCGCGCTAAAGGAATCTTTGATTATAGAAGCAGAAGAGAGACAGGCATTAACACCTATATGCACGCGGGGTAGAGAGAATTGTTGAATATAAGAGCGGAAGAAAGGTTACTATATGCACGGGAAGCAGAGAGAATTGTTGAATATAAGAGCAGAAGAGGGAGAGACAGCTCTGCAAACATGAACACATTGTATGTATGCGAGAAGAGAGAATTGCTGTATATAGGAGCCAAAGAGAGAGAAACAGTTATGCAAACATTAACACTCGCAAGAAGCTTCACGAGAGAGAGAAGCATCTATAATTAGCTGTTGAACCCGAGACGAGAGATGACCGAGAGAGAGCAAGACATGAGACGAGGGAGAAGACAGAGAGAGAGAGATGACACCACATTGCATACCCCAAAGTGTATCTATTAATCACACAAGGTGCGTTTATATAGAGGGGACCAGGGTTCTATTCATATAGAGATACTATATATAGCTCAACACCCCCACTCAAATGAAGGTCCCTAACTATGGATGAAAATACCCTTGGGGGCTCAATGGAAAAATCCACAGCTCTATATATACCCATCATTATATTAAAATATTTTAAATATACATTTACAATGTTCAAAGGAGCTACATCACTCCTGTTTTACAATGTGCCCTTTCAAGGGTCTTTAACAACCCTATATATATAGTTGAATTGATGCAAATTCTTCAATATCTTTGAAAACCCTTGTGCAGCTTGAATATCTTTGAGTCTTTATACACACTGCTTGATGTGACTTTCATCCTGTAAACAATATCAACTCAAGAAACATATCGATATGTGAAGGTTAGAAATAACCACATCACATTGTCCTTAGAGACGGTTTGCAAGGCTGTTCTAGAGACGACATAGAAACAAACGTGAGGACGATGCATATCAGACGACATAGAAACAAACATAGTATCAATATAATCACATGTGCACACATATATACAAAGCCGGCATATAAAAACATGATGGGGCCCCTTAGATTATTTGTATGCTTGCATGCAGAAAAAATGCATTCCATAATATAAGGTTGACGAGATGGTAGATTTTCAATGGCTCACGACGAGAAGATAGAGTTTCAATAGCCAGATGAGACGATAGATGTTCAGTTGCCAAACGAGACAATAGATTTTCATCTATGCTGATCCGCCAGCATCAATATTTTACAAGACGACAAAATATCAATGTAGCCATAATATAAGTCATCTTGCCATGTTGAAAGGCTTCATGCTAGCCATAACACACGGCTTTGACGAGACGAGAAGAAATCCTTTTAGCCATAAGAGAGGGCTTTGACGACATAATTTGAACGTGTTTCCATACCATAAACACTGCATTGGACGTACCTTCCTATCATTAACAATGGATAGCGATGATCTTGCGATGTATTTCATCTGCATCAAAGCCAAATAGACGAAAGATCAATATCAAGAACATTAGTAAAAGGTTGGAACTTGAAAGAAAATACGCTGCCAAAAATAGACTGACATATATAGCCACAGCATATGCCACGAATGTATACACCCAAAATAGGTTGTTCAAGAGGGTAGTGTGGCCAAGAATAGAGAACCTCAAGCTAATTTTATCAGGCACACTAAAAACCAGTAATCTATGCACACTTTCAAAGCAAGTCTGCAACGCCCTGAGAAGAAATCTTGGGCGCACACGACTTGCCCACAACACACAACCATGCTTCTCTTTCTCACTATTCTTCTCAGCTTGCGTCGCCCGGCTATTCTTATGTGATATTCCCCTTGAGCTCAAGAAAAGCCCCTGTGGCATCGCCCATGAAGAGGCCTAACAGCGAGCCCAACGCATGGCCTCTCGACACCATTGCAAAGACTGGTCATATCAATAAGCCCATTTGGAAGTCTGAAAATACACCACTCGACAAAGAGGTACAAAGCATTAGAACGTTGTATGAGCACTAGGGCTGCAGACCCGAAACACAACCACGCATGCACCATTATGGCAGCGCAAAAAATAAACAGGCTGAGACAGCGCCACTTAATCCCAAGATACTTATATAAATATGGAAAGCGAATAGGCTAGGTCTGTATTGGAGGGGACGAGGAAGCATTTGTGTACGCTGATAGTGAGAGAATGAATCTGGGTCTGCATGCGACGTCTTAATCGCCACTAGAACTGGTCCTCGCTTGACAGTCTATCAGTGGCGCGCATGCCTTTAATGTCTGCAATGTCACTAATTAGCAGACCCATCATTAAAATATGACCACAATTAAAAAGCACCTAGCAGCTATACTTAGCGCAAAGACTAATAAAGCCCTTTGATGAATATAAGAGCAGAAGAAAGGTTACTATATGCACGCGAAGCAGAGGGAATTGTTGAATATAAGAGCGGAAGAGAGAGAGACAGCTCTGCAAACATGAACACACTGTATGTACGCGGGAAGAGAGAATTGTTGTATATAGGAGCCGAAGAGAGAGAAACAGTTCTGCAAACATTAACACCTGTAAGAAGCTTCACGAGAGAGAGAACCATCTATAATTAGCAGTCTATATCCTCCCTATTTTAATCAGCGCCAATAATTATTGCCTATTCTCGGACCTTCAAAAGAGTGTGTCAGATTAACGGGATGTGTACCCCCAAGGTTAGGGTCGCGTGAACTGGGTCTACTGATTGGTTTGAGCTCTCAAGAAAGCTCTAAGAACACGGCTTCTTATCTCTCTCTCCAGCTTTACGAGCACGGCTAAATAAAGCAGACAACACTCAGTACAGGGCTACCTTCAAGGAGAGGAAGTCCTCTATGAGAGCACGCAGTGGGTGCTCCTCTTGCTTGTCCCAGCGCTGCCTTGCAAGGGCTTTTTTAGTCTTTGCGCTAAATATAGCTGCTAGGTGCTTTTTAACTGTGGTCATATTTTAATGATGGGTCTGCTAATTAGTGACATTGCAGACATTAAAGGCATGTGCGCCACTGATAGACAGTCAAGCGAGGACCAGTTCTAGTGGTGATTCAGACGTCACATGCAGACCCCGATTCATTCTCTCACTATCTGTGTACGCAAATGCTTTCTCGTTCCCTCCAATATAGACCTAGCCTATTCGCTTTCCATATTTATATAAGCATCTTGGGATTAAGTGACGCTGTCTCAGCATGTTTATCTTTTGCGCTGCCATAATGGTGCATGCGCGGTTGTGTTTCAGGTCTGCAGCCCTAGTGCTCATACAACGTTCTAATGCTTTGTACCTCTTTGTCGAGTGGTGTATTTTCAGACTTCCAAATGGGCTTATTGATATGACCAGTCTTTGCAATGGTGTCGAGAGGCCATGCGTTGGGCTGGCTGCTAGGCCTCTTCATGGGCGATGCCACAGGGGCTTTTCTTGAGCTCAAGGGGAATATCACATAAGAATAGCCGGGCGACGCAAGCTGAGAAGAATAGTGAGAAAGAGAAGCATGGTTGTGTGTTGTGGGCAAGTCATGTGTGCCCAGGATTTCTTCTCAGGCCGTTGCAGACTTCCTTCGAAAATGTGCATAGATTACTGGTTTTTAGTGTGCCTGATAAAATTAGCTTGAGGTTCTCTATTCTTGGCCACACTACCATCTTGAACAACCTATTTTGGGTGTATACATTCGTGGCATATGCTGTGGCTATATATGTCAGTCTATTTTTGGCATCGTATTTTCTTTCAAGTTCCAACCTCTTACTAATGTTCTTGATATTGATCTTTCATCTATTTGGCTTTGATGCAGATGAAATACATCGCAAGATCATCGCTATCCACTGTTAATGATAGGAAGGTACGTCCAATGCCATGTTTATGGTATGGAAACACGTTCAAATTATGTTGTCAAAGCCCTCTCTTATGGCTAAAAGGATTTCTTCTCGTCTCATCAAAGCCGTGTGTTATGGCTAGCATGAAGCCTTTCAACATGGCAAGATGACTTATATTATGGCTACATTGATATTTTGTCGTCTTGTAAAATATTGATGCTGGCGGATCGGCATAGATGAAAATCTATTGTCTCGTTTGGCAACTGAACATCTATCGTCTCATCTGGCTATTGAAACTCTATCTTCTCGTCATGAGCCATTGAAAATCTACCATATCGTCAACCTTATATTATGGAATGCATTTTTTCTGCGTGCAAGCATACAAATAATCTAAGGGGCCCCATCATGTTTTTATATGCTGGCTTTGTATATATGTGTGCACATGTGATTATATTGATATTATGTTTGTTTCTATGTCGTTTGATATGTGATTTTATCGTCCTTACGTTTCTTTCTATTCGTCTCTAGAACGGCCTCGCGAACCGTCACTAAGGACAATGTGATGTGGTTATTTCTAACCTTCACATATCGATATGTTTCTTGAGTTGATATTGTTTACAGGGTGAAAGTCACATCAAACAGTGTGTATAGGGACTCAAAGATATTCAAGTTGCACAAGGTTTTTCAAAGATATTGAAGAATTTGCATCAATTCAACTATATATATAGGGTTGTTAAAGACCCTTGAAAGGGCACATTGTAAAACAGGAGTGATGTAGCTCCTTTGAACATTGTAAATGTATATTTCAAATATTTTAATATAACGATGGGTATATATAGAGCTGTGGATTCTTCCATTGAGCCCCCAAGGGTTTTTTCATCCATAGTTAGGGATCTTCATTTGAGTGGGGGTGTTGAGCTATATATAGTATCTTTATATGAATAGAACCCTGGTCCCCTCTATGTAAATGCACCTTGTGTGATTAATAGATACACTTTGGGGTATGCAATTATGGTGTCATCTCTCTCTCTCTTCTCCCTCGTCTCGTGTCTTGCTCTCTCTTGTTGAGCTATATATAGTATCTCTATATATATAGAGATACTATATATAGCTCAATAGTATCTACCTCACTCTTAATGTTTATGATGTGTGGGACCAAATGGTACAATGTACATAGTGTGATATATGCAAAAATGAATGTCACAGGTGCAGTCGTGTACGTACCTTGCCGGGCGGGCGAGGTGTAACATTTAATGGTCTAAAAGCTTATGTGTCATGGAAATTAGCATGAACATAGTGGGCATTTCATTAGAATAGATTCCTAATGAGAATTACAAGAGTGCTTGGGTGGAGAGAGCAACAAAAATCATAACACCTAGTTAGATAGCATCAACAATACTTTCAAAAGAGAGAGAAATTAAGCTATTGACAACAGTTGAGGACTGGATTTTCATGGAGCCGGTCCCCCCTCCAAAAGGCTTTGTATTATGGTTTCTCCCATCAAGAGAGACATTGTACAATACAATTCTTTGTGTTCCTTCAAGACTAGCTAGTGCAATGAAGATGAAAGATTCATCCACTAAGCAAAACACTTAGCAAACACAACTTTAATTATCCCCCTTCTCAGACCCAAGACCTCACACACCTTCGAAGATGGTGAGAGCTAGCAGGGTATGAGAGTAGATTGAGAGAAAGAAGGAGTATCTTACGAGAAAGATGTACATATCCTCACATAATCACTCATATTAGCATAGCTTATCTTAGTAATTAGCTTGGTAGAGGAGATGAGCATGCATTGAAGCTTGGCTCTTGGTTGGATTTGCATCCACATGCCAAGAGTATGTCGATGTAGGCTTCTATCTCACAAGCTTGGAGTAGGTGATGAGCTCTCCATTAAAGCTTGGGAAGAGATAGTCTTCTTTTCTTCACACATGATATTGTGTGAGTGTCTGTGTGATAATGCCTTGCAAAAATCAGCCCCCTCTCTCTCTTGAGCGAGCCCTCTTGCTATTTGCTCTTGCTCAGCCCTCATTGGCCCTCCCCAAGTCAAGCCAATGACTATTAAGCAGCATAAGTGATAGCCTTCTGACATGTGTCCCCCTTTCCCCTTTTGTGATAACTTTAGGTAAATTAATAATTCAATTAAACCCTTATTGGACCCCTTTGACTCCTAGCCAATAGGAATCAGGCAAGCCATTGGGCTCCTGAATGCTCATTGGACCCCTTGGGAGACTGCCCAATAGTCTTCTAGGAGACTGCCCAATAGTCTTCTAGGAGACTGCCCAATAGTCTTCTAGGAGACTTAATTCTCATTGGTTTCTTTTATTAAGTGTTTTTAAATTAATTAAACTAGATTTACTCTAGCCTAATTCTCATTGGTCCACCTCCAAGGCCATGCAATAGGAATTGGGCACACCTTGTGGGCATCTGGGCTAGGGAGCTGACATGTGTCCCTAATTCCCTTTGTGTAAAGGGAGCCTGTGTGTGTGTGAATTCCTCTCTCATCCCCTACTCTCAAGGCTCGCTTCCTCCTATTTAGGGATTTGAAAAGACTTTCTGGTCACACACAATGCATCCAATTTCCCTAGGGTTGACCTTTGGACACAACCTTTGAAATTTGGAACCTTAGCATTTTGGAAGTCTTAATGGGCTGAACCTTAGGGTCTTTTTAGCCCATTGTTGCACATGGATATCTTGCAGATGGCCCCCCCTTTCGATCCCTACTGTGGCCGGTCTACTAGCTTAACCAATATTCTAGCTTTTTCTCCCCTGGCACTTCCCCATATTAAATGATCAGTTTAACATGACAAAATCATTTAGAAGAATTAGATATTGATTATTATGACACGAGGCCCTACACGTGGCACCATGGAATGATTTTACACATAAATATATGCCTAATTTTCTTTGGGAATGTACAAATGTCAAGTGTTTCGAAGTGGCACGCTCGTTTTGCCTAGAAAGTTCAATGCGGGCAATCTCGGTCAAAAATAGCAGGTTTCGTGCGCTAGCGTGAAAGACGTATCCAAAGTGCTTACCAAGTGGGAAAATGAGTTTCAATATGAAATTTGAGCCCAATGGGTTTTTTCCACAATTTTAGGGAATTTTTCTCAGCTCGTTTGGGCTTTTTACGGACAAAAAGTAATATTTTTGGGCTGAAAAATGGCTAAAAAAATAGCCTTACAAATGCTCAATATAGCTCAAAATGCCACATCAACGATGCTGGCATTTTTTCTCAAGTTGTGTGGTAATGTTTAGAGCCAAGAGTGAGCCCATTGGGTACATAAGCAAGGAGATACAACCATTCCTCTACAGGGTGCTAGTGCAGTCCCGTGCTGCTTCCACTATATGGTTGAGGCTGTGAGGCCTCCAATTAGGGTTTCCCCTCCTCAAATAAGTACTTGGGCTTCTCCAATGAAGTACTGAAGCTTCCATGAAATGGTCATGACGAAGAATCTATGCGTAAATTTAGAATTTTTAACAGGTCGAATGAGCACTTCATCTGTGCAATTGGGAGCGAGGCTACACCTAATCTTCACATACACAAGAGTTTTGAGTTAGTATTGGTTCTTTTTCAAAGTGGAGCTTTTATGGATGGAGTTTTGTTCTTTTTTAGCGTGTTTTTGGCTTCAAATTGTCTATGCCTTGCTTGATTTTGCTACAAATCCTCACAGTCAGAGGCCCGGTGCTTTCCTAGTCGCACTGTGCACTTCTTGACATGTTTTTGGTGAACCCGATGTGAAGTAGGCTAGGGTGAGGGTTCAAAAGCTTCATTGAAGGTCTCAAAAGAAAGGTTTAAAGATATGGAGAAACAAGATAAACTGGGGGTTCGGTTTGATCCAGTCACAATGCAAATGTTTCAAGATTTTGCAGTGTTTATGCAGCAGTAGCAAGCTGCAGAAAGGAGGGAGATCTCCTCAACCAAAGCGCTTCAATCTGTGGTGAAGAAATTGGACCAATTTAAAGGTAAAGATGTAACAAAGTATCTTTGTGGATGTGTAAAGGAGATGGAGCTTCATCCAGTGTCCGAAGCAGAGATGGTGCAAAGTTTTGAACTTGCTGTGGTTCCCGAGATCAGAGAGCATGTAAGGGGAATTAGAAATGAGCATGAGGCAACTTGGGAAGCATTCAAATTAGCCTTGAAGAAAGAGTATTTCATGGAGGACTCCGAAAGGGTAACAGAGAGGACTTTCTTAGAGTGTGTAGTTCGGCCAAAAGAGGGGATCTCCCCTACCGAACTCCTAAGGGAATTTGAATGCCATTATGATCAACTATCAAGGACTGAAAAGGCTACGCTAAACTCAGATAAGACAGAGCTCTTTTTGCAAGCAGCAGGTAAAGAGATTCAAGAGAAGTTAGAGCTATTACTTGAGGATAAGGATGCAGAACAGGGCTTGAAGACCAATTTGAATGAAGTTGAAGACGCCATCTCGTTGCTAACTAAGCAACAACGATGAAGAGACAAGATGATAGTTAACCCTTCTCAAGTCCCAAGTGTTCTCCAGAGTCCTATAAAGCCTGTGATTGTGGTTCCAAAGAGTGACAAGTCCATTCTAGATAATATTGTCAAGGGAATGCAAGAGCTCAAGTTAAAGCTTACAAGGCTAGAAGAAAAGGGGCAACCATCAAGTCAATCTATAGGGCAACGACTGCAAACCAAAGAAGGCTTTGTAAATCAATGCATATGGTGCAACAACAGTGACCATGGAAGTAGGGATTGTGAACGTTTTAAAGACGCTTTGACAAAGGAGCTTGTTTTCTTTTAAGATGGAAAAGTTCACTTAAGTGAAACAAGTAAGCTCTTGGGAACAAACTTTGGAAAAGGCGGGATGAAGAAGCTAGTTGAGGAAATGGATACTAGCCATGCCATCTTGATGGTTGAGGCAGCCACCTATGGGTTTAAGGTGGATCCTATTAAGAAAAAAGGATCAGTCAAGGTTGGAGAAGAGGGATCTAATGGTATTGGAGAGCTATGGCCATGCGCTATAGAGTCTGCTATGAAGGGTAAAATGACTACAAAGGTTTTACATGAAGCTGGAGATTGCATTCGGCTTGAAACAGGTTGGAATGACCCTGTGGACTCTTTGTCATTGCATTCATATATTGCCAAATGTCAAGCAAATGAGGCCATTGTTGAAGAGAAATGTAGGCATGAGAATGGGGATGAAGGGCCTTCAAAGCGGGCAACGAGGAGTGGAGGTAGAATTTACATAGTGCCTCCTAGATCACCTTCCCCACAACAAATGCCTGTCCCCGAAGTGTCTATGCAAGAAGCCTCTAAAGACAAGAAGAAGGATGCAATAGAATCCAAAGCGAAGGGTCCAGCCTACAAACTCCAATCCGATATAGAGGCAGCAACGGATCTCAAAAAGGTTTTGGAAGAGAGGATTCTAAACAGTAAGGTGGAATTTACCTTGGGTGAGGTCCTTGGTATAGCAAAGCGGCAATTCCACGAAGAAATAATTGATATCATAAAGAGGAAGCTGCAGTCTCTTACTGAATCTATCCATGTACAAGGTGAAGAGGAGACTTTAAATGCACAAGGTGTACAGGTCTATGGCGAGCAAGGTGAAGAAATTTTTGTTGGATGCTACAAGTCTAGGGGAGGAGTAAAACACATTTGATTCTTGGATGATGAAGATGAAGTGGAAACCACTCACAAGAGCTACTACTTGAATAGTCACTGGGCAAGAGCAACTACTGAGACACTGGTAAAAGTGAAAGACTTAGAAGAGCCATACATTGCGTTGATAGATCATGGGTCGGAAATTAACCTCATGTCAAAGAGTCTTTATCAAAAAGGGAAATGGCCAATTGATATAAATCATGGATGGATGATTCGTGCAGCAAACAACTCATCAGGGGAGTTCTAAAGAGCTTGTCCAAATGTAAAGGTGACTATTGGGGATGTGAAAGATGACCAAAATTTCTTTGTACAGGAGATGTCTACATATCCTCTTATCCTTGGGCAGCCATACATCACTGCTACTCGCATGGAAACCAAGGTGATGGATGATGGGTCAGCTTATGCAAGAATAAGGAGCAGGGATGGAAAGCATGCAGTCTAGTTCCTAACTGTTTGTGTAGACCATGAAAGGAATCATGAAAGTCATAGAGAGCAACCCTTGCCAAAGACAAACAAAGAGTTCAAGGACTACAGGGATATGAGGGGTTTTGTCCATGTACCATTGTAGAGCGGGATTGCAGTGGTGCAAGAAGAGAAAGGTTCTCGCATGATGTATATGCAAAGGAAATGTTTTCTACAGGTTTTGTAGGATTATCAGACTATGGATCTATTGATTTTACAGAGTGTGAGGACTTAAAGCGGGGTGAATGACAACATGTAAATAGTGTACAAAGAGGTTTGAAGATGAATGGTTTGCTAGAAGATGATGAATGCATTGCAGGTGTGTTTGATGAGTGTTCTTTTGTTGATAATATTCAAGATTTGTAGTCTTTAATAGATTGCAATTTGCATATGGGAAGTGAGGTTGTGAAAGTATGCTCAATAGAAATGTACAAGGTCATTGAGGATTTCAAAAATGCTCAAGGTGTTGATGTATGAGTGGAGACTAAGTATAAGCTTGTGGAAAAGAAAGTGAAACCAGTGGCATTACCTCTACCAAAAGATTTCACAAATAAGATGGAGAAAGCTGCTTTGCAACCTAGCCTTTGTAACCCAAGCAATATTGGACACAAGTTCACAAAGGATTCTTTGAAAGAGTTAAAGTTTGGTTGCGAGGATAGTTTGACAAAAGCTGAAAAGATATGCTTTGAAGACATGCTTGCCAAACACGGAAAAGCTTTTGCATTTGACCCTTATGAGATAGGGTGTGTTGATCCATCCATTGTTGCTCCTATGGTGATCTTCACTATCCCTCATGTACCTTGGAACTTGAGACCTATTCCTGTTCCAAAGGCCCATTTGCCAAAACTCATTGAGTTGCTTAATGAAAAGATCAATATGGGTATCTTGGAGCCTTCTTGTGCTCCGTATTCAAACAGGTGGTTCACAGTTCCGAAGAAAAATGGTTCTTTACGCTTTATTCAGGATATGCAACCTGTAAATAAGGTGACAATCAGACATGTGGGTATAGGGCCAATTGTCGATGAGTTTGTAGAGGCATTTGCAGGGAGGGCAATATATTCTATGGGAGATTTGTACTCAGGGTATGATCAGTTCCAACTAGCAATGGAAAGCAGGGACTTGACTACCATGAGGACACCCTTGGGTTTGGTAAGGATGTGCACCTTACCTCAGGGGGCAACGAATTCAGTTGCACACATGATGAATGGTATGAACAAAGTCCTACGTGACTTCATACTGCAAACTACAATGCCTTTCCTTGATGATGTGCCAATCAAAGGATGTGATGTAAGTGATAAAGATGTGGCTCTAGACTTGAGGGGGTGCCAAAAATATGTGGCAAACCATATCAATGATTGTGATAATATCTTGTTAAGGTTGGACGAGGTGAACCTTACCTTGTCTGGCCAAAAGTCAGTGTTTGGTGTGAATGAAGTTCTTATTGTGGGACATATGTGCGGGCCATATGGTAGAAGGCATTGTCCTGCAAAGATTGATGTAATCCAGAGAATGAAAGAGAAATGTATAAATGTCACTGAGGTTCGAAGGTTCTTGGGTGCATGCGTGTTTTATGTTATTTGGATTCCGCATTATGCACATGTAGCAGAGCCTTTGTATCAACTTTTGAGAAAGAACCAAAAGTTTCAATGGGAAGAAATGCATACACATTCCATGAGGAAATTAATGAAGTTGCTTCTTATGTCTCCAACTTTGAGGAAAGAAAAATATGAATGTGGAAGATATGTAATTGTGAAAGTGGATACTAGCCCCACGGGAATTGGATGGGCGATTGGGCAAGATGATAATGATGGCAAGAGATATGTGGTGAGATTTGGAGCAAAAGTCCTAAGTGCTCGTCAACACAACTATCCACAGGTAAAAAGAGAGTTATGGGGAGTAGTCACAACTTTGAAATGTGACAAAGAATATCTAATAGGAGCAAATGTATTAGTGGAGACTGATTGTCTACCCCTTCTTGGAATGATAACAAGTTGCTCAACTCCCGGCATTGCTATGTTGAGATGGATTGCCTACATAAAATCCTTGAATCCAGAATTTAAGCATATTGCAGGGAAAGATAATCCAGTTGCAGATATGATTTCAAGAGCAAGGTATGTAAAAGAAGAAGACATGGTTGTCGAGGGCGAAGATGTAGGCACACAGTTCTATAGTATCTCTCATGACAAGGGTGATCATGTTTGCCTATCAAATGCACTTGAGTCATTTACAGATGACCTATATCAAGGTGACTGGTTGCTCATTGGACGCTATCTGAGCACTTTGACAAGGCAAGAAGGGTGGACTGATCAAGAGCTCAAAAGAATACGGAGAAAGGCCTATGGATACTTTTTGAAAGATGGGTACTTATGGAAGCGTCCAGAACAAAGAAATGGAATTCCAATGAGAGTCGTGAATGATAAGGACGCTCAAAATGAGCTTATGAAAAAGTTTCATGAGAGTCTTTATGCTGGACATAGAGGTGTATGGGCCACCTTTACTAAAATGAAAGAGAGGTATTGGTGGAAAGGTATGTATAAAGATGTATCTCACTTTGTGGAGTCCTATGAAACCTGTCAAATGTATTCAAATGTACGACATTGTGATGGTTTTCACCCTACTTACCCATTGGCCATGCATTACAAGTGGGTAGTAGATATGGTTATGATGACATTGGGCTTATGGAAAATGAGATACATAGTGCTTGCATGAGAAGACTTAACCAATCAAGTTGAAGGTCGTTCTCTAAGAACAAAAAGCACAGAAGGGATATGTAAGTTCCTCTTGGATGATGTAATTAGCCGTTATGCTTGTGTTGGGAAAATAACAGCGGACAGGGGTGAGTTGGATGTTGACAAAACAAGGGAGTTTTTCTCTAGATTGGGCATTAAACTTGCTCTCACTACTGCATATAATCCTGAGGGAAATGGTAAATCGGAACATGGGCATCCTCCTATCATTAAAGCTTTAGCTAAGGCATGCAAAGGTAAAATGGGAGAGTGGCCTAGGTTGTTGACTCATGCTTTAGGGGCTGATTGTACAACTCATAGCTCGGTTACTAGTTATATGCCTTTTGAGTTGATGTATGGTCAGAAACCTATAATGCCAATTGAGGATGTAACTCCCACATGGAATGTATTACCTTGGGAAGATGGAATGAGTAGGGAAGAACTTCTTGCTTTGCACATACAACAGTTAGAAAGAAGGCCCCAAGATATTGAGATTGCAGTAGCACAATTAAAAGATGCAAGGTTAAAGAACAAGGACAGATTCGACAAGAGGCATAGGCTCAGACCTAAAGCTATTGAGGAAGGTGATTGGGTGTTGGTGTATGATAGTAGTCTTAAAAATCAACATTCAACAATAAGAAAGCTTTCAAAGAGATGATTTGATCCTTATATGATTCAGCATGTACATGGGAATGCAACTTATACCTTGCACGAATTAGATGGGACAAAAAAAAAAGATTCCCATTGCAGGGAAAAGAATCAAGTTATTCAAAAGAAGAGGTGATACAGATCCCTTTGATTCACAGGAAGGTCAAAATGAAGGCTCTGATGAAAATGGTATGGATGTGGATGAAGAACAAGAGGATGATGCGTTAGATTTTGTTGCAAGCGATGATGAAATTGACATGTATGTTGACCTAAATGAAGAGTGAACCTTGAAAATATATATGTGGCACATGCTGGAGGATGTGCAGGTTTAGAGGGGGTGGATGTCGTGTGATGGCACGTTCATAATGTGAAATTAAATTATCTACCTCACTCTTAATGTTTATGATGTGTGGGACCAAATGCTACAATGTATATAGTGTGATGTATGCGAAAATGAATGTCACGGTTGCAATCGTGTACATACCTTGTCGAGCGGGTGAGGCCCTAGACGTGGCACCATGGAATGCCTTTACACATAAATATATGCCTAATGTTCTTTGGGAATGTACAAATAAGTGTTTCAAAGTGGCACGCTTGTTTTGCCTAGAAAGTTCAATGCGGACAATCTCGGCCAAAAATAACAGGTTTCATGCACTGGCGTGAAAGACGTATCCAAAGTGCTTACCAAGTGGTAAAATGAGGTTCAACATGAAATTTGAGCCCAATGGGTATTTTCCACAATTTTAGGGAATTTTCTCCAGCTCATTTGGGCTTTTTACGGATAAAAAGTGACATTTTTGGGCTAAAAAATGGCTAAAAATGGCCTTAACATGGTCAAAAATAGCCTTAAAATTGCTCAAAATAGCTCAAAATTCCACATCAACAACGCTGGCATTGTTTCTCAAGTTATGTGGGAATTTTTTAAATCCAAGAATGAGCTCGTTTGGGTACATGAGCAAGGAGATACAGCCATTCCTCTACAGGGTGCTAGTGCAGTTCCGTGCCGCTTCCACTACATGGATGAGGCTGTGAGGCCTTCAATTAGGGCTTATCCAATGAAGGACTAACGCTTCCATGAAGTGGTCACGATGAAGAATCGAAGCGTAAATTTAGGGTTTTTAACAGCTCGAATGAGCACTGCATCTGTGCAATTGGGAGCAAGGCTACACCTAATCTTAACACACACAAGAGTTTTGAGTTAGTATGGTTCTTTTTCAAAGTGGAGATTTCATGGCTGGAGTTTTGTTCTTTTTTAGTGTGTTTTTGTCTTCAAATCGTCTATGCCTTGCTTGATTTTGCTACGAATCCTCATAGTCAGAGGCCCGGCGCTTTCCTAGTCGCATTGTGCACTGCTTGACAACGCGATAAAAGGTCGTGGTAACAATTAGAGATTTTCATAATGTATCACCTCGTGATGGGATTTTCTATGTAGGATATTGCATATGTGTAGAAGCCTTGCTTCACCATGTACAATTGTGTGCTAATCAAGTTAATGGGGGAATTTGTATGAAGCAAGATTTAAGAGCGCGCTAATGAGCAAGATTTTATATTCTTTTCTCTTGCATAGAAATTTTTTTAAAAAATACCCACTCTATAGGAAATTGGAACCAAAGTTTTAGGAGAGAGATTTGTTATCCATCTCCCTCAAGTATAGCTCTCCATATCTCTTAGTTCACACCTCCGTCCCTCTCTTTCTCTATCTTTTTTCTGCCTTGCTTTGTCCCTCAACCCTCTTTGAATGGAAATTACATTTACTATATAAGATATCATTCAATATATCTCTATTTATTTTGGTTTGTCCATTTCCATTCCGACTTTTGCTCATGCAGATACTGGGCATAATTGACTCCCTTTGGTATGGTGCTTCTCAATGCCCATGTGTGATGGTGGTAGATACTTCATGTGGTAGTGTTGTATACTTCTACGTCCACTTATTGCATACATAGAAGTATTCATTATATACCTTGCAGATCTTTGCTGCCCTTGGATCCTCTCGATCTGTGAAAGTGGGGTTGATTTTTTTATGAGTGTAGACCTTCACTTCATCTCTCCTTTTTGTGACTGAGCTACTAGCATTGTGTAGCCCCAAAGCATCTGTGATGATCTAAGGGGTGATTATCACCTCAATCTTCTAGCCATTTAAAGCAAGAATCATCACTTTGTTGTCTCTTTGAATGGAGCTAGCTAGCTCATAGAATCTTTGTGTATCCACACCTCCTGGTTGGGTTGTGAAGAAGTTCTGTCAATCAGCTCTGTCTAGCTGGGTGAGCGTCTCTTCCTTAAGGCATAGTCCATGATTTCTCATGGATTCATGGGGATATCGAGAGTGTTGCCGTGCGGGTCTCTGAATGTGCCTTAGTATACTGTTAGACCTTCCTTTTCCAGAGTTCCTGCATCCACCCAAGATTTTGATTGCTTCAATTCTCATTGGGGATTATTGTACAGGCTATGTTGTTGCAATGATATCTCTCACAAGGAAAGTCTCTTCTTCTTTGTTGGCGATTTGTTGGTGACGGGAGCAAAGCAAACCCCGAACCCCGACGGCCTCTAAAACGCCGGTGGCCGAATGGCACGCCTCGAGCCTGTCACGATAAAGCGAACAAGGGGGGCCACCACCTAGCTTTGAGCGGATAGGACGCAGACTATGATGATATGAACACCGCAAACTTACATACACACACACACACACACACATACACACACACACACAGATGATCAAATGATGAAAACCCTCAGGGGTGTGAGGTAGAGTTATTTATGTAGTATTTACAATGACCTTCCTTCCCGCGAGGTGGCACACCGTGGTGATAGAGAGGTAGGGAGAAAAGATGGTGCAACTATTTGGTGCGTTCTCTTAGACGACTGTGTGTGTGTGTGTGTTGTGTATGTGAGAGAGAGAGAGAGAGAGAGAGAGAGAGAGAGAGAGAGAGAGAGAGAGAGAGAGCAAATTTACTGCGCCTATACAGGCCTGCAAGGGAGAGAGGGAGAAATGGCCGGCTGCGGCTATATGCAGAACGCGCGAGAGAGAGAGAGAGAGGAATGAGAGGTGGTGAGGGAGGGAGAGGATGAGGGTGTGTGTGTGTGTGTGTGTAATAGCAAGGGTGTGGAGCGGCTGTGTGAGCGGGCACTGTAGGAGCGAACATGGGGGGTCCTCTTGTGCGGGTGAGCGCGAAGCGCGAGGGAGATAGGGAGGGGGAGGTGAGAGGAATGGGGGGGGGGGGGGGGGTTGTGGCTCAAATTGGCGCCCCACTGGCTAGGTCCGGACTGCGCAAAGGCTGAGGTGAGGTGCGGGCCATGAATGTCCGAGAATGGGGTTGGGAGGTGAGCATAGTCAACGGGAGGGGGGGGGGGTTTAGAATATGTATATATATATATATATAACCTCCCCCTAAGGCAGGTTCCCGCCAAAGGACGAAGAGGGAGAGAGGCATTAGGAAAAAATTGGACCGCCTTGGGGCCATGTAAGGATTCCTAATTTTAAGGGATTAAAGCTAATTTTGTAGGGGATGGAGGCAACAAAGACAATAAATAGGGCTAGTTTTGTAGCTCTCTCTCTAACTTCTCTCTAGATAGGAGAGGGGGGGAAAGTAGGGAATGAGGATGGTAAAGTAGGAGGAAGAGGGGGGATAAAGTAGGAGAAAGAGGGAGTAAAAAGAGAGAGAGGAGTAAAAGTAAAGAGAAGAACCATTCTCTCTCTACCTATCACCAAACAAAGAGAGTAAGTAGTTATGACAAAATCCACTTTTCAGTTCGTGCATCAATTCACCCCAAAAAAATGAAATTTTTATAAAATCTTCAAAATGGATCTTTTAAGCTTTCAAAAGGTCCCTATATATATATATATATATATATATATATAAAGCAGTATTTTTTTAGAAGAATCTAGCTTTTATAAGCTTCAAAACTAAAATTCCCAAGGTCCCTCTCTACATTAATTCCACAAAGAGAGTAAGTAGTTATGACATCTTCCACTTTTCAGCTCGTGCATCAATTCACCCCAAAAAATGATTTTTTAATAAAATCTTCAAAATGGATCTTTTAAGCTTTAAGAAGGTCCCTATATATATATATCAAATATATAAAACATTATTTTTTTAGAAGAATCTAACTTTTATAAGCTCCAAATCTAAAATTCCTTGGGTCTCTCTCTACATTAATTCCAAGAATAAATAGATAATGCCACATCATCAAAACGTCCATCTAGTAAAGCCTAAAAATTAAAAATTTAAAAATTTAAAAATTTCCCTCCTTTGAGCTAAAAAATTGAACTTATATATGAAAAAATATATTTTTAAGTCTGTTTATCCCAAAAAGTATATCTTATCAAATTTTTTCCCCATCATAACTTTTCACCATGTCTCTTCGCGACATAACCAATGAATCACCTGCGCCGTCATCTACTAGGTCAACTAATGTCAGTTTGCGTCTACCGATCGAATTTTCTCCCACAAAAAAAAATGACGAGAAAGCATCTCAACTGGCATCCGTACGACGGTTTCGAGGAGAAACCAATGTTGACTTGTGGCTTGATGGAGGGTTGTATCCAAAAGATCCGCTCATGGGCTGTCATCCAACATTCCATACACTCCCAAGCTTAATCAAATATGTGGGAGAAGGAGAACGTGGTCTTCTTGGGTATTGTAAGAGATTGGACTCCAATCATGCAGATGCGTCGGCATATTTTCGACAACAATGTCAAGTGTTACACATTCATTCCACAAATCTTCAACAAAAACTACATTCCACAGAGAAACAACTCAAAGATCTTAAAGAGGAGATGAAAGCTACAGAAACAGAGGTAACTAAGCTACAAATTTTAATGATGCACCTAAAAGCCACTCCATTTGGCATGCGTGAGCGTAAGAGGGAGTTCTCTTCCATTGAAAACCTAGCCTCTAATGGAGGGGCACGTAAGAAGCGGATCACGGCAACCAGGTATTTTTTTTAATTCACAGTGTTCATAACTCTAGAATTATTTCCATCAATTTGTAACTCGGTTCACCTTTTGAAATAGGACATATATACAAGATGTGTGTGGAAGTTTTAGACAAGAGGACCGTTGCAATCTTGTCCTAGGATGCATCTCAAAGGAAGATATACTTTACATCATAGGTTGTGAAAAGGCCTAACACGTGAAAGATGACATCACAAAGGAGATGCTAAAAAAGTCTCTAACCTTGTGTCTTAGGATGGTGTCCAGAGAGCTTGTGATGAGGTTGGGATCAGCACAAATGCATACCATGCACTTCATGGATTGAGGAAAAATGCATTACTAGAGCAAGGCATCACCAAGAATTTATTTCCTATTCCACATAGGGTCCAACTTGCAAAAAAATCAAACAATGATCTCGTTTGGGAATCCCTTGGCGAATACAAACACATTGAAGGATCCATGATGTACTCTTCCACGAGTGCCAAGTCACGTGGTAATATAAAGGAGGCAATACTATTCCTAATGGGGCAAAGTCTTTTAGTTATCATCAATTCAACAATATTTTTGTTGACTTGAAATGACTACAACGAGCTATGGTTAAATTTTATGCTTTGTCTTCACAAGGTAATACAAATTGTAATGTCATTTTTTATTTGTATTGAATATCATTTAGTATAACAATTCAATTCCTGTGTTGTTTCAGTACTTGGAGAGAAGCTCATATTTATTCTTAAGCTAGATGAATGTCAAATTGTCAAAGGACGGAGATTGGAACGTATGAGTGTGACACTCATGAATGAGGCAATGTTTTTTGTAAAAGTCGATGCTATCGGTGATCATTCTCAGAAACCATCATTTAGTGTACAATCGGAAAAAGAAATATGTTGGTTAGGAGCTTTTGAAGTTCCGAAAGAGACTCATGAGTTGTTGGCATGGGTCTTCTCTATGATCCCGTGGATCAGAGAGGTTATTAAGGCACAACTAGAGGGAGAAAAGCTAGAAGTAGATGGAGTAGGTACATTTGATGTTGAGTGGCACTTAGGAGGTGATCTAAAAACAATCAAATGTATACTTGGGTGTAAACAAGGTGCTTCATCACTTCTTCCTTCTCCATATTGTGTACGAGGATACAAGGAGAGTACTCGTGGCTCCACGTCTTCAAAGAAAAATGGCAAGGGAAGTTAGGCAACAGGTTCAATGGATGATGATGCAAGGGATTGGGTGTGCTCGGTGTTGAAGTGTCCTATCATGGAGGTCCCCAATCAGTCGACAAAAGATAAAACATGGCATCTCATTATCAATTTTCCACTTACAAATGTACACTTTTACAGTTTGCATGCCTTTATGCGTATATTTGATCGCTTGTTAAAGATTCACATAGAGTACGCTTTCACAATGAAACCACTTTCCAGATCCGTGGAAGACATTGGAATAGTTGAGCAATTCTAAATTCGATTGGATGTCATGGTGGCAATGTTTCTATCATCGGTGAGGTGGAAAATATGCATGAAGTGCCACAAAAAGTATCTATGAATGGTGTGAAAGCACGTAGGTTTTTCAAAAAACCAGAGATGCGAAAGGAGAGGGGTGAGGAGGATGCTCCATGGGAGCTATGGAAAGCGCTTTGCAAGTGTACGACCGATCCAGACTAAAATCCCGTGCTTGTAAATCTGCGTAGGCAAGTGTGGCACCACTTGGAGTTAGTGCTTCAAATCATGTGGAAACCCCAAACCATGAGCGAGCAACAAAATTTTTTCAAAGATCACATTTTGAATTTCACTAAAGCATTTGTGCAAGCGTGGGGAGAGAGCAATATCACACACTACATGATAAGTTACTTTGTTCAGTTCAATTTTTGATGCTATACATAAATATTTATTTGATCTAAGCATTTTTTCTTGATGCAGCATATTTTGTATGCGCATGGAGCATTGTTTATGTCAAAATATGGTTCATTAGACATGTGGAGCACTCAAGGAATGGAAAAATCAGAATATCGAGCCAAAGGTGTTTACTTTACAAATACACGTCACGGTGGTGGAACTACAAGATCCAACTACATGAAGGAGATGTTTGATTGGTTCTTTCGTTGTTCTTTGGGGAGATGTCATGCCATAGAGCGAGCGCGAAAGTCAAGTCTTGCCAAGGAGGTTAGGAGACAATCTCGACTTACTACTAAAGAGAAATAGAGAAACTCCACCGGACCCCTTAATCATGCTAGGTGGCGTGAAAATCGCCATAGAGTGGGCAAACGTTGGTTATCCAACATGTAAAACACATGATGCTATGCAATGTAATGTTTATGTTTCTAGATTTCTTTGTTGAGTTTCATATAATACTTCTTCATTTATCCATTTTTTGTTTTTTATATTTTGATGATATTAAGAGTTTTTTTAAGTGGCCTGGTCAAGTGTGAAGAGACCTTTTTTTGTTTAAATAGAAGGCTTTTAGAGAAGAGGGAGTCTCATTTTCAATCTTGCCCCTTCTTACACAATGGCACGAACAAAGCAAACAGCAAGAAAAGATCAACCTTTTTTTGCTCACCCTCACTCATCCGTCCGAGGTGCTCAAAAACCACCTTGGATACACGAACAAAGAGCTCTTAGAAGAGATGGAGAGGGAATGGTCAGGTGAAGAGCAACAAGATGGACAACCTTCACGCAAGAAGAAAAGGGTAGTGACATCAGACACAGAAACCAAAACGGACAATGAAGCACAAAGACCACCATGGAGCGGACAAGAGATCCCAAGCAAATCATCGAGTTCCGGCTGGGAAGACATTGCCATGTGGCTTCGACGCTCTGCCGTCAGATCAGTCTAGAGGTAATCATGGGTTACTAAATGAAGAGGATTTTGAGGATGTAGAAGACGAGCCAGTTGGAGCGCAGGGTGGAGTTGAAGAGCCAGTCGGAGCACATGGTGTCTTTGAAGATGAGCAAGCTCCTCCTTGCAAGCCCTCTCGTAGAAAGAAAAAGTTTTTCAAGGTTCGCCCTCCCAAGGCCCATGTCCCAGATCCTACCATCCCTCAACAACGGGCTCCTGCTGTGAAGCGACACATTCCAAAGGCGTTGCAAGAGATTCGTCACTATCAAAAAACTTCATACCTTCTTATCCGCAACGCACCATTCGCACGTTTGGTGAAAGAGATCATGCAAAGTTATCGAATGGCGTTTCGAGTTCAAGGTATCGCCGTAGAAGCTCTGCAAGAAGCGGGAGAATATCATCTAATTTCTCTTTTTGAAGACACCAACTTGTGTGCTATTCATGCAAAACAGGTGACAATAATTCCCAAGGATTTAGCTCTTGCGCGTCGAATCAGAGGAGAGAGAGAGATTGAATTTGCCTTTTATGCAATTTTGGCAATGTAAAGATATCTTTTTGAAATATAATGAGTCGTGTCTTTTCCAAATATAACGAGTCGTGTACATTTTTGTTTTAAGTGTTATAAATAAAACCAAGTAGAGAGAGAGAGAGAGAGAGAGATGTGGATAGAAGAGCTGTCAACCAAGTGTGGTTTATTAAATAACACCAAAAAAGCATAATATCATTATATTCTTGTAAATTTAGCCTAAAGAAGGTTTAAAAAGGCTGTCTAGGGGCCTGCCGTAGAGGCGCGCGAGAAGGCAAAAGTAAAAGTTACTTTTGCCTTCTCGCGCGCCTCTGCGGCAGGCCCCTAGACAGCCTTTTTAAACTTTCTTTAGGTTAAGTTTACAAGAATATAATGATATTATGCTTTTTTGGTGTTATTTATATGAAAAAAACTTTTTATTTTGATTCAGAGAATTGCACAATCATATCACAAGATAGAACCAATCACGTACTATCTATCGTACCATAAACTCAATGCAGAAGATGTAAAGTACCAGTTAAAATCAATTCCCGTTCGAAATTTGAAATAGCAAAGTACAAAGATGTGATATATCTCATTACAAATTTGAAGGAGTTAATTACAAGATTTATGCAGCTATTGAGTGCTTGAGCCATCTAAGATATGACGAGCAATGTTTTCTCGACGCTCTTGGGTGCAGGGAAGCTGTTTGTGCAACACATCCCAAGAAATTTGTTCCACATTGCTTAGACCTATAGCTTGGCTTAAGGCCATGTTACAAAGCACACGACCACGAATGTGTGTCGCAAATGCAACATTGGCCAGAGATTTATTTACAAGATATATAACTTGGGAGGCTTGAGATATGGTTGACACGCATAGGATGCGGCTCATTTCTTTCATCATTGACACCCAAAATTGACCATAAGGAGTGTACTCCTTGTGGATTATCACAAAGCCGTCCTGGGGAAGCTTGACAAGGTAATGCGCAAGAGACAACTGCCATCCAAAAGCTTGGCGTCTACCATCTCCTCCCCAACTTGCATGCTCATCCACCTCCACAACATTCTACAAAGAAATCAATAGGTAAATAAGATTTCAGAATGCAACAATGAAAATTAATGTAATCACAAAACAAAAATTAATCAATACCTCTTGTTTTTCGTCGTCCTCATCGTTTATGCCTTCACTGTCAAGAGAAATAGATGAATTGGGAGCCATAGCGACACTCTCAAGTTCATCTATATGAACAGGCATAGGAGTGCGTTGGGCTTCAAGCAATGCGCGTGTAGCTACAAACTCCTCCAACGACACAGATGAGTGCGGTGCATCTCTCACCGCCACCATTTCCAACTCCACTGTATCTACCACACTCCCTCCAAGGGGAAGGAGGCTTCGATCCAAAGGATCGGAGGAGGGGTCAATGGCAGAGGACTCTACAGTGGCACAGAGGATGGACAGACACTCATCCATGTGGATGTCAAAAGTATTTTCAAGATCATGTAAAAACAAATATTCCTCTCCATTTATAACAATTGGGGAGAGGTGTTCAAATGAAACCTCCGGAGTTAATGTCTCCTCCGGCGCATCTACATCCGGCTTAAAGGATGCTTTTGCACCCTCATCACCCATGGATTTTGGCAGCATCCATGACACCTCCTGGGTAGGTTAGGGCAAGAATATTGCCCTCTTTGCTTGCATCCTAGGGCGCTGTAACGGGATCTTTTGTGTCCTTGACGACACCCCCAAGGCGCAAATGAGACAAACTCACCTCAGATCTTTCAGGCTCCTCCGCAAGAAGAAACACAAAAGTCGCCAAGGGACTTAGAAACTGAGTGCCGACCTTCTTCTTTTTCAAACGTGAATCTTCAATGTACCGACTTGCCTCACCCGCAATTACACAAAATCGTTGAAGCGGCTGGGTGAGAGGCCGATCGCCTTTGTGTATGTAGCGAAGCAAATCGCATGGAATCCACAATTCCCCTTGTCCGACAATTGGTACAACATACTTGTCGATGTAGATTTCAAAAAATTCCAAGATAGGCTGAAAAGATTGGCTTTTTAGGTGAATAGTTGCGTTCACATAAGGGAATTGGGTGAAGAAACTGTGAAGATCGTCACAATCTTGCCACTCGGTTGTTTTTAAAAACGCTTGGAAGCGTTGTAACGTCGTGGCTTCGGGAGGGGTGGAGGAGGATGCCATAATGCTAGCTCCTAAGGTAGGAATGCAAAGAGTGCTAGAGCTCAAATGAGAGTGTGAACAAGCTATGTAGGTGAATTGTGAAAATGATAGGGTTTAGGAGGCTTTATATAGCCCCCCCCCCCCCCCAAAAAAAAATAAAATTAATTACAATAATTAAAATATTAAACATTTCTCATAAACTAACACAAATAACGAGAAGTTATAAAAACCTTTCAAATTAAATTACAATCATTTAACTCTAAACACACATCATTACGACTTTAAGATAATGTGCATTGCCAAAATTTGATACAACCATCTTCTTGAACTTACAATTGTGATATTATAAGAAATTTAAGTACAAAACATAACTACTCTAATGATAAAATCAAATTCTCTTCCGTCGTCCACGCCTTTTCAATTTGAATCGTGCTCTCCATGAGGCTACCAATCTAGCAAAAAAAAGAAGAAATAGCATACCCACCTTAGAGCAGGGAATAATCCAAAGAACATATATATAACATAATTAAGAGAGAAAAATCATTCACCTTACGTCGTCCGATGCAAAATTCTGTATCTTCTCCATGCTCTAAACCCATTATCACTAAGTGCTCCCGCACATTGGCCAATGTCCAATGCTTGTTCACTTGGACGGTCTCAACGGCACCACTCGACAATTTGATTGAAATATCAAATACCTCAATTGTAACATGAGTGGATTGCAATGGAATCCATTCACCAAGCTTGCACATCCATCTTTCATAGAAGTACCACACGTAAAGGGTGGAACGCACCTTGATGATATGGATAGCAATGCCGAAACTTCCAGCCTGACACCGAAAGCGATCTCCGTTGTGAAGTCCTTCAAGATACCCCTACTTCTTGCCAAGGATGGCTTACAATGTATCGTAATGTAGATCTTTGCAAACATACATAGTGATTGTATGGTGAAAAGGCAAAGATCCAAAGATGCCAGCGAAGACATGAGCAGGACAACACCATCCAAGCCCAACGGAACGCGAGGCTTTTCCAAATTTTAATGATGCTCTCACATCAGCTACAATCTTGGCTTTCAAAGACATTATAGTGAATGCATCTGGCTTTCGCCACTCCATGCTACGCAAGGTTGTAGCCTCCAAAGGTTGTAGCTCTCCGTAGCCTTCCTCACCTGTAGGTACAATGTACTTGTGGGTGTAGAAGAACACCCTTTGTCGTGCAAGGTTTGATGAAGTTTTGTTGGAGAAGAGAATATCTCCAAGACTTGCGTGCATGGCCGTAAATATGCCTAAAAGGCACGAGAGTGGTTGCTCTTCCACAAGGCTAGAAGGGAAAACATCTACATAGAAACAAAACAGTCCGTGAGATGTAAAAAGTCTATTTTTTTGTTACCACCAAAACCATTGAAGTGCAACGGACATACAATTACAAGGAAAACCCCTTGGGTTGGTGATCCCTCGTAGACCCATGTGTCCAAACATGAAGACATGTTGAAGGATTGCCACCGTACCCTTGTCTCTTACTTGCTTGAAGCCTATTAGTCTTCCCTTCCAATGGAGATCAACGTTTGTTCTTTCACGAACACGATGGGGACTAATTGCGGAAGGTTTCATGTAGACCCATGCACCTTCTTGAAAAACCTGAGGTTCCCATTGCTTCTCCTCATTCTTCGAGTTGTGGAGAACCATACTTTGAATGATGGGTTTGGGGCGTCTATTTTGACCATTGTTTGCCATGGATGCTTAAGTGGGAGCTTGAAATTGCAATGGAGAGATTGGGGAAGGAGGATAAGGACAGAGTTTAGAGAGAGAGTGGGAGCTTAGAGTTGCAATGGAGAGCTTGAGGAAGGAGGAGGGAGACAGAGTTTAGAGAGAGAGTGGGAGCTTAAAGTTGGAATGGAGAGCTTGAGGAAGGAGGAGAGAGAAAGAGTTTAGAGAGAGAGTGGGAGCTTAAAGTTGCAATGGAGAGCTTGAAGAAGGAGGAAGGTGTAAGAGTTTTGAGAGAGAGTGAGAGCTTTGTGTTATGGAAAGGGGCTATGGAGGAAGGGAGTCTTGGGAAAAAGGTTCTAGAGTGAGAAAATGACTTTTTGATCATAGGGTAGGTTTGGGGGGAGTTTTGGATAGAATATTTTGAATTTATTTTTTTTTGAAAATTTTGAAATTTTAAGGTTTTTGCAAAAACGTATCTTTCGACCCACCACTCCCCCCCCCCCTTTTTCCCCCTCCCTCTTTTACCCATCCACCTCCCTCTAGGATACAAAGTAATAAATGAGTGGACAACCCTATTATTTTGTCTACTTTCTTAGGTTCTAGACTTATATACATTGCTCTCTTCCTATTCGCTGGAGCCTAATTAACCTTAATCCTATATGGCCCAAGGAGAGTCCACATTTTTCCTAATGCAGGGGTGAGAGGTTAAGGTGGGGAGAGAGAAGAGAGGTGGGGGAGAGAGAAGGGAGGGAGAGGATGAGCTTGACCTAAGGCCTTTCGTGGCTACTTCCAAGAGAGAGAGAGAGAGACAGAGAGAGAGAGAGAGAGAGAGCTAGGTGTAGATAAGGGTGGGGGGGGGGGGGGGGGGGGGTGCTTAAGTCTGAAGGGAGTGTGGACGAGAGGGGGTGGGGGTACGGTCCATCGGGACTGGGGTCTGGACAAGCAGAGAGAGAGAGAGAGAGAGAGGAAGAATATTTGGAAGAGAGAGAGAGAGAATAATATCTGTGGCGGTCCGCTGGGGCTGGAGTAGGAGAGAGGGAATATTTAGCGGGGCCAGGCAGTAAGAGAGAGAGATCTTCTTGTGGTGATAATGGAGGGGTGTGGCCAGACTGGTGGTGCCCCACTGGTGGTCATCCTTGGGGGGGGGGGGGGGGGGGGTATGGTGAGTGGTAAAGGGCCTTTTTTTTCTTCTTCTTCTTTTGGTAGCAAACCCTCCCTTCCTTTGGGTGTGGTTCTCATGGACACGGTTTTGAAAGCCGGACATCATTAGCCCTCCCATCTGGCTAGAGGCATTCATGCTTCTAGCCCTTCCTCTGCATCTTTAGTTGTGGAGTTAGAGGGTTCTCCCTCTTCTAGAATTTCTAGTATGAATTCTTGATCAAACCTAAGAAAATACCTTTTCAGTTTCCATCCATTGAGCCTAGTCTTGTGAATTCTCCCATCTGCTTCCATCAGCTTATAGCTGCCGTTGTCATAGTGTTTCTTGATGATGAATGATCCTTCCCATCTGGGTTGAAATTTCTTGTCCTTCCCGGTGTCAAATCTGTTTTCGTATCTCTGCACTAACATACCTTTTTCCAGTCCCTTTTCTTTAAGCCCTTGATTGAAAGTGATCCGGCATCGTTCTGTATGTGTTCTATAGTGATTGATTGCTTCTTCCCTATCTAGCTAGAGCCTCTCCAGATTCAAGATGTGGTTTTGGAGATTTACAATTGGACGGTGTATCTGGCTAGCCAAGACTCGTAAGCTGGCTATCTGTACTTCAATGGGTAGAATTGCCTCCTTCCCATAAACTAGATGGAAAGGGGTGAAACCTAGTGATGTTTGAAATGTCGTTCGGTAGGCCCAAAGAGCTGCCATGAGATGTTTATCCCAGTCTCCTATGTGATTGTTTACATGTTTTGTGATGATTTTGCAAATCATTCTGTTTACCTTCTCTACCAGACCATTGCATTGTGGATAGTATGGTGTGGAATGTCCCCGTGTGATGCCAAACTTCTTCATCAGTTCTCCCACCAAATCACCTCTGAATCCTGGTCCTCTATCTGATATAATCTCAAGAGGAGTGCCAAAACGGCAACAGATGTGCTAAAAAATGAGCTTTTCTACCTCTTGGACTATAATGCGGGTGGTGGTTGTCGCTTCTACCCAACGAGTCATGTAGTCTACACCCACTATGATGTACAGTTTACCTGATTGCGTCCTTGGTAAAGGACCGATTGCATATATTTCCCGTTTCTCAAATGGACCATATGAGATGATAGGAGTTTGTGGCTCGTACGTTAATGTGCGATCACTGTCCACTTGACAACCCTTGCATGTTTTGCACCAATGGTGCACATCCCTGTTCAAACTAGGCCAAGAGTATCATGCATGTAGTATCTTCCTAATGGTGATATCTAGAGCAAAATGACCACCGCAGACGCCATCATGGCAACTTGAAATTACCTCTGTGATCTTACTGGAGGTTGGCACCCGCCTGAGAACTTGATCCTTGCCCTTACAATACAAGTGGTTGTTTAGAAGGAAGTATCTAGTAGCCTTCCTGACCAGCCACTGCTTCTGGCCTTTGGTGTATCCTTCCGGACGTTCTCCTATATCTAGAAAGCTAACGATATCAGGCATAGCATCACTACCTTGGAAGAGGGTAGCTTCAGTTTGATGGATCCTATGAGAACGTCTTGTATTATTTCTTTGGCTAGAGAATCTTCCTCCTGATTTTCTGCTCTGGGGACATGAAATAGTTCACTGCTTCAAACTTCCTTAGAAGATCCTTAACTTGGCATAGTTGACCAAGCAAAACCTGATTCTTACAAACCCAAGTGCCATTTATCTTCCTTATCAAAAGCAAAGCATCACCAAACAAATTTAGGCACTGAATTCCTTGTGAAACACATTGTTCCAACCCAAGAATTAGGGCTGCATATTCGTCTTCATTGTTGGAGTGGGAGTGTAATAACTGCCCGATGGAGAATACTCTTTCTTGTTGCTCATTGAAAATGACTATGCCAGCTGCAGACTGGTCCATTGTTCTCTTGTATGCTCCGTCAAAGAAAAGAGAGTGAGCTCTTTTTAGCCTAGGACTCTCTACCATTGGTGTTTCTTCCTTTGCTTCCGTGTTGACCTTCAGCTTCTTCTCATAATGGTGATGAGTGAGAATTCTCACTAACCTAGCCCTGGTGGAGTTTTCTACTTGCATGGTGTAGTCAAACTCTTGTAATCTAATTAACACCTAGAGATCCTAGATGAGACATCCATGTGTCTCATTACATATGGGAAAAACTCTTCCATTGTCAGGATTACAAAGGGTCTAGGCAGGAGATAGGAGCAGAACTTTGTGGTAGCAAACAGTAGTACCAGAACCATGTGTTCTACTTCGGTAAATCCCTTTTCTAACGTGGTCATGACACGACTAGAGAAGTAAATAGGATGCATGAAAGAATTTTGGGGGTCCTTTTGCATTAGCACGGCTCCGAGTGTATCACTTCCTACACTAGGTCTCACATAAAATGGCTCGTCCCACTTAGGAGATGAAATGGTGGGAAGCTTAGCTAGGATTTGCTTTACCTCAGTAAATTGATGCTCATTCTCTCCACTCCATGAGAAGACATCCCTCTAGGTGAGTTGTTGTAGGGGAAGGACCACTTAAGATAGCAAGTGAATAAACCTACTTAAGTATCTTACCTTCTGAAGGAAAGAGACCAACTGCTTAGCGGTGGTGGGTGACGACAAAGATACGAGGGCTTGGATCTTACTAGGGTCTGCCTCAATCCCTTTTTCTGAAATTACATGGCCAAGGAGAGTGACTTTGCTTTCACCAATGTGACACTTATCCACGTTGAGCTGGCCACCCAAGGTTTGCAGCCTGGTTAAGCCATCATAAAATTTTCTTAAATGAAGGGCTCGTGAACTATAGATGCAAAAATCGTCTATGAAAACCCGTATTGATGCTCCAAAGTAGGGTTGGAAAACAAAGGTCACATAGCGTTGAAATGTGTCCGGGGCATTAGTGAGGCCAAAAGGCATCACCCTGTAAGCAAAGCATCCCCAAGGTGTGATGAAGGTTGTCTTCTTTTGATCTTCTTCCACAATCCTAATCTGGAAGTATCCTGAGTAGCCATCGCACACTGTGTATCGTTCGTGACCCGCCACTTCATTGAGAATTTCATCCTGGAATGGGAGGGGAAAGTGATCCCTCTTTGTGGCTGCATTGAGAGGTTTATAATCCACACAGACTCTCCACTTACCATTTTTTTTTGTGTGACTACTACTGGGGAGACCCACTCTGAATCTTCGACAGGGTAGATGGAACCTGCTTGTAGAAAACTTCTCACTTCCTTAAGTAGTGCCCCTTGTTGGATTACTCCAAGTCTACTGAGCTTATGCACTACGAGTTTACTGCCTTCCTTGGGTTTTATGTGGTGTTGCACTATTGTAAGTCCTGTGATCTTATCATAGCCATCAATGAACAAATTAGTGAAGTTACCTAGCATGGAGACATATTCCTTCCTTTCTTCATCGGTTAACTCATTTGAGAGCATTTTCTGTAATTTACATGCATCCTCCAAGGACTGTGTACCTGATTTTCCTCTTCGTTTGTCGGGGGTGTTTCAGGTTGTGTCAATCTTCTTGGGTCTTTAAGAATGACCCCCATCACTTCGATGCTACTGTCACTTCCATCGGTGGTGGTTGTCTCTTCTCCTGAGGTAGATGAATAGTCATTGGTGGACTCATCTTCTGAAGCATCCAAGATCATGTTGTGCTTCTTTCCAGTCCTCATGTCATAGAATACGGACTTCCCTTTAGCATCCTTCCTCTGAATCATTCATGTGCTCCAGTCTTGTTTAGCTTCCATAGACATAAGCCAAGGCCTCCCAAGAATGAAGGGATAGCCCTCCCCTTTGTGTGGCATTACAAAGATGTTTGCCTCCACTTTTGTATTGAATGCTTTTACTTTGATTGCATTCATAATGCCTACGCATTTTACTCTTACATTGTTTTCCATCTTGGCTTGGTCGGGTGCCGGCCTACCTACCTCTAGACCTAGATGGTGCACATCTTTTCACTCATGACGCATATTTGCACGCCACCATCTATATAGACGTTTGAGATTCGTTGCCCCTTGATGCGAGCATCCATGGTTGGTAGGATGTCGTCGAGATCCCTTCTAGAGATAGCCCCAGCTATCCTGGGTCTTGATTTCTTGGTACTTACCATTTTTGTCCATTGTCTCCTCATTCGTGGTGCAAGGTGGAGTAATTGGGGTTAAGTTATTTTTGGGCCCTGCATTAAAACATCCTGAACTAAGTCATAGGGTTTTGCATACTCACCTAATGAGAAGTTCACGATGTCTATTTTCCATCGCGGTTTAGCTGCTTGCTTGCTAGACTCGGCCTTCCCTTTCATCTTCTCTTCTCTTTGAGAGGCCTCTTCGTGCCTAGCAGGCTTCACTCCCATAACATCCACTTCTTCTACCTTCGCTTTCCCTTTGTGCTTCTCTCGAACTGATTCTTCTACCTTTGCCTTCCCTTTAGCCTCCAAGCTAATAACACTCACCGCTTGGTTCACAGCAGGTGGTGGGGGTAGTGGTGGAATGAGAGGTTGGGGTGGTGGTTGTTGTTGTACGGGTGGTCGAAGGATTTGGACCGGTAGGATCGGTCCTAGTTGCCTAGGTGCTGGTGGTCTTGCTCTCGACAGAGAGATCTGATTTTGTCTCCCCCCTCTATTGAAATTCTGCCTCCTTGGATGTGGGCAGTAGTACTTTCCATGGACGTCTTCCCCACAATTGTAGCAGTGGTACTCTTGGTTCTGCCTTCGTTGTCCTCTTCCTTGTTCTAGATTCCTGACAGGTGCATGCCCTTCTTGCAACAGATGCACGGATAAACTCTTTAGTTGGGCGGTGATGCGACTTAGCAGGTCTTGTTGCTCTTCTGATGCCTCTTGCAGCTGGGCTCTATGACTGGCTGTTGCAGTCACTGGGGTTTGTTAGACCAAGCTTGTTTCTTCTGACTCGTTTACCCTTGCATGCATGCGTAGCTTCTTGTCTTTAAGGCGGGCTACTTTGACTGCTAACTCATATGTTGCAGGAAACCTTCCCTTCACCTTCTCTCTAAGTGGCGACCATAGACCAACAATGAAACGGTCCTTCTTTAGGAAATTAGGCGCTCCTTTGCCTTCCTCCAGTGAGGCAACCCATCTCTCCTATAATTCTACAAATTTGGACTTGTAGGTGGAATACTCTAGCAGACCTCCCTGCTTTAATTCCGTCAGTAGCTGCCACAGCTTCTCCAAGGTTGTACCTCCGCCAAACCTCTTTACAAAAGCAGCCCTTAACACATCCCATGCATTCTTGGTAGCCTGGGGAAATGTATTATACCAGGACTTGGCCTCTACTTTCATCAGTAGAGGAAAAATTCAAAGTCGTGAAGCGTCGTCATCTTTGTTGGAGACGACACAAGCATTGTCGAAATCATCCACAAAGTCGATGGTGAGATCTTCTCCCTTCTTTCCAGTGAACGTGGGGAAAGAAACACTTGCCATGGTAGTGACACAGGAAACAAACCTTTTATATATATGCATATATATATATATATATATATATATATATATATTAACAATAGTAGCGGCTCATAGCGGCTTTTTACAAGGGTGGATGGATAGGTTAAAATAGGATAAAGATAGAAACATTAAAGGAATGATGGTAATCCAGTATGGGGAGAATGATAGGGTTTGGGGAATTATGGATTTCTCCTAGTACTGCCGCACCAAATAGGTACACGATCTTTTGTTGGTAGAAGATTTTCCTATCTACATAGATATTCACATGCATATGCTGCAGGAATGTGAACGGGAATGCCTTCGGCTCATTTTCCATCATGAACATAGGGTGTAATACTTACTTATACTCTTATCATGCAAGTGTTGATGAGTCGGCACATCCACAGGAGGTCGTCGCCTTTCATGGGCTCTATCTTTCCTTCGTCGCTCAGCATGTACGGGGTGATGGCAATGCGTCTGACCACTCCCAGCCTCTTGGCTAGTAGAAATTGCAGGTAATTTCCGTAGTCGGTGTGTTGCATGAATTCTACTCCATTTAGCTACAGCTTGTCTCCAGCCCACTCGGTTTTACCCGTGGTAGAGAGCTTCTTCAGGATAAGTTGTACAGGGAGAGGAGGAAGATCCTCTACCCGTCTTCCAAAACAGAGAGAGCAATAATCAAACCACTCTTCCCTGCAACATGGGAATCTTCTTACCACTTCTTCTTCAGGATTGTTGAAGTGGATTGGTAGCACTCGCATACGTCAGGCAAATCGGTAGGCGACCTTCCGCCGCTTAGCTTCGGATGACTTCCTCTTTGGCAAGCTGGCGAGGCGGTCCGGGGCGGGCAACAAGAAGAGCGGCGTCTAAACACCCTTCGAGGCTCCCATGCTGCTCAATTGGGGTTGGGGCAAGCACAATCAGAGACAACAACAACCCACAGCCAGAAACTAAACAAGAAAAGGGGAACCACCTAGTTGTAGATGCGAACTAGGACGCACATGATATCTCCTTGTACTCAAACGCACGAGAGAGGGGAATGCAAGATAGCCACACACACCAGACACAAACATTCAACACGCCAGAGAGAGGTAAAGAGCACAAATCAACTTGAGAAACTCAGTCTTAGCCAGTCTTAGCCTTAAACACTAGATGCACACAAAGCTTGATGAGAAATAGAGAGACAACACAAAACTTGACCTTGTTGCCAAAACACAAATTGTCTTAGGGTCACGGGAGCCCTCTCACCGAGCACCCTCTTACAATTTAACTTTTAGGCAAACAATTCAACAAACCTTCAAACCACTAAGCATGAAATGGCACAACAAACTTCAAGGACAATATACCTTCAACCACCTGATGAGCCAACTTATCAAGTCAATTTGGAGAGAAGAGTCGTAGTTGCAGCATACAATTGCACCCAAAACTATGAATCTTATTTATGGACAAGAGTAGGCTACAAGTGTGATTGCAGAGTATAGTATCACTCCACTCCTCTAGATGGCATAACTAACTTCAAGCTTCTCCATGCACCTATGTGTAGTGATGGAATAGAGCATTCACAATGCACACACTCTACACAACTAGGCTTGAAGAGTGGTGTGTTATTGTGTTGAGAATCGTGTGGTGTAGTGTGATTATGTGATGATTTACAAGGGAGAGAAGGGCTCTATTTATAGGTTTTAGAAGCTCCGATTAGGATTAGGCCTAATCAAGTTTATTTGAAGGAATAAAAGATTATGCATATATATATATATATTTTTTTAATGAGGGTGGGTCTCTCTTGTCCTTTGAGTCACATGGATGTGGGCTCAAGGGAAGATAATTTTTGAGGATAAGAGGAGAGAGGATTGAGTGAATAATTTGGGAGTGCCTACTCTAGTAGAGGGTGCATTTTACAATAAGGTTAGTGGTTAGTAGTTAGTAATTATCACTAAAAAATATTTACAAAATAATTCACCAAATGGTGAGATATATGATGAGAAAAGTTAGAGAAGGGATAAGCTTGTAAAGCAAGGTTGAAGCTTGGAGAAGTTGACATTCACCTCTTTACAACACCGGTAGAAGAAGCGGTCAGCATGGCGAAGTAACGCGTAACGATGAAGCTACGTTATCTTCAAACCTTGGAAAATTCATGATAAAGCCTTCATTTGCAGAGGTTAACCTTGGATTTTTGTTGATTTTTTGAAGTTCTTTACAAAGCTGAAGAGAGTATGGTAATATGGACATATATGAAGAGAGAAAGGGGAACACATAGGGTGTAGAAATGGAGGATGAAGGCTATGGAGGTGTGAGAGATGTGGCAATGGTGAAAAGGGTGAATTAGGACATGGGAGTTGCAGGTTCGGGAGTGGGAAGGAGAGGGAGGAGTGTGTGTGAAAGAGGAAAATGATAAAGTGGAAGATGGAGTGTGGCTACATAGCATGGGCAAACTGCGGTCCACCAATAAAATGATAGCTCACAGCTCGTAGCTCAAAAAAATATGAAAAAATTTGAGGTGAAATTTCAGCTCACGAACTAAAACTTTTGTTTGTATCACCTTTTCAAATTCGGGGAGCATATGATCTTTAAACATTCATCAAAACCGGCTGTTTTTTCCACTGCACAAGGTCCTTGTGAGGTCCTTCTTTGGATGATTCTTTTGAATACCTCCAAGAGTGAGCTCTCCATGGTGCATGCATGTATTCCACATACCCTTGAATTTATTTGGTAGGTCTATAATTGAAGATATTGTTGAGATCATGATATAAGTGAATAGTACAACTAAGAAAATCAAATATTGACGGGTCTAAAAAAATATGTACATGTCAAATATAAATAATATAGGTGGAAAACATATAAAGGGGTCAAACTAAATCTCTCTCATTATAAGTCTACCATAAAAAGATGAATATTTTTGGTGTCTAATTTATGAAAGTAATAGAGAATAGATGTAGGAAGGAAAAAATCGCAATAGTGAAAATATATACACATAAATAGAACTAGTTTTTTTGGATTTTTATTGGGATGAAGTTACACCAAAAATAAGAGAAGCTTGCATAAAATTATTTTTATATGGAATAACGAGTATGAAAAATGGTAAGAAAAAATATAGTAAGGGTGAGTCAATGTACATAGCATAAATAACACACACCTAAGTATAAATATTTCAATAAATACCAAAATAAATATGAAAAATCCTTTTATTTAGGCCCTATATACAATGAAATATTTACACACAAATGGGCCATGATATATTGTATTTCAATTATTTTTTTTATTTTTTTGGCTCAACTAGCCCAGTGACTAGCTAATTGAGGGTTTTTAAGAAAATATGGAAAAAGTTCCCTAACTCACACACGCCTATGTACAGTGAAATGGTAGGGATAACCAAAATGTTTGAGTGATTTGATAGGGTGAGGTAGCTTACTATGGCAATTACGGAAAGCCAAAAAACGGCTATCATTAGCCCTCCCCCAGGATGATGGTATATTCATGTACCATCATAGAGCATCTTTTCCAAAGAGAGTGCTTCAGATTCCTTGACGAGATCTTCATTGTTTGGCCCTGAGAATTTTGGTTTGAGTTACACTCATGCTTCACGGAACAATATCTACATGAGATAGCTGTCTTTTGACAGATCTTTGGTAGATCCTTTGGTAGAAGGCGACTCAAATAATGCTTCAAGCGATACCCGTTTACCTTCCTGGAGTGCTCTTTCCCATTCAAGTCCATAAGTTGATAGTAACTTGAATTGAAATCCTTCTTAACTATGTATGGCCCCTGCCATCTAGTTTCAAATTTGGCATCAAAACGATTATCGAGTCGATTGTCATACCTTAGCACTAGATCTCCTTCCTTGATGCCTTTGTCCTTTAGTTTCTTGTCGAGCTTTTCTTTTGCCTGCGTAGCTTTCCTCTTGTAGCACTCGTATGCTGCTTCTCTTTTCCACTCCAGCTCAGCTAAGGTAAGAAGTCGATCCATCCATGATTCTTGATCATCTTGTGCTGCTTTTCCATGACGTCGCATTGTTGGAATGTTGAGCTCGATGGGTTGCAAAGCTTCTTGACCATAGACCAAGTGAAATGGTGTAAACTCCGTGGATTCCCTATATGTGGTTCGATACGCCCACAAGGCACCATCCAAGAAGTCATCCCACAACTTTGTCTTGTTTCTCACCATCTTTCTAATGATGCCTGCAATGACACCATTAGCTTTTTCTACCAGACCATTGGATTGGGGATAGTAGGGTGTACTATGATGATGTAGAATGTGAAGTTCTTCACAGACTTCTGTGAACAAGCCCTTTCTAAACCCTGGACCATTATCAGAAACAATCTCCAAAGGTGTGCCAAATCTACAACAAATATGAGTGTAGACAAATTTGCTCACTGTCCTCTCATTTACCCTTGCCACACTTTGTGCTTCCACCCACCTAGTCATGTAGTCTATGGCCACCAAGATATATGATTTTCCATTTTTAGTCCTGGGCAATGGACCCATAGCATCAATGCCCTATTTTTCAAACGGACCATTTGCAAGGACTAGCTGACGTGGACCATGTAACAGACGCTTGTTTCCATTAATCTGACAATTGTGGCAGCTTTTACACCAATGTTGAACATCAATGTGCAAGCTTGGCCAAACATATCCGGCAAGAAAAATATTTTTTGCAGTGAGTTCCTGTGCAAAATGACCACCACACGCTTTCTCATGCAAACCTTCAAGAATGGCTGGAATCTCCTTGGTTGTTGGTATTCTCCTACAAACTTGATCTTTTCCCCTTTGGTAAAGGGCACCTTCCAAAAACAAATATGAACTCGCCTTCTTAATGAGCCTCCGCTTTTGAGCCTTTGTGCAGCCCTCTGGAAACTCGCCCTCTAAAATGTAGCTCACAATGGGAGCCAATGACTCCATCCCCTGGTACCTTGGTTGCTTTATCACTGCTGCTGCCATGATGACCTGCACTTCACTCTCAACACATGCAACTGCTTTTTGTGCAAGTAAATCTACATCTTCATTTTGTTTCCTAGGGATATGATATAGTTGCACTTCTTCAAATTGATTAAACAACCTATGAATGGCATGAACTTTTGTTCTTAGGTTTTCATTCGTGCATGCCCAAATGCCTAAAATCTGCTTCACAATGAGAAGTGCATCTCCCTTTACCATGAGACGTTGTATACCTTGGCCAATGCATAAATTTAAACCATGAAGTAGTGTGTCGTATTCTGCTTCATTGTTGCTAGTTGAACCTGGTAGATTGACCTTCTCTTTCATAAACACCTCTCCACTTGGGTTGAGCAATACTAGCCCTCCCCCTGCTTTTCCCGTGACTCGTTGAAAAGCTCCATCAAAGAACAAGGTAAAAGCATTAGGAATACTTTTAGGTGGTGGCAATGGTAGGGTCTTTACTTCAAGCACCTTAATCTCCTTCTCATGAACCCTATAAGTAAGGATCCCTGCCAATTGTGCACGCACACTATCTTCTACCTTGAAAGAGTATTGGAACTCTTGCAATTCCATAATCCACTTTGAGATCCTAGTGCTAAAATTCATTTGAGATGACACCCAAGGAAACAAATTTTTTGCAGTGAGAATTACAAAAGGTTTTGGTAGCAAGTAGGATCTAAACTTTCTCACCGCAAACATGAGAGAAAGCATTATGAGTTCTGCCTCCGTGTAGCCTCTCTCCAAAGCATTCATGACCCTACTAACAAAGTAAATGGGTGGCATCCTGGTACTATGGGGATCTTGTTGTAATAAAATTGCACCAATTGTTTCCTTCCCAACACTAGAGCTAACAAAGAGTGTGTACTCCCAACAAGGAGGCATGAGTGTTGGTAGCTCTGACAAAATGACTTTAATGTTACAAAAGTACTCTTCAAGCTCATCAGACCATGCAAATTCTACTTCTTGTGTCAACTTTTGCAAAGGGTGAAGTAACTCCGAGGCTAAGTGAATGAAGCGTGACATATACTTCACCTTTTGAATGAATGAGATGACCTCTTTGAGATTCTTGGGTGATGGGAGCTCAATAAGAGCCTTTGCCTTTGAAGGATCCACCTCAATGCCTCTATAGGAAACCTTGTGACCAAGCAAGATCACTTCATCCTCACCTATGTGACACTTTTCGGGGTTGAGTTGACCTCCCATGTCGTAGAGCTTCTTTAAACCCTGAGCTATAAATGCAGAAATCATCCATGAACACCCTGATTGACTTTCCAGAGAATGCTTGAAACACCATGTTTATAAAACGTTGGAAAGTTGCAGGAGCATTTGTCAAGCCAAATGGCATAACTCTAAAAGCATAACAACCCCAAGGAGTGATGAAGGTTGTTTTTAACTGATCTTCCAATGCGATACCTATTTGAAAGTAACCTGAGTAGCCATCACACACAGTGTACTTCTCATGACCAGCTACCTCATTTAGTATCTCATCCTGAAATGGGAGGGGAAAGTGATCTCTTTTTGTTGCCTCATTGAGTGGACGGTAATCCACACACACCCTCCACTTTCTGTTCTTCTTGGGAGTGACAACAACGGGAGAGACCCACTATGAATTCTCCACTGGATAAATGAAACCTGCTGCTAGAAGCTTTCTTACCTCCTTGAGTAAAGCCTGCTCCTTGATGACTCCTAGCCTTCGTAGTTTCTGAGCCTTAGGTGTGGCCTCTGGCTTTAACTCAATTTTGTGTTGAACAACATCTACTCCACGCACATCGGTGTAGTCTTTAGCAAAAAGCCTAGCAAATTTCCTTAACACACCTTTGAGCTCCTCTCTTTCATCTTTTGTAAGTGTTGTAGATAACATACTTTCTAGCATTCTTTCATCTTCCACTTTTTGATTTTTTTTGGGAACCTACCTCTTCCAAACCTGGGCAAGAGGTCTCTTGGTTGTTTGGCTTAAACCTTACCCCCATGACTTCGATGGAAGACTCCTCGTCAGTAATGCTGCCGCTACTTTATCCTTCTGAAGTGCTATCGGTCCAGCCTTCCTCTGTCTCACTTTGAGATGATTCTTCATCGAGCTCCTCTTGGCATTGTTCCTTCATGTCAAAGACAACCTTCTTATGATTGTCATTCCTGCAAATTAGCTTTCCACTCTCCCAATCCTGCAAAGCTCGCATTTTCATTAGCCATGGTCTCCCTAGGATAAATGGGTAACCATTTCCTTTGGTAGACATAACATAAAAATCCACCGCCTTCTTAATGCCAAAGGCCTCCACAAAGACATTTTTACAAATGCCTACGCACCTAGCCTTGCTATTTTTTTCCATCTTGACTTTAATTTCAGGTGTCTCATGGATGTGCATGCCTAGTTTTTGCATGAGTCCCTCTGTCATGATGCAAATTTGTGTACCCCCCATCCACTAGACCTTTCCTAACCAATCTTCCTTTGATGTAACAATCTAACACAGGTGTAATATCCTCATTCATTTCAGCATGTGCAATTTTTACAACAGGCACACTCTCTTTTACCTTTCTCCTAGTGCTAACTGCCTTTGTTAAATCTCTCCTAACTTGTGGGCATAATGCAAGAAACTGAGGCCATGAGATATCAGGACCCTTACCTCTCATGTCTTCCAACAAGTTGTATGGAGTTGTTCCATGTACAAGAGGGAAGTCTTGGAGGTTGATACGACGTCGAGTCTTCTTCGCTTCCTTGGTCTCCTTTGCCTTCTTTTCTAGTCTATGGTCACTTTGTGACGTGACTCCTTCTTTCTCCTTCCCTTTTCCACGCTTAATGCCATTTGCTTCCATGTCAACCTCTCTTGAATTTATCACCATGGTGCATGCATGTATTCCACATACCCTTGACTTTATTTGGTAGGTCTATAATTGAAGATATTGTTGAGATCATGATATAAGTGAATAGTACAACTAAGAAAATCAAATATTGAGGGGTCTAAAAAAATATGTACATGTCAAATATAAATAATATAGGTGGAAAAAATTTAAAGGGGTCAAACTAAATCTCTCTCATAATAAGTCTACCATAAAAAGATGAATATTTTTTGTGTCTAATTTATGAGAGTAATAGAGAATAGATGTAGGAAGGAAAAAATCACAATAGTGAAAATATATACACATAAATAGAACTAGTTTTTTTTGGATTTTTATTGGGATGAAGTTACACCAAAAATAAGAGAAGCTTGCATAAAATTATTTTTATATGGAATAAAGAGTATGCAAAATGGTAAGAAAACATAAAGTAAGGGTGAGTCAATGTACATAGCATAAATAACACACACCTAAGTATAAATATTTAAATAAATACCAAAATAATTATGAAAAATCTTTTTATTTAGGCTCTATATACAATGAGATATTTACACACAAATGGGCCATAATAATTTTTTATTTTAATTATTTTTTTTATTTTTTTGGCTCAACTAGCCCAGTGACTAGCTAATTGAGGGTTTTTAAGAAAATATGGGAAAAGTTCCCTAACTCACACACGCCTATGTATAGTGAAATGGTAGGAGTAACCAAAATGTTTGAGTGATTTGATAGGGTGAGGTAGCTTACTATGGCAATTACGGAAAGCCGAAAAACGGCTATCACTGGGTACAACCCGGCTTTCTGAGCTTGAAGCACTTGCTTGGCCAGATGCTTCTCCCTTCGGGGTCATGTGTTTCCAGACTGGCTTATCTTCTCCTTACCTTTGGCTCGAGCAGCCCCCTTAGGCCATTTTGGAGTAAAGGTTAAAACTTTGACTACAGTTTCTTTAGGGAAGAGAGGCCTCACCGTTTTCTTTCCTTCTTTGATGTGAATGACTTCTTCGCAATGAATATCGATGTAGATGATTTTAGCCCCTTCGCTACCTTAGTTGCTGTCACTCATTGACAGTGTGTTTTGGTTGACAACAGTGATGGCACCTCACCGATATCCAACCTGATGCTCTCAATTTGTGGTTAGAACGAGCAACACGAGATTGAGAATTCACCTTTTGAATACTGACAACACTACAGCCTGGTAGTAGTACTTCAATGAAGGCAGCTAGTGCCTCCTTAGTATCCTCTTCTTCCGTCCTCCAGTTAGAAAATTCCTTCAGCCATTCGTCCATAATTGATGGCGTGCGTCACTTTCAGCATCGTACTTCAGCCATGCATCCATGATTGATGGCATGCGTCACTTTCAGCATTGTAAATTGAAGGGTCTTACAAGCCCTCCTCAGTGGGGGCACCAAATGACAGGAGCAAAGCGAACCCCAACGACCTCTAAAACGCCGGGGAACAAATGGCACGCCTCGAGCCTGTCATGGTAAAGCGAACAAGGGAGGGCACCACCTAGCTTTGAGTGGCTAGGATGCAGACTATGATGATATGAACACCACAAACTTACATACACACACACAGAGATGACCAAATGATGAAAAACCTCGGGGGTGTCAGGGAGAGTTATTTCTGCAGTATTTACAATGACCTTCCTTCCAGCGAGGCGGCACACCGTGGTGATAGAGAGGTAGGGAGAAAAGATGGTGCAACTATTTGGTGCGTTCTCTAAGACGACTCAATGATTGTGAAGCTTGATACCAAAAGTGTGTATATGTGTGTGCATTGACCATTGGAGAGGTGGACGTGGCTCCCTTCACATGGTGCAATTCCCATGGACAACCATCACACAAGCCCCCTCCCCGTGCCAATAGTGTCAATTCTTCCCACTACACTCTACCAAGTGCTGACCTCTCATGAACTGCCCCCCCTGATAGTGACCTCTCAGTGCCAATTTATACGTGTTGGATGCTTGGATTATGGTAATAATCCCGGTGTGATTAGGGTAAGCTAGGCGGGGAGACAAAGCAAGCGGTAGGCCCGGTGTGGTTGACCCTTGCTGTTTCTTGAGAGTTATTTAAAATGAGAATCTCTAGGTGGGCCTTTGTAACCATCACCTAGAGAGAGGGAATTTACAAAGTGGGAATTCTACAAGGCTTGGGTGAAAACTAAAGAAATGATGAACATAACCTACAAATTTTGAAACTGGTGGCGTGGTTGCGTGATGCCGGTGAATGGTGTGTTGTGAGTGCGTCAGTGTAGCGTGTACTTCTTTTCGGGGTCGGTCGGGGCATACCTTCTGCACATTTCTTCTTTTTGTTGTTGTTGGCGCGTGCTTTGGATATTCTCCTTCTTTTTGTCGATGTTGATGGCGTAAGATCCTTCTTTTTTTGTAAATTTTTTTTAACGCGTGCGTATACACGTGTCGTGTATGTATATGGGTGCGTGAGTGTAATTGTATATGGAAGCGGGTGTGTGCGTGGGAACGAGGGTGTGGTGTGTATACATAATGTATATATATATATATATATATTGTGGTGGTTTTTACTGCAGTGCAGGGACGCGACGAGGATGGGGAGAGATCGGGTGAGAAGGTGGGTGTGTGTGTATGTGTTGTGTATGTGAGAGAGAGAGAGAGAGAGAGAGAGAGAGAGAGAGAGAGAGAGAGAGAGAGAGCGAATTTACTGCGCCTGTACAGGCCCGCGAGGGAGAGAGGGAGAAATGGCCGGCTGTGGCTATGTCCAGAACACACGAGAGAGAGAGAGAGGGATGAGAGGTGGTGAGGGAGGGAGAGGATGAGGGTGTGTGTGTGTAATAGCAAGGGTGTGGAGCGGTTGTGTGAGCAGGCACTGTAGGAGCGGAAATGGGGGGGCCGCCTGTGCGGGCGAGTGTGAAGCATGAGGGAGATAGGGAGAGGGGGGGGGGGGGGGGATTGTGGCTCAAATTGGCACCCCACTGGCTGTGTCCAAACTGCACGAGGTCGGAGGTGAGCTGTGGGCCATGAAACGCCGAGAAAGGGGGGGGGGGGGGGGGGTTCAGCGTAGTCAACGGGAGGGGTTTTTTTTTAAAGAATATATCTATATATATGTATATAACCTCCCCCTAAGGCGGGTTCCCGCCAAAGGAATAAGAGGGAGAGAGGAGGGGAGAGAGGTTAAGGTGGGGAGAGAGAAGAGAGGTGGGGTAGAGAGAAGGAGAGATAGAGGGAGAGAGAAGTGAGGGAGAGGATGAGCTTGACCTAAGGCCCTCCGTGGCTGCTTCCGAGAGAGAGAGAGAGAGAGAGAGATGTAGATAAGGGGGGGGGGGGGGGGGGTTGCTTAAGGCCGAAGGGAGTGTGGACGAGAGGGGTGGGGGTACGGTCTGTTGGGGCTGGGGTGTGGACAAGCGGACAGAGAGAGGGGAAGAATATTTGGAAGAGAGAGAGAGAGAGAGAGAGAGAGAGAGAGAGAGAGAGAGAGAGAGAGAGAGAGAGAGAGAGAGAGAGAGTAATATATGTGGCGGCCCGCCGGGGCTGGAGTGTGACAAAGACACCAATGCACCTACTGGGCCGAGTGATGCAGTGGTAGAGTAGGAGAGAGGGAATATTTAGCGAGGTCGGGCAGTAAGAGAGAGAGATCATCTTGTGGTGATAATGGAGCGGTGTGGCCAGACTGGCGGTGCCCCACTGGTGGTCAACCTAGGGGGGGGGAGGGGGGGGGGATGGTGAGTTGTAAAGGGATTTTTTTGGTTTTTTTTTTCTTCTTTTGGTAACAAACCCTCCCTTCCTTAGGGTGTGGTTCTCACGGGCACGGTTTCGAAAGCCGGCCATCACTAGCTTCCATTGATCCTGTGTGCACTCCAAGTGCAAAAGTTAGCGTCTTTCACAAAATCTGTCATTTCTTTAGGTTCAAGCTATCCAAATGACTTCAAAATTGAAACATGAGCTAGTTAGGGCCTAGGGTGCTATGTATGTTGACAAAAATGCATTGTGATGCTTGGTTCATGTTGTGAGACATCATACGTGTATGATCTCCAAGTGCTCAGAATCAGGTGACATTTCATATGTGCATAGCTCATAGCATGTACATCATGTGTATATGTCTAGATTTCAATTTGGATGTCATTTGGGCAAGCTATGACCATTAGAACTCCTTCTAGGCCTTGGGAATTCCACCTTTGGACTGCCATAACTTTCACGCCGTGGCTCCATTGAGGAGCCGTCTAGACCGTCTTGTACCACACTTCAAACACCAAATTGTTTCACTTAAGATGCCTTGATTTTCCAACCCAATTGGCCCATTATGGAGACCCTTTTACCTAAAACCCCCATCAAGTATACATTTCTGCTATCAGATGCTTGCCTAGGTCCTTTACACCTGCTTTAGCACTCTGCTTGCACTTGTAGGCACCCCTAGCATTGCATTGCCCACTTCCCATCATCAACCAACCCAACGGTTACAAAGGGACAACAATGTGGAAAATGAATATGTTCTTCTTGATCTCATTAAACCTCCTATTGAACCGTTCTCAGAGTATTTTTATGTGCGGTTAGTTAGCCGAGTTCAAGACTATCTGAGGAGGTTTAGATCTATATCAAGATCACAAGGGAGAGGAAATCATTAAGGCAAGCATGATTCCTAAGGATCTCATACAGAAAGTGGTTGAAGAATGAGAGTGTAAGATGGGTAGATTTAGAGAAGAACTTCACTATTGGGGTAGAGTTTGATTGTATGGAGCTTCTCTCTTCCACGTGTGCATTGGAAAACATTTTTTACTAATGTGGCCTCAATATGCCATGACATTATTTATTGACACCAACCAGAAAGTTTCAAGCAATAGAATTTCACCATTGCAGCCCCCATTATGCTTAAAATAAACCTAGTTCTAAATATTGGGTAAACTATCTTCATTGTATTTGAAGGTGACCCACTAACTTTCTTAAAATTTTGTAGGTTTTCTCACATTCACATGTAGAATTTAGGGGTAAATGACAATATATATGTGGGATTACACTAAACCTAGGTTCTTGTCCCACACACAAAGCGTGCCCCTCAAATGAAAGATATGTCACCTCTAAAACTTTGAAGAAAGTTCTCTCTCTCTCTCTCTCTCTCTCTCTCTCTAAAACTACTAAAACTACAAACAATAGTTTCCATGTCAAAAGGCTAGAGTTATAAGAGTACTTGCAATGAGAGGATGCATGATTAGTTCCTGATTCAGCTTTAAAAATTCTTCCCTCTTATTCCATGCATGCTAGAACCCTCCTCATGATGTCTTGAGATGATCCATGATGCAATGCTTCGGAAAGAAGCTTCACCAATGTTCTCATTAACACTAGTTTTGTAATCGGACACTCAAATGTCCTGAGACATTAAACTGTCCTGTTTTTCAACTTGTCATAATTATTTGGTGAATCTAAAAAAAAAATTCATAGGTCATGTTCATATCTTAGGTTATGTATGAGGTGAAGAATATAGCCAAATTTTATTTTTGCCAAAATTAATACCAAATTAAGATTGTAATGATAAGTTTTAAGATGAAAAAATCATAGAAATTTAGTGCAGTTTTAACAAATTTTTCATAAATTGAATATAACTTCCCATTAAAATTTCAAGATGTATGGATAGGAAAATACTTATTATAGGAAGAAATTGAGCTTCATAACCTAGTTATAGGATTAGATTTTTGGTATGATCAAAATACCAAAATCTTGAAAATGCTGACAAAGAGGAAAATTTTGTTCTTTCAAGGCCTCTTTCATTAACATGATGAGGTTATGGGACAAAACCCAAGGTGTATAATGTATCTATAGGTCAATACCCAACAACTAAGCATTTTTCAACGGTTCAAACTCATAGGCATCTTGTAATTTAAGCTCATTTTAAGAAATTTGTAGTGCGTAATTTCTTGCAAAAAAGACATTCCTATGAAAAACTAATGAAAGTTTGTATATAGATCTCCCAATTGTGTCCATACGAGGTACTTGTATACAAATAAGTGAGATGAATGGAAAAATCCAAAAATGGACTTTATTTTAAGGCCTATCTTTGATAAATAAAAAATCATAATTACAACATGCGCAATTTTTGGGATATGCCATGAATCACCAAATGTGGCTTGCACAACCATTAAAAATTATCACCTTATGTAGTGGAGTCATAGATCTAGTATATATGCATCATAAGAAATTAAAAACTAGATGAATTAAATGTTTTTTAATGATCGTTAATTGAATTTGTGAACGTTGCATATTTGACCCATAAGACTTTCTATATTTAATTCTAGTCACAAAAGATTTTTTTCTCACTTGACAATTGCAAAAATATCAAACACATATATAAGTAGCTACCACGGATTATTGCATGCACCCTACTCATTTTTTTCTTAGGCTAGAGTACAACTTTTAATGAAACATTGACTGTTGTTTTGCGTAGGTTCTTTTCATGAGTGTAGTTACTATTTAGGTTATGATAAAAAATGAGGGATTATAATTTCTAAGAGTACTTTGTATAACATTTTATAAGTTTGCAAAAGCATTTCTTGAGATGTGTTCTAGACTTCATGTACCATTTTATTTAAATTCGCAAAAAAAGGCCACTAAAGTGTCCTTTTTGGTACCAAACTAGTGTTAGTTCATATCTAAGGTGGGGGAAAATCTACCCCACGAGAACACACCCTCTACCATTGCTTGCATGCCCGTGAAACTTATTGATAGATCATGTCTCTTGGTTGCAACCTAATCACTCATCTAAAAAATATGTAACATGAGACTCTTAGGTTTTAATGCTTAGCTTTATTAGCTAAAAATAATCCTTATGCTTTCTTGGCCACTTGCTAGCCTATACAGGTGAAGGTCCACCAAGTTGGTGCTTCCCATGCCAATCACACTTGATCCTTGCTGCTGGCACTTGTTCCCATTTGTCTTGTAACCTGGTGCAGATCCTTATCCTTGACCATCTCGTTTTCTTCCTTTAGCCTTGTCTCTTCTAGATTTGATGTACCAACCATGGAAGCATTGTGTCTTACCCAATTGCATGTGACTTTGAGCCATGCACTCCTGCTATGCCCACTCCATTGATGTGTCAAGTTGGTGATCTAGGACACCCTGTCACTTCATGGTACCTTGTTAATTCATGCATGTATTTAACTAGATGAAAAAAAGGGAAAGGATCATGGGAGGGGAATTATTGTACATTAGTAGGGACCCCAAGATGGTAGAGGTTGTAGAAGGGCAAACCACTGAATGCTTACAATGTTCTATTCATGAATTGTTCTTGACACACATATACTTATAACTTACACATGCCTCCATGCAACATCGTTGTTTCTTATGTTGTGCACATTGGGAATTTGGCGTGTTTGGGAGCACCAAATCAATAGGGCCCTCCACGCCTCTGCCCATAGAGGAAGAGATTACTAACCAGTCATATCGTACAAAAGGCTATGTGTTTAAATTTTATTGACGTTATGCTTTGTTTGAGAGAGTGCCGAGTCGTAATCCCGAGTCCTGACGCTCAGATCATTTACAAGGCAAGTCTGCATCAACCAGCTGCCAGTCGGTCGCCATAAAGAGGTTTCATGCAACGTCTCGAGCTTGCATATAAGAAGAACCAACTCATGAAGAAGTGCGCACACACAGTACACATCTCTCTCTCTCTCTCTCTCTCTCTCTCTCTCTCTGTGTGTGTGTGTGTGTGTGTGTGGAGGCAGCTAAAACCAAGCTTGTACCGCAATCCGACCTTTTAGTCTTACCAAAGTCCCTCTCTCTCTCTCTCTCTCTCTCTCTCTCTCTCTCTCTCTCTCTATAAAACACAGACACACACACACACACACATACACATGCACACACACACACAATTACTTGGAAAGTCGCTCTCAGTTGCTAAAACCCAAGCTTGTACCGCCGGGCTAGTCTGCATCCGACCTTTTAGCCTTACCTCTCTCTCTCTCTCTCTCTCTCTCTCTCTCTCTCAAACACACACACACACACACACATACACTTGCACACACACACACAATTACTTGGAGAGTTGCTCTCAGTTTTTCTACACGTGATATACCAGCTCGCTGCTCAACTCGTACAACGCTATGAGATACACCATCCTTGACGTCCGAAGCCAGTCCAAAAGGCCATGTGTTTAAACTTTTTTGGCGTTATGGTTTGTTTGAGAGATTGCCGAGTCACAATCCCGAGTCCTGACCCTCAGATCATTTACAAGGCAAGTCTGCATCAACCAGCTGCCATTTGGTAGCAGACACCTGCCATATGATCGCAGCGCCATGTGCTCAGAAAGAGGTTTCCTGCAACGTCTCGAGCTTGCATATAAGAAGAACCAACTCATGAAGAAGCGCACACACACAGTACACATCTCTCTCTCTCTCTCTCTCTCTCTCTCTCTCTCCCCACAGACAAAGATGGGTTCCTTCAACACACCTCCATGTTCGCTCACAACAAAACTGATGAGGCTGGAGGCCACGATAATGGTGAAGCCCCCTCAACCCTCGCCCTCCACCGCGGTGCTCGAGCTCTCCAATCTTGACCATATGCTCAACTTCTACTGTAGTGTCATCCTCTTCTACTCTACATCTATCAAACCCCATACACATGGTAACAACAAAGTTATTCCCTTCAATGACACCCATTATATCCACCCTCGTGTTCACACCAAGGACGTGGTCCTTATGGTCAAGTGTGCCCTGCAAGAATTGCTCACCCACTACCCCGCGGCCGCCGGTCGACTCAGTTTGAATACCTCACAAAACCGACTTGAAGTGGAGTGCAATGACCAGGGTGTCCAATTTGTTTCTGGCCATGCCGACATCCCGCTTTCAGACTTGGGCGATGTGTCGCTCCCCCATCCCTCCATCGACCTTTTGATTCCTAACATTGTCTCTCGTGAAGAAGAGAGGCCTCCAATTGTCGCTTTGCAAGTAAGTAGCCATTCGTCCATATTGTTCTCAATAAGGCTTTGAGGAGTGTTCTCAATCTTTAGCTAAATAAAAACATGTAAATAGCATTGTTCTATTCACTATTAAGTAATAGTGCACCCTTACTCTTACAAACAAGTAACTTGATGAAATTTTGAGAAGCCGGCCTCCTAGTCACAAAGAGAGTTACAAACGTAGAAACAAGCAAGAAAGTAGTAGTAGAGAATCCTTGAAAACAAAATAAGCAGAAAAAACACACACACACACACACCTTCTCTTCTTTGTCTCACTTCTCTAGCCTAAGCTCTATTCCTAGCAAGTTAGAGGCATCATTTAGCATCACAATCAAATACATAATGTGTCTTGAATATCTTCCCATGCCCAGCTTGAAGTGTACATTTCATGTCACTAGAGCATCCTTATTCCATCCTTCTTCCCAATATTGCTCACAAGTTATGGTTTGTTTTGATTCTTGTCACCCAGGTTACAATGTTTAATTGTGGTGGCTTTGCTCTTGCCCTCACGAACAACCATGTGTACCTAGATGGCCACTCTGCAGCTATTTTCTTGCATAATCTTGCCTCCATTGCAAGAGGAAATGGAATATCTATTGCTCCAGATACTATAAGTAGAAGAGAACGAATGAAACCGCAATCCCCACCCATCCCAACCTTTGATCACCCTCTCGTAATGAAAAAGAAGGATGCTGCTACCTATGTTGACATGAAACTCTTACCCGTTGAGCGTTGTGGGACTGCCACAAGGATATCCTTTTCTGCAAATGCTTTAATGAAATTACGAAGTGATGTACTCATTGGTCATACTTACTTCAAAGATTGCTCCAGGTATCAAGCTCTCATTGCATTACTCTGGAAGGGAAGAGCTCGAAGCCTTCTACAAACTCAAGAGATCCCCAATTGTATTGAGCTACCCATAAGAATTCCTATAAACCTTAGAGGAAGAATAATGCCTTCACTCACTCAAGGCTATGTTGGAAACGGCATAATCTGCATAATTGTTAGTGCCTCTCTTCAAGAATTGTGTGAGTCCCCATTATATCTCATTGTGCTCAAGATTCAAGGAGCACTTTTGGATGCCACTCCAGAGTTTGTGCAATCAATATTGGATCATCTAGAGTGTGGAGAGGGACCACTTGAATCTTGGCCTGACCCATCTTTCTTTGGGATGAGCTCCCTTGTTAACTTGCCTTTCTATGACACAGATTTTGGATGGGGCTCTCCTATCTATTATCAACTTCCAAGTAGGAAAATGAACAATCGTTTGTACATACTTGATGGGGGTGCACAAGCTCATCAATCTTGGAATGCGATGGTGGTCCTGGAATCAAACATGGAACATCAGATCTTCTTGGAGACACTGGCAAACTATGTCAACTTCTCCACCTAAGCTTTCAAATCTTCTTTTGTCAATTTGTTGATAATCAATAATAGTTTTGGAAACTGTTTAAGAATTTTATTTTTGGATCATGTGAATGAGAACAATATATGGGGTATTTGTAGAAGAATGTAGAAGTAGAGGGGTGAGTATAACTATGTGAGTTAAATAACAATACAACCATGTAGGCACCTTTGCCACCATGTTGCCACATGTGACATGACTTGCTCACACCTTCATCCAAAAACACCAATACAAAATTAAATCTTGTTTACACTACAAGTGCCAAAAGACTTTAACAAACATTCTACCAAAACTAACACAGAATGGCACTTTCGCACTTGCCATTACTAAAGTGTATACAGTATTACAATTGCAGTGAGCATTGTTGTGAGAGAGCTTCTATATGCTTTGTAATTTGCATCAGCATCATATTGGTATGTAAGATCTTGCAAATATTGAAAAGATGACAGACAAGAAATGATAGACTATAGATTTCGGATTGTTGTTGCTTACCACCACAAGCTGAAAAAGAAAACCAAAGAGGCATGCCAAAGCTGGGACTACCATAGAAATAAAACAATAAGCAATCAATGAAAACTCATCCTCGAACAAAATAACATATGTTCACGATAGTAACTACATGATCATAGGTATAGTGCAACCCGCCTACCGGTGGATCTCGCTCCCTCTTATTACTGGTACATGTGTGTGTGTGTGTGTGTGTGTACATCTCCCCATCCCACACACACACACACGCAATGGATGCTTGTTTACCCATGCTCAAACGCTTGTTTGTTCCACTCCATCTTCGACACGCACATGCGAGAGAAGAGAAGAGAAGAAGAAGAAGAAGAGCGAGACAGAGAGAGAGCGGGGGGGAGGGGGGACCTAAATTCAAATTTCAAACTCCAGACATGGAGAAAGACATCACACTGGCTCGAGCCTTGCAACTAGCATGCCGTTTTAGGGTAGTTTGACATAAAAGAGAGAGTGATGAGTTGACGATGCCGCGCTTTCAAATTAAAGTTGACCACGTCTGACAATAGCCACCCCCCACATTGCACTTTTTTGCATCTCTCTCTCTCTCTCTCTCTCTCTCTCTCTCTCTCTCTCTCTCTCTCCCTCCTCCCAAGCTCAAATGGCAATCTTATACAATTTTGCGAGCTCACTCATGAGTACACATATCTCTCTCAGTTCTTCATTATCGCTTTCGAATGCCTCTATGTATGTATCTCTCTCTCTCTCTCTCTCTCTCTCTCTCTCTCTCACACACACACACACACACACACACACACACACATACACACACACACACACACACACACACACACATTACAAGCCACACACTTCTTTGGCATTCATCCACCCACACTCAATCAATCCATACTCAAACCGACCCCCACATATGTCATTACCCTTCAAACACTTAAAAGCCACACTGATATTTGGTACATGCAAAATGTAGGACACATGCACACAACCATAGACGTATCCTGCAACCAATGCACTCCTTGAGACAACATTGCATCTTGAGAGACACACTCACTTCAAATCCACCGAAAACATCCGAGAGCATATGCGATTGCATTTGGAGAGACGCCGTCGCTTTGCATCTTCCAAAAATAGCCTTGGCCAAGCGTATGGAGAGACACCCGCATCGAACATAGCCCATAACTTCAAGATGCAATATATGTGATTGCATCTAGAGAGATAACCTCACGTTACAACTACTGAAAATAGCCCAGAGCTTGACGATGCAAGCATATGTGGTTGTATCTAGAGAGACGCCCTCACTTCGTATCTACCAAAAATAGCCTAGACTTTCTTAACCCTAATCTTGCTGGGCATATCCAGCAATCAAGGCACTGCGAGGGCACTCCATGAGGCAGCATGCATTTAAGGAGACACCTTTGCTTGCATTAGCTCAAAACAGATTGTATGTGATTGCAGTTGGAGAGATACCCTCACTTGGCATCCATTGAAAAACTCCCAAAGCTCCTTGGCCCTAACAAAGTTTTGCATATCTTGCAATCACTGCATTCCAACAAATGACATCCTAGACTCAGAGCTCCTCAAGCACTTTTTGTGCTTTATGAATTCTTTTGGCCAGATCAGCATCTTGTGTAATGCCACATGCCTCAAGGTGCAAGTGTACATCATTGCAGTTGGAGAGATTCCCTCTCTTTGCATTTGCTCAGAAAATACCTCTCTCTTCCTAACCTGACCCTATTGAATGCTACAGCTGGAAGCCTAGCTGCCCTGCAAAATACTCGAAATAGCACATAACAAGACATAAACAAATAGATCTACATACCTGCCGACTCGCAAAAATCCATAGTTGAGCACAACACAAACAGAGAGAGACACAGAGCGGGAGAGAGCAAGAGAGCACATGCACGCGCACCTCCTAGAGTAGAGTGCTACGCCTAGCACGACGAGAGAGAAGAGAAGAATACATGCGCATAGTACCATCTTTCTTTTTTACCAATAGAATTGGTGATGCCCAAGGCGAAGTGCTAGGTCTAATGAAACCACGAGCGAGGTAGTTAGCCAACTGACTGTCAACCTCCTTTGCTTATTTAGCAATACGTTAAGGTGGTTTACTCATTGGTTTAGTGCATGACAAGACATCTATGCCATGATGCACATCACGTGTAGGGGGTAAACCCGGTGTTAAATCACTTGATAACACATCACTATACTCCGTGAGTAAGTGAGTCAGCTTTTGCCGTGCAAAAGGAGAAAGTAAACTAGAGTTATGGTGGGATGGAGAATCTTGTAATTCTTGCAATGTTTGTTTTACAACAGTTACACATTGCTCTATAGAATTAAAATTGAGAGCACTTTGCTCCTTGGATTCATTAACACTTTGTTTATCAGTAGAATTCATTGCACTTTGCATACCATTACTAGAATTCACCGCAGTTTTCTCTTGAGAATTCACAAGACTTGGAGACAAGCAGTAACACTGTCATAATAATCAATATCTAATTCTCCTAAATGATTTTATCATATTAAACTGATCATTTAATGTGGGGAAGTGCCAGGGGAGAAAAAGCTAGAATATTGGTTAAGCTAGCAGACCGGCCACAGTAGGATCCAAAGGAGGGAAAATAGGGATCCAAAGGGGGGGCCATCTACAAAAGAGCCATGTGCAACAATGGGCTAAAAAGACCCTAAGGTTCAGCCGATTAAGACTTCCAAAATGCTAAGGCTCCAAAATTCAAAGGTTGTGTCCAAAGGTCAAACTTAGGGGAAATTGGATGCTTTGTGTGTGACTAAAAAGTCTTTGCAATCCCTACATGGGAGGGGGCGAGCCCTAAAGGTAGGGGATGAGAGAGAAATCCACACACACACAGAGGCTCCCTTTACACAAAGGGAATGAGGGACACATGTCAGCTCCCTAGGCCAGATGCCCACAAGGTGTGCCCAATTTCTATTGAATGACCCTTGAAGTGGACCAATGAGAATTAAGCTAGAGTAAATCTAGTTTAATTAATTTAAAAACATTTAATAAAAGAAACCAATGAGAATTAAGTCTCCTGGAAGACTATTGGGCAGTCTCCCAAGGGGTCCAATGAGTATTCAAGAGCCCCATGGCTTGCCTGATTCCTATTGGCGAGGAGGCAAAGGGGTCCAATAAGAGTTTATTTTAATTATTTAATTACCTAAAGCTCTCACAAAAGGGGAAAGGGGGACACATGTCAGAAGGCTATCACTTATGCTGCTTAATTGTAATTGGCTTGACTTGGGGAGGGCCAATGAGGCTTCAGCAAGAGCATTTAGCAAGAGGGCTCACCCAAGAGAGAGAGGGGGCTGATTTTTGCAAGGAATTATCACACACACACTCACACAAGCTCATGTGTGAAGAAAGAGAAGACTATCTCTTCCCAAGCTTTAATGGAGAACTCGTCACCTACTCCAAGCTTGTGAGATAGAAGCCTACATCAACACTCTCTTGGCATGTGGATGCAAATCCAACCAAGAGCCAAGCTTCAATGCATGCTCATCTCCTCTACCAAGCTAATTACTAAGCTAAGCTATGCTAATATGAGGGATTATGTGAGGAGATGTACGTCTTTCTCGTAAGATACTCCTTCTTCCTCTCAATCTACTCTCATACCCTGCTAGCTCTCACCATCTTCGAAGGTGTGTGAGGTCTTGGGTCTGAGAACGGGGATAATTCAAGTTGTGTTTATTAAGTGTTTTGCTTAGTGCATGAAGTTTCCATCTTCATTGCACTAGCTAGTCTTGAAGGAGCACAAAGAATTGTATTGTACAATGTCTCTCTTGATGGGAGAAACCATAATACAAAGCCTTTTGGAGGGGGGACCGGCTCCATGCAAATCCGGTCCTCAACTGTTGTCAATAGCTTAATTTCTCTCTCTTTTAAAAGTATTGTCGATGCTATCTGACTAGGTGTTATGCTTTTTGTTGCTCTCTCCACCCAAGCACTCTTGTAATTCTCATTAGGAATCTATTCTAATGAAATGCCCACTATGTTCATGCTCATTTCCACTACACACAAGTTATTAGGCCATTAAATGTTACATTGGTATCATAGCTCAAGGTTTCTCTTTTCTTGCTCAAGAAGGGAGGCCCTCAAGCTAGCTACAAATGGTTGGTATTATTAATTGCCTGTGAGTAAGTAGAATAGGGATTTTTCAGCCTTGCAATGTGCCTGCCTTTGTGCAGTTAACGGGGCATCACCGTCGAGAGCTATGGTCTTAATAGTGGAGTCCTACGGGGCTTGCCGACGGCTTAACCACTATTGAGCTATTAAAAGCTTGACAGGAGCCGGTGCTGTTTTGGTGTTGAAAGACCCTCTCTTCTATTCCTTGCAATTAATGGTATTCGAGCCGCGGGTATAGTAGCTTGAGTGCTTTTTCTAAAGGGGTAAAGAGGAGTAGCAACTAGGGCTTGAAGTGCCAAAGTACACCTAAAACGTTTACACCTAAAAGTTGTTAGAATGGCTGACAATAGTAAAGAGAGTGAAATTAATGTTGATAACTTTGATTTTGCTCATGAGAAAGCTACTAATGATTCTTCAATGCTTGTTAACTATCTTGTTTCTAGGCTTCAACAAGCCATGGGCAATCCGTCTCTCCAAAGTGAAGTGCAACGGCAGCTCCGTGCTCACGGGATTCTTCAAGCTAATCATCATGACGAGAGAACACCTAGGAAGCCTCCTTGTGAGACTACCAAAAGAGGTCTCTCTCCGATTCGGGAAGAAGAAGAGAATCCTTATGAAGGGCTCAAGAATTTACTTCTTGATGATGTATCTCCTTCCCAAAGGAGAACTCAAGAGCCTCCACCAAAGGAACGAGAAAGAAGCGAGTCTCCCGCCACCTCGGCGGATATGGCTCTATGAAGATGGCGGGCTAAATGCTCTCCATCACCACCAAAGCGGAGAAGACCATCGTATTCTTCTCCTCACCACAATTCAAAGAGGGATGATAAAAAGCAAGAGAAGAAAAAGGCGAGAAAGAGGACACCCTCTTCTCCATCTTCTTCATCCTCTTCCTCCTATGAAAGCTATGGTGAAGACGACAAAGATCAGGACAAGAAAAAGGCAAGAAAGAGGTCACCCTCTTCTCCACCTTCTTCAAATTCTTCACCTTCTGAAGAAAGTGATGGTGCAACTTTTGAACCATCAAAAAGAAGAGGCCATAGGAAATCCTATGCCGCATGGAAGAGGTCGTCCAAGCTGAAGAAATTCGAAGAGGGAGGGAAGAGCATCTCTTTCCTTACCTATGATGGTACCTTTGGTGCTACAAACAATGTCTTGGCCTTTATCCAACAATTCGATGCGGCGTTTGGAGATGAGGGATTCACAGAGTCCTCTAAGCTACGCCATGTAGCTATGAACTTTCAAAAGTCCTCCAGACAATGGTGGTCTAGACTACGAGCCAACGGTGAAGCTCCACGAACATGGAAGGCTTTAAGAGCCTCCATTATGAAGTAGTTTTTGGCCACCGATGCCAAAGACAAAGTACTCACCGAATGGTGAAGCTTAAAGCTCTCTCCCAATGAATCCATCCACAAATATGTAGAGAAGTTTTGCGACTTACAACTCAAAGCCACTATCTTCAAAAAGTTGGATTTTGGAGAGCAAAAGCAACAATTTTGTGCGGGCTTAACCGAAGAAATGGCGGAGTATGTCAACTCCCAAAGGCCACGTACCACATCGGCGGTAATACACCATACTATGGTGGCCTCTCGAATCAATTTCCAAACAGGGGGTAAAAGAAATAATAAGCCCCCGGAAAACAAGGTTTCCAATGAGCCTAAGGGGAAGTACAATGTCCAAAAGTCTCCTAAGGGCAATTCCAACAAAGCTAAAGAGAAGGGAGTTTACAAAGGTAAGAATAAACTTTCTCCGGAAGAGCTTGAGCGTTATCGTAAGGATAACAGGTGTTTCAAGTGCGGCGAACAAGGGCATGCGTACCGCGCTTGTCCCCAAAAGAACAACCGGCAAGATCCTCCTAGAGCTTCTTTGGTTGAAATCCAAGAGGAGGAAACTCACCAAACTCACCACAAAGGATCTCCTCTATGCCATGCTTGGGCAAAGGTAAGAGAACATGATGCGTTTATTCTCTTTGACCCTGGTTCTACTCACAATTTTATATCTATGGAGTTAGCCACCAAGCTAGACATACAATCCTACGAGATGGGAGATGTCCTATCCGCAGACAGTGCCTTCAAGGGGCAAGAATCTTCAGTCACTCCCTTAATTGGGAAATTGAGGCTTCATGTCCAAGGCTATGTGGACAAAGAGGACTTCTTTATCTCTCCTCTCAAGCATGAGGATGTAATCCTAGGGGAACCATGGTTTGACCGCCTGGCTGCCGATGTTAAATTTCCTGAAAGGAGAATCTCCTTTAAGTTCAGGGAAAATGACATGTATATAGATGCTAAGGAAATGGACACCATCCCCATTGTACATACACCAGCTTTCAACAAGTCAATAAAGAGCTCTATTTCCGTGTACATGATTTTTGTTAAAGATTCGCAAAATGAACCTAATGCTTTAACAAAAGAAAAAAAAAGCAACCAAAAGGAATTAGAGTTATCCAATTTTCTCAAGGGGTTTCAAGATGTTTTTATTGACGACATCCCTTGTGAACTACCTCCTAAACGAGGTAATGATTACCATGCAATTGAACTTCTTCCAGGAAGTTCACCGCCTAACAAACCTCCTTATAGAGTTTCTCAAGCTCAACAAAAGGAGATTATGCGGCAAGTGCATGAGTTAGTTGAGAAGGGCATGGTTAGGCCTAGCTCATCTCCATTTTTCTCACCTGTGCTATTAGTGAAAAAGAAAGACGGCACATATCGTATGTGTGTCGACTATAGAGCACTAAATAGGATCACTATCAAGAATAGGTTTCCCGTTCCACGGGTAGAAGACCTATTTGATAAGCTACAAGGATCGACCTACTTCACTAGGATTGAGCTAAAAAGTGGCTATCATCAAATAAGGATAGTTGATCAAGACATTGTAAAGACTGCAGTTCGCACCACATTTGGTCTTTACGAATACATTGTCATGCCTTTTGGCTTGACCAATGCACCAGCCACATTCAACCGCTTGATGGAGAAGTTATTCAGGCCTCATCGAACCTTCACTGGAGTGTTCTTTGATGATATTATCATCTACTCTAATTCATTGGAGGAACACAAGCAACATCTCCGGGTAACATTTCAAGTTTTAAGAGAGAATAAACTTTATGTTAATCGAAAGAAAAGTGAATTTTTCTTGCAAGAGATTCAGTATTTAGGTCACATTATCTCTCAAGATTGTTGAGATGTCGAGCTCTACACCTTGAGCTGGCATCCACTACGGGTCTTGGCCGCTTACGGCATTTACTCACTGGCGCGTTAGGTGACCGACACGGAGGATCTCTGCCAGTGATTCTACAGCTGGACTACACTTATAGTGCCAGCCTAGTACGCTTCTAGCAAGTTCACACTTAGTGACCGCATGTACATATGAGCTACTTTTCAGCTTTAGCACTTAGTCATTTTTGTACTCTCTTTTCTGTGAAGAAGAAGAAGAAGATTTCCATCTCTGTGTGCTTTGTGCTTGCCTTGTGTAGCTCTCTTGCATCCTCATTCTTTACATGGTATCAGAGCCTGGTGCAGGCAAGAGAGGCTAAGAGAGCAAGAGCATCACAATCCCTTCGTTCGCACAAGTTTCTGAACAGGTCTCCAAAGTGCAGTATACAGAGATTTACTGTACAAGTACAGTGGTTGTGAAACGCTTGATTGTGGACACTCGTTGAGTGTAGAAAGCGTTACAGGAACCACGATAGCAGGTTCAGCAGATTTGCAGGATTTTGCAGATTGCAGCTATTTTGTCTTAGTGCTTCAAGATGTCTGACGGTTTCAGTCAGATTGTTACTGAGAAGCTTGAGAAAAATAACTACCCTGCATGGAAGTTCAGAATAACAAATTTCCTAAAAGGAAAAGGTTATTGGGACTATGTAGAAGGAGACAATGAAAAGGAACCAGAGATTCCCGAGGCAAATGCTACAGCAGAACAAAGGAAAGCTTTGAGGGACTGGCAACAAGGCCAGAGCAAAGTGATGTATTGGCTGTCTATGAGCATCACAGATGGCATGATGGGCTATCTACAGGATGCTGAAACCCCCGCCATTGCATGGAGAAACTTAGGCAGAGTGTTCGAGGTGAACACCAAGGCCAGGAAGCTTCAACTAAAGTCGGAGCTAAATCAGGTTAAGAGGAAAAACCTCTCAATCAATGATTATGCCTTGAAGATCAAGAGTATCATTGAGGCTCTTGGATCTATTAAAGTGTCAGTGGAAGACGATGACATTGTCCGTGCATGCTTGGATGGTCTAGGAGATGAGTATGTACATTTTAGGTCTTCCATGAATACAAGAGACGACATCCCCGTGTTCCAAGATTTGATTTCTATGCTTATTCTTGAGGAGAAGAACCTTGACACATCTTCTTCTCATGGCAGAAATAATTCTGAACAGGCCTTCTATTCTAACTCCAACAGAGGTAGAGGTAGAGGTCGTGGTCGAGGCCCAAGGGGTTGCAGGGGCCAATTTCTGGAAGGTCAATCAAATCAAAACAATACAGGTGGCAGGGGAAACCAGTCTCAAGGCAGGGGAGTCAAAGAGGTCGTGGTGCAGGATCAAGCAGGCAGCAACATACTCCAGATAGTAGAGAATGTTGGACTTGTGGTGAAAGAGGTCACATGTCACGTGACTGTCCAAAGGGAAAAGCAAGTAGAAAGAGAGAACAGGGCAACTATGCATCTACTAGCAGAGATGCAGATGACAGCAAAAAAGAGCGCATGTTTGTTATGCAGCATGTAATGAATACAATGACTGCAGAGAATTCCACCCAAGATGATGTTTGGTATGTGGATTCAGGTGCCTCTAATCACATGACGTTTCGTGGAGAGTGGTTTAGAGATATGCGCAAACCAGATGTGTCAGGCTATGTGCAGACAGGAGATGATACAGCTCACCCCATTGCTCATGTAGGGGACATACCTCTAAATACGAAGAGTGGGAAATCAAAGTACTTAGCAGATGTACTTCATGTCCCAAACATTACAAAGAATCTTGTTTCTGTTGGACAAATGGTTGAGCAGGGTTTGCAGGTTCGCTTCAATCCAAATGGCTGTTATGTAGAAGATTTTCAGAATGGCTGTAAGCTGATCACAGAGGGCAAATGGGTGGGCAGAATGTTTACGCTGAATGTAGACATGCCTGAGGTAAAAGCTGCATTATTTGCACAGGGCACAGGTGTTGTGGCTGATGTTGACATTTGGCACAAACGCATTGGCCATGTCAATGAGCAGAGATTGCGCAGCATGCAATCAAAACAGATTGTAAAAGGTTTGCCCAAATTCAAGGTGGATGGTATGCATAAAGTGTGTGCAGCATGCCAGTTTGGAAAACAGTCAAAGGGCTCATTTCCACATGAGCGCAATGTATGTAAAAGGCCACTTGAGGTGGTGCACACAGATGTTTGGGGTCCAACCGATACTGCAAGTATACATGGTTGCAGGTATTATGTCTCTTTCATTGATGACCATACAAGGAAAGTATGGGTCTACTTCATGCGTAACAAAAGTGAAGTGTTTGGTCACTTTCAAGACTTCAAAGTCATGATTGAGAAGGAGACAGATATGCAAATCAAGACATTGAGGTCAGATGGAGGGGGAGAGTACTTCTCCAATGATTTTTCAGATTTTCTGCGAATGCATGGTATACACAGGCAGTTTACATGCAGATATACTCCACAGCAGAATGGGGTCGCAGAAAGGAAAAACAGGCACATTGCAGAGGTTGCACGTGCATTGATGAATGAGAAGAACATGCCTCATCATTTCTGGGCTGAAGCTGTAAATACAGCTGTGTACATTATGAACAGGACACCTACAGCTGCGGTGCATGATGTAACACCTGAGGAAAAGTTTATAGGTACAAAGACTGATTTGGCACACTTGAAAGTGTTTGGTTGCATAGCTTACGTGCATGTACCAGATGAGTTGCGTAGGAAATTGGATCCTAAAGCAGAGAAATGTATTCTTGTGGGATATTCCCTTGAACAAAAGGGGTACAGGTGCTACAATCCTACTACACGAGAATTACGAGTGAGCAGAGATGTAGTCTTTGATGAGATGAGCAACTGGTACAGTAATGCACATGGCACTATTGGGGCTGATGTAAAAGATGATGTGGTTGTACAAAATGTGAGGCCACAGTCACAGGTTTTGAGTGGACCACAAGAGTCCTCTTCTCGTGGCTCTGTTGAGAAACCATGGAATGGTAGACTACGTACGCAGGTTACTCCACCAACAGGTACAGGGAATGTATCACGAAAAGGAAAGGAAAAGGTTGATGAACCTCCCTTTATGGTTGATGCATCATCAGGTTTTTCACATGTAGACATGGATTCAGATGGTTCTGAACAAAGTCTTGATGAGGAATTTGGAATTCCGGCTGTCAGGACACCTGGTGTAAGGAAAGTACAAGAAGATGCTAGAGGGCAAAGGAGTGACCAAGGACCGCGCAGATCTAATAGAGTCAAAAATCCAGTTCAGAAATTGACTTATGATGGGTATCTAGCGCATCACCAAGCCTACATGGCTAAGGTGATACAGGATGTGGAGCCCACATGTTTTGAGGATGCAGTTGGAAATGTGCATTGGGATGATGCAATGAATGAAGAGATGGCTGCATTGGAAGCAAATGACACATGGGAGTTGGTGCCATTGCCAAGTGGCAAGAAAGCTATTGGCTGTAAATGGGTGTATAAAACCAAGCATAAGGCTGATGGTAACATTGAGCGTCACAAGGCAAGGCTGGTCGCAAAGGGTTATGCACAGACGTATGGCATAGACTATGAGGAGACCTTTGCTCCAGTGGCAAAGATGACGACTGTGAGAGCTGCCATAGCAGTGGCTGCATCTAGAGGATGGATTATGCATCAAATGGATGTAAAGAATGCCTTCTTGAATGGTGAGTTGCAAGAGGAAGTGTATATGGATCAGCCACCTCGTTATGTCGATCCAGGTTACCTAGATTATGTATGCAGACTTCTCAAAGCTTTGTATGGTTTGAAGCAAGGCTCTAGAGCATGGTATGACAGGATTGCCAAGTATCTTGTCAGTATTGGTTTTAGGAGAGCTCATGCTGATCATTCACTCTATGTACGTGAGAGTGATGTGGGGATTGTGGTCATTACCATATATGTAGATGACCTTATTATTGTTGGTGACAATGCTATGGAGATTGACCATGTGAAGGGTCTTCTCAAACAGGAGTTTGAAATGAAATATTTGGGCGAGTTGCGCTACTTTCTTGGCATTGAGGTGATCAAGACTCCAGAGGGTGTATGGCTGTCACAGAGACAATATGCTTTGGACATGTTGTCAAAGTATGGTATGGCTGATTGTAAGCCGATTTCCATTCCCTTGGATGTGAATGCAAAGCTGAGTGCAGAGAAGGGTGATGTTGTTGAGGATGTCAATATGTACAGGAAGATGGTGGGTAGTCTAATCTACTTGACTATCACAAGGCCAGACTTGAGCTACACAGTAGGCTTGGAGAGTCAGTTCATGCAGCTTCCGAGGAAGCCACATTTGGATGGAGTACGACGCACACTTAGGTATGTGCAAGGGACTCTTGACTACGCATTGTTCTATGCAGCAGATGCACCATTAGCATTGTATGGGTATGCAGATGCAGATTGGGCAGGTAGCATTGTTGATAGGAGATCTACGAGTGGCTTCATGTTCTCTTTTTGGAGTGCTGCTGTTACTTGGAGCAGCAAAAAGCAGCCTACGGTTGCTTTATCGAGCATAGAGGCCGAGTACAGAGGTGCAGCAGTTGCGGCGTGCGAGGTAGCTTGGCTACGAACATTACTTGAGGACTTGGGAGTGCAGGGGGACCAGCAGATTGTCATTCATTGTGACAACCTCAGCAGCATGCAGTTGGCTAGGAACCCAGTGTTCCATGCTAGGACCAAACACATAGAGGTCCATTACCACTACGTTCGAGAGCGAGTGTTGGTGGGCGACATCGACTTGGTCTACGTCAGCACAGAGGAGCAGATAGCGGATATCTTTACCACGGCCCTCGGAGCTGAGAAGCTTCGACGTTTCCGGACTATGCTTGGACTCTGCGACATGCAGAGCTCGAGGGGGAGTGTTGAGATGTCGAGCTCTACACCTTGAGCTGGCATTCACTACGGGTCTTGGCCGCTTACGGCATTTAATCACTGGCGCGTTAGGTGACCGACACGGAGGATCTCTGCCAGTGATTCTATAGCTGGACTACACTTATAGTGCCAGCCTAGTACGCTTCTAGCGAGTTCACACTTAGTGACCGCATGTACATATGTGCTACTTTTCAGCTTTAGCACTTAGTCATTTTTGTACTCTCTTTTCTGTGAAGAAGAAGAAGAAGCTTTCCATCTCTGTGTGCTTTGTGCTTGCCTTGTGTAGCTCTCTTGCATCCTCATTCTTTACAAAGATAACATCCAAATGGATCCATCCAAGTTAGAGGTAATAAAAGGATGGCCTAAACCAAGGAATCTTCATGAACTAAGAAGCTTTATAGGTATGTGTGCATACTATAGACGCTTCATAGAAAAGTTCTCACAAATTGCGGGACCATTACATGACCTAACAAAGAAAAGCGTTAGGTATACATGGTCTGCTAAGGAGAACAATGCTTTCGAAAAGCTTATCTCTCAACCTGTGCTTACACTACCGGATCTCTCAAAACCATTTGAGGTCCAATGTGATGCTTGTGGTGATTGCCTTGGAGCTGTTTTGCTCCAAGAAGGGCATGCCATAGGCTACGAGAGTCGAAGGCTCGACCCTGTTGAGCAAGCTCTAGGCATATATGAAAAGGAACTCCTTGCAGTTCTACATGCCTTAGACTCATGGAAGCACTATTTATTGGGGACTCCTTTCATTCTGCGAACGGATCACCAAAGTCTTAAGTACTTCATGACGCAGACCAAGCTCTCCGACAAACAAATGAGGTGGGAAAATTTCCTTTCGCAATTTCATTTTCATATTGCTGACATTGCTGGCAAGCATAATCAAGTAGCTGATGCACTCTCAAGACGGCCGAGAGTGAATGCGGTTTCCATAGCAACTCACAATGATCTATCTTCAATGATAGATGAGTATGCTATTGATCCCGATTTTAGAGATGTGATTTCAACCCTTGAATTAGGGAAGAAAGAAGAACCATTTACATTACAAGATGGTTATCTTCTCTATGGCAATAGACTATGCGTTACTGACTCATTACGTGAGAAAGTAATGTATGAATCTCATGCTCCACCTTATGCGGGGCATAGAGGGATTCCGTCTACCTTAAAGGGAGTTGAAACATATTTATATTGGCCTACCATGAAAGTGAACATACAAGAGTATGTTTCCAAATGTGCGGTATGCCAAAAGACAAAATTTGATAGAGGGAAGCAACTTGGATTGCTTCAACCCTTGTCAATCCCTATTTCACCATGGGAGAGCATATCCATGGATTTTATCTTTGGATTGCCTAAGTCTATCCATGGGAATACGAGAATATGGACGATAGTAGACACGTTCAGTAAACAAGCTCATTTTATACCTGTCAAAAAGACTATCAAAGCCCATCAAATGGCAACCCTCTTCATTTCACAAATTTTCAAGTACCATGGCTTGCCAATGTCCATAGTGTCGGATAGAGATCCTAGAATGACCAGTAATTTCTGGAAGGGTCTCTTTGAGAATTTAGGGACAAGGCTAAACTTCTCTTCGGCCTATCATCCACAATGGATGGCCAAAGTGAAATAGCTAACCTAACCATTCTTGATCTACTAAAAGCCTATGTAACGGAAGTAGATCAAAGATCCCAATGGGAGAAGTACTTACCCTTAGTGGAGTATGCTTACAACAACACTGTACATACTTCCACGGGAAAAGCACCTTTCGAGGTAATTGAGGGAAGATCAAAAAGTCCCTTTCTACTTAAGGTACATGGGAAGATCTTCGCTGCAGATGAGTATAGCCGAGACCTACAAGAATATTTTCAAAAGATTAAGGATGCTATCTCTATCTCACAGCAAAGGCAAAAGGCTGCTGCTAACAACCACAGAAGAGCCCAAGACTTTAAAGAAAACGATTGGGTCTTGTTAAAGTTTCCCAAGGCTCGATTAAGGCACACCACGGGCAAGAATCCTACGGGCCACCAAAAGTACTATGCTAAACTAGCAAAAAGGTACTATGGTCCCTTTCAGATTCTTAGGCCAATCAATGAGATGGCCTATCAACTCAAGTTGCCCAATCATTGGCTCATACACAATGCTTTCCATGTGAGCCTATTAAAGCCTTACAAAGGAGAACCACCTCAAGAACCAACTATTGAAGACCCACCGGAGATCGAGGACCAAGAGGAGGTGTTGCAGCCCGAGTCCATTCTCCGACATGAAGACAAGGTACTAAGAGGCGGTAAGACTATCTGACGATATCTTATTAAGTTTAAGAATTATCCTTTTGAAGATGCTAGATGGATGCAAGGCATACAATTAAAGGATAACCTAAACCTTGTCAATGCTTACAATGCTTCCCAAGAGTAAGCAAATGTACAAAATAATAAAAATGAACAAATTTTTTGTCTTATAAGACTCTCTTTTTCTTTATTTGTGCACAAAAATGAAGTAGTATGCATGCTTATATCAAGTTTGCGGAGACGACGTCTCCCAAACACCAAGTAGAGCTTGTCACTCTACTATGGAAGATTGATAGGACTAATGTGTAGACATGCTTGCGGCAGCCTCAGGCTCTCAAGCGCCAAATGGACTAGTCATCCATTGTGGAATGATGTCGTAGGGTAACATAGGGATCCTCTACCCGCTAAGAAAAGGACTCATGAATATGATTTATCTTCTCTACACCATAGTCGAGGAAGACTATGATTTCAAGAGAGAGGTAATGTCATAATAATCAATATCTAATTCTCCTAAATGATTTTCTCATATTAAACTGATCATTTAATGTGGGGAAGTGCTAGGGGAGAAAAAGCTAGAATATTGGTTAAGCTAGCAGACCGGCCATAGTAGGGATCCAAAGGGGGGTCCATCTGCAAAAGAGCCATGTGCAACAATGGGCTAAAAAGACCCTAAGGTTCAGCCCATTAAGACTTCCAAAATGCTAAGGTTCCAAAATTCAAAGGTTGTGTCCAAAGGTCAAACTTAGGGGAAATTGGATGCTTTGTGTGTGACTAAAAAGTCTTTGCAATCCCTACATGGGAGGGGGCGAGCCTTAAAGGTAGGGGAAGAGAGAGAAAGCCACACACACACACACAGGCTCCCTTTACACAAAGGGAATGAGGGACACATGTCAGCTCCCTAGGCCAGATGCCCACAAGGTGTGACCAATTTCTATTGGATGACCCTTGAAGTGGACCAATGAGAATTAAGCTAGAGTAAATCTAGTTTAATTAATTTAAAAACATTTAATAAAAGAAACCAATGAGAATTAAGTCTCCTAGAAGACTATTGGGCAGTCTCCCAAGGGGCCCAATGAGCATTCAGGAGCCCCATGGCTTGCCTGATTCCTATTGGCCAGGAGGCAAAGGGGTCCAATAAGAGTTTAGTTTAATTATTTAATTACCTAAAGCTCTCACAAAAGGGGAAAGGGGGACACATGTCAGAAGGCTATCACTTATGCTGCTTAATTGTAATTGGCTTGACTTGGGGAGGGCCAATGAGGCTTCAGCAAGAGAATTTAGCAAGAGGGCTTGCCCAAGAGAGAGAGGGGGCTGATTTTTGCAAGGCATTACCACACACACACTCACACAAGCTCATGTGTGAAGAAAGAGAAGACTATCTCTTCCCAAGCTTTAATGGAAAACTCATCACCTACTCCAAGCTTGTGAGATAGAAGCCTACATCAACACTCTCTTGGCATGTGGATGCAAATCCAACCAAGAGCCAAGCTTCAATATACGCTCATCTCCTCTACCAAGCTAATTACTAAGCTAAGCTATGATATGAGTGATTGTGTGAGGAGATGTACATCTTTCTTGTAAGATACTCCTTATTCCTCTCAATCTACTCTCATACCCTGCTAGCTCTCACCATCTTCAAAGGTGTGTGAGGTCTTGGGTCTGAGAACGGGGATAATTCAAGTTGTGTTTATTAAGTGTTTTGCTTAGTGCATGAAGTTTCCATCTTCATTGCACTAGCTAGTCTTGAAGGAACAGAAAGAATTGTATTGTACAATGTCTCCCTTGATGGGAGAAACCATAATACAAAGCCTTTTGGAGGGGGGACCGGCTCCATGCAAATCCCGTCCTCAACTGTTGTCAATAGCTTAATTTCTCTCTCTTTTAAAAGTATTGTCGATGCTATCTAACTAGGTGTTATGCTTTTTGTTGCTCTCTCCACCCAAGCACTCTTGTAATTCTCATTAGGAATCTATTCTAATGAAATGCCCACTATGTTCATGCTCATTTCCGCTACACACAAGTTATTAGGCCATTAAATGTTACAAACACAAAAAGACTTCATCTATTAAATCTGATTTCTGCAAAATAGGAAGCTCGATTGTACATATAAGAGGTGCAGATGGTATATTTCTCTCACCAAGCAAAAGCACATGTTTACCATTGGCCATAAAGGATAAGGAGTTGTGTCCATAACTCGTGTGCAATGTGTTTCCTAAACCATGCAACCACTCCCATCCTAAAACTATATCAACATTGTCCATGTTCATAACTCATAAGTCAAGGGTCATCGTATGATCTTGAACAGTAAGCTCAACCCCTTGGACTATAGTGTCCCATACTTCTTTATCATTCCCAAAAATTTGCTCCACCACATACTTGTGAGACCAGGGAGTCTGTGTAAGCTTCATTTTCTTGATTAGATTATAGTTCAAGAAGTTATGAGTTGCACCATCATCCACTAAAATACGAACACGTTGTCTGTTAATAGTGCCATGCATGCAAATCAAATCATGGGGGCCAAAGGTGGGCTGCCACATTGAAGCAGGCACACAACACTTGTGCTTTTCTTCCATATGAAGATACTCTACAACACAATATTTAGGAGATGAATCTAATGTGAGGCGTTGCACCATGTGCATGGCCTTCTTTGCCTTGCAAAAGAGGACAATCTTTCTTGTTATGTTGGTTTCAAAGACATCGAAAACACAAATTGAGTTTCTTTGTACGTTCAAAATCGGTAGTTCTCAGAGATCCACGTGGAGTATCTTGTGAGTGCTTAGGCTTCTTCGCCTCTTGTGGACGTGGAGAGGTAGATTTTCTCTTATTCCTCTTGGAACGTGTGGGAGATCTACCTCACCAGTGGCTTTTAGCCACATTGCTTTTAGCAAAAGTATTCTTAGAGTAGGGAACATTTCCTTTCCTCTCTTGGTCATCATCATATCTTTGGGCATGACTGATGGCTTCTTCCATAGTTTTTGGATGTTGGGTCTTGACATGAAGACAATAGTCTTTTTCAAGACCCCTATTAAAACCCCGTATCTTTTGGAATTCATCTAGACCTTCTAGTTTTAATATGATTTCCTGATACTTTGAAAGGTACTGTGTGAGAGAGAGGCCAGACATGCGGCATGCATCCCATGCAACCAATTCTTATCTTCTTCATTGGAGTCAAAAATCTCTTTGGAGAAAGAAGCTTGAAACGCAGCCCAAGATGGAGGATGAGCATCTATTGGAAATGTCATCCACCACTTATAGGCCTTGCTTTTAAGAGATAGACTTGTTTCCATAGTCGTCTTTATATACGGGGTGTGTCTCAATCTATGAATATCACTCCATTTGTGTAAGAACGTATTGACCGCATCCTTGTTGCGATCACGCTCTTCCTCATGAAACTTAGGAATGGTGATATTCTTAAGTAATGCATTGCTACCTTCTACATCTTCTGCAACACTTGTCTCTTGGACTCCTTGAGTCTTGCGAGCTTGGTTCCCTTGAGCCATGCCACTTGTGGCTTTTCGAGTCGTCTGTGAATTCATAAATTTCATAAGTAACTCTATAAGATTGATAACATTTGCATTGAGTGTAGAGAGGTTGCTTTCAAGTACGCTTTGGCGATGTTCCAAAGTCTTGAAGGCAGCCATACCTACAAGGCCATGATCTCCTAGATCATCGTCATCATACATATTAGTATCAGTTGCACCCGTGGTGCCCTGATTTTGGTCTATGTGCTCAAAATCAAACATGTGTGTAGGTGGGATATCCTCACTAGCCATGGTAAATACACACTAATGCAAAGAGAGAAAAAAAAATGACAACTTGTATCTTGTGAAATTGAAGTCTTTGTGTTTGTATGCTCCGCGATTTGCGTTGCATGCGAACCTCGCCTTGCGAGAATTTGAGGGCTTCACTTGTCCTTTGTTGTAAGAACACCTTTGTTGATTTTTCACAAAAACCCATAGTTTTTGTGAAGGCTTTTGTTCACTTTGAAGCTACCTCTTTGAGGAAATATTTTTTTTTTTGAAGAAAACTTGCCTTCCTCCAAGAAGTGGAAAGGAAGGGTGAAGCTATTTCCTTGAAGTTTGAAGATTTCCCTTTACTTCTAGTTTTCCTTTCAACATAAGTATGCTATCTTTCCTTGTTATACACAACAAGGGTCAATAGCGGGTTAAGCGGGCCTTCCTACACGCATAGCCAATGGGGTCAATGAAAGCCTTCGGTGCCGTCGAGTTTGCCTTGTTCATTTGCTGTGGGGGATGTAGATGGGGTGGCCGCGGTCAGTTGTCGCTCTCTGCAGAACGTGGGAGAGAAGCAGAACGTCACACGCACATGCAACCCTCTTTTTGCCTCCTCCCAAAAATAGCGCGGATACCAGTGAAAGGGTAGTGGTAATGTGTGTGCTAGTCTCCACTCAACCGTGCTATCTTATACTCCAGATGTAATCACATACGCTTGCATCTTGAATCTCTGGGCTGTTTTGGGCAGATGCAAAGTGAGGGTGTCTCTCCAAATGCAATCACATATGCTCTCGGCTATTTTCAGCAGATACAAAGCGAGGTTATGTTGTCTCAAGGAGTGTACTTATTGCAAAATATGTTCAATAGGGTAAGATCAAGAATAGATAGGTATTTTTATAATATGCAGAGAGAGGGCATCTCTCCAAATGCAATGATGTACACTTGCACCTTGAAGGCATGTGTGATTACACAAGATGATGATATGAGAAAAGGATTTTATAAAGCACAGGTAGTGCTTGCGGAGATTTGTGTCTGGGATGTCGTCTCTTGAAATGCATTGATTGTAGGATATGTCCAACTTGGTTAGGGCCAAGGAGCTCTGGGCATTTTTGAGCATATGTGAAGCAAGGATATCTCTCTAGATGCAATCACATACCCTTTAGGTTGTTTTTAGCTAACGCAAAGGGAGTGTGTCTCTGCAGATGCATGTTGTCTCATGGAGTGTACCAATTGCAAAATATTCCCAATAGGGTCAGTTTCAAGAAGCTTAGGGCTATTTTTGATGAGTACGAAGTGAGGGTGTCTCTCCAGATTTATTCACATACGCTTGAATCATGAATATTTGGGTTGTTTTGGGTGGATGCAAAGAGAGGATGTTTCGCCATACGCTTGGCCAAGAAGCTTTGTGTTGTTTTTGATGGTGTCTCTCTAGATGCAATCACACATGCTCTCAGTTGTTTTCATTTGTTGCAAACAGAGGTCATGTTGTCTCAAGGAGTGCATTGATTTAAGGATATGTTCAATGTTATAGAAATGATACTTTATTATTTATTGCAGCTCACGGTGGAAAAGGCTTGACCGAGCTAAACTATTGCAAAAGGATATCATATTTGATGTACATTTTATTATTCAAGTTCTCTTTATGAGCTTTGGCCATTTATGACCGGTTGGCCAGTTTGTAACCAATTTGACCATTCATGAAATCTATGAAACAAATATGTGCAAGAGGGAAATGGTCACTCTTGCACGGGGGGAGATTGCACCCAGTGTTTGTGTATTCCTCTCTTCTCTCCTCTCTTCTCTCTTGTCGCGCTAGGCATAGCACTCCGCTCTAGGAGGTGCGCCTCATGCACTCTCTTGCTCTCTCCCGCTCTCTGTCTCTCTCTGTTTGTGTTGTGCTCGATTATGGATTTGTGGGAGTCGGCAGGTATTGATAGCCGTTTTTCGGCTTTCCATAATTGCTATAGTAAGTTACCTCACCCTATCAAATCACTCAAACATTTTGGTTATCCCTACCATTTCACTGTACATAGGCGTGTGTGAGTTAGGGGACTTTTCTCATATCTTCTTAAAAACCCTCAATTAGCTAGTCACTAGGCTAGTTGAGCCAAAAAAGAATTAAAAAAAATAAAAATATAAGTATATCATGCCCATTTGTGTGTAAATATTTCATTGTATATAGGGCCTAAATAAAAAGATTTTTTATAATTATTTTGGTATTTATTTAAATATTTATACTCAGGTGTGTGTTATTTATGCTATGTACATTGACTCACCATTACCATATTTTTTCTTACCATTTTGCATACTCTTTATTCCATATAAAAATAATTTCATGCAAGCTTCTCTTATTTTTGGTGTAACTCCATCCCAATAAAAATCCAAAAAAACTAGTTCTATTTATGTGTATATTTTTTCACTATTGTGATTTTTTCCTTCCTACATCTATTCTCTATTACTCTCATAAATTAGACCACCAAAAATATTCATCTTTTTATGGTAGACTTATAATGAGAGAGATTTATTTTGACCCCTTTATATTTTTTCCACCTATATTATTTATATTTGACATGTACATATTTTTTTTTTAGACCCCTCAATTTTTGGAAGTGATCTTGCTTGGTCACAAGGTTTCCTATAAAGGCATTGAGGTGGATCCTTCAAAGGAAAAGTCTCTTATTGAGCTCCCATCACCCAAGAATCTCAAAGAGGTCATCTCATTCATTCAAAAGGTGAAGTATATGTCACGCTTCATTCACTTAGTTTCGGAGTTGCTTCACCCTTTGCAAAAGTTGACACAACAAGTAGAATTTGCATGGTCTGATGAGCTTGAAGAGTACTTTTGTAACATTAAAGTCATTTTGTCAGAGCTACCAACACTCATGTCTCCTTGTTGGGAGTACACATTCTTTGTTAGCTCTAGTGTTGGGAAGGAAACAATTGGTGCAATTTTATTACAACAAGATCCCCACAGTACCAGGATGTGACCCATCTACTTTGCTAGTAGGGTCATGAATGCTTTGGAGAGAGGCTACACGGAGGCAGAACTCATGATGCTTTCTATCATGTTTGCGGTGAGAAAGTTTAGATCCTACTTGCTACCAAAACCTTTTGTAATTCTCACTGCAGAAAATTTGTTTCCTTGGGTGTCATCTCAAATGAATTTTAGCATTAGGATCTCAAAGTGGATTATGGAATTGCAAGAGTTCCAATACTCTTTCAAGGTAGAAGATAATGTGCGCGCACAATTGGCAGGGATCCTTACTTATAGGGTACATGAGAAGGAGATTAAGGTGCCTGAAGTAAAGACCCTACCATTGCCACCACCTAAAAGTATTCCTAATGCTTTTACCTTGTTCTTTGATGGAGCTTTTCGACGAGTCATAGGAAAAGCAGAGGGAGGGCTAGTATTGCTCAACCCAAGTGGAGAGGTGGTCATGAAAGAGAAGGTCAATCTACGAGGTTCAACTAGCAACAATGAAGCAGAATACGACACACTACTTCATGGTTTAAAGTTATGCATTGGCCAAGGTATACAACGTCTCATGGTAAAGGGAGATGCACTTCTCATTGTGAAGCATATTTTAGGCATTTGGGCATGCAAGAATGAAAACCTAAGGACAAAAGTTCATGCCATTCGTAGGTTGTTTAATCAATTTGAAGAAGTGCAACTATATCATATCCCTAGGAAACAAAATGAAGATGTAGATTTACTTGCACAAAAAGCAGTTGCATATGCTGAGAGTGAAGTCCTGGTCATCATGGCAGCAACAGTGATAAAGCAACCAAGGTACCAGGGGATGGAGTCATTGGCTCCCATTGTGAGATACATTTTAAAGGGCGAGTTTCCAGAGGGCTTCACAAAGGCTCAAAAGTGGAGGCTCATTAAGAAGGTGAGATCATATTTGTTTTTGGAAGGTGCCCTTTACCAAAGGGGAAAAGATCAAGTTTGTAGGAGAATACCGACAACCAAGGAGATTCAAGCCATTCTCGAAGGTTACATGGTCCACGTCAGCTAGTCCTTGCAAATGGTCCGTTTGAAAAATGGGGCATTGATGCTATGGGTCCATTGCCCAGGACTAAAAATGGAAAATCGTATATCTTGGTGGCCATAGACTACATGACTAGGTGGGTGGAAGCACAAAGTGTGGCAAGGGTAAATGAGAGGACAGTGAGCAAATTTGTCTACACTCATATTTGTTGTAGATTTGGCACACCTTTGGAGATTGTTTCTGATAATGGTCCAGGGTTTAGGAAGGGCTTGCTCACGGAAGTTTGTGAAGAACTTCACATTCTACATCGTCATAGTACACCCTAATATCCCCAATCAAATGGTTTGGTAGAAAAAGCTAATGGTGTCATTGCAAGCATCATTAGAAAGATGGTGAGAAACAAGACAAAGTTGTGGGATGACTTCTTGGATGGTGCCTTGTGGGTGTATCGAACCACATATAGGGAAGCCAGGGAGTTTACACCATTTCACTTGGTCTATGGTAAAGAGGCTTTACAACCAATTGAGCTCAACATTCCAACAATGCGACTTCATGGAAAAGCAGCAAAAGATGATCAAGAAGTATGGATGGATCGACTTCTTACCTTAGCTGAGCTTGAGTGGAAAAGAGAAGCAGCATACGAGTGCTACAAGAGGAAAGCCACGCAGACGAAGGAGAAGCTTGACAAGAAACTAAAGGACAAAGGCATCAATGAAGGAGATCTGGTGCTAAGGTATGACAATCGACTCGATAATCGTTTTGATGTCAAATTTGAAACTAGATGGCAAGAGCCATACATAGTCAAGAAGGCTTTCAATTCAAGTTACTATCAACTTATGGATTTGAATGGGAAAGAGCACTCCAGGAAGGTAAACGGGTATCACTTGAAGCCTAATTATTTGAGTCGCCTTCTACCAAAGGATCTACCAAAGATCTGTCAAAAGGCAGCTATCTCATGTAGGTATTGTTCCGTGAAGCATGAGTGTAACTCAAACCAAAATTCTGAGGGGCCAAACAATGAAGATCTCGTCAAGGACTCTGAAGCACTCTCTTTGGAAAAGATGCTCTATGATGGTACATGAATATACCATCATCCTAGGGGAGGGCTAATGATAGCCGTTTTTCGGATTTCCATAATTGGTATAGTAAGTTACCTCACCCTATCAAATCACTCAAACATTTTGGTTATCCCTACCATTTCACTGTACATAGGCGTGTGTGAGTTAGGAAACTTTTCCCATATCTTCTTAAAAACCCTCAATTAGCTAGTCACTGGGCTAGTTGAGCCAAAAAAGAATTAAAAATAAAATAAAATATAAGTATATTATAGCCCATTTGTGTGTACATATTTCATTGTATATAGGGCCTAAATAAAAAGATTTTTCATAATTATTTTGGTATTTATTTAAATATTTATACTCAGGTGTGTGTTATTTATGCTATGTACATTGACTCACCATTACCATATTTTTTCTTACCATTTTGCATACTCTTTATTCCATATAAAAATAATTTCATGCAAGCTTCTCTTATTTTTGGTGTAACTCCATCCCAATAAAAATCCAAAAAAACTAGTTCTATTTATGTGTATATTATTTCACTATTGTGATTTTTTCCTTCCTACATCTATTCTCTATTACTCTCATAAATTAGACCATCAAAAATATTCATCTTTTTATGGTAGACTTATAATGAGAGAGATTTATTTTGACCCCTTTATATTTTTTCCACCCATATTATTTATATTTGACATGTATATATATATTTTTTAGACCCCTCAATTTTTGATTTTAATTCTTAGTTGTACTATTCACTTAATCATGAATTCAACAATATCTTCAATTATAGACCTACCAAATAAGGTCAAGAGTAAGTGGAATGCATGCATGCACCATGAGGGGCTCACTCTTGGAGGATCCAAAGAAGGACCTCACAAGGACTTTGTGTAGTGGAACAAAACATTCGGTTTCGCTGAATTTTTAAAGATCACATGCTCCCCGAATTTGAAAAGGTGATACGAACAAAAGTTGTAGCTCGTGGGCTGAGATTTTACCTCAATTTTTTCCATATTTTTTTGAGCTACGAGATGCGAGCTATGATTTTATTGGTGGACCCCAGTTTGCCCATGCTATGCAGCCACACTCCCTCTTCCACTTTACCATTTTCCTCTTTCACACACACCTCTCCACTCATCATCCCCACCTCTCTCACCACTCCTCTCTGCACCCGACTCACCTTCCTCAATCTTGAAGAATAAGAGAAACCATGGTGAACTCATGTCTCCTACACACACTTCCATTCCAAAATTGACCACCTAGTCTCATTTTTTCTCTTCCATATTACCCATATTTATCAAAAAAACCACAAAATTCACCCTCTTCTCTTGAAAGACAACTTTATGGTGATTGATTACTCATGTTCACTTACCTTGGCTCCCAAGGAAGGTCAAGAGTGGAGAAAAAACGTACCGTCAAAGCTAGTGGACCGTCAACAAGCGTCAAAATTGACCCTACTCAAGACACTTGGAGCATCGACATTGTAAGAAATCAATGTTTTCTTACCTATTAAGAGGTGTTTCTTCCTTATTTGTATCCTACATGGATACTCCCATTGTAAATATCCAATTTCATTTGTAAATCAATAAAAATACTAACTCTACTAATTTACTAACTCTAACCTAGTATGAAAAGTCCTATCACCTCCACTTCTCTCCTCTCTCTCTTCTTCATCTATCCCCACCAACTTCTTGATAATTCCAAGCAAAAGAAATTAGATAAGTGCTGAAAATCTAACCCAACCATGGTTTGAGGAGTAACCCTATCCCTCAAAATTGCTATGAAAGGAGGGTGTAGCTAGCACAAAAGGAGGAGCCATAAGCAAGAGCACTATGCTATAGTTTGGGAAGCCAAGCTCAACCTCTCTAGAAGGAGCTCTTGAGTGGAAGCTGATTGTCTTATGCATGTGCATGTGTTGTAATAGGGGTGATTAGGAAGGAAACTCTATGCCATTGTAAGAGAGAGAGCGATCATTTAATTGAGAGTGGGAAATCTATCATTTCTCCTACTAGTGTAAGCCCAACATTTGCTGAATGAAGGAGGGTGGATTTGGACTAAGCTTGGATACTTTGTCTCTCTTCCAACGTGAAGTAATGGACAACAATGATGTGTAAGTGTCTTGGTGATTTTTTTAGTTCTTGATAGCATGTCTCTGGGTGTTGTGATCAATTTAGCCATAAATCCCACATACTGTGAGAGGGCGACAGGGTGGAGAGGACTCCCCTGGCCTTAAGACAGTGATTGGGGTGGTTTTTTCTTGTGATGTGTTGTGGTGAAATTTACTCAAGCTATTTTGAACAAATACTAATCTCACTTTGATCGGTCATGACAGATTTTTAAGAAGGTATCAATGCAACAAGCACCTCCTCCCCTTTCTCTCTCTTTCTTACATATATAATTGTGTTTGCTTGATCACTGCCGATACATTTCAAAGCAGCCCGAGCACTATCTCTCTCTCTCTCTCTCTCTCTCTCTCTCTCTCTCTCTCTCTCTCTCTCTCTCTCTCTCTCTCTCTCTCTCTCTCTCTCTCTCTACACGTCCTAGTTCGCATCCAAAACTAGGTGGTGCCCCAAAATTGCGTAGGGTCAGGTTGCGGGTTTGTGTGTGTTTTTGTTGTTTTTTCCAACCCCAACCCAATTGAGCAGCACGGAAGCCTAGAAGGGTGCTTACAGGTCACTCTTCTTCTTGCCCGCCCCGGACCACCTCAGTATGTAGATTTATTTGTTTATGTTTTGCTATGTGCTATTTCGAGTATTTTGTAGGGTAGCCAGGCTTCCAGCTGTAGCAGTGGTATCAGAGCTAGTGGCTACGCTCTTGGTAATCCAAGCCATCATAGACATGCATAGTTAAAATTGCACATTAGACTGCAGGGTTGAAGATCAAATTTGTGACTACATAGATCATCCCATCATAGATAAGTGTAGTTTTGTTGTCTTAAAATTGTTGTATTTTTTTTTATTATCCTCATTCTCTCTCTTGACGTTATCATTCATGACAATTCTAAGGGACATGGATGACCGGATTCATCACTTAAGGCATTATTAAATTTGCACTTATATGGTGATTAGGATGAATTATTGCTATTATTATCATTAACATTTGATAACATACATAGACAAATGATTAATGATATCAAGGAAATTCAAGAATTTGGAGTCCAAGTGAGAAGAGAGCTTATTGGGAAGAGAGAAGAATAGTGGATCTCGGCATCGTGGAACGTGCCCTAATAGACCTCTAGTATTGGCCCTCTATTGGACATAGAAGGATGTCGAAATTAGAAGAGTCTGCATGTTGTAGCATTCGCGCCAAGAGAGCGTAGCTGGTGAACATCAACAAGAAAGAGGATCTTCATGGAATAGCCAAGCTAAATTGCTCATGCGAGGAAACTTGTAGGAGGAGAGGGGGCTTTAGAAGTTACATTTTCCACCAACATTGGTGAGTTAGACGAAGAAGCAAAGGTGTACGAAGGAATAGCAACCCTAATTAGGCAGTTCTCCTACTCAACCAAGGTTCAATCCAACAAAAAAATAATAAAAAATAAATAAAAAATAGAGATAAATTGCAGGAGCCACACAGTGGCCGCGATGGTCAACATGACCTTCATTATTGAGTGCCGCCTATACAGCATGGCCATCGTCGACATGATGGGAGTGCAGAGAGCATGAAATAGGTTGCTCTCTAGCTAGCCTATAGCATGGTGTAGGAGCACCGACTGTCGACATCTGCTTTTATCGATGATAGCTATTGACATTAGCACGAGTGGCCTGCAACGCTCAAAGACACAGTTGCAGCCTAATTAGCACAACCGGGGCAACTTGTGTTTGGACTACACCACTCAGGTGTGCACGCAAATTACAAGGGGTGCTCTTGGCATGGTAGCCATGCAATCTTTCGATAGCACGCATGTAGAACCACGATTCACCAACTAGATCTTTCTCTTTGGTCGAATAACAACCACCAACACCCACAGTTCTGCCGTTTTCTCATAGTTATCACTAACCATGCAACCCCACACCCTTCTCAGGCCAGCCTGCATGACGGAATACATTGGGAGGGGATGTGTATTAACCAGCGCCGCAGGGCTATCGTGCATCCGCTTATCATCGTTCCCTACAACCTCACACACTCACACACACGTTCGAATCCATGCTACCAACTCTGCATGCTAGCATCTCTCTCTCTCTCTCTACAACCACCAACAGCCCTACAGTTGTAGTTTTCTCTCTCTCATACACACAGAGTCTCTACCTCTCTCGACTTATATCCACCAACCTTAGCTACCTTTCTCTACAAACCTTAGTAGGCAGCGACCCCTGAATGTGGAGCTGTAGTCGTCCAGCAACCACCACACACAATAGCCACAAATTTCTCTTTCTCCTTCACTCTATCTCGGCCAGCTATGATGACACGTTTGGTACACACCCACAACCATGCAACCGCCACATGCACTGTGTCGCAAGTTGCAAATCTCTCTCTCTCTCTCTCTCTCTCTCTCTCTCTCTCTCTCTCTCTCTCTCTCTCTCTCTCTCTCTCTCTCTCTCTCTCTCTCTCTCTCTCTCTCTCTCTCTCTCTCTCTCTCTCTCTCTCTCCGTCCTGCCAACCAATCCTCTTAGGCTTCTCCTCTCGGAGCTCCTATTGGAGCCATTATTGTCCTCTACAACTATTGCACAAGGCTCTACCCACTTCCATTAAGCTGTTGTGACCCCTCTCCGATTGGCTATTCCCTCTAGTATTTGACTCGGTAGCTACAGGTTGAACCGGCCCGAGGACTTTATCAAGCATCTACAACCCATCCCTTGCTCGAGCTTGCACCTACCTCCAACTGTAGGCTGTGGAGTTCTTGCTCGCTATAGCTGCAAGCTGAAAGGACCTCCATGGATGCTTGCTTGCTTGCTTGCCTGCCATCATCTTTACTCCCAGGTCCTAAAACAAACCCCATATACCCACTTCCTCACAATATCCCCACTAAGTGATGCCATCCCCTTCACCTCTCCGTGAACTATGGCGTTCCATGCTGCATCCCCCCATCTTTTACCACATATGAACCATATCATGCCCCCCTCCTCGATGACGCACTACTAACTATGGTCCTACTTGTGTTGAGCTCCAGCTCACGCACTCTGAAAGATTCTTTGATCCAAGGCGGATCAGGTCGATCCCATCATCATCAACATCACCATGATCAACACCATATGCACGTCACGACCATAGACATTGACAAAGCTCTTCAGTGACGACTGCAATATTTTCTTCGACTAGGCCGGCTGCCAGACATCCTCAGGCATTGATGATGATGATAATGATTCGTTTTAGGCTTTCAATTTAATCTTTCACTTTGCTTCATTTTATTTTTGTACCCAGACATTGTATTAGATTCATAAGGATAGATACATAAGAATTGTATCAGTTGTTCTCACAATTAATTTTTACATTTTTAAGACGGTTAATATAACATTTCATTTCATTTTCTCCCTCTCTTTCCCCCCTCAACCAAACTGCGCACCCTACCTCTGTATTCGATTACCCCCAACCTCGCAAGTCGATGACCTCTTTTCCTCTACACACACTCACTCGTTGATTTCGGTGATATACGCATACACACTCACACAAACACACACACTACTGTAAGTGTTCTATATGGTCTTTCATAGGTTGAAGTTACTGCTCATGGCTACGCAGTCTGCGATTTGTGTGTCTATATTTAAGGTGGTGATAAGTGCTGCTATATCTCTTGGTATTTTAGTGTTTGTTGTATCCATTCAAATATGACCCTCCAAAGTAGTTCCTACGAAATTTTTCACGAGAAATTCTCTTTGGATTAGAGTACTCATAGCAATGTTTGTCAATCGAGTTAGGGCTTACCAAAAACAATTCTCCTAACTGAAGACAATGAGGGCACACCTAAAGCTGTTTTGTTTTTAGATCAAAATTCAAAGATTTTTAAAGGTATTCACACTAAAATTTGTAAAACTTTGCCGATTTCCTTGAAAGAAATCATGGACTCTACCTGATGTTTTTGCTATTTGAGCTAGTTTTAATACCATGGCTGAAATTTTACTAGCTCCTAATTTTCTTGTGACAACAATGAATCGTTTAAAAACTTACTCACATATACAATCCACCTCACTGATATCTGACACCCATCTGTACGACTTGAACTTTATGGCATCTGTGCTTTGGTTTGTTCTAACTTACATAACATTACTCAAATGATGAATTTTGTTGTTGAACTTTCTTTTCAAGAAATTATTTAGCATTTGAGGTTTTGGATACTAGTCACTTCTTCAAACCACCTCCAGGTACGTAATTTGTCGTTGTTTTCCACGGTATTTTAATTCTCCTTAATGCATCCATTCCTATAAATATATCTATGGCTATCATATTTCTTAAGATCTCCTCAATTACACAACATATCTTGTATGCCTATACTGCAATGACATCCCAAAATATACTCCTACAATATTACTCACGTTCTCTACTTCCTTGGAAGTTTATTGCTGCATATATTTAAGGACACAAAGTCAAGCAGTTTGAAATAGGGATAATACCATTAGACAATTTGAAAGTAAAAAGATCTTTTCCTTCTTTGTATTTTCTTACGGTGTCGGGGGATTTGTGTTCGAAAGCTGAGCTGAGAAGGCGCGGGGCCTCTGGCTGTGAGAGGTGTGAGGAAGACAGTTGCAGTAGACACAATGAATGTAGACAAAGCTTGAAATTAACAACTTGAACAAGATCCTGAAGCTTGATTATCATTAACAGTACCGCTGCTTACATTATTTAAACTCCTTCCATGATTAGAGTGGCTTGGAAGCTTGGATTAGAGTGGCTGATGGTGTCTTTGATTAGATTGGCTATGGAAGATTGGATGAGAGTGGGCTATGGAAGCTTGGCTTAGGATTAGAGTGCTCAAAGCTTATGGCTTCCTCCCCGCTAATACAACAGAGCATGAAAACTTGAATATCTCCTAATCGATGCAGAATTAGCCTCTTTGCGTGAGATGCAAAAATCCTCAAAATGCTCTTTTCCTTCTGCCATCGTGGCCCGTTTTATCCAAAAACCTGTTTTTCAAAAAAATTCCAGAATAGGACTTTTTCGGCCTCACTCATGCAGAGATGTGAAGTCTCTCACACACTTTTCTTTTTACCACTGACCACATGTCTTCCTCTATCCAAGTTGCCTTATATGTCCTAGGAGCCCTTTCACATGTAAAACCTTTTCTTCAAGCATAAAATCTCTACATTTAGGCCTTCATAACCACATAAAGCATACACTTTCTGGATCTCCTTACTTGTTCTCGAGCCCTGGTCACTGCTCAATAAATATGTGAGCTTCAAATAGACTTTTTTTGCTTCTCTTCGTGGAAGTGGAGCGGCACGACATTCACCCCCTCTGAGCGTGCACAGCCTCCGGTCTGTGCCAACCGATCTTCAATCTATAACTGCTATAATCACCTTAAGCTGCTTGCTATCAAGATGATATAACTGGTAAGTACATATAAAAGAAAATAAGTTTTAAACCATATCATCAATGGTCTAGCTCAGTTATTTGGTAGCTGTCCATCACAAATCTTTGAACCGTGTATATCGTGTCTCCAAAGCATTCAATTATGAAAAACCTGTTTAGTGAACCGCGCCAGACTCAAATGCTCCAGTTAATGATGCACACGGCTTGACCATCAAGCTCGCTTTACGGAACCCTATCAAGCTCAAGTATGATTTATTGTGTCTGCACACGGAATGTCCATCAAGTCCTTTACTTCAAGTTCTGGTAGCAGAACCAACTCAAAAGATGTGAAGATACTTTATCAATTGTCCAAAGATGTCAACTAGAAGCTAGCCATATAAGATTACTGACCACAAAATCCAATACTCTTTTCTTGATAGCATAAATCAAAAAAGAAAACCTAGTGCTAGGTAACCTGCTACAAGAAAATAAATGATATCTCTGAATCTGCAAGTTTCTCTTCAATAGCTCCCAGGATCAAATGGGATAATAAGAAATTGTCCCAATAGTGGAGCAGCATAATATCCACATAAACACACACATCCTGTATCAATCAACTTCAAGAATTTCTGCTCCAAATATGCTATTCCAGGATCTAGCAGAAAGAAACCACAATATATACTCAAAAATACCCATCCATAATGAACCTGTCTTTGAAGATCTATCGAATCTCCTGGATCAAATACCATTAAGATCACATAGCATTGTTGGCCTCCGCAATATACTAGAGCTTCTCCTGAAGCAGAGTGCAGCAGCCACATCTCACAAACTTTTGATAACTTAAGGTCGTTACCAACAATAATTAAAGAATTATGACTCCCTTTTACTGGTAGCCAAGACATCGTTGACATAAGAATTACTAGGAATAGTATCCAAATCCAACCACATTTGGCACATTGCCCAAGACATCGTTGACATAAGAATTACTAGGAATAGTATCCAAATCCAACCACATTTGGCACATTGCCCAAGAAAACAAAAAATCTTGTACACTTTATGCTGTATCAGGGATGATTTAGCAACGTCACCCCCTCTAGCTTCATAGCCATCACAAAAAACCTTAGGACTTCTTGGACTTGTATCATCAGAGAGATCTTTACCTGGTTTTTGAGGTTGATAATGAATAATAGCTTTATCCTGAAGATCTTCATCCATAACATCCTTGGGAAAATCACCCTTGGAAGTCTCAACGTTCAACAAATCTTTAGAAGTTGGCTCCTCTTGCAGCCCGTATATAAGCATAGATGTAAAATCCATGTCAATGTCCTGTTCATAATCAGCATAATCTAAGCAATCTTCATACTCATCCATATAATTCTCTGCTTCCTCATCTGCATCCATGTTACTTAGCAATACATCATAGCAATGCAAAGGCTCATCTAGCACCCCCTTTGAAGAGGTACACACATCAGAAATCTCTTCTATACTGTCATAACCATCTCCTTCAGATCTAGACAAGAAATGATCGATTATGGCATCTTCTTCCATGATAATAGCATCTGCAAAAATATGGTTAGTAGCAATCATAGGTTCATTAACATCCTCAGGCTCATCCTGTGTTGGGTCCACAATCTTGGTCACTTCATCATCTATTGTGTAGATAATAGCTTTGTTTATGCACTCATCTGCAACAAACATGTTGTCCTGCTCGGCTATAGTGCAAATAGTTTCTGTAATATGCTGTAGAAGCTCATCTGCTTGACAAACTCCTTCAGAATAACCCATATCAAGGTCAACAGCTTGTAAACCACTTGCTATATAGTCTATGTCTTCACCGAGACCATTATTGAAGGTAGCATCCATGCCAACAATTTTTGGAAAAAATTCATATAATTTTGTTTCAACATTAAATTCATCGTTTACCTTTTCTTCGTTGCTCAAAATAAGTTCCTCTGAAACTGAATCTGTTACTTCGAGCTCAGCATTTTCTTTGGCTTTGCTTCTTGCAGAAATATGCTCCCAGAATTCATCATAGTTGAGGATCTGCATCTGATCCCCTTCACCTTTACTGAAGACAACCTTATTTCGTTCAGTAATCTCCTTTATTTCCCAATCTAGAATCCTTGAGCTTTCGTAAATAAATTCCTCTGCAAAATACTCCCACCGTGTGGGATATTCTTCTGCCAGTTGCTTTTTAAAATCCGAGTTTACAGCCTCTTCAAAAGCTGCAATCATCCGATCTTCTGGAACGTTTCAGCTCTTTATCTCAGCTTCATATCATGCAATAAAACCTTCTGGATCATTTCCCTAAAAAATATAATACTGCTCCCGAACAGCATCAAGTGCTAGCTCTACAACATCATCAATCTGCTTTTTTACATGCATGGATTTTTCTTCTTGTAGATACCCCTGAACCAATTCCATCATTTTTGGTAAATCTGTAACTGCTAGATTTTTATCAAATCCATTGGCACTGAAATCTTCAATAAACTGCTTTAACTGTTCTGGCACATCCATTTTTACCTCCCACCCCGGCTCATTTCGCGTCGGGTTCACCAAGAATGTCGGGGGATTTGTGTTCGAAAGCTGAGCCGGGAAGGCGCGGGGCCTCTGGCTGTGAGAGGTGTGAGGAAGACAGTTGCAGCAGACACAATGAATGTAGACAAAGTGACGGGAGCAAAGCAAAACCCGAACCCTGACGGCCTCTAAAACACCGGGGACCAGATGGCGCGCCTCGAGCCTATCATAGTAAAGCAAACAGGGGGCACCACCTACCTTGAGCGGCTAGGACGCAAACAACACACCACCATAACAAAGTTTTCATCCAAGAGAGATGGATGCTTGGGAGTAATGATGAAGAGGAAGGGAAATGAGATCAAGCGAGAGAGAGAGAGAGAGAGAGAGAGAGAGAGAGTATAGCGGCTTAGTACTTACGCACCACAGAAGGATGGCGAATCCGCACACCCTTCACACGTACACAAGCTCACTCCAAACACAAGACTAGGTGACGATTCCGCACACCTCACATGGGCAAAACATTGCAAGAAACATACTCACAAAATCTCAAGCTTTATTTAGAGAATAAGGTGATGAAATGGGGAGCATAGGGTAGGGGAAAGAGAAGGGAGAGAGTGGTAGAGCACATGGCGGATAGGTGGGAGCTGATGACGAAGACTCGCACGAGGGTTATGGCCATCATCCTTCATTTAGCTGCCCTTCATCTTCCATAGCCCAAGGGTGTAGAGGTCATGCTCAAGACGAGCATGGTGATTGTGGTGATGGTGATGGTGTGGGTGTGTGTGTGTGTGCACTAGGCACACACAGTGCATAGTGTACTCTTTGGTGATGTTGTGTGTGTGTCTAGTGTGATGGTGACCCCTCTTTATATAGGGGAGGAGGGGAGAGAATTTCTAGAATTTAGAAATGAAGAAATCATTATCTACATAGGCCATGTGACTGTGGGCCCCACTTGTCTGGCTGTGTGTATATGTGCCAGAACAGCAGTCTCATAAGAGAGAGACTAAGAGAGAGAGATGGGTTGATGAAAAAAAGTGAGAGGTGACATGGAGAATAAAGTAATTACAAGAGGATAGAGAGGGGAGTGTGTTCAGAGGTGAATCTGTGTGCAGATGTGTGTGAACACAAGAAAAATCAGGTAACCACCGGGTGGGGATGGGTCTGTGGACACCTTTTTCAGTGAAACTCAGTGTGTGTGAGTGTGGGGGAGATTATCTGGCTACAGGATAGGAGACATGGCGCCCTTTAGATAGAGAGGGGGATATTTGGGTCATGGGATATGATAGGAGAGAGAAAAAGGGGGGTGGGGTATACTGTTTTGGAAGATAGGAGAGGTGGCATGTGAGTTAGGGTGCATTATTGGTAAGCACAGGGGGTGGGGTAGCTTGAGGGGAGAGAGAAAGGAGAAAGGACAAGGGGAAGAGAGAGGGGGTTGACCTTTTGAGTGGAGGAGAGGAAAAGGGACACACGGCGGGGCAACAGTGAAGAAAAAGGAGGCAAGGTGGGGATGGGCTGCCACGCAGGCACGAGGTGGCCTATTTTACCTTTCTCACATATTTACATACTCATACTTTTTTTTTTCTTATTTTTTCCAATGCCTTTTATCACTCCGTCCCTAAGAGGGGGTTTCCATGGGGTGGGGAAGAGAGAAGAGGGGTATGGGAGCCTGGCTTGTGAAAAGCCCCCATTAAAAGCTTGAAATTAACAACTTGAACAAGATTCTGAAGCTTGATTATCATTAACAGTACCGCTGATTACATTATTTAAACTCCCTCCATGATTAGAGTGGCTTGGAAGCTTGGATTAGAGTGGCTTATGGTGTCTTTGATTAGATTGGCTATGGAAGATTGGATAAGAGTGGGCTATGGAAGCTTGGCTTAGGATTAGAGTGCTCAAAGCTTATGGCTTCCTCCCCGCTAATCCAGCAGAGCATGAAAACTTGAATATCTCAGTCCAGAATTAGCCTCTATGCGTGAGATGCAAAAATGCTCAAAACGCCATTTTCCTTTTCCCCAAGCGGGCCATTTTATCCAGAAACCTGTTTTTCAAAAAAATTCTAGAATAGGACTTTTTCGGCTTCCCTCATGCAGAGTTGTGAAGTCTCTCACACACTTTCCTTTTTACCACTGACCACATGTCTTCCTCTATCCAAGTTGCCTTATATGTCCTAAGAGCCCTTTCACATGTAAAACCTTTTCTTCAAGCATAAAATCTCTACATTTAGGCCTTCATAACCACATAAAGCATACACTTTCTGGATCTCCTTACTTGTTCTCGAGCCTTGGTCACTGCTCAATAAATGTGTGAGCTTCAAATAGACTTTTTTTGCTTCTCTTTACTCTTTTTTCTATCGTGGAAGCAGAGCGGCACGACAAAGGCATACGAAATTAAGCATCCCTAAAGTTCTGGGTCAGTGTGCTTGCACTGCATGTACTTTCTATTGAGAGGATTTTGCATTAAGCTATGCAACTACTCGTATGAGCTACGGTGCTTTGAGTTAGTGAACAACAATTTACAAGTACTCTGCTACGCAACTCTGCTTCAATGTGGAGTCACACAGGTAGTAAATTCTTTGTCCTTTTTATGTCTAGCCCAGTCCATTGGTCACCAACACACAGATTTGCTGATTTAGGCAGTGTGTAGATACTCATCTTGGTGCAGATCCGCCGATTTAGGCAGCACACTGGAAATTTGATTTTTAAACAATACCAAATGCAGATTCGCCGATTTAGGCAGCACGTCTTATTGGTCTACGTAGATTCGTCGATTTAGGCAACACCAATCACAAAATCATGCTACAGTGGCTAGCCACCACTGTAACTGGTATGATTTTGTTACCCAAGTACATAATGAAAGTTCTTTTGGATTCAAATATTTGGCTTTTGGATTTGAACGGATATATGTTGGAAGATATTTGGACTTGAATTTTTGTGGGTTGTTGCGACAATATTTTTGGAATTGGATTGAGATTGATGCGAATTGATTATGATGAGTGTGACCAATGATATCGTGATTTATCAGGGTAGTACACATAGTGCTTATCAATCCTTTTCATACTTTAGTGTTGTAATCATGCCCCACAACTCCCATTTTACCAATGGGTAGTTCCTCGAGTACTTAGAACCTTGGATCCAAACCTTACCACATACCTATGTCCCTCTTCGTCATCCTGCCCTATTGCCCATCCAATTCATGTCGGACTCGTATCCACTGTCACTATTACTGGCTTTCCACACTCATAGTTTACCTTTCTTAAAGTCGGTGCCTGTTGTAGCAAATCATTTAGCTTTCTTATAGCCCTTGCTTGTGCGTCTCCCCAATGAAACTTTTGGTTTTTCCTTAACAACTGATACAAAGGATCTGCTACATGTGCATAATGTGGAATCCATATAACATAAAACACACATGCACCAAGAAATCTGTGAGCTTCACTCACAGATATGCATACCACCTTCATCTTTTGAATTGCATCAATTTTTGCTGGACAAGGTCGTCTCCCATTGGGGCCACACATGTGCCCAACAATCAACACCTCCTTCACTCAAAACACAGACTTTTGTCCTGAGAGGTTAAGGTTCACCTCTTCCAGTCTCGATAGGATCTAGTCACAATCATCTATGTGTTGTGCCACAAATTTGCGGCACCCCTTGGAATCCAAAGCTTCATCTTTATTACTTTCTTCACATCCTTTGATAGGAGCATCATCGAGAAAGGGCATAGTTACTAGGGGAATAAAGTCATGTAAGACCTTATTCATACCATTCATCATATGTGCAACCGAATTGGTTGCTCCCTGTGGTAAGGTACACATCCTCATCAAACCCAAATGTGTCCTCATGGTCGTCAGATTTGTGCTTTCCATTGCTAGTTGGAATTGATCATACCCCGAGTACAAATCTCCCATAGAATATATTTCCATTCCTGCAAATGCTTCTGCAAACTCATCCACAATTGGCCATGTACCCATATTCCTGATTTTGACTTTTTTGACCGGCTGCATATCTTGGATGAAGCGCAAAGCTCCATTATTTTTTGGTACTGTGAACCACCTGTTTGAGTATGGAGCACATGAAGGCTCCAAAATACCCATCTTGATCTTCTTATTTAGCATCTCAATTAACTTTGGTAAGTGAGCCTTTGGAACTGGTATTGGCCGTAAGTTCCAAGGCACATGAGGGATGGTAAAGATCACCATAGGAGCAACAATGGTAGGATATACATATCCTATCTCATGTGGCTCAAATGCAAATGCCTTTCCATGTTTAGAGAGCATCACTTCAAAATATTCCCTTTCAACTTGTGTCAAGGAGTCCTCATTCCCAATATTCAATTGCGTTAGAGACTCCTTTGTAAACCTGTGTCCAATCCCTTTTGGATTTCTGAGACTAGGATGCAAAGAAGCCTGTTCCAGCTTTTCCTTGCAGTCCTTTGGCAAAGGAAGTGCCACTGGTTTGACCTTCTTTGCCACAGTCTTGTACTTGGTGTCCACCTTTACTTCATGTTTTTTCTTTATATCCTCCTAATCCTTATGAAATGCCTCAACCACATTGTACATTTCAAGTGAGCACACTTTCACTATCTCATTTTGGTCATGCAAAGAATAATCTACTATAGACTGTAGATCTTGTAATGTGTCCACAAAAGATAACTCCTCAAACACACCTGTTATGTTTTCATTGTTTCCTAGAAGACCATGCTCTTTCCACTCTTTTTGTAGACTATGTACATGTTTGTGGGAACCTTGACTTTCTCACATTTTAGAAAAGAGACATATCCATATTCTGTTATACCTGCAAAACCCATATAGAAAACCTCCTTATGTGAGAACCTTTCCCTTTCTGTACCATCGTAATACCGCTCTACAATGGTACCTAGCCAAAACCCATTCTCTCTCGATGAGCATAAAACTCTTTTCTCAATCTGGGCAATGGGCGCTCTAGGAGACTGTCACGATTTCTTTTGATGATTCACAGAGATAGTGAAAAATTGAACAACACGTTTTCCATATTTATTTCTTATCCTAGCATAAAAAGAACCATCATCCATTACCTTTGTTTCCATTCTAACCCCTACAATGTAGGGTTGTCCAAGGATGAGATCATAAGAATATGTGTCCTGTACAAAGAAATTTTGTTCTTCCTTCACATCTCCAATAGTCACTTTCACACTAGGACAAACTGCATATAACTCACCTGATGAATTATTTTCTACCTTAACCATCAATCCATGATCTGTGTCCATTGGTAATTTTCAATTGTTGAATAAGCTCTTTGACATTATGTTTATTTCTCAGCCATGGTCAATCAAGGAAACAAATGGCTCTTCGAGATCACCCACCTTGACCATTGTCTCTGTCGTAGCTCTTGCCCAATGATTCCCGGAATAGTGACTTCTTGGAATGGCTTCGTACTCCTCATCTTCATTTGAAAACTGTACTTGCTTTGTTCTTCAAGAAGAATGGTAGCACCCTACAACATCCTCATCATGCTCTCTACCTTCCACTTGTATTACCTGTTTCTTTAAGCTTTCTCCTTCAGATTGCGGGCGAATGGTGTCAACAAGATTTTGCCTCTTCCTCTTGATGATATCAATGATATGCCAAGGACCTCCCCCCAGGTAAACTCTATTTTGCTATTCAAAATTCTTTCTTCTAGAACTTTCTTTAAGTCTATAGCAGCCTCAATATCAAATCGTAACTTATAAGTCAGAGTTTTAGGCTTACCTTTTGATGACTCCTTTTTCCTCCCAGTTGTACTTTCTTCCATAGTCACTTCAAGTGGTGGTGCTTCCTGTGTTGGAGGCACTCGAGGAGGTATTGTGTCGCTTATTCTAGTAATTTGTTTTGATGGTCCTTCGTCACCACTCTCTTGCCTGCGCTTTTCTTCCACAAAAACTTCATTGTTTTGACATTTTGCAATATAGGCATGCACTAACAGGGAGTCCACAGGGTCATTCCATCCTGTTTCTAGACGAATACAATCACCTGCTTGATGTAGGACTTCTCTTGTAAGCTTTCCTTTCCTTGCTAGCTCCATAGCACTTGGCCACAACTTACCATTTTCTTCATAACTCCTCAATGGTTCAATCTTGACTATATAAGTAGATGCCTCAGATGCAGAGATGGCATGGGTAGTGGCCATATCCTCTACCAAACTCTACATTCCTCCTCCCAAAGTTAGTCCTTAAGGGTAAACCTGTGTCCCTTAAGTGAATCTTCCCATCCTTGAAGAAGACAAGATCTTTTCTCAAAGCTTCACTGAAGCTATCACATTCTCTTCTAGCATGCTCTCTGCTGTCACACCATATGCATCTATGAACAAAACCTTCTTTAGTTTGTTTTTTTTGCCTTGAAGATGGTCCCAATGGTTGCCCCTTCTTTTCAAGCTTTGCAAGTTTTACTTTTAAATCCCTCATACCTTTCACAAGCTCATCTACTACAACATCATCAACTTTTGGTAGTATAAAGAAAGAAGGGTTTACCATCTTTTCAAAAGCTGCGGAGGTAGATGGTGCACTACCAACAACCATCTTATCCCGTCTCCTTTGGCGCTTCGCAAGTAATAAAATAGTAGCTTCAACTTTGTTCCAATCTATCTTCAGTACCTGCTTAGCATCTTTGTCCTCAAGAAGTAGCTTCTAGGAAGAGCTCTGTCTTTTTTGAGTCGCGTGTGGCCTTCTCTGTCCTTGTGAGTTGAGCATATCGTCGCTCAAAATCCCTGAGTAGCTCTGTTGGAGAGATCCCCTCCTTTAGCTTGGCTACCCACTCCAGGAAAGTTCTCTTTGTTACTCTCTCAGACTCCTCCATGAAATACTCCTCTTTATTGCTAGCTTGAACTCCTCCCAATTTCTTCCATGCTCATTCCTGATTCCTCTCACATGATCTCTAATCTCAAGAGTCACAACAATATCAAAGCTTTGGAGCATCTCATATTCTGGCACACGATGCAACTCAATCTTCTTTATCTATCCACGAAGATACTTTGTCACATCTTTCCCATTAAACTGGTCCATTTTGTGCACCACTACTTGAATAGCTTTGGTTGTTGACAGTTCTCGTCTTTTTGTAGTATGCTCTTGTTGCATAAAAAAGGCAAATGCTTGAAACATTTGCATTGTAGCGGGATCAAAAGGCATACCTTACTGCTGCGGATGATGATCACCCATGGTTGAAGTAGCTTGCAGATCCCCACTAACTCAACTTGACAAACTTCACGTCGAGTTCACCAAAAAGTGTGTCAAAGAGTTGGCGTCTTGCGAGAGAGGCACCGGGCCTCTAGCTATGAGGGTTTGTGGGGAGATTGTGAAGCTTTTCACTTAAGCAAGCTTAGTGTTTGTAGCAAATACATTGTGTGTAGCCATTGGAATCTTACACACAGACACACACATACGCACACGTGAAACCCTCAAAACAAAACAAAGATGAAAACATCAAGGCTTTGATCGTATCTAATCAAAGGTAATATGAAAGGATTCACTGATGCATTTATAACAGCAAGTCGTTGTGCTCCAAATAGACTACGAATGGTTCTTTGAAACTGTTACTTAGTGCTTACAAAGATGTAGATATTTTGCCTAGCGATAGGAGTGGGCCGTGTGTACAAGTCTTCTTGGTTCATAGTAATATTAAGAAAGCAAGACTCAACCCCTAGAGGAGAATACATATGTGCACATCAAAAGAATTAGAGTAGTCTAGTAGTGGCAAAATAAGAGGACGTGGAGAAAGAAGAATTTCTTGCAGTCTTTCAGCCCAAAGAGTAACACAATTCTCTGTTGGAAGTGGATTTTACGGCTAATACAAACGTTTAATTTTAATATGTTGCACAAAGTGAAAGGGTTGAAAAGTTACACCATTGGGGTTATTCATCTAAGAAAGCTCAAAAAGCAGTCAAACAATGGAGGAAAGAGATAAGAGAGACAACCAACACACAAAGACCCACACAAGCTTAATCCAAAGAAGTGAAGCACACCTCAAGATTTGTGGTATTGTAGCCAACTTGATGAAGTAGATTATGCGTAGTAGTCCCCAACACCGTTTGGAAACCACCAACAATGTGTCTTTAATGATGAAAGAAGGTTACATAGAGTGTATGAGTATTACAAGTGAGGAGATAGAAGGCTTGAGGCATGAAGTAACAAGCTCAACATGTGTTGGGCTGAAATTGAGAGAAAGTTTTCTCAAGGAGATGGCTAGGAGGTTGGGTGATGGCTTGATAGAGTGACTTGATTATGGGGATTGCTTGAGCGCTTGATTGCTTGATGGTTTTCTTGATGCCCAAGTGAGGGGCAAGATGCTATATTTATAGGTGAAGTTGCCTCTTGAAGAAGATATTTGCTTAGAAATATCGAAGGGATTTGTGTGACAAGTGTCTCTCGTTTCAAAATATCTCAAAATTATCTTCAAAGTTTCTAGATCTTTTTCTTCTAGAGGTTCTTCTAGATCTTTCTCTTCAAGAAATATCTAGAGGTTCTTCTGGATCTTTCTCTTCAAGAAATATCTAGAGGTTCTTCTAGATCTTTCTCTTCAAGAAATATCTGTTGGAAGTGGATTTTACGGCTAATACAAACATTAATTTTAATATGTTGCACAAAGTGAAAGGGCTGAAAAGTTACACCATTGGGGTTATTTATCTAAGAAAGCTCAGAAAGAAGTCAAACAATGGAGCAAAGAGATAAGAGAGACAACCAACACACAAAGACCCACACAAGCTTAATCCAAAGAAGTGAAGCACACCTCAAGACTTGTGGTATTTTAGCCAACTTGATGAAGTAGATGATGCGTAGTAGTCCCCAACACCGTTTGGAAACCACCAACAATGTGTCTTTAATGATGAAACAAGGTTACACAGATTGTATGAGTATTACTAGTGAGGAGATAGAAGGCTTGAGGCATGAAGTAGCAAGCTCAACATATGTTGGGATAAAATTGAGAGAAAGTTTCCTTAAGGAGATGGCTAGGAGGTTGGGTGATGGCTTGATAGAGTGGCTTGATTATGGGGATTGCTTGAGCACTTGATTGCTTGATGGTTTTCTTGATGTCCAAGTGAGGGGCAAGATACTCTATTTATAGGTGAAGTTGCCTCTTGAAGAAGATATTTTCTTAGAAATACCCAAGGGATTTGTGTGACAAGTGTCTCTCTTTTCAAAATATCTCGAAATTATCTTCAAAGTTTCTAGATCTTTCTCTTCTAGAGGTTCTTCTAGATCTTTCTCTTCAAGAAATATCTAGAGGTTTTTCTGGATCTTTCTCTTCAAGAAATATCTAGAGGTTCTTCTAGATCTCTCCCTTCAAGAAATACCTAGAGGTTCTTCTAGATCTTTCTCTTCAAGAAATATCTAGAGATTCTTCTAGATCTTACTCCAAATATCTTCTCCTTGCCACCACATGTCAAGAGTTGTTGAGCTATGGTGGGAACATGTGCATAAAGTAGCTTCATAAATTTTTTTGAGAGAGCTTGGCATACATCATGGATGACATCAAACAAACTCGTAACCACTTTTCTAAGGGATTTTTCTAGGTCCATAATCACTCCAATGTGCACATACTATGTGTAGAATGACACCTCATGGGGTATACTATGACTAAGGCCACTTTTGGACATGCTATACATGTCATATGCCACCTAAGATGCCTAGTAGATAGGAGGTATGTTTTATAGGCTCATTTCATCATGGCACCAAGAAGAGGTTCACAAAGAAGCCCGGGATCCAAGCCCGTTCCCAACGAGAGTGACACATCAGACTTCGACTAGCTTTTTGCATGCTAAATGGAAAATGCATATACTTATGCACACTTAAGGTATACACATAGAATCCATAATATTGTAGGGATTAGATTTTGTTCCCACAATGCACGTACCACGGCACGACAATGTCGTCTCCTAGATTGCACATTTGAATACTACTCTGGTAAAGGTGATGTGCATGGGCATTCTTCGACGCTTTTTGATACAGATGGATAAGATTTATTGGGTGCACACTCCATGGCAAAATGCAGTATATAAGCCCAAGTGGCTCTTCTTATCTTATTGGTCTCAATCAGTGAATGGTTTTCTTGATCAATCTGTCGAACATGGAAAGGGAATTAATGCATCATCTATCGACCAACAGGCAGAAGACAAGCAAGATCACCTCCATACAAGATAACCAACAAGAGGCATGGTCCATATATTGTAGTGTAGGAGCCTTAAATTATAAGGGGAGCTACCAAGCTGAGCACCATGGACACCATAATAGGAAATGGGAGCCCCTTTCAACGTGATTGTTGCCTTAAGGTCTCCTTGTTCTCTCTCTTATTTCTCCCCTCAGTGAGCGTGAGAAATCATGCACACCTACACCTTGAAGGAATTTGGAATTCCACAAGATGCGGATATGGGCAAAGGAATTCACGATGATATAGTTCGCTAGGGGTTATTGAAAGAAAACGGTGTGCTTGGCACTGCCTTGGTCGACATGCATGATCAAGAAGCTATGGGTTGTTTTCTACATTTGCAAAGAGCTCCAAATGCAAATTGCGATGATATGGTTAGTCAAGCGGTTGATGAAAGAAAACAGTGTGCTTGGCTCTGCCTTGCTAGACATGTATTCCAAATGTGGTGTACTTCATTAAGCACAAAAAGTGCTTGAGGAGCTTCCTTTAAAGAGATGTAGGGGGGGAGAAAGAGCGAGAGAGAGAGAGAGAGAGAGAGAGAGAGAGAGAGAGAGAGAGAGAGAGAGAGGAATCTCTTGCCTGTTTTTTGTTGCAATGGAGCCTCACAAGAGTGCATTGATCGCAAGATATGTCGAACCGCAGGATTAGGAAGCTTTGGGCTATTTTGAGCAGATGCAAAGTGAGGGCATCTCTCCAGATGAATGATGTACACTAGCACCTTATGATATGGGCAAAAGATTATGCTAGTAGTCTTGCATTGTTGAAGGAAAATGTCATGCTTGGAATTGCATCGGTCGACATATATGCTAAATGTGGTGCACTTCATAGAGCACAAAAAAGTGCTTGAGGAGCTTTCCATGCAAGATTTCGTCTCTTGGAATACACTCATTGTGGGATATGAACAATAGAAAATGAGTTCTCTCCCTCTCTCTCTCTCTCTCTCTCTCTCTCTCTCTCTCTCTAAATATAGAGCTTATGTAAGTGTTGGCATGTGTGAGCATCCCCATAAGCCTCACCATTGTAGAAAATTAGGTTAATTTTTTGGGGTTTGAGGGTAAGAGGGGCCATGCGGGCGGTGCCGTTTTACTATTACTATATAGGAGCATTACAATATACATTCATTGATGTGGTCAAAGAATCTCAAGCAACGAAGAGGGCAAGGAGGGGTAGCATGTATGGTTAAGAAAGGATTGAAAGATTTTGTATCAATTGTGAAAGTTGACAAGTACAAACGTTATGTATGGTTGAAAATTATGACATGAAAAAGAGCACCCATTTTTATAGCGGGTTGATACATTCCTCATCATGATTCTCCCTTTTATGCTTACATGGATAGAGATCATCCATTTCCACATTTAGAAGAGGATATTTCTTATTTTAAAGTCGAAGGTGATGTTATTGTATTTGGGGATATGAATGCTCACACAAAAACATTGCAATATGATACTCAACAATTTGATATGCCAAACATTTCAAGGGAGTTGCACTTGTATGATCGTACTTCAATGGATGAAAAAGAGCCGGATCACTATGAAAAGTTACTTTTACATGTGTAATAGCATAGGTATGCTCGTTGCCAATGGTGTATCTTTGTGGAGTGGAACCAATGGTTTTTCATGTGGAAAACATAATAGGGATAGTGTGATTGACTATATGCTATACTCTCCATAGCCATCATGTATTGCATAAAGAGTTTTATGTTTGGCCAATGGACCCCAGAATTAGACCATTGGATCTTATGTAACGACTTGCATGTGGAGAAGCAACTAAGCATGATAATCTCAATCAAAGGGAGGAGAAATTATCACTATGTATGGATCTCAAACGGGCACCAATGTACATTGAAATGGTTGAGAAAAAGTTATGGATGACAAAGCTTCAATATGACTCACCATTGGAAACTAAATGGGACGCTTTCAAGATAGTTATTTGTTCTTGTGCCGAAGAATGCTTTGCCATAAAGCATCGCAACAAAGATAGATCAGGCAAAAGGTGGTTTGACAAAGAATGCCAAGATGCTAGAAAGTCCTTGATAAAGCTTGATGCAACATTAGGAAAAATATGAATCCTCTAGGGGCCCTTTGGGATTAAGGTTAATTAGAGGCCAACCAATATGAAGAGGTTTTGGTGGACACGCTCTATACAATAAAAAAAGTAAGGTGACAAGGTCGCCTTGCACCTCTTAATGGCCTCTTATCTAGTGAGAAGGTAAGGGAGGTGGCTAGGGGAATTGGGGGGGGGGGGGGGGGGGGGGGAGGACCACTTTGACCTCTTTTTCCCCACTTTTTGGCCCGGATTTAAAAATACACTAAAAAATTTAAATTTTCAAAAAAAAATCAAATTTCAAGTTTCCCCTATTTAAAAGGTCTCCAAACCTATTTCATGGTCCAAAAAGCTTTTTTGACCTCCAAAAGTAAAAAATGTGCACTAAAAAATCCAAAAAATTGAATTTTTCCAAAAAAATTCAAAACATCATTTTCTACCTTCCAAAGTCTTTCCAAACCTATTCTATAGCTAGAAAGTGATTCTCTCTCTCTCTACAAACCCTTTTCCAAGCTCTCCATTGCTGCAACAGCCACATACACCCCCTAGTCCAGCATTATCTCTCTGCTAGCCTTTTCCCACCTCCATTGTAGCACCAAGCAAGCTCCTCTCCCATCTCTTGCCCTTGCCCACCACATAGTTTCACAGCAGGTTGGCTCCTTTTCTATAAGACGTTTCAAGTCTCAAGTCTTGATCACTCCACCATGAAGAAATTCAAGCAATATTTTGATTTCAGTTTATTCATTAATGGTTATTCTTATTAAAGTGGATCATAATCTTTTTCAAGAGGTCCTCATTTAGGGATGTTTAATATATATCATTAGCAACATTTCACAAGTTGAGAAAGCTAAATTATTGCTTTCCAACATGTTATTGTTTCCATACTATGCCTATGCCAAGCTTGACTTAGAGAAATGACAACTTGATATGGAGGTGTCGATGTATAGGGGTGACTTATTATTGATCCGTGTTTCATCATATATAAATTGTAAAGCCTTTGATTTTCCACCTTTTTGAGTAGTGTTGACAAGTTTTTGGTATCAAATGTTCTTAAATATCCCTATTCATGAGCTATTGGTAGTTATCTCTTTGGTACTGCTAAAGATGATACCAATAGCTATTACCTTATGAACTTAACTGTTAAATTGCGGATTTGAATTTTACTATGTAGCTCATTTGGATAGAGAAAGTGTAAACATAAATTATAGATACATGCATCGTTAACATAGAAGATATGTACCACTCGAGCCTATGTAAACCTCTAATCAAGAAACCTTTGGTTGGATACTATAACAATAGGGGTCACATGTGGTTTCAAATACCAAAGAAATGGCTTAACCAAAACATTCCCAAGAACACGAGGTGGATACAAGGAAGCAAAAATTGGCTCCTTGTTTGGTCGATTTCTAGTGCTGAATGTTTAGTGAACAGGATTTGTGAGGCCTTTGACCTGGGAAGTTTGCTAAGTATATGTAACATAGCACATGTGTTCAACAGAAGGGATTTTATATTCTTGTAAAGTTACAGCAACATGTGTAGATAAGGCCTATAAGGAGTACTTTCAATCCATTCTGGTGAACGCACATGATATAGGAAAAGTTTACATAGTGAATGTTCGGGACCTTTGAACACAGTGAAAAGGGGGGGGAGGGGGGGTTTCTTTGATTACATCAAACACTAGACCTCTATCTCATTGACATGCATTAAAAAAAGCCCCTATTTGTGATTAGAAGGCCCTAGGGACCCTCAAAAAGAAGGACCGCAGGGCGTGCAGAATGGCCATCTAGGGTCCCTGGATGGCCATTCTGCACGCCCTGTGGCCCTTCTCTTTGAGGGTCCTTGGGGCCTTATAATGACAAACACACACCAAGAACAGGGGTAGTGGACACAAGGAATCAAAAAGTGTTTGATGAGCATGATACAAGGGTTAGGTATTTTCCATTGGGGGGGGGGGGGGGGGGGGGGTTGGATTTTTCTATGAATACATCAAACTACACACTTCTATCTCATGGCCATGGATAAAAAAAGATTGTATTTGCCATTTTTAGGCCCCAGGGATCCTCAACAAGAGGGGAAATAAGGGCATGAGAATGGCCATCCACGCCATAACAAAATGGGGGGGGGGGGGGAGGGGGGGAGGGGAAGCTCTTGCTCTCTGTACATCCAACATGACATCTTTACATCATCTTCATACACAATATTATTGTAATTTTTTTCCATGTAAAAGCCATCACGGCCCTTAGCAAGACTGGCCACAAGGGCGCGCAAAATGCCCTTCCGAGACTTTTGGATGGGCTTTTTGTGTGCCGTTGTGGCCAGCCTTGCAAGGGCCCTGGGGCTCTTTAGAATATAAAAAATATCAAAATTATTGTGTATGAGGATGATACAATTTCAACAGCTTCTCGCTTCGAATCAGCTCTGAATCTGTCTAGCCTTGTCTCACATGAATCCGTTTCATCTTGTCGCGCTCTTTGACCATCCAGTGATGCAAAAAAATCATACCTTTCTCGGATTCTCCAAAAATCAACGTACAAGTTGGCGATTTCTAAGAAAAATGATGTAAAACAGACATTTCTTACTTTTTCCTTAATCTACAGGCTCCAAAAAGCATTAAAACCATAGAATCTAAAAATACTCAAAGAATCAATGTTTTTTTTGTGTGTTAAGGACTATAGATCCTGCATACAAAACTTTCCGAAAATCTTGCCTTAACACCTTCAAAAGTGGCTTCCAAGGAGTGCCCTTGGTCAAAATTTAAAACTCAAGGAAAACAATCAGAATGAACTCCTATACTATGTACAAACTTTAAACTAACCAAAATTTTCTTCCAAAAAAAGTTACTGCTAAAAATTGGAAAATAGGCTTTCCTTGGACTTCCCACTACGATAGAAATCAAAGGGTTCAAGGAGAGGTATGGTGTCCCAAGTGCATGGTAGGAATCTCACCGTGGTTTTTTTCGTCAAGATCTCTGGTACTTTTCTCATGTACAATCTTACCAAACAAAAACAAATTTTCACTTTAAATGACTACAAATCTTACTTAACTTATCAAACAATCTAAAATATGATAGACCTAGAGTGCTCTTACACATAAACAAACAAAAAAGTCCAAATTTCTTCTCGTCAACTTTGATAAACATACATTCGTGAACAAGTTCCAATGGGTAGTAAATCATAGTTCCTACATCCATTCCATGACATGGTATGCTCATGGGGTTACCTATCACATAAAAATATATTTGGTAGGGGTGCCCTCATGTTAGGAAAAGGTGTGTTCCTGATGAAAAGCTGATCTATTGTCCTACTAGGGATCTCTCCATGTTAGCATAATGATTTTTGGTGTAGTGGGAGCCACATTGCTTGAGGAGAGCTTTGTGCCATTGTAAAAGCTTCGTGTTATGCAAGTTCCTTGAGCCATTCTTGCAAAAAACGCCACTCAACTAGCATAGTAAGAGGTCACCTTGTATCATGACGTGTTAGAGACATGTTCTTCAAACAAAAACATGTATGAATTCAACATTTGCAAGCTGTATAGTAAAGATAATTGTTAAGTATATAATGTAATTGCAAGTATTTCCATCCAATAATCCTAAAATATACATTAGAATGAGATTACCCACCTCTAATAAGCATGTATTTGAAGCACCTACGTGCAAGATGTAAGAAAGAAGGCTGTTTTAGAGAAAAAGCGGTGACGCTTGACCTCTCTAATCTGCAACCTTTCACTATTTGTGTACAAGAGGAACCTTTGTGCTAAGCACTACGAAAGAAGTAGAGGAAACACCTTACACTTGAATGTCTGTGATAACAAGAACACAACCACACATCCTTTTCTTGCAATTGTTGTTGGAGAGTTTCAACCTCCCTCTTTGAAGAGGCAATACTGTCTTATTTGAGCTGAAGAGCTTGATATTTGTGCATCCAACAAATGCAGAGATGCACCTGCACCCATACACAACCAATTCCAATAGTTTAAGAAGCCTACTTTTCCCCTTCCAAGTTAGTGAAGAACCATCAACATTTGTCCCAAAGTTTTAAAAGTAAACCGACTTAGCGAGCGAAATCTAGCTTAGGAAACATGTTGGAAGAGGATGAGGAAAATATACTATGCTAGTTTTGGGGCGGGGGGGGGGGGGGGGGGGGGGGGGGGGGGGGAGGGGGGATGGACGGGAAGGGAAGAGAGAGAGAGGTTTACACCAAATGCATCTCGCTTTCATTAGCTCATTAGTGGTGCAAACAGAAAGGAGGATATGGAGGGGGTATAAATAGTGAGTTGTGGTGTGGATCCAAAAACTATAACTGTACCACATTTGAAGAGAGAGAGGTTAACTTAAAGACAGGTTATTGCCCACCTTAAGTGGGTACTTACATAAAAGGGAGGAAAAGGTGGAGAGTTATTGGTCCATTTAAAGGAGTGGAAATTCGTGTAGGAAAGGGACTAGTCAAAAAAAGGGAATTTGACTTAGCCTAGGGAATGGGTGGAGTTTAGAGGGGCTACATATATACATGAGGCCGAAGCTAGCTGAATCCAAGGTTTAGTCAAATTCAGTTGTAATTCCTCGGAAGGAGGGGGGGAGGGGGGTTAGAGGGTCTGCATATATACATGAGGCCGAAGCTCTTTCAATCCACGGTTAAATAAAATTCAAGTGTAATTCCTTTAGGGGGGGGGGGGGGGGGAGGTAGAGAGATTTTTCAATTACGGTGGAATTCCTTTCGGGGGGGAGTTGAGCTGGAAAAGGAGAAGGACGTTTAGAGAGAAGGGTTCCGAGATTAGGCACATTCATCCAGCACATCAAAGGTCTAGGGAAGTGCGCGAGGTCCGTGCTCGATTTAAGCACATTAGTGAGGGGTTGGTTAATGGAACGAGATAAGTTGAGATAGCGGATTAGAGGTGAGAAAGGAATCTTGATGATGGTAGAAGAAGGTTTGGTATTGGACAATTTTTGAAGGACAGAGGGTCTGAGATCATAGGAAAGGTAGAGAAAGCAAGCTTTCAACATGGGGGAGGGATATCCTTTCGCTCTAAGCCTAGTATAGAAGAGGTTACGAATAGAGATGAAGCCTAAAAGAGAGCTTTCCCTAATAATGTACCTCCTAAGCTCTGAGAGAATAAATGAAATCTTTTGGTGAGTAGCGTGCCAAGATTGCCAAAGGATATAGTTGTAGGAGTTTAGGATTTTTTGGTGATAGTGGGTATCAAGGATCCCATAAGATGCAAAAGAGGGTCCCTTGAAAAAATGGATGTTCAGATTAAAAGATTGTTGAGAGGAGATTGAAAAGGAAACTTTGATATGTTCTTGGAGTGGGTGTCCATACTTTTAGAGGAGTTTGTTCCAAAGGCTTCATTTACAAATCTCTTGAAGTAGAGAAGGGACGGAGAAGATAGGAGATTCATGTCTTCTTCTAAAAATCAAAGGAAAAGGCAAGCATACACAACCGCAAAGTTTGACCCCATAGTGGTACCTTTGATTTGGTGGCCAAATTATCCATTGAAAGAGAGATAATGGTGGTTGAGGATAAGAGAGGCTAAGAACAAGATGAAGTTGACCTTAGGGGAAGGGAAGAAACCTTGGATGCAACGTTTACGGGCAAGGAGGTCTTCGCACATGGGTATACTAGGGTAGAGAGATTCAATGTCAAATGTGAAGAGGATAATGTTGGGAGGGAAAGTAGTAGAAGCTAACTCTAAAATAAGAGAGTGAGAGTCTTTAAGGTGTTGTGTGAGATAATATTTAGGCTACTTTCAACAACTTCTATCTTCCAATCAGCTTCAAAGCTGTCTAGGCTTGTCTCACATGAATTCATTCATCTTGTTGCGCTCTTCAACCATAGTGTGATGCAAAAAAATCACATCTTGCTCGGATTCTCCAAAAATCAACGTGCAAGTTGGCGATTTCTAAAAAAATGATGTAAAACAAACATTTCTTACTTTTTCTTATCTAATCTTAATCTAAATCTAATCTCTTAAAATGGGCTCCAAAATGCATTAAAACCATGAATCTAAAAAAAACTCAAAGAAAGCAATTTTTTTATTGTGTAAGGACTATAGACCTACATACACAACTTTTTTCCAAAATCTCACACCTAACACCTCTCAAAGTGGCTTCCAAAGAGTGTCCTTGGTTAAAAAAATTTGAAACTGAAGAAAACAAAAATCAGAATGAACTCCCTAAACTATGTACAAACTCTCTTAAAACAAACCAAAAATTTTCTTTTCAAAAAAAAAAAAAACAAGTTTAATACTAACTACTGTGCTAAAAATTGAATAATAGACTTCCCCCTTGGACTTCCCACTACCACTCACCTATAACGATAGTAATCAAAGGGGTGCAAGGAGAGGTTAGGTGTCACAAGTGCATGGTAGGAATCTCACCGAGGTTTTTTTTTTTACTCTGGTGTGAAACTCTGTACTTTTATCATGTCCTTCTCATGTACAATCTTACCCAAAAAAATATAAATTCACTTTAAATCGCTAACAAAATCTTATTTAAACTATCAAAACAATCTCTTAAATATGATAAACTACTTTGATAAACATACATTCGTGAACAAGTTCCAATGGGTAGTAAATCATAGTTCCTACATCCATTCCATGACATGGTATGCTCATGGGGTTACCTATCACATAAAAATATATTTGGTAGGGGTGCCCTCATGTTAGGAAAAGGTGTGTTGCTAATGAAAAGCTGTTGTATTGTCCACCTTGGGATCTCTCCATGTTAGCATAATGATTTTTGGTGTAGTGGGAGCCACATTGCTTGAGCAGAGCTTTGTGCCATCGTAAAAGCTTCATGTTATGCGAGTTCCGTGAGCCATTCTTGCAAACAATGCCACTCAACTAGCATACTAAGAGGTCACCTTGTACCATGACGCGTTAGAGACATGTTCTTTAAACAAAAACATGTATGAATTCAACATTTGCAAGCTGTATAATAAAGACACTTGTTAAGTATATGATGTACTAGCAAGTATTTCCACCCAATAATCCTAAAATGTACATTAGGATGAGATTACCCACCTCTAATAAGCATGGATTTGAAGCACCTACGTGCAAGATGTAAGAAAGAAGGATGTTTTAGAGAAAAAGCAGTGACACTTGACCTCTCTAACTTGCAACCTTTCACTATTTGTGTACAAGATCAACCTTTGTGCTAAGGACTACAAAACAAGTAGAGGAAACACCTTAGACTTCAAAGCCTGTGATGAGGAGAACACAACCACACATACTTTTCTTGCAATTGTTGTTGGAGAGTTTCAAGCTTTCTGTTTGAAGAGGCAATACTGTCTTGTAATGCCACTCTTTTGAGCTGAAGAGCTTGACATTTGTGCATCCAACAAATGCAAAGATGCACATGAACCCATACACAACCAATTGCAATAGTTTAACAAGCCTACTTCTCCCCTCCCAAGATATTGAAGAACCATCAACATTCGTCTCAAAGATTTAAAAGTAAATCGATTTAGCGAGGGAAATCTTGCTTAGGCAACATGTTGGAAGAGGATGAGGAAAAAAAACTATGCGAGTTTTTTTTTTTTTTTTTTTGGGGGGGGGGGGGGGGGGGGGGAGGGGGGAGAAGAGAGAGGCAAGTTTACACCAAACGCGTTTTACTTTCATTAGCTCATCAGTGGTGCAAACAAAAAGGAGGATATGGAGGGGGTTCAAATAGTGAGGTGTGGTGTGGCTCAAAAAACTGTAACGGTACCACATTTGAAGAGGGAGAGGCTAACTTAAAGACATGTTATTGCTCACCTTAAGTGGATACTTACACAAAAGGGAGGGAAAGGTGGAGAGTTATTGGGGCATTTAAAGGATTGGAAATTTGTACAGGAAAGGGGCTAGTCAAAAAAAGGGAATTTGACTTAGCCTAGGGAATGTATGGAGTTTAGATGGCCTGCATATATACATGAGGCCGAAGCAAGCAAAATTCAAATTTAGGTGTAAATCCTTTGGGGGGGGGGTTAGATGGGCTGCATATATACATGAGACTGAAGCTAGCTGAATCCAAGGATTAGTCAAATTTGAGTGTAATTCCTTGGGGGTGGGGGGGGGGGGGGGGGGGGGGGGGGGGGTTTAGAGAGTTTGTATATATATATGAGGCTGCAATTAGCTGAGGTAACGATTTTTCAATTACGGGTGGAATTCCTTTTGTAGGGAGGGTGTTTGTTGGAAAAGGAGAAGGAGTTTTTTAGAGAAGGGTTCCGAGATTAGGCACTCGAGCTGGGGTCTTTTTTAAAACAAAAAGCTTAAGCTGGAAATTAAAACAGAAAAAGAAGCGCTGCATGGAGGGTGTGCTACTGCAGATGGAAGGGCACGAGTCCAAGCACCATGTGAGGCATGCTTTTCCATGCATGGGAACCCCCCCTATTTTCTCTTTTACCAAAAATATTTCCTATTATATAAGTTAATTTTGATTTTTTTTTTCCCTTTTTCACTAACGTTTTAGCCTTTATTAAATAAATAATACTTATGCTAATCAATCACGATGTAGCATATAAGTAAGCTTTCTTTGTTGATCTCTCTTTTGACTTAAATATTATATATATATATATATTCTAGTATTTTTCTAATAATTTTTTTTTCATGTATATATATTAGTCCACTCTACCAAATATTTTATTCACTAGTTTTCATTTTCAAACCTCAACCCCACTTTCAAATTTCAATAATACCTCCATCTAGATGATTGCCAATCTTTTCAACACTCTAGTCATGTTTTCATACACATGAAGGAGCTTACACTTGAAGGCAAGAGAAAGTCCACTCAAAGGGGACCACCAAAAGACTTTTGCAGCCACAAATAATACACTATTTGGCTGAATTTTTTAAGTAAAGAAGAACCCCGAATCTGAAGGAGCGTTCAACATGAAAGATGTAGCTCGTGATCTCAACTTTTAGCTCAATTTTTTCAGAATTTTTGGAGTTATGAACACGGAGATATGATTTTTGTAGTGGACCCCAGTTTTTCTCGTGTAATGGTGACACAGACCATCCCACTTTTCTTCCTTCTAAATGGCTATGGTTCTACAAGTCTTCAAGCATGATTACAAGAGACAAGGCTCTTTTAATGAGGTCTTGGCTAGTCTAGAGTAATTCTATCTCATCACCATTTTTGGAGGATCCATCATCATCAACAAATATCCACCTTCGACAACCTCTCTTATAATTTTCTTACCTCTCTCTTCTCTCCCTAATAAGCTTATGTCTATCCAAAGCTAGACTATTGTAAATATTTCCTATCCTCTACATCCTACCCACATTTTCTCTTTTTCTCTCTCTATTGACTCTGGTATTTTAAATAATGAGGAGACAAGATGGGAGCCACAGTCACATGCACCCCATTTTCCTAGTCACCAAAGTGGGACACTCACCTCAAATAGAAATATTGCTAAATCCTTCCCTCCTTCCCTATATAAGGAGGCCATGAGATACACACTCACTTGGGGGAGAGAACACACACACACACACACACACACCTATCCATACACACTTTTGTGCTACATGCTTGTAGCATGAACCCTAATCACATAATCACAACACCATCATCATCACCATCACCATGCACAAAAGATGAGCACCACACCTCCACACCACTTGTAATTAAGGTTGAAGGCACAATTTCAAGAAGAAGAAGTGGACACACTCATGATATTCCTCGCCATCAACTCCCATCTCTCCATTATGCCTCCTACGATCTTGTTCCCTTCTCATTTTCCTGCCATACGCTACCTATTGTATTCATCTTTTGCAAGCAATCAACACACTCCATCTTGGTGCCATACTTTGTGTCGCTTTAAATAAATCTCATTGTGAGTATGGTATATGCTTGTTCCTTGCCATTTTTTTCTGCTTATGTTAAGGTGTGCGGATTCGCCACCACACACACACACTCTCTCTCCCTCTCATATTCCTATCATCTTGCTACTTCCATCTTAAGGTGTGCGGATTCGCCCCCTTTTGTATGAGAAGTAGGCATACTTGCATGTATCCCTGACCTCGTTATCTTCCTTACTACATGCACGCGTAGCGAGCCCATTCTCACTCACTCACCACTCCTCTCACCTTATTCTCCGACCACCCCATTCCACATTTGGGCGTGGATCTTGAAATTGTTTTCCATGCATTCTTCATTGTGTATATGTATGCGTCCTAGCCGCATCTCTTGTTAGGTGGTGCCCTATTGTGTATTCCCCATGATGAGGCCATTGTGCATAGTCTTGGTGTAGAGGCCACCGGTCTATTTTCCACTTCCGCCTCTCATTTGGTGCCCCCACTGAGGAGGCTCTTGAAACCCTTCAATTTACAAGACTGAAAACCCTAAACTATTGTGAATGGATGAATGAGTATGAAGGATTTTCTAACTGGACGACAGAAGAAGAAGAGCTCCAAGCACAACTAGACGAACTCCGCATCTCCATCGAAGCTCGAGTACCAAGCGTAACGGTAATCGATTTGAAGTGGGAGAGTCAACTAACGCGCCAAACCCAGTGGATATACATAGGCCAAGTGCCAAGAAGAAGAAGGAGAAGGTGGAAACTATGTCCGCAACCTACAACCAACCAACAACAACAAAATGGAAGGAGCTCTGCACAATAGAGAATCAACACTATTCTACTTTGAGAATCGGGTAACTCAAGTCACCGAGCTAATTATCATAGTCAGTTTTCAAGTCGCACCTGATGCTGCAGCACAGATAACAGAAGCATTGGCTCAAACTCTCACTAGAGAAACTAGGGATCTACTGAGCTTGTTTCAGGAAAGAACACACACCCTCTCCTACAAGCTTGGACAGTGACTAAGCACCTCTAAGCTTCACATGAATCAGGACAACCTACCTCAAGACAGATCACACATACCAACACGTGTATGCTCAATCAAGGTAATATTGGACTTGAAGATTCACTACCAGCACGTCATTGACACCATGCCGGTGTGGGGAGCGGTTTTTTTGAGGATCTGGCATCAGATCAGCCATTTGTTTTAGCTTTGGTACAAGGCAATGTACCGTTTGAAGTTTTATTCTATGTCCTAGTATAATAGGGTATACACGCCTCCTTGTAAAGAAGAAAAAATTTTGCAAGTTAAGAAGTGTGTCTTTCTAGCTCTCTCGCAGTAATCATGGCAAGTGTAGCATTTCCACCTTTACTGGTAAGGTGGGCGAGGATGTTGCAGACTTTCTAGACAACTTGGAAATAGCATGTGTCATCTCTGCGAGAGATGATGATGCTTCGCGCTTGCGCATCTTCCCACTTCTAATGAAGGTGGAGGCAAGATCATGGTACAATTCCTTGGCACAAGAAACCAAGGAACGGTGGGACTTATTAAGAGCAGCCCTTTGTCAAGCGTTTTGGAGAGGGCACAACATCAGAGAAACTATGGAAATTCTTGACAGAGTTGAAGTAGGGCAGTATGCTGGAATACGCATCATATGAGTCAAAGTTTGTAGATTTATGGGGGCGATGGGTTGCATCGCTAAGAGAGGATGAGGGGGCACCTGATTTCCTAAAGAAGGATCGGTTTGTGGCTGGGTTATGGCCAACTCTTAAAGAGAAGGTGAAGGGAAGGTTTCCTGCTACGTATGAGCTAGCAGTTGAAGTGGCCCGCCTTAAAGACAAGAAGTTGCGCCTACAAGCCAGGAATATCGATGGAGAGGAAGCCGTTAGGACCCCCCACCACCTCTAGCACCACCTACAACAGTCGCCCAGAGGATTCAACCACAAGAACCAATTGAAGATCAGCAAGACCTGCTCAACCGAATCACCAATCAACTTGAGAATCTCTTAGTCCATTTGATAAAACAAGGGCATGCACACAATCGCAACCAAGAGCAAGGGAGAGGACAACGAAGGCAAAACCAAGAATACCACTGCTACAATTGCGGGGAGGATGGTCATGGCATGTACTACTTTCCACAACCAAGGAGGCAGAATTTCAATAGAGGGGCCAGACAAAACCAGGTTTCACCACCAAGAGCAAGACCACCACCACCGAGGGCACCACGACAAGCACCACCTGTGCAAATCTTACAACCACCGATTCAACCACAACCACCACCACCACCACCACCACAACCTCTCATTCCACCCTTACCCCCACCACCAGTTGGCAATCAAACAGTAAGCATCATCAGTCTTGAAGGTAAGGGAAAGGAGAAAGTGGAGGAGGATAAGACCAGGGTTAAAGGAGTAGATGGCCATTGGGGTAAAACGCGCTAGGCATGGTGAATCTTCTCAAAAGGAAGAAAAGATGAAGAATAAAGGGGAATCTAGCAAAAAGCCGTCCAAGTCACGACGTAAAATTGACATTGTAGATTTCTCTTTGGGTGAATGTTTCTAAACCACATGATTTGGTTCAAGATGTTTCTGTGCAGGGCCCAAAAATCACCTGGCACCAATTACTCCACCTAGCACCTAGGGTGAGGAGACAATGGAAAAAGATGGTTAACACGAGGGACCAAAGCCAAAGATAGCTGGGCTATCTCTGGGAGGAATCTAGACGACATACTACCAGTGATGGATGCTTACATAAAAGGGCAACACATCTCCAATATCTACATCGATGGTGGCGCACAAATATGCGTCATGAGTGAAAAAATGATGCACCGTTTGGGTTTAGAGGTGAGTCGGCCGGCACCATGCCGAGCCAAAATGGCAAATAATTTAAAAGTTCAATGTGTTGGTGTCATAAATGCAGTTAGGATAAAGGCATTCAACACCGAGGTAGATGTGGACATCTTTGTCATGCCACACAAAGGGGAGGGCTATCCTATCATTCTAGGGAGGCCTTGGCTTATGGCTATGAGAGCTAAGCAGGACTGGGACACCGGCATAATCCATGAAGGATGCAAAAGGAAGGCCAATACTTTACGACATGAAGAGGTCACAACACGCAACATGGATCTAGAAACCTCCGAGGATGAGTTTTCTAGTTTTCAGAGGAGGAGTCAACAGGGAGTGAAGGAAGTGATAGCTCCATTGAGGTAATGGGCCTCACATTCAACCACAACAAGGTGGACCCTTCAAATTTTCAACCACATGTGAAAGTGGTGAAGACACTTCAACTAGCCCTATGGCACGAGATTGGTGAAAGACTAATGCAGAGAAATGCAATTGAGGTCTACTGGCACTTTAGGTTTTCCTTTCTAACTGTGAACATTGTGTGTAACATTAATTTGGAAGCTCTTTAAGTTGGGTTGCGACAAGAGTGGAAGGATTGACATCAACTACCAGTGGAATCAATCTAGGACACACCAATCAAGGAAGAATAGTTTTGCATACTAGTGGTAACATGGAGTCATTTTTCAAAATGTGGTTTGCAGTTTATCTTTTGTACATGGTGGGCTCTCTTGTGCAACAGGCATCAACCATGCAATCTATCCATGTGGGCAACATGTCTCTATTAATTTGGCATGAAGAAGGAAAACCAGCAAGATATGAGGATTATGGTTTCTTACTCCCTTTTGGCTATGTGTCTGGACGAGGAAGCCATGCATGGTGCCGCTTTGGAATACTTTCAAGGAATGATCAAGTTCTTTCCATACCTTCTATCACTTATGCAAGAGTTAATTCTTGTGCAGCTTGTGGACTCAAGAATCATATAAGTGTGATCTTTTGAAGAGGACATTATTGCATACAATGGATTTACGCTTAGTGTGGGACCCAGGTGGACACCGAAAAGAACTTTGGGGAGCCTCATGCTTCCAAGGGATCCATTATTCCCTACAAGGATCTACCAGCCAACCAAGGAGAAATCCTACTCTATTTCAACATACTCAAGAACAGAGCTAGAGGCATGAATACCTCTAGCCTTAGGGGGAGGGCTAATGAGGCATGCTTTTCCATACATGGGAACCCCCCCATTTTTTTCTCTTTTACCAAAAATATTTCCTATTATATAAGTTACTTTTGATTTTTTCTTTCCTTTTTCACTAACGTTTTAGCCTTTATTAAATAAATAATACTTATGCTAATCAATCACGATGTAGCATAATAAGTAAGCTTTCTTTGTTGATCTCTCTTTTGACCTTAAATATTATATATATATATATATATTCTAGTATTTTCTAATAATTTTTTTTCATGTATATATATTAGTCCACTCTACCAATATTTATTCACTAGTTTTCATTTTCAAACCTCAACCCCCCACTTTCAAATTTCAATAATACCTCCATCTAGATGATTGCCAATCTTTTCAACACTCTAGGTCATGTTTCATACACATGAAGGAGCTTACACTTGAAGGCAAGAGAGAAGTCCACTCAAAGGGGACCACCAAAAGACTTTTGCAGCCACAAATAATACATTATTTGGCTGAATTTTTTAAGTAAAGAAGAACCCCGAATCTGAAGGAGCGTTCAACATGAAAGATGTAGCTCGTGATCTCAACTTTTAGCTCAATTTTTTCAGAATTTTAGAGTTATGAACACGGAGATATGATTTTTGTAGTGGACCCCAGTTTTCTCGTGTAATGGTGACACAGACCATCCCACTTTTCTTCCTTCTAGAATGGCTATGGTTCTACAAGTCTTCAAGCATGATTACAAGAGACAAGGCTCTTTTAATGAGGTCTTGGCTAGTCTAGAGTAATTCTATCACCATTTTTGGAGGATCCATCATCATCAACAAATATCCACCTTCGACAACCTCTCTTATAATTTTCTTACCTCTCTCTTCTCTCCCTAATAAGCTTATGTCTATCCAAAGCTAGACTATTGTAAATATTTCCTATCCTCTACATCCTACCCACATTTCTCTTTTTCTCTCTCTATTGACTCTGGTATTTTAAATAATGAGGAGACAAGATGGGAGCCACAGTCACATGCACCCCATTTTCCTAGTCACCAAAGTGGGACACTCACCTCAAATAGAAATATTGCTAAATCTTTCCCTCCTTCCCTATATAAGGAGGCCATGAGATACACACTCACTTGGGGAGAGAACACACACACACACACACACACCTATCCATACACACTCTTGTGCTACATGCTTGTAGCATGAACCCTAATCACATAATCACAACACCATCATCATCACCATCACCATGCACAAAAGATGAGCACCACACCTGCACACCACTTGTAATTAAGGGTTGAAGGCACCATTTCAAGAAGAAGAAGGGTGGACACACTCATGATATTCCTCGCCATCAACTCCCATCTCTCCATTATGCCTCCTACGATCTTGTTCCCTTCTCATTTTCCTGCCATACGCTAACCTATTGTATTCATCTTTTGCAAACAATCAACACACTCCCATCTTGGTGCCATACTTTGTGTCGCTTTAAATACATCTCATTGTGAGTATGGTATATGCTTGTTCCTTGCCATTTTTTTTCTGCTTATGTTAAGGTGTGCGGATTCGCCACCACACACACACACTCTCTCTCCCTCTCATATTCCTATCATCTTGCTACTTCCATCTTAAGGTGTGCGGATTCGCCACCTTTTGTATGAGAAGTGAGCATACTTGCATGTATCCCTGACCTCGTTATCTTCCTTACTACATGCACGCGTAGCGAGCCCATTCTCACTCACTCACCACTCCTCTCACCTTATTCTCCGACCACCCCATTCCACATTTGGGCGTGGATCTTGAAATTGTTTTCCATGCATGCTTCATTGTGTATATGTATGCGTCCTAGCCGCATCTCTGCTAGGTGGTGCCCCTATTGTGTATTCCCCATGATGAGGCCATTGTGCATAGTCTTGTGTAGAGGCCACCCGGGTCTATTTTTTCCACTTCCGCCTCTCATTTGGTGCCCCCACTGAGGAGGGCTCTTGAAACCCTTCAGTTTACAAGACTGAAAACCCTAAACTATTGTGAATGGATGAATGAGTATGAAGGATTTTCTATCTGGACGACAGAAGAAGAAGAGCTCAAAGCACAACTAGACGAACTCCGCATCTCCATCGAAGCTCGAGTGCCAAGCGTAACAGTAATCGATTTGAAGTGGGAGAGTCAACCAACGCGCCAAACCCAGTGGATATACATAGGCCAAGTGCCAAGCAGAAGAAGGAGAAGGTGGAAACCATGTCCGCACCTACAACCAACCAACAACAACAAAAAGGAAGGAGCGGATCTCATCAATCTCCTCCATGGCCAGTAGTCTGACCGGGCGTTATGCATGTCGAAGCAAAGTGACCTAGCTAGATCCTCTGATGCAGTCTCTGTCGATGTTGTGTAGTTCTCCGCAGTCGTGGACGTCTAGATCTCCCTAGCTTAGTCGCTGTTCGATCAGTAGAGAGATAGGGAAGTAGAGAGCGAGAGAGATAGGAAAAAGCTAGAGAGATAGAGGAAGAGAGTTATATATATATATCTATATATATATATATATATATATATATATATATATATATATATATATATAGAGAGAGAGAGAAGAGAGAGAGAGAGGAAATAGAGAGATAGAGAAAGAGATGTTATATATATAATATATATATATTATATTATAGAGAGAGAGAGAGAGAGAGAGAGAGAGAGAGAGAGGTAGGAAGTGAAGAGCGAGACAGAGACAGAGATAGGAAAATAAGGAAATAGAGAGAGAAAGAGAGATAGCGAGAGCGAGATCGAGAGAGAGAGAGAGAGAGAAAGAGAGATAGCGAGAGTGAGATTGAGAGAGAAAGAGAGATCGAGATCAGCAAGAACCATGCAAGGCTTCTGAATCTTTCTCAAGTTGCTCATCCATCTCCACAAAAGATTCTTTGATATGTTCTTGGAGAGGGTCTCCATACTTTTGGAGGAGTTTGTTTAAGCTAGAGCAAGGACCATCCCAATTTCCAAAGGCATCATCTACAAATCTCTTGAAGTAGAGAAGGGACGGGAAAGATAGGAGATTCATGCCTTCTTCTAAAAATCAAAGGAAAAGGCAAGCATACACAACCGCAAAGTTTGACCCCATAGCGGTGCCTTTGATTTGGTGCCAAAATTCTCCATTGAAAGAGAGATAATGGTGGTTGAGTGTAAGTAGGATAGAGAGATTCAATGTCAAACGTGAAGAGGATAATGTTGGGAGGGAAAGTAGGAGAAGCTAAGTCTAAAACAAGAGAGTGAGAGTCTTTAAGGTGTTGCATGAGATAATTTTTTGGCTACTTCTTCCAATCAGCTCTGAATATGTCTAGGCTTGTCTCACATGAATGCATTCATCTTGTCACGCTCTTCGACCATCGTGTGATGTAAAAAAATCATACCTTGCTCGGATTCTCCAAAAGTCAACGTGCAAGTTGGCCATTTAAAAAAAAAAGATATAAAACAGACATTTCTTACTTTTTCCTTAATCTACGAGCTCTAAAAAGCATTAAAACCATGGAATCTAAAAATACTCAAAGAACCAATGTTTTTTATTGTGTTAAGGATTATATTTCCTACATATAAAACTCTCCCAAAATCTCACCCTAACACCTTCAAAAGTGGCTTCCAATGAGTGCCCTTGGTCAAAATTTGAAACTGAAGGAAAACAATCAGAATGAACTCCTAGATTGTGTACAAACTTTAAAATAACCAAAATTTTCTTCAACAAAAAGTTACTGCTAAATTGGAAAATATTCTTCCCTTGAACTTCCCACTACAATAGAAATCAAAGGGTTCAAGGAGAGGTATGGTGTCACAAGTGCATCGTAGGAATCTCACCGAGGTTTTTTCGTCAAGATCTCTGGTACTTTATCATGTCTTCTCATGTACAATCTTACCAAATAAAAACAAAATTACACTTCAAATAACTATAAATCTTATTTAACTTATCAAACAATCTAAAATATGATAGACCTAGAGTGCTCTTACACATCAACAAACCAAAAAGTCCAAGTTTCTTTTCATAAACTTTGATAAACATACATTCGTGAACAACTTCTAGTGGGTAGTGCGGTCATACTTCTTACATCCATTCCATGACATTGTATGGGGTGCGCTTACGTTAGGAAAAGGTGTGTTGCTGATGAGAAACTATTGTATTGTCCTACTAGGGATCTCTCCATGTTAGCATAATGATTTTTGGTGTAGTGGGAGACACATTGCTTGAGGAGAGATTTGTGCCATCGTAAAAGCTTCACGTTATGCCAATTCCTTGAGCCATTCTTGCAAACAACGCCACTCAACTAGCATAGTAAGAGGTCACCTTGTATCGTGACGCGTTAGAGACATGTTCTTCAAACAAAAACATGTATGAATTCAACATTTGCAAGCTGTATAATAAAGACACTTGTTAAGTATATGATGTACTTGCAAGTATTTCCATCCAATAATCCTAAAATATACATTAGGATGAGATTACCCACCTCTAATAAGCATGGATTTGAAGCACCTATGTGCAAGATGTAAGAAAAGAAGGACGTTTTAGAGAAAAAGTGGTGACACTTGACCTCTCTAACCTACAACCTTTCACTACTTGTGTACAAAAGCAACCTTTGTGCTAAGCACTACAAAACAAGTAGAGGAAACACCTTAGACTTCAAATTTTGTGATAAGAAGAACACAACCACACATCCTTTTCTTGCAATTATTGTTGGAGAGTTTCAACCTCCCTCTTCCAAGATGCAATACTGTCATGTAATGCCACTCTTTTGAGCTAAAGAGCTTGACATTTTTGCATCCAACAAATGCAAAGATGCACCCGCACCCATACAGAACCAATTGCAATAGTTTAACAAGCCTACTTCTCCCCTCCCAAGGTATGGAAGAACCATCAACATTCGTCTCAAAGTTTTCAAAGTAAACCAAGTTAGCGAGCGAAATCTTGCTTAGGCAACATGGTGGAAGAGGATGAGGAAAAAAAAACTATGCGAGTTTTTTTTTGGGGGGGAGGGGGGGGAAAGAAGAAGAGAGAGACAGGTTTACGCCAAACGCGTTTCGCTTTCATTAGCTCACCAATAGTGCAAATAAGGAGGATATGGAGGGGGTATAAATAGTGAGGTGTGGTGTGGATAAAAAAACTATAGCACTACCATATTTGAAGAGGGAGAGGCTAACTTAAAGACAGGTTACTGCTCACCTTAAGTGGGTACTTACAAAAAAGGGCGGGAAAGGTGGAGAGTTAATGGGGCATTTGAAGGAGTGGAAAATTGTACAGGAAAGGGACTAGTCAAAAAAAGGGAATTTGACTTAGCCTAGGGAATGGGTGGAGCTTAGATGGGTTGCATATATACATGAGGCCGAAGCTATCTCAATCGAAGGTTTAGTCAAATTCAGTTGTAATTCCTTTGGGGGGGTGTTAGAGGGGCTACATATATAGATGAGTCCAAAGCTAGATGAACCCAAGGTTTAGTCAGATTCGTGTGTAATTCCTTGGGGGGGGGGGGGGGGGGGGGAGGGTGTGTGTGGGGGTCACCCTATCACATAAAAATATCTTTGGTGGGGGTTCCCTCATGTTAGGAAAAGGTGTGTTGCAGATGAAAAGATGTTGTATTGTCCTACTAGGGATCTCTCCATGTTAGCATAATGATTTTTGGTGTAGTGGGAGACACATTGCTTGAGGAGAGATTTGTGTCATCGTAAAAGCTTCACGTTATGCCAGTTCCTTGAGCCATTCCTGCAAACAACGCCACTCAACAAGCATAGTAAGAGGTCACCTTGTATCATGATGCATTAGAGACATGTTCTTCAAACAAAAACATGTATGAATTCAACATTTGTAAGCTGTATAATAAAGACACTTGTGAAGTATATGATGTACTTGCAAGTATTTCCATCCATTAATCCTAAAATATACACTACAATGAGATTACCCACCTCTAATAAGCATGGATTTGAAGCACCTACGTGCAAGGTGCAAGAAAGAAGGTTGTTTTAGAGAAAAAGTGGTGACACTTGACCTCTCTAACCTGCAACCTTTCACTACTTGTGTACAAAAGCATCCTTTGTTCTAAGCACTATAAAACAAGTAGAGGAAACACCTTAGACTTCTAAGTCTGTGATAACAAGAACACAACCACACATCCTTTTCTTGCAATTTTCGTTGGAGAGTTTCAACCTCCCCCTTCAAAGAGGCAATACTGTCTTGTATTGCCACTCTTTTGAGCTGAAGAGCTTGACATTTGTGCATCCAACTAATGCAAAGATGCACCTGCACCCATACACAGCCAATTGCAATAGTTTAACAAGCCTACTTCTCCCCTCCCAAGATATTGAAGAACCATCAACATTCATCTCACAGTTCTAAAAGTAAACTGACTTAGCGAGCGAAATCTTGCTTAGGCAACATGTTGGAAGAGGATGAGGAAAAAAACTGTGCGAGTCTTTTTTATTTTTTTTTGGGGGGGGGGGGACGGGGGGAAAGAGAGAGATACAGGTTTACACGAAACGCATCTCGCTTTCATTAGCTCATTAGTGGTGCAAACAAAAAAGGAGGATATGGAGGGGGTATAAATAGTGAGGTGTGGTGTGGCTCAAAAAACTGTAACGGTACCACATTTGAAGAGGGAGAGGCTAACTTAAAGACAAGCTAATGCTCACCTCAAGTGGGTACTTACAAAAACGGGCGGGAAATGTGGAGAGTTAATGGGGCATTTAAAGGAGTGGAAAATTGTACAGGAAAGGGACTAGTCAAAATAAGTGACAAAATCACGAGGCCTGCCACTTTAAAATAAAAGGAAAGAGGGAAGAAGAATGTGTATTACAAATTTGAGTAATCCGCAAGTGTAGTCGATAGATATGCATGGTGTGAGTAGAGGGAGCATGTGTTGGAAAAGAGGGTTTGTTTTATGGGAAGAGTAGGATTGAAATGCTTTGTATTGTATGAAGTAGGAAAAGAAATGCAAAGAACGCTTTTTGAGGGAGGTCCGACTAATTTTGAGGGGTGGGGGCAGGGGGGGAGTCCACATGAGGAGGGAGGGAAAATTCATTTTGGGAGTAGAAGATGTATTTAGGAATGGTCTGACCAATAGCAAAATCTTGTGCCTGCGGGCTGAAGATAGGAGAGAGTTCTTAAGCCAAACATTATCAAGTTTTGAGTTGTAAACGATCGTAATGTCGTGGATTTCTTGTTCATAGTGATGCTTGTGCAATTGCTTCTCTATTTTTTGGTATTGTCCATTTGCTGGGTTGATGTGGATGTTGAAGTCTCCAATAATGATGCTCGTTCTTGTGCTTCTGCAGCAGTCAATCAAACTATTGAGAAGGACTATCAATGAAGTTGTGGAAGCTTTTTGGTGATTTGTAGACACAAAGTATATGCAATTCATGGTTGTTTTTGAAGGATAGGACGATTTCTATGATTTTGATGCAAGAGGACGAAGTTGTCTTTATGGATTGCAATGCAATGTGTGTTTTGTAGTAGACTGACATTCCAAATGTATTGTAGTGGTGAATGTGGTTGAATTCAGGATCAAGAAGATTGGAGGCAAGTTTTTGTTTTGTTTCTTGAAAGCAAAGAATGTCAGGTGTTGTAAAATTGGGATCTCTTTTGATTTGGTCAATGTATTTTTGAACGGAAACAACGTTGAGTGATTGGACAATATAATGTGTTTCGGTGAAGGAAAATGGAAAAGGTCTTAAGTATTCCTATTTGGCCTTTGTTTCAAGTCTTTGAAGTTCTGCAAGCACGGTGGCGTCGATTCTTATTTGTGTTGGAGCTATTGGATTAAGAATGTATAGATTTGTAGGATCTTTTACATGAGACAAAGCTGTGTATATCAATCCATGGGTATTGATAGCCCTTGGATCAAATGCAGCAATGAGCATTGTTAGGCCTTGTGATCTGTGGATGGTTCTTGCATTCATGGTTTGGATGGGGAGTTGTGTTCTTGTTATGGTATTCAAAGCATTTTTCTCGACCTGGAATTCTTTTGATGTCTGGAAAATTGGTGTCCATAGGGGGTCGATGAAGTCGTCAAAAAAATGTGAATTTTCTTCCCGTTGTTTTATTCCTGTGTTTGATTCAAAGAACTTAATCCATGCAATATGGGAGCTTCCTATGCTTTGCACATGTCTAAGAGTTCCATCTGCACCATTTACAAGACCTTTACTAGTGTTGATGTTACCACTCCAAACTTCCACGATCCTTCTTACTTTCAGTTCAAGAATCGAGTCCAATCCTGCAGTTGACTGTGGGTCGTTCGGAAACATGAGGGTCTTCGAGCATGCTTTGTGGCGAGTATCTTTTGCATGTATGATATATGCTTGTGTGTCGAGGCTCTCAAAAACAAGATGGTTATGTTGATTTTTTAAGTTGTTGGTAAAAAACAAATGCGGTGTTGTGAACTTCTCAAAAATTTTGTTGCTATGGTTGGTGTTAATGAGGTCCACATCTGTATTTGTGTGTTTTGCCTTCGTTATTCTATTGAGGATTGCAATGAATTCTTTGTTTTCTTGGCGCATTGTTTTCTTTAGCTTGTAGCATTTTCCACGAGTGTGCCAAAAGGATGGTGCGAGTAAGTGAAGTGCATTTTGTGTATCGCTAAATATCCATCAGTCTCAAACTGGGCTTTCTTGACAAAGATCTCCACAGAAGATAACATCCAAACCACCAAACGGTTCTATGTGTTTATGCTTGATTGCACGGAGTCTTGTGTCTATAACATTTAGAAGTCTATTCCCAATTAAGGAGGCCTCATCGAAGACAACAAGATTCAAGTTCTTGTACAACTGTGAGAGCTCAAAAAAGCTTTCTAAGGATATATCTGTGCCCATGTGTGTCATAGAGGCAATCGCAATGCAGACTGTATTGTACTGCCACCAACATTGAATGTTGCTTTCCCTGTGTATGTCATCACTAATGTGGTTGGCAGCTCAACATCACCCAGAATAGATAGGTTGTAGTGGCGTGTCAAACCCTAAACCACAGCTCTCAATGTAAAGGTTTTTCATGTCCCTCCACCTCCAGTGAGGAAGAGGTGAATGCGTTGGGATTGTTGCAGATGCTTTCGAATCATTATGTCATCATAGAGGGCTGGTTGTTCTATGTTCAAGCTTGTAACAAGTGAGTAGTATTCGTCATTTGGCATTGCCAGGTTTTTAAAGAATGGAAAAGGTCTTATTGCATTTTTTGTAGGCCGAAGATCAATACCCAATTCATATTTTAAAACCTCTCTGTGGTGGGAGGAGGAGGACGTATTTGAACTTATCTTTGATGTGCTTGGGGCATGCAGTTCTAGCTTCATAAATTTTTGTTGGTTTTGAGCTATGGTAGTATTGTTGGTGTTAAATCTGTCACACCACGAGTTGCAATTTGTTTTGAACGTGCTCTCATCACCAACGAATGGAAGAAACAAGAGGCAAAGCTCATGGTAGTGGCGTTCTGCATCTCTTTCAAGACTAAAGTTGGCATACCTAATGATTCATGGTTTTTTGGATTTTTGCAAGCGCCCACAAATAGTTTGGAAGTCACTAGCATACTCAGCCAAACATAAATTTGCCAAATTTGGCGGACTCTTTGTGTATTTTGTGACAAGGTCGTCGAAGAAAATGTTTGTGTCCTCGGGATGCAAATTGTCTAGCATTGCTCTACGCTTCAATAACAATGTCCTTTGAGCACTAAAGTTTGCATTGATGAAAACAATTTGTCTACTTGCACTATGCAAAGGCAAGGACAAAGCTATGTATGTAGCTTGTTGTGATGTCATTTCTTGAGTGTTGATTAAGGCACTCCCAAATTTTCTCAAGTTTTAAAGGGTTGGAAGGTTGGTCTTTTTACAATTGTTCAAGATGTTCTTGATTTCTTTGCTTTATAAAGTATCATTTTTTGTCATATATGAAGTGCAATATGCAGCAACACCCTAACCATTGGAAATGAATTGAATGTCAATATTTCCATCCCACAAAGCACATAATTGCTTATTAAAATTGTTTGTATAGATATCCTTTGGTTCTCTCTTTAAGATCAAAGTGGGTTCAATAATTGTTACAGAAACTGAGTCCATGTGAAGATTCTCATCCATGCCAACCATAGCTAGCCAAGCATCGAGCAAAATGTCAGTGTCGCGAGGCAAGGCAGGCAATTGCTCATCAATGAGGTTGTTGTTTTCAATAAGGAACTTTTGCCTGGATTTAGTCACAGCAAGAGGAAGCAAAATGATTGTTTTTCTTGATGGTGGCTATGGGAAGCCAAATCTACACAAGGTTTTTCCATTTTTGCATGTTTTGCGATGGGAATGCATTTGAACAGACGTAAGTGTTTCTTCTAGTTCATCTTTGCTCGTGCTGATATACAAGTCTACAAAATTTATTATTTCATCGGCTGGTGCACTGGAAAATTCAGGTGCGTCCTGGATCCAAACCAATCCATGATCATGTTGACTACCTCTATGGTGAAATTCAGTGACAAAAAAGTAGTCCACCACTTCACCAAGCAAGTGTTTGTTGCGCTTTAGCTCTTCTTTCAGATCTTTCAATCTATGCACATAGTATCTTGCAGTTGTAAGAGGGTCTGACCACACCAATTCTCAAAAATAACTGCTTGAATTTGAGTACTCAACCTCCACGATTTGGGGATTTAAGGCAGACAAGCAATTTTGAGGGGTTGCCATCTTTGTTCAGCACATGAAAAAGTAAGGAAAAACGTGGGCTGATACAATTGTTGAATCATTTCAAAAACATTACGTTTAAGTTTTGCCTTATAATCAATAGGTGTTCTCACCGCCTCAAAATCATGATAGCCAAGTTGAGATGAAAGCAATTGCTCTATATTAGTTGTAGATTGCACATCTTTTGCTTGAAGTTCACGACCTTGAAGTTTCCCTTTTCGAAGTCGAACCCATATAGAGCCCAAGACTTTGGCGATTACAATTTTCATTGTTTTAAAGAAAAGGTTTTCAATATCAAAAGCAAAGTGCCTATTGTAAGACCTAGGGGACTAAGACGTAGGATCCTCCTCCCTACCGCCCTTTATATAGGCCTAGCTCCTAGCTCTTGCCCTAAGCGGATCCCCAATCCACATTGGTCCAATCCAGGCCCTTGGCCTAGGTCCCTGACCCCTAGGTTGGGCCTTGCCCCATAGGACCCTTGTTCTGACATTACTCCCCCCTTAAGGAAGAGTTTTCGTCCTCGAAAACAAAAGTGGGAAGGTTCTTCTTAAGAACACTAATGTTCTCTCAAGTGGCATCCTTCATGGATCCAACTGTTTGGTTGATCGGAACACGGTTCCGCGGGAGGTTCAATGAAACCAAGAGTAACATATTGATTTTCCACATTGTTGTCCATTTGTAACCATCTAGTGTGTAGAGTCCATTTAGAACGCACATGAGCATACTAAACGAGTTATCACAAGAAAGATATGCCTGAAAGAGTACCCTTTTCACTTTTTGTGAAGTAACTTGCTGACCTAAATCATCAGCCAAGTGTAAGTCCTTGACTTGTTCTCAAATTGCATCAGTAAGAAACCCCACCTTAACGAGTGTCAAGGTTAAGGACTTGACTTATACATGAAGAGACTACCAAGTCGGAACATGCATTAACTGATAGTAAGTAAACTCCAAGAAGAGCAATAAATGCTTACTAATTGGATCGCTTGGTGCTAACGTATGCACTTTGCTTATCCTTCAGCACAAGATTAATCTTTGTAATCTGCCTATCCCCTTGGATAACTGACAGTACTGAGATGTGTTTTCCTCATGGTTACAGACAGTCGTCCTAGATGACTGGTAAACGGGGAATCACAGTAGTGCATAACATTGGTGAGGAATCAACAATGTCCAAAATAACCATCGTGGTTAACATGAAAAAATCCACAAACATCCAAACCAAGTCATGACCTCTATTGGTGATTAGTAGACCCAAAAGTAATCTCCTAGATATATTGCACTTAGAGTGCAAAATGCTTCATAAGAAACAACTTAAGGAATATGCATGCTGTTCCAAATCAGCCTTTGCTAAACACTAGGGCCCATAAAACCTAGTGTGTATGCATTTAGAAAAAACAAACCCAAACCTGTATATCCATAATGATCCTTACCAATACTTATAGCCATTGTGATGCGCCTAGCACGCATTAAAAAGGAATGTAAATAGTTCTGAAAAGAAACTAGATACTTTTAGTTGCAATCTTTTGCAAGCCTTGCTGAAACGTCTGTATCACAATAGAAGGTGAAACATTGATCACTTCTACGTGCAGACAATGAAACTTTTTCATTAACAACTTATAGCCTTGCTATATATATAAAAAACCATCTGAAAAGTTGTTTAGCAATACTTATAGCTGAACAAGTCATTGTAAGTATCCGACAATTTCTGGCCACTGAAATTCCTCCTGATACGTCATGCTGAAAATGGTCTAGAAAACAGATATAACCAGCACTTAGGGACTTTTTTTTGATACATATTTGAAATAGGGGGCACCAATGTCAGTCTTAGAGACTCATATTCGCCACATGTGGAATATGTCTCAACTAAGGATGTCTAGAAAAAGAACATCCTTCAAGTACAAGATGTACTTGTGTGTGGAGGTAGCTCTAAACACTCTGCAACAAGAGTGAGAGGGACCCTCATTCATTGCTCCACACTGGCTAAACCGAACTCCTTGAGTTCCTAGACCATGTTGTATCCCATGTGACAACATGTGCCAAATTGAACCCTACAAGTAGGCTCATAACAGCATAAGGCAGAAAGATAGATTGGACACTTGGCCCAAAATACTTTGTGCCGACATGCCCTTGGCATGGCTCTGTAACATTCAAGTGTACTTATACATCTTGAAAAACCAAGCAAAGAATACTAAAAATGGTATAACATCAAATCAGTAGATGCGTACCTAGAGATTTGAACGTAATGTTCACTTACCCGTATTCAAATGGAGAGGAGCACTTCCCCTATCTGAAAAACAAACAGCATTGCACTTGGAACCCTGGGTGTTGCCTTTGCAATCCAAGCCCTTGGATTAGAATCTACGTAGTTAAACTCCTTGGTAAGACTCTTTGTAGAAACTGCTCAACTAGCAGATAACGACAACCAACATAGTCAACCATGTACAGAATGATTGGAATCAACTTGAAACGTGTGGTCGTTCGCTACCGCATGGTAGATTGCGGAATTCTTTCCTTGAAAGTATAAAATATCAAGATGTGATCCTCAATGTGTATGGAGTGATTTAGTAAACACTCGCTAGGGTGTACCCCAAAACTGTGATACCATAGACAGTTGTAGTGCTATAGAGAGAGCAAGAAATCCACACAAGTGAGATGCCTAGCTCGTAGCAATAGCTATGCTATATCAACTGATTTCTGCCTCTAGGCTCCATAGTATAGATCAGTTGATGTAAGTTCAAGAGTATCAAACCTTAACTTGAGCGTCTCACTAGAAACATATAGTGAAAAGTGACACCCTAATGCTCCGAAGTGACAAGACTCTTGCTCATCCATTATTGTCGATATGTTTGATGTGTACTCCACTAGGAAAATCTGCTTGATCCTAAGAACAATCACCCAAGGAATTCCAATAGTTGGGTCTTACCCAAGATCTGTCAATGGCTCTTAGCTAGCTTATGTGTGGCTCCTAGCTCTTACGACAATTAGTGTTCAATCGATAAACCGATGAAAACTAATGTGAATGGAATCTTGGCCCATTTCTAGCTGAGAGTTAGAGCACCTTGGCTCATACTGACTCCCAAACAGAACATGTATGAAAATCTTCTTAGTAAATTTTCATTATTCATGGAGAGAAATAAGAAAGAGAGAGAGAAGATGTTGGGCCGAGGAACTTTCCTTAAGTGACGAGTTTGTATATGTTGTGCCCAATCTGTGTCCTCTGCCGCATCTTATGCCGGACTTGCAGCTTATCCTATAAGCATGCAACAATCTGCCTGTATACCACTCTCATCGAGAGAGGGAATAGAAAACATAAGCCACAGCTTGACCCTCTTACCATGTATGGGGTTGTGACTTTTAGAAAAATGACTTAATGTGGCACTTTGCCTGTGAAATAAGTCAAAATTTTAGGTTCTTTGTAGTGTTGGTGTGTGTTGATAGCAACCAACAATCATTTTAAACAATCCATCCTTAGTCTGTCCTTGACAGAGTTGCAAGTGTGTTAGCGGAAGCATAATGCATGAAGCGGTAGAATGGAATTCACTGCACTAGCATGCCTTGCACGAAGAATTGTTAGCCTTTGTGCAGAGTAATGGCCTCAACCGTGAGAACCAAAACCATGAGTACCTTGCACAATTTAGATTGGTAGGGATTTTTTGAGATGATATTCCCTATTTTGCCACTTCCCTAAAGCCGTGCTTCCTATAAAATTGCCAAAGCACTTTGCTTCACAATGACAGTAATTGCCAAGTAAAGTGTAAACATGAAAAAAAAAAGAAAACTTAAACTTGGATAACCTGGTCATTGTTGTTGCCACCAGTTGTCATGAAAGTTGGGAGGAAAACTCATCCTAAAACAGCCCATAGCCATATCTGCATAGACGGCCTCGTATGTCCTATACATCCATCTGGTACATAAGGCCATAACCTGCAAAATTGAATTCACCTGCAAACACCTTTCCTATTCCTTCCCTATTGTGTATGCTCATAGCATATGCCAGACGTGATGAGCTTCAATGCAAGATGTAGAAATTGAAGCCTTGCTTCAGAGAACTCTGTCTGGACTCATTGCCAACAAATGATATTGATGACAGATGTCATTAGCAAAGAGAGTCGACCGTGTCGAATTGTAAATGTAAGTGAAAATTAGTAGAAGACGCACAAGTTATGAAACTCAGACCGGCATGGTTCTGTGAATGATAGCCGTGATCATCCATTCCATTTCATACAAGAGTTTATCAAGTACATGTTCAATAACTACTCTAGCTCATGCTGTCAAGGGCCTTGCCGAAAGACATAATATTGAGAATGGTAACATTGCTCGATGCTCATCTACAGCTGAGCTAGCAAATGTCAGCTATTATCACATACTTCTTGATCAAAGCAAAAAGTTAACATACCTATTGACTGCCCTTGGTAGTGAAAGGCAAAACATCCTATATTATGGGTGTTGACTCAGGTTTTAGCTCATAGCTATGGAATTTTCTTGTCTTTTACAATCTATAGATGCTTGGGCGGGATCATACCCCCAATACATATTGAGAGTGGCGGACGGAGCCTTGCTCCTTGGGTAGAACATGATTGATATATCCCTTTCAAAATCAACCTTGTTGACATGGCCTATTTTACTTGTACTCCTAGGCAACCTTGCCTTGTTGGAGCCCATAACATTCCTGGTATAGGGTAGTGTTGTTGGAGACCTGCTCCGTAGTCCGAGTTGTGGTAACGACCAACTAAATCGGACGGAATGAACTGACCATGTTAGTCGCTTAGGCACCATGGCTAGGATTAAAATAATTACAGGCTCCTGCAATACCATCATATGCACAAAGACATGAAAAGACAAGAAGCTGAAATTCAAACCTCATAATCCATCCGTGTGCGGATGCCGTGCCTTCAAAGTTGTGCATGATGCATGAGCATGCATGCTAAGCTTTTCATCTCCGTGAAGACGTTCCCTGTTGTCGAGTCTCTAGCGGTGCTGACGGATATACCATGGTAGGTTGTAGCCTTGTCCATCAACACTTCGATGATCCTCAAATCAATAACAATACTGCTCGTGCCGTTGTCACTGTGTCGGGGTTGTGGAAGTGGAGGGAGATGCTGCCAAAAACCCCAACAACCAGGTCGAGTTTGCATGTCGACCGACTGTGTATAGCCTTGCCGATGGTGCAACGAAGCGGAGACGAGGTGCATGCATGTCTTCCCTTGCCTATGGCGGTTAACTCGGGTATGCGTACTTGAGGCGGCCCCCTTGGGTGAGACAACCCCCTTGGGTCGTCCCTTGTGGTAATATAAAAAATAAAAAAAATTATAAACAAAACGCCTACCTTGGCTATGGCGGCAGAGTTTGCTGCGCAGGGAGCAAACTCCACCGTCTTCCACGCTAGGCTGGATTTCTTGACCTGCTCCAGAAATGAAAAGCACTATTCACTTCCTGGCGAATCCATCAAGCCCAAGATTGAATGGGGGCTATGAAGTTGGAGATGTCATTTTAGGAGAACTAGAGTTATGAGAATGGTTACTAAAACGTGACAAATGCAACCATCCCAAGTGGCAGTGTGTTGCCAATGGTAGAATGGGTTGGGGGATGCATATGCACATGTTTCACTATTTAAGCAATCCATGACATCTCCACAAGTAGCATATTTCCATACTCAATAAAAAGGGATTTGGATTAACTTTAGAGGCAATGGCATTGACATGGTTTGAGACATTGAATAGAATTTTCCAAACATAGAGAAACTCCTTTGAGAGTTTGTGGAGAAATTCTAAAAAAGGGGAATCAAACATAACACAATTTTCCAAATCTATACCTTTTTTAGAAACATAATAAAAAGGTGAAGTAAGATTCATTTTGATTCAAGAAATACATCGATAGATGTTCTGTTAGAGATTTATCACAAGATGAAAGATTATGAGTTATGCCAAAATTTGCAGGTCGAAATCCGGCCTCGTCTGTCTGCAAGGGTTGCTTCCCACGGCCTGCTTGTCGGCTATTCTCCAAACGGGGTTGCCATGAGAACTCCGATGAGAGAGAGAGGACAAAGAGAGAGAGAGTCCTTCCCCTTCCTCCACAGCTCTCCCTCCCTCTCTAGGCTCTGATACTAGTGTAAGACCTAGGGGACTAAGAGGTAGGATCCTCCTCCCTACTGCCCTTTATATAGGCCTAGCTCCTAGCTCTTGCCCTAAGCGGATCCCCAGTCCACATTGGTCCAGTCCAGGCCCTTGGCCTAGGTCCCTGACCCCCTAGGTTGGGCCTTTCCCTGTACGACCCTTCTCGTGACAATACTCCCCCCTTAAGGTGAGAGAGAGAGAGAGAGAGGACATGCGAGATGCTATGATCGAGAGAGAGAGAGAGAGAGAGAGAGAGAGAGAGAGAGAGAGAGAGAGAGAGAGAGGACAAAGAGAGAGAGTCCTTCCCCTTCCTCCATAGCTCTTTCTCCCTCCCTGGGCTCTGATACCAGTGTAAGACCTAGGGTACTAAGACGTAGGATTCTCCTCCCTACCGCCCTTTATATAGGCCTAGCTCCTAGCTCTTGCCCTAAGCGGATCTCCAGTCCACACTGGTCCATTCTAGGCCCTTGGCCTAGGTCCCTAACCCCCTAGGTTGGGCCTTGCCCCATAGAACCCTTGTTCTGACACCTATCTTCATTTTTCAATTCCCATTGTGCCACTTTTTGATAACTTTGTTTTGCCAACGAAAAATATTTCCGTATGTGGCCACAAAATAGTGTTGGGAATGATAACTCTCCGCAATTATCGTCATCAAAAATGCTTAAAGGACTAAATACTTCACAAGGGGCCACACTACTCACATGTTCATTATGGTCCACCACTTGATTGGATGTGTAAACATTGTCCAACAAATTGTCACAAGGATCCATCGAGTCATCGACATCATTTTCACCAACACATGCTATATGGTCTACCTTAAGTACAAATGCATCAAGCCATGAGTCATTGATTGTTGTCCCATGTTCAATATATAAGGGGATTTTCACAAGGTCATTCAATGCTTTCATAACACATGAGGGACGCACAACACCACTGAGGTAAGCATGATCGTTCTCAAGCTTCCTCTTAATCTCTACGAGCATTGTAGCTTGGTCATCTGCAAAGCGTGGCAGCATATTTTGGACTCTAGACAAGTCGGACATGACATTTACTACACTTCCTTGCAACCCAAGTTGGCCTTAAAATGTAATCTCTCTTATTTGAGAAAAAGGTATTCGCAGAGACACAAGCCGATGCTCTATGAGATTTAGTTGGTGCACACTTTGAATTTTTGAGTTGAACATCATGCGGCTTGATGTTCTTCTTTAACGTTTTTTTGCAAGTCTTGCGGACTTGAAGATCAACAAGTGAGCCAATATTTGACAAGTTTTTAAACCTTGCTAGACATGTCAACTCATTAGATGAAAGAGATTTCATGATCGAGCCAAAACCACAACAGCCACATGAGAAAGAAGGTGTGTCTTGTATAGCTTTTTCAAATCGTGAAGAGTGTGAATGAGAAGTGTGAGTAATGATCTATTTTTTCCTATTTTTCATTGAATTTGTTTCTTTGTATAGGAAGCCCCATGAAAGGCTTGGAAGCTCGTAGTAATTTCAGGTTCGTTTGCACACGGACTCTCTCAAATTAGAGTTAGCAAAACACTTGTTGCTTGTCCTATCCACACGCATTCAGACATTTCAAAGAGAGAGGAACCCAAAGACATTTTCCTATTGTGTGCAACATAACAATTTCATGCACTTAAAACGAATGAACGCTGCTCGCTACTGCTGCTCGCCCCCCTCCCCCTCTGCGCCATCGTCCCTCCCCCCCACTGCCTCCCGTCCCTTGCCTGCCCCTCGCATTGCCGCCCTACCTGCCTGCCCACTCACGCGCGCCAGCCACTCCAGCCAGACCCTCCTGCCCCCGCTTGCAGCCTCCTGCAGCCTCGCCTCGCGCTACCTCCCCGCTAGCCCGCAGCGCCCCCCTTCTCACGCCGCCTTCCCCACCCCCCCCGCTGCCCTTTTTTCCTTGCTTTGGTGCCGTTTTTCTCCCCCCCCCCCCCCCCCCCCGTCTTCATCAATCCTGAAGGACATGCACTTGGATCTGCATCTCTGTTATTTCAAGCAGTTCTCGGCATGCTCAGTTGCAGAGCGCCTTCACCGACCGCTGCTTCTCCACAACAATAGACACAGATGGAGGCTCCAGCTCCGCCACAGAGGGACTCATCCGAATCCCCCTCGCCCGACCCCGCTGAGCCCACCATTCGACTTGCTCTTTCGCCGACAGAGAAAGCGAGCCTTGCCGCAGAGGTAGAGCGCTTGCAGGCGACTTCGATCATCTGCAAGGTTCTCGGCACCCATCCTAGCAGAGGAGAGCTACGAGACCTTCTCCAGGCCCGCCTTCTCATAGAGGTGGGCAAGATTTTGGATGTCCAGATCCTCGGACGGGGGTACTACCAGATCGAGTTCGAGACTTCCGAGATGGCCTCCAAGGTCATAGCTATGAGTCCACTGGCCATCCGAGCATCACACGCCCACTTTCAACAGTGGCGACATGGTTTTGACCCGACTTCGGATGTGCTAGTAGAGGAGGCAGACATCCCCATCTTAGTCTGCTTTTCGGGTTTACGGAGGGAGTACCTTCCACTTCTCTCCAGGATTGGCTCCGCCATTTGGACTTTCCTTGAGACACCTCCTACGGCAGCATCAGTAGCTGCCAAGGCGGCTGGCATCCCTTCAGTTCCAGTTTTGGTCAGAGATACCCACACGCTCCCGAAGGTCATCCTTCTTCCTCGGGTGAGCGGGGGTTGGTTTAGACAGAGTGTGGAGTACTCGGGTCTCCCGAACCAGTGTTTCATTTGCAGACATATGGGCCATCTAGCGAAGGCCTGCTGTCCACGGAGGAGGCCATGACCTACACCTCAGCCTCAGCCCCAGCCTGCCAAGGCTGGGCCGCAGCCATAGCCAGCGGCACAACGTAGAGATTCTGAGCCACCCTCCGAGCATGGGGCTCCAGCGGAGGAGGGATGTCAGTAGGCCCGTGGCCGTCAACGCGAGGGGACACAGCGGCATCCTGGCACTCAGATTGGCCCTCAGGTGCCTACTCAGCAGCAGTGGGTTCCCACAGGGAACCACTTTGGTCCTCTTGAGCAGGAGGAGCCCCCTACGCCAGCCTCCACTTCAGCTTCACCCTCGCCAGCCACCCCACCTTCAGATTTCCCCTCCTCCTCCTCATTTCCTCCCCCGCCCTCTGCTCCCGCCCACTCCCCACCTCGCCCCCCTGCCTTTGTCGCCCCACCCCCCTTCGCTTCTCCTCCGCCTCCCCCAACTCCTTCTCCCCCTCCTCCTGCTTCAGTGCCACAGTAGACTCAGGAGACTGGTCCCTCGCCGGCGGCTAGGAGATCTCTTGGCAGCGCCTTTGCCACGAGTTGCCTAGCGAGAGAGGGTCAGCCCTTCTTGCGGCCCCCTCTGCAGATGCAGACATCTTCTCTTGCAGCTATCCCTCGTGGTCTGACGAACATTGACCTCCGACACCGCTAGGATTTCTTTGATTACGGATTGACTCACTTTCTCGGCGATTCCGCAGCAGACCACGAGGCAGCCTGCTTCAGGGTCCACGCTTTGTTCCTCGCTGCTAGGGGGACAAAGGCCTTGGACTCAGCAGTTGGTTTCTCCTTTCCCCTCTGTGGTCGGACCGAGACAGAGTGGTCCCTAGACTCAGTGGTGGGATGGTTGCATACACAGGTTCTCGAGTTCTCTCACCACATGGGAGAACTTGGAGTTACAGATTTGCTGCAGACTTTGTGGCCACTGGCCAAGTTTGCGGTGACACCCCCAGACTCAGCAGGATGTAGGCACATTGTGGTGTACTTTTTTGCTGATACACAGTGTTTGCCTTGCTATGCATACATCATGAGGACTCCTGAACAGAGGAGGTTGCTTTACGTACGGATCGCTCTGCATGGGCTTGGGCCAGGAACTCACTACAGGCTCGCCTATCTAGAGGACGCTCAGATGCGGATTACTCCCCATCCAAGCCTGCCTCAAAGATAGCCCGTCTTGCTGGTGCGGCAGCATCTGTTCTCTCTCGCTCCCCATGAGGATCGTCTCGTGGAACGTGCAAGGATTACGTGGGCCCCAATTTCAGCGACAGCGTGGCCGATTGCATCAAGAGCTTTAGCGTTGCCTTGTGGGAGGAGAGATTGATCTCCTTATGCTTCAAGAGCACCATTTGTCTGAGATCCGCATTCGACGATGTGGTCAGATTTTGCAGGGACGTTATGATACCTTTTGGTTAGATGCTTTTGGACCTAGAGGCATCCAGGGTGGGGTATGTATGACTATTGCGGACTCATTGCAGCAGGCCATTGTGGGCAGAGGGATTATTATGCCAGGCAGGGCTCAGTGGATTACTTTGCAGGTTCAGGGTGGCCTTGTGGGCTTCCTGAACATCTATGCGCCCAATGTGGCGAGTGCTTGTGCAGAGTTTTGGTCACAGATTGTTGAGTCTTTGCCACATGTTGACCATTGGTGTGTAGGAGGGGACTTCAACATGTTGGAGGACCCCTCTGACAGGATCGGAGGTAGCCATGCTACTGTACATGAAGTCGAGTTAGCAGCTTGGGAGAGGTTGTGTATGACTTTGAGGGTCTCGGATACATGGCAGCATTCTGGCTTTGTGAGGCCTCCAGAGAGTCTTGCCTTCTCTAGGTCGGTCGGACCGCAGAGTGGGAGGAGTGAATCTATTGCGGATAGATCACTTCTACACTAGTGACCACTTCAGTGACTTGGGGGGATCAATGGACATCCTGGCAGGGACATCCTTCTCGGACCATGCACCAGTGATCCTCACAGTGGCAGACAGGCAGAGGAGTGGGAGCACGATGCTTCGCATCCCAGAGCGGGTCTTGTTGGACTCAACACTCAGAGAGAGGGTAGAGGCTCTCTAGACAGAGGGCATGGACAGCCAGGCTCTACCTGCAGACACAGTGGCCTTAGGCCTAGCTCTGCTTAGCCACTTTTTTCTCCAGGAGTCTTTGGCTCGACGGGCTATAGCGAGAGAGGAGGAGCAGCATATCAGAGGAGGCATTGCTTCACTACAAAGGATGCAGGAGCAGCATCCAGACAGTCCATGGTTGGAGGAGCAGCTACAGCAGGCTCGAGAGGAGCTTGCATGCACAGAGGAGAGGCGCCATGAGTTTTCCTTTCACCGACAGGCATCTTAGTGGACTCAGGTGGGTGACAAAGTGACAGGTGCTTTTTTTGAGACAGTGGGACCTCGGCACTCGCATGCCAAGGTCAATCAACTGAGGAGACCCGATGGGTCAGTTGTTTGTGAGCCTGAGGATATGCGTGCAGTTGCTACTGACTTTTACCGTGAGCTACTGTCGGCTGAGCCCCAGTCAGAGAGAGAGGATGCATGCAGGGAGCAGGTTTGGGTGCAAATGCCTTGTCTTGTGACTGAGGAGATGCGCCAGAGGCTAGAGCTGCCTCTTTAGCTTGAGGAGCTGTACACGGCTCTTAGGGCCCTCCCTCGTGGTAGCTGTCCAGGTGAGGATGGGTTGACTCCCAGCTTCTTCTTGGAGTACTGGGACCTGCTTGGCCCAGATCTTTGTAGTGCCTTTCAGTACATTCTGCACGCAGGAATGATGTTGGATAGCATGAGTGAGGGCTTGATTTACCTCATTCCAAAGGACGGTGGCTCCTTGGATGAGATTCGACAGTGGTGCCCCATCACCATCCTCAACTCAGCCTACAAAATTCTTGCCAAGGCTCTGAGTTTGAGGATTCAGCCACTTTTAGAGAGCCTTATACATGGGACTCACACAGGTTTTGTCAAGGAACGCAGTATCCTTGACAACATCTTTACTTTTTGGGAGGCTTCTGCCCTGGCACGTCTCCTTGGGGAGGACCTTGTGATTCTTCTTCTCGATTTTGAGAAGGCATACGACAGAGTTGACTACGAATTTATAGAGGGCACGCTTCGCAGGATGGGCTTCTCAGATGCTTCAATCAGAGGGGTGTCAGCTTTGTACGGGCAGGCTCACAGTCAGGTGCTTTTGGCAGGAGGTAGAGGTGAGCGCTTCATGCTCACACGATCGGTCAGACATGGTTGTCCTCTTGCCCCCTTTCTCTTTTTGTTCTATGCGGAGGCGATGAGCAGATTTTTGGTGTCACAGCAGGTAGGTTTGAGGGGCTTAGCACTCCCTATACGGGGAGATGAGCTTCTGGACGCTGAGTTTGCCGACGACTCAGCCTTGTACTTAGAGGGCGAGGAGGCCAATTTACACAGATGTGGGCAGGCTTTGGAGACCTTCTGCTGTGCAATGGGCGCATTGATCAACTGGAGAAAGATAGTGGCTTTCTTGGTTGGTAGTGCTCCTGTTCCAGATTGGATGCCAGGAGAGGGTTTCAGGTGGATTCTTCCAGGGATTGCAGTTCGGTACTTGGGTTGTCAGGTTGGTTTGGATTTGTCCCCTGAGCAACAGATTTCTCCTCTCCTCCTGTCCATCAGGAGAAAGCTGTTACATTGGAGCTCAGCACGACTTTCGCTGGCTGGTAGAGTAGTAGTTTCCAACCAGGTGTTGTTGGCGACTATGTGGTACATCACTTCTTGCTGGATCTTCTCGAGTTCTTGCATCAGCCAGGTAGAGAGGCTGATCAGGAACTTCCTTTGGTCAGGTCGCGACACTCAGATTTCCCGAGCCAAGGTGGCTTGGTTGGTCATCACACTTCCTTGTTCTCAGGGAGGGCTTGGGATCATTGATCTAGCACACCAGAGCAGAGCCCTTCTTGGGAATTTCATCGTCAGAGGACTTCTTCCAGGCGAGGAGCTCTGGAAGGAGTTCTTGCTGCAGAGGCTTCGTGCCAGGGTGCCTCAGCCAGGAGGACCTTGGAAACCTTTGACCAGATGCATCTTTACAGAGTTGCGCCGAGTTGGTTTGAGCAGGAGACTGGAGGACCGATTCGCTGTTTGTTTGCTTCGTTCTTGGGAGCTATTACGGCGTGGCCTAGAGCAGAGACAACCCACGTGCACGGAGGAGCGCCTACCGCATCCCCTCGTCTGGAACCCCATGGTTAGCACTCAAAGAGGCCACTTGGTTGGGAGTAGGACTCATGTTTCTTGGGGTCCCATGGCAACAGGTCCAGCGCGCTCTCTAGGTGACTGGCTAGAATTCACAGGTTTGTCAGAGGAGGTGCAGGTTGTCCAGCTACAGAGCATGAGAGAGGTTCAGAGCATGTGTCAGGACATCTCAGAGTCAGTTCCAGCTGAGTGGCTCACGCCTCTCGATCCAGTAGCACCCGGGTGGATGGGAGCCTTCACACGACTAGAGGTTCTCATTTCAGTCACGGCTTGCTTAGAGACTGTCCCAGCCCTGTTCTTCGAGCTTCAGGGTGGGGGACGATTACAGCAAGTTGCAGTCGAGGCCCCGTAGGTAGAAGAGTACTGTTTCCAGAGGATCTGAGTTGTGGGCATCTGTGGGAGGACTTGCGTCATAGACCCTGACCCAGCAGCTCTTGAGACAGGATACTCGAGGCTATGGGCTTGGGAGTGCTGTCCACTAGCACAAGTACAGTGGGATCCTTGTGAGTGGCTATGGAGGGACCCCCTCTCTTCTGTAGACCGCCCAGGAGTCCCTTTATTTCAGTACACTGTTCGGCTTGGACGTCGTATACTTGCAGCACAGAGAGAGGCCCGCCCCGCTGCCGCCAGTGGCAGGAGGAGGGCCTCACAGTTGAGTTCTTGGCAGCTTTTTGGCAGAGGCTGTGGGCCTCCAGACAGCCGAGGCGCGTCACTTTGTTCTAGTGGTTGGTTGCACACAGAGCCACAGCAGTAGGGAGCTGGCTTGTGCATAGTGGTCTCTCGGCCGCATGTACAGCCTGTGACTAGTTGGTGGAGAGTCAGCGACACTTTCTTTGGGACTGTCCCTCGGGCCAGCAGGTGTGGCTACGAGTTCTTCGGATGATGCCTCCCCTCTCCACGTCTCGACAATACACTTGGGGGACAACGGCTTGGTCCACCCTCATGGGCCCGGAACTTCAGTTTGCGCTATCTTCCACCAGCAGGATGATAGTGATACAGGGGGGGCGACCTACACTCTAGCCTGCTATAGACCTTACTCCACAAGAGTAGTCCAGTGAGAGAGAGGAGTGTTGGGAGCTCATCAGTGGCCTAGCTCTCTGGTCCATCTGGCGGGCCCGTTGTTTCCGCATCTTTGAGGCTCGCCCTGTGCCACCAACAGAGACTGTTCGTGACTTTTGGCTAGAGCTGATCCATACTCTCAGAGGACAGCTTGAGGGACTACAGGGCAGCTCCGACCGCATGCGGGAGCGCCGCAAGGCATTCCTTCGACTCTGGCATCCTGGGCCTTTCTACACCATGGTCCAAGGGGTGCTCAGATGGCACTACTATCCACCTGTGTGGATTTTCCCTCCTCCCATCTCTTGATTTAGCCCCATTGTATATATGCTGTTTTTTCATTGGGAGAGTCTCCCCATCATGCTTGTTGTAGCCCTCTCTTGCAGAGGTGGATGTAGCCCTATGGGCAGTTTTCATTAACTAATAGAAGGATATTTTTCTCGGAAAAAAAAAACAATTTCATGCATTTGTGAAGAGGAATGAACATCCACATCACCATATTGCACAACAATTTGAAATTGATCTACACCGTGAACAAGAGAACATTACAAGATTTTTTGGTTAATTTACATTCTAATGAAGTCACTCAAGAATCCTTTCTTGTCTATCTCAAAAGTGCCAGCTTTCTTTAGACCTACCAAAGAAGCTTTTAAATCCATAAGATTGTGTTCATACAGGTGCATGAATGGTTTTGCAAGACCAAGCACAACATCCACAATTCCTCCTTGCAAATTGACAGTGACAGGATCTCCTCATTGAGCAATCAGCTTTGCTTGCAATGCAAGGGTCTTCAATATCGTGGAAAGATTTCCACATGTGTAACAAAATGGATTCAAGACTTCACGACTCACATACGTTCCTTTGCAAGTCTCACATGCATATTGAATTTCAAGGCTATTGGAATTGACAATTTCTAATGTGCCAAAGATCAACAAAAACATTAATATCACTTAGCATAAACAAGACACCAACAATGAATAACAAGGAATAGTCTACTACCTTCTTGCCAAATCCTGAATTGGATACTTGTTGAGATATATGCTATCCAAAGAGCGATTCTAAGCTAGGAGGCAATGGAAATAAGATAGTAGCATCTACAATGGACAGAGTGTTTGTTTGTTACTTGAACACGTTGATAGTGTGTGCCACACACGAGTAGTACCCAAGGTCATTGATCACATTCACAATGTTCTAGTAATCTGCATGCCTAGAAGGCACAAACAACAACTACAAGAGGTACAATAGGATCCATTAGCAATGAGTGAAAGACAAAAAGATAGTGAAGTTGTGTGGAGCAGACTCACACTTGCTCTATCAATAATTGCAGGCCCGTCAGCTATTGTAAGGTGACAACCAGAAGTCCCATCACTTTTAGTGGTAGTCTCTACTTTCACCACTGTGAACGCGACTGTTGGGATAAATTGAGCCAAGACTGATGTGGGTGCAGCTAGTAGCTCTCTAATCCTATGCTCAGGATAGAGAACCAAAGAACAATCAAAATGGTTGTCTTCACCAATAATGTTGTAGCATCTGCATGCAAGCTCCATGAGCTAGTCCCTCCATCCCTCCCAACCTTTTTCTTCAAACTAGCTCCTTCTAAACGAACATAATCATCCACTTCAAATAGATCCACAAAATTTGAAATGTAAATTTCAAAAACCACAAAAGTTATAGTGTGTTTAGATTCTTTATCTAGCAAATCTACCGTAAGGAAGCGACCATAGGCACCCTTTTGAATCTTGTAAGTGCCATACTTGGACAACCCCTTCCCCTCTATAGAAAACCGAGAAGTGGTATTCTCTTACAATTTAGATATAAGCAATGGTTTTAAAGAAGGCACCAAAGATAATTGGGAGTTAAAACTCTCAATATTAGGAAAATCTTCAACATCAAAATTTGTATTTGCTGTGGTAGAGAAAGCGTTATCTTCATGTAAAGCTCTCTTTGCTTTACCTATCCAAGAAAAGGACAAGTCAAACCATTTTTTTGCATGCCACCTTAATGCAACACAGAAAGATTGATAAGTCACAATTACCTCGAACAAGCCTCAACGCTTTCTTCAAAGAAGATGTAGGAGTTTTACGTAACTTGGGACTGGGAGACAACTTCTTTTGATGCGCAGTGACTAGATGTGTTTCAATATGAGGTGACACACAATCATCGCTTAGCTTAGAGCAAGCATGGTGAACATTCTTGCCATGGAGATTAGATGCATCTTCCTCAAAATCAAAGATCACAACATCTGTATTCAGTAAACACTCAAGGTATCAAATAATCTCATGCTCGACAAACAAGATACTCTTTAATAAGATGAGAAAGACAAACCGGCCATGTTGTGATCCATGGTTTTGAAGCGATAATGGAGCGACTAAAAGTTAACACCCTGGGCCTTGACTCAACAGTGAGAGGAAACAAGTTCACATATGCAGCAAGAAAAAGCATCAACTAGAGGTATAGCAGGTTTAACCTCACGTGGTTGAGGACAAGAGAGGCTAAGGACAAGATGAAGTTGACCTTAGGGGAAGGGAAGAAACCTTGGATGGAACTTTTAAGGGCAAGGAGGCCTTCATGGATGGGGATACTAGGGTAGAGAGATTCAACGTCAAAGGTGAAGAGGATACTGTTGGGAGGGAAAGTAGTAGAAGCGAAGTCTAAAACAAGAGAGTGAGAGTCTTTAAGGTGTTGTGTGAGATAATTTCTAGGCTACTTTCAACAGCTTCTAGCTTCCAATGAGCTCTGAATCTGTCTAGGCTTGTCTCACGAGAATACGTTCATCTTGTCGCGCTCTTCGACCATCATGTGTTGCAAAAAAACCATATCTTGCTCAGATTCTCCAAAAATCAATGTGCAAGTTGATGATTTCTCAAAAAATGATATTAAACAGACATTTCTTACTTTTTTCCTAATCTACGGATCCAAAAAGCATTAAAACCATGGAATCTGAAAATACTCAAAGAGCCAATTTTTGTTATTGTGTTAAGAACTATATTTTCTTCATACAGAAATTTCTCAAACTCTGGCCCTAACACCTTCAAAAGTGGCTTCCGAGGAGTGTCCTTGGTCAATTTTTGAAATTGAAGGAAAACAATCAGAATGAACTCCTAGACTGTGTATAAACTTTAAAATAACCAAAATTTCCTTTAAAAAAAAGTTATTAGTGCTAAAAATTGGAAAATACGCTTCCCATGGACTTCCCACTACGATAGAAATCAAAGGGCTCAAGGAGAGGTATGGTGTCACAAGTGCATGGTAGGAATCTCACCGAGGTTTTTTTCGTCAAGATCTCTGGTCCTTTATCATGTCTTCTCATGTACACTCTTACCAAACAAAAACAAATTTACACTTCAAATGACTACAAATCTTATTTAACTTATCAAACAATCTAAAATATGATAGACCTAGCATGCTCTTACACATCAACAAACAATAGAGTCTAAATTTCTTCTCACTAAATTTGATAAACATACATTCGTGAACAACTTCCAATGGGTAGTGCGGTCATAGTTCTTACATCCATTCCATGACATGGTATGCTCATGGGGTGACCTATCACATAGAAATATCTTTGATGGGGGTGCCCTCATATTAGGAAAAGGTGTTTTGCTGATGAAAAGCTGGTGTATTGTCCTACTAGGGACCTCTCCATGTTAGCATAATGATTTTTGGTGTAGTGAGAGCCACATTGTTTGAGGAGAGCTTTGTGCCATCGTAAAAGCTTCGTGTTATGTCAGTTCCTTGAGGCATTCTTGAAAACAACGCCACTCAACTAGCATAGTAAGAGATCACCTAGTATCAAGACACGTTAGAGACATGTTCTTCAAACAAAAACATGTATGAACTCAACATTTGCAAGCTGTATAATAAAGACACTTGTTAAGTATATGATGTACTTGCAAGTATTTCTATCCAATAATCCTAAATTATACATTAGGATGAGATTACCCACCTCTAATAAGCATGGATTTGAAGCACCTATGTGCAAGATGTAAGAAAGAAGGCTATTTTAGAGAGAAAGTGGTGACACTTGACCTCTCTAACCTGCAACCTTTCACTATTTGTGTACAAAAGCAACCTTTGTGCTAAGCACTACAAAACAAGTAGAGGAAACACCTTAGACTTCAAAGTCTGTGATAAGAAGAACACAACCACACATCCTTTTCTTGCAATTGTTGTTGGAGAGTTTCAACCTCCCTCTTTGAAGAGGCAATACTTTCTTGTAATGCCACTCTTTTGAGCTGAAGAGCTTGACATTTGTGCATCCAACAAATGCAAAGCTTCACATGCACCCATACAAAACCAATTGCAATAGTTTAACAAGCCTACTTCTCCCCTCCAAAGATATTGAAGAACCATCAACTTTCGTATCAAAGTTCTAAAAGTAAACCGACGTAGCGAGCGAAATCTTGCTTAGGCAACATGTTGGAAGAGGATGAGGAAAAAAAACTATGCTAGTTTTTGTTTTTGTTTTTGTTTTTTTTTGGGGGGGGGGGGGGGGGGGGGGGGGCGGGCGGAGAAGAGAGAGACAGGTTTACACCAAATGCGTCTCGCTTTCATTAGCTCATTAGTGGTGCAAACAAAAAGGAGAATATGGAGGGGGAATAAATAGTGAGATGTGGTGTGGCTCAAAAAACTATAACGTTACCACATTTGAAGAGGGAGGGGTTAACTTAAAGACAGGTTATTTCTCACCTTAAGTGGGTACTTACAAAAAAGGGTGGGAAAGAAGGACAGTTAATGGGGCATTTAAAGGAGTGGAAAATTGTATAGGAAAGAGACTACTCAAAAAAGGGGAATTTGACTTAGCTTAGGGAGTGGGTGGAGTTTCGAGGGGCTAAATATATACATGAGGCCGAAGCTAGCTGAATCCAAGGTTTAGTAAAATTCAGGTGTAATTCCTTTTGTTGGGGGGGGAGGTTAGAGGGGTTGCATATATACATGAGGCGAAAGCTAGCTGAATCCAAGGTTTAGTCAAATTCGAGTGTAATTCCTTTGGGGAGGGTGGTGGGTGGGGGCGGATCTAGAGAGGTTGTATATATATATGAGACCGCAGTTAGTTGAGGTAAGGATTTTTCAATTACGGGTGGAATTCCTTTGGGGGCGTAAGGGGGGGGATTGAGATGGAAAAGGAGAAGGAGGTTTAGAGAGAAGGGTTCCGAGATTAGGCGCATTCATCCAACATATCAAAGTTCTAGGAAAGTGCGCGAGGTCCGTGCTGGATTTAAGCAGATTAGTGAGGGGTTGGTTAATGGAACGAGATAAGTTGAGATGGTTAACTAGAGGTGAGAAAGGAATCTTGATGATGGTACGACAAGGTTTGGTATTGGACAATTTTTGAAGGAGAGAGGGTCTTAGATCATAGGACAGGTAGAGAAAGCAAGCTTTCAACAGGGGGGAGGGATATCCTTTTTCTCTAAGCATAGTATAAAAGAAGTTACGAATAGACATGAAGCCTGAAAGAGAGCTTTCGCTAAGAGCTCACTCTCTTTTCTTTGACGGAGCATACAAGAGAACAATGGACCAGTCTGCAGTAGGCATAGTCATTTTCAATGAGCAATAAGAAAGAGTATTCTCCATCGGGCAGTTATTACACTCCCACTCGAACAATGAAGCAGAATATGCAGCCCTAATTCTTGGGGTGGAACAAAGTATCTCACAAGGAATTCAGTGCCTAGATGTGTTTGGTGATGCTTTGCTTTTGATAAGGCAGATAAACGGCACCTGGATTTGTAAGAATCAAGTTTTACTTGGTCAACTACGCCAAGTTAAGGATCTTCTAAGGAAGTTTGAAGCAGTGAAACTATTTCATGTCCCCAGAGCAGAAAATCAGGAGGCAGATGCTCTAGCCAAAGAAAGAATACAACATGTTCCCGTAGGAGCTATCAAACCGAAGCTACCCCTCTTTCAAGGTAGTGATGCTATGCCTGATGTCGTCAGCTTTTTAGATACAAGAGAATGTCCGGAAGGATACACCAAAGGCCAGCAACAGTGTCTCGTAAGGAAGGCTACTAGGTACCGCCTTGTAAATGACCACTTGTATTGTAAGGGCAAGGATCAAATTCTCAAGCGGGTGCCAAGCTCCAATGAGATCATAGAGGTAATTTCAAGTTTCCATGATGGCATCTGCGGTGGTCAATTTTCTCTAGATATCACCAGTAGGAAGATTCTAGAGGCAGGATACTCTTGGCCTAGCTTGAACAGGGATGTACACCATTGGTGTAAGACATGCAAGGCCTGTCAAGTGGCCAGTGATCGCACATTAACCTACGAGCCACAAACTCCTATCATCTCATATGGTTCATTTGAGAAATTGGGAATAAATGCAATCGGTCCTTTATCAAGGGCCCAATCAGGTAAACTGTACATCATAGTGGGTGTAGACTACATGAATCGATGGACAGAAGCAACAGCCACCACCCGCATTATAGCCTAAGAGGTAGCAAAGTTCATTTTTGAGCATATTTGTTACCGTTTTGGCACTCCTCTTGAGATAATATCAGATAGAGGACCAAGGTTCAGAGGTGATTTGGTGGGAGAACTGATGACAAAGTTAGTCATCACACGCTGACATTCCACAACATACTATCCACAATGCAATGGTCTGGTAGAGAAGGTAAACGGAATGATTTGCAAAATCATCACAAAGCAGGTGAACAATCACACAGGAGACTGGGATAAACATCTCATGGCAGCTCTTTGGGCCTACCAAACAACTTTCTGAACATCACTAGGTTTCACCCCTTTCCATCTAGTTTATGGGAAGGAGGCAATTCTACCATTGAGGTATAGATAGCCAGCTTACAAGTTTTGGCTAGCCAGATACATCGTCCAATTGTAAATCTCCAAAACCACATCTTGGATCTGGAGAGACTCCATCTAGATAGTAAAGAAGCAATCAATCACTATGCAGCGCAAGCAGAACGACGCCGGATCACTTTCAATCAAGGGCTTAAAGAAAAGGGACTTGAAAAAGGTATGTTAGTGTTGAGATAGGACAAAAGATTTGACACCAGGAAGGACAAGAAATTTCAACCCAGATGGGAAGGGCCATTCATCATCAAGAAATGCTATGACAACGGCAGCTATAAGCTGATGGAAGCAGATGGGAGAATTCACAAGACTAGGGTCAATGGATGGAGACTGAAAATGTATTTTCTTAGGTTTGATCCAGAATTCATGCTAGAAATTCCAGAGGAGGGAGAACCCTCTAACTCCACAGCTAAAGATGCAGAGGAAGGGCTAGAAGCATGAATGCCTCTAGCCAAAAGGAGAGTGCTAATGATGGCCAATTTTTGGAAATCAAAGGAAAAATAAAAAAAACTTATTTCTCCTTGCCGAAGCCTTGGCGGCATGTTGGAAGGCCCAACAATGCTTGGTCAACCGCACGACACTGGTTTTTACTAGCATGGCCTCGTCACATGGTTCCCCCCTTGATTGGCCAGTCTTATCACCCCCTGTTCCCTCGCTCGTCTATGCCCCATCCTAGCCGGCCGCCCTCGGTTTCAGATACCCCTTCTCTCTCTCTCCCTGTAGTTTAATTCCCCCGGCAGGCATTGACTCAGATCTCTCTCTCTCTCTCTCTCTCATTTTCCCTACATATCTCTCTCTAATATCCTCTCTCTCTTACCGACACCTTGTTGATCCCCCCCCCCCCCCCCCCCCCCACTGGCCATCCTCGGCCAGGTGCAAGCCTCGAGCACCCACCCCTTCTCTCGCATTCTCTCGCACTCCCGCTACACCGAGCCCGTGGCCGCATGTGAACTCCCGCTCTCTCGTATTCTTATCCACACACCCACTTGCCTCACCCTCCCCTCGGCCTCATTCTCCCTCCCTTGGCTCGCTATCCCCACCCTCTCTCGCCCCCACACCATTGAATCACTCCCCTTCTCTCTTCTTTGAGACACCATGCAAGACAGAGGATAATATCCCCCCTCCCTCACTCACACTCTCTCCCCCCCCCCACGGTGGGCACCCGCCATATGAGATTGAAGGAGTACGAGCGGAAGTGCGACGCGAGAGAGAGTACGAGAAGAAGAGCACGACGATATGGTGAACTCGCTCTACTGTAATGTATAGAGCATAGTGAGTTATTATTAGGTTTTTACTAAAGAATATGTGTACATACCTGGCAGCCTGCCCACTTACCTGGGCGACCACATTGGGTTTTATACCCCAACAACCTCCCACTTAAAGTCCAATGTGGTACTTTAAGTGTGAGAGAAGCTACTATACAAGCTAATATACAAGAGATGTAGAGAAGTGATGTACTACCCTACACCTATCTGCTTGCGAAAGTGCGCAAAGCTCTCTGAGGGAAGTCCTTTTGTAAGTAGATCAGCAGGATTTTCTGTGGTGTGAACTTTGACAAGCTGAAGTTGCTTATCCTCGAGCATTTCCCTGATGAAATGATACTTCACATCCACATGCTTTGTCTTTGAGTGATAAACTGGATTGCGAGCTAATTGTATAGCACTTTGACTATCACAATATAACACAGGCATCTCTTCTTTGATTCCCAAATCTGTTACTAGTCGATTAAGCCAAATTGATTCTTTGCATGCCTCTGATGCTGCAACATATTCAGCCTCTGTAGTAGACTGAGTAACACAATCTTGTAATCTAGAGCGCCATGATACTGCTCCACCAGCCAATGTAAAGACATACCCTGACATAGACCTTCGGTTGTCTAAGTCACCTGCATAATCTGAGTCTGTAAAACCCTTTACACTTAGATCCTGACTCCCATAGCATATACGCATACTCTTTGTAGCTTTCAGGTATCTCAATATTCCTTTCACTGCCTCCCAATGTTTCTTGCCTGGGTTTGACATGTATCGACTTACTACTCCCACTGCAAATGCAATGTCTGGGCGAGTAGCAATCATTGCATACATCAAAATACCCACTGCAAACGCATATGGAATCTTATCCATTTCAGCCTGTTCTTCTTCAGACACAGGACAATCTTGTTTGCTAAGTTTCACATATGGTGGCAATGGAACACTCAGTGCATTTCCCTTCTCCATATTGAAACGTTGCAAAACCTTGTCAATATACTCTGTTTGAGATAACCAAATCAACTTCTTTGATCTGTCTCTCTCAATGCGCATACCAAGTATATGACTTGCCTCACCCATGTCTTTCATGTCAAACGATTTTGCCATCTTTGACTTCAAAGCTGAAATTTCTTCCAAGTGCTTGCCAGCAATCAACATGTCATCCACATACAAAATAAGGATCAGCCAACTGCCAACCTTAGCCTTCTTTGTATATAGACAGTGATCGAACTCACTACGTTTGTAGCCTTGAGAAAGCATAAACTTGTGGAATTTATGGTACCATGCCCTTGGTGATTGTTTTAAGCCATAAAGACTCTTTAACAACTGGCATACCCAATCTTCCTTGCCTTTCTCAACAAACCCTTCTGGCTGCTGCATGTAAATTTCCACATCTAAATCACCATGCAAGAACGCTGTCTTGACATCCATTTGGTGCAACACCAAATCTAATATGGCAACCAATGCAAGAAAGCATTTCAATGTAGTCATCTTGACCATCGGAGAGAAGACTTCATCAAAGTCAATGCCTTGTTCTTTCTTAAAACCCTTGGCAACAAGCCTTGCTTTGTACTTTGACTGAATATCATGAGCGGTGATCTTATACCTGTAAACCCATTTACAAGGTAGAGCCTTTTTGCCCCGTGGTAATTTAACTAGCTTCCATGTCTGGTTTTTATGCAGAGCTGTCATCTCTGACTGCATGGCCAATTGCCAATTCCCGGAGTCCTTCATTTGCACTGCTTCCTTGTAACATGAAGGCTCATTGCAATCAGTCAACATGACATAGTTCATAGATGGAACAAACCTATCAGGAGGTCGCGTGATACGTCCAGATCTACGCACAATAGGTGGCTCAGGCTCAGCCACAACCTGTGGTTCCACTCTATCCTGTCCTTGCTCCTCTTGAGCCCTCACATTTTGTCTTGCACGTGCAGGTCCATCTTCTTGGAAGATGCAGGTCCATCTTCTTGGAAGACAACTCTTCTAATGTCCTCAACCCTCTCTGGTTTAGAATGATATTTGGATTCATTAAAGTGAACATCATTGCTGCGGACAACCTTTCTGGATTCGGGATCCCAAAGTCTGTACCCCATCTCACGAGAATTACCATAGCCTAGAAAGATGCACTTTCTACTCTTTGGCTCAAGTTTGTTCCTAAATTCCTCTGGAAAGTGAGTATATGCCTCACAGCCAAAGACTCTGAGATGCTTGTATGAGGGCATTTTTCCTGACCATACCATCTCTGGCACTGAATCCTTCTGCAAAACCTTGCTAGGAGATCTATTTACAAGATGAACAGTTGTTGATACAGCTTCAGCCCAAAACCCATTTGGCAGTTGTGCATTAGACAACATACTTCTGACCTTCTCTTGTATGGTCCTATTCATCCTCTCAGCAACACCATTTTGAGGAGGATTGTAAGGAGCAGTAAGTTCACGTTTTATACCTTTTGACTCACAAAAGTCCTGAAAGGCCTTTGAAACATACTCTCCACCATTGTCTGTGCGTAAGCATTTAAGCTTCTTGCCACTCTGATTCTCCACAAGTGTCACAAACGTTTTGAAAACACTAAACGCTTCATCCTTGTGCTTGAGAAAGTAAACCCATACTTTCCTCGAGTAATCATCTATAAATGTCATAAAGTAAGAAGCTCCCCCTAGAGATAGGTTAGGCATAGGTCCACACAAATCACTATGAACAAGTGCCAACTGTGTATCTCTTCTACTGCTTCTATGCTTATGTGGCTGCTGTGTTTGCTTACCATACAGACAATGTTCACAGAATTCAAAATCATTAAATGAAAAGCCAGGCAAATAACCAGAACGAGACAAGATTTCCATTCCCTTCTTGGACATATGTCCTAACCGGCTATGCCACAAAGAAACGTTCGGCTGCTCGGTTACATTGATTACATTTTTAGAGACATTTGATACATAAATCATGTAAAGTCCTCCAGACTTTACTCCATGTGCTACTGTCATAGAACCCTTGGATATCTTCCACATGTTCTGTCCAAAAGTGGTGACGTAGCCAGCATCATCAAGTAAACCTGTGCTGATCAAGCTCTTTGTAATTGCGGGAACATGTCTCACATTCTTCAGCGTGAAAGAAGAGCCATTCTGAAACTTCAATTGAACATCTCCAACACCTAAGATCTCACATGTCTGCCCATTGCCTAGCCGAACATGATCTTTAGTGGTCACATAAGAGGTAAACCACTCCTTGTTTGGAGACACATGAAGTGATGCCCCTGAGTCTATAATCCAGTCACTCAGTGCATTTCCATCAGATGCTGTAAGAAGAGCTGAGTCCATTGTATTCTTCAAGAAGTAGATGTCTCCTGACACTAGACTGTCATCCTCTGCAACAGTGTTTGTCACATTTATTTCTTGAATCTTCACTGAGGACTTGTTCTTCTCACCATGGTCTTCAGCTTTCTCTTTGCCTTTTTCTGCTTTCCATTCTCTGCAGTCTCTTTTCATGTGACCCTTCTTGCCACAATGGTAGCATTCTATGTCACTCTTGCCTTTAGCACTGCGGGACTTGCTACGAGACTGATTCCTCTTTCCACCTTTGTACTTTTCTTTGGTCCTTCCCCTGACAACTAAGGCTGTTCCTTTGCCTTTGTCCATTGTCTTTCTATTGGTTTCTTCAGTAAGCAGACTTCCTTCTACACCTGCTATGTTCAAACCATCTGGAGGTGCAGAATTACTCAAAGCTGTGCGAAAAGTGTCCCAACTTTCTGGCAATGTGATCAACAGGAACATAGCTCTAACAGGTTCATCAAACTTGACACCTTGAGCTGACAACTGACTATAGATTGTGTTGAATTCATTCAGATGATTGGACATAGGTGTCCCTTCTTTCATCTTCAAGTCAACAAGCTTCTTAAGCCAGTATACCTGTGAAGTTGCACTCTGCTTCTCATAAAGATCACTCAGCTTTAACCATGCTTGATAAGCCGACATCTCGTCTGCTACATTGAAGTAAACGCTTTCTGCCAAAGTCAGCATAATGGTAGAAAGTGCCAATTCATCCATTTTGCTCCATTCATCTTCGTCCATATCTTCTGGTTTTATCCCCTTGAGCTTTATAGGTTTTATCTGCTTCTTTTGTACCAACACGTGCCAAATCTGCTTCTTCCACAATGGGAAATTGGTTCCATCCAGCTTCTTGATATTGTAAAGAGCAGTGTCCTGTGATCCAGCCATAGCTACGCTTCACAGTGGTTTACTTTCCTGGGAAAAATTCGGCAGAGTTTCCCATGTAAACTGACCTCTGCACCAATATCAACCTGTCAAATGAACCAAGAAAGCTTCAGATTCTGCATAAATTTTGGCAGAGTCTCCTTTGTAAAATGGCTCTGGTGTACTCAAAAACAGACCAAAAACAGCTCAAAAAACACTGTCTCTCTGACACTGTAAGCTGCGGGTAAACCTGTCCTACACCTGTACTGTCTCTCACTGTCTTGTCACTGTCCTATAAGCATAGACTGCGACAATGCCTCAACGGCAGTAAAGCAAAGATGCAATCCCAACTGTCTAACTCACAGTCAATACATCCTAGCTGCCTATCTAAGGGTGCTCGAGGGATCGCTCCAAGACCTATATCACCGAAAGGATCTCAACATTCGAGAATCCCCCAGCTCAATAAAACCTCACTCGACCCTCAACAAAGGGTGCAGTAAATCTGACAGTACATAGACTTCCCACAAAGTCATACATCCACAAATTTCCCACTGTATGCTGTAACCGCTGCGGCGGTTGTTTGCTGCGTGACTCACAGCCAACAAACCCTCAACAAACATACATCATCTCTGACAATACATCCCATGTGGAAGTACCTGCAATGTCAGGATGAAATCTGGAATATCAAGCAGCAAACACAAGCTACCTGATGAACTAGTGGATGTCGCCTACAGTCTGTGTGTAGATGCGCCCGTGTCGTATGTGACACGCCTCCAAGAACTGTGAGCCGTCGTTCGATGTGTAGACAGCCACAAATCAACACTCTGGGAGTGTCGATATCCTCAGCACCTGCAGTCGTAGGCCGAAAACCCCAAATTTGCAGAGTCGGATCTGCACCCGCTGAGACCACGTAGTCAAAAATGGCCTGCGCAGACCTTTGTCGAAGCCGAACGGTGGCCAAGATGACCTCAGAATGAAATTCTGAGAACACCAAGCCCTTCGGTCTTTCCCACAGGATTTGGGGCCGTGTCTTCGCCTGTCGAATTTCACTCCAATCTGAGCTGGTGACTCTAGCCTCATGCAGTGCTGCCCCGAGCCTCGATTTGAGCTCTGATACCAGTTAAAGGAGTACAAGCGGAAGTGCGACACGAGAGAGAGTGCGAGAAGAAGAGCACGAGGATATGGTGAACTCGCTCTACTGTAATGTATAGAGCATAGTGAGTTCTTATTAGGTTTTTACAAAAGAATATGTGTACATACCTGGCGGCCCGCCCACTTACCTGGGCGACCACATTGGGCTTTATACCCCAACAGAGATTCCCTCTCTCTCTCCTATCCATGTCACCTCATCCCCTTCTCTCCCTCTCGAACTCCTCACAGCCCGGAGGCCGCACTAAACTCTCTCTCTCTTCCGTTTCATCCCGAAGGCGCAACGCAAATTACGGGATGCTCTCCCTCTCCACACACACACCCGCCTCATCCTCTCCCTCCCTCAGACACTCTCTCTCTCCCCACTCATCCCCTTCTCTCCCTCGTGCTCTACACATAGCTCCAGCCCGCCCAAGTACCTATCTCTCTCTCGCTCTTCTGCTTGTGAAGGCGCAGAATTCTCTCACGCTCTCTCTCTATACACACACCACACACATACACACAGACACCCCATGCTTACACACACACACACACACACACACACACACACACACACACACACACACACACACACACACACACACACACACACACACACACACACGCACACCCTCCCGCCCACCCCTCAACCTCGCATAGCGGGCCGCCGTCAACAGAGCCCAAAAAAGATTATATATATATATATATATATAATATTATACACGTAATAAGCCCGTACACACGCAGGCATGCACCCACATCTATATATATACACACATCCCCCACATGCAAATACGTACACACACACACGCTTATACGCACCACAAATACAAAAAAAAACAAAGGATTCCACAGCTACAATGACAACAAAAAAGAAGGAGGACCCAAATCACGCGCCGCCAACAACAAAAAGGAGAAATGCGCTGAACAGCATGCCCCAATCGACCCCGAAAAGAAGTACGTGCTAAACGGATGCACCGGCAACACACCATTCATCGGAGTCACGCAACCACGATGCCATTTTTAGTCATTTGTAGCTTATGTTCATCATTTCTTCAGTTTTCACCCAAGCCATTGTAAAATTCCCACTTTTGTAAATTCCCTCTCTCTAGGTGATGGTCACAAAGGCCCACCTAGAGATTCTCACCTTTTAATAACCTCCCAAAACAAAGCAAGGGTCAACCACACCGGGCCCACCACTTGCTTTGTCTCCCCGATTAGCTTACCCTAATCACACCAGGATTACCATAATCCAAGCATCCAGCACCTATAAATTGGCACTGAGAGGTCACTATCGGGGGGGGGGGCAGTTCATGAGAGGTCAGCACTTGGTAGAGTGTAGTGGGAATAGTTGACACTATCGGCATCACGGGGAGGGGGCTTGTATGTTGGTTTGCCTTGGGATTTGCACCATGCAAAGGGAGCCACGACCACCTCTCGACTCCAATGGTTGACGCACACACGTATACACGCTCTTGGTAGCAAGCTTCACAACCATTGAGTCGTCTTAGAGAACGCACCAAGTAGTTTTCACCATTCTCTCTCCTTACTTCTCTATCACCACACTGTGCCGCCTTGCCGGAAGGAAGGTCATTGTAAATACTGCAGAAATAATTCTCCCTCGCACCTCCGAGGACTTTCATCATTTGCAAATCTCAATCTGTGTGTGTGTGTGTGTGTGTGTGTTTGTGTGTGTGTGTGTAATGCGGTGTTCGTATCATCGTGGTTTGAATCCTAGCCGCTCAAAGCTAGGTGGTACCCCCTGTTCGCTTTACCATGATAGGCTCGAGGCGTGCCATTCGGTCCCCAGCGTTTTAGAGGTCGTCGGGGTTCGGGGTTCACTTTGCTCCCGTCACCATCACCTGTGGAGTAGGATGTAGTTGACCTTTGAGCTTGAGCTGATTGTATAATCTGTAAGAGATTAGATTCTCTTGAGCTCCAGAATCAAGAAATGCCGTCGATTCAACTTGATTACTACCCACTATGACTGCAATTATAGGCTCCACTGTGTCTTTATCAAAATTTGTTAGTCAAATAGCATTTATTTGCAAAAGTGATCCACATTATTGTTGTTGTCATAAAAGCCTTCTTTTTGCTATGTCTTTTGCTTCTGCTTAGGCTTCTTCTCGTATCCTCTGTTTCTCTTTCATCCGTTGTTTTTCTTGATGTATTTGTTAAAGCATATGCTGTGTTAGTGGCAAATGATACTTTTTTAATCAACACCCACTAATCCAATTTGGCATTTCTTCACCTGCTAATGTAGCAAGATTGACAGCTCCACTTTGTGATAAGTCACTAATCACAAAGGGTCCCATCCCTCGCTTTTTAAGTTTCTTGGCATGTTGCTTCAAGGTATAAACAAGTACAGAATCATCTGTTTTGAACTCTTTTTTGCGCACATGCTTGTCAAAAAACTCTTTTTGTCTTCTCTTTTTAGCATAGATTGAAGCTACAGCTCTCAATCGAAGTTCATCTAGCTTTTCAACATCATCTATTCTTGAAGAGAGCTCATGCCCTGTCCATGCTAAGCTTCTCGCTTCTCGTAGAGCTGGAATTAAAAACTCTATGGGTAATATAGCGTTTAGGCCAAACACCATGTTGTACGGTGTCATTCCTATTGATGTTTTGTAAGCTACCCTGTATGCCCATAGTGTTGAGTGTAACTGCTGATCTCAGTTTGTCCTTGACTCTGATACAATTGTAGTCAAAATAGTGCACAATGTTTTATTTGTGGCCTCAGCTTGTCCAATTGCTTGTGGATGATATGGAGCAGATTTTCTATGTATGACCATGAATTCCTCTAGCAGATATTCAATGACATCATTAAGAAAATGTGTTCCTCGATCACTGACAATTTCTATTGGTAACCCATATTGTTCAAAGACATTCTCATACAAAAACTATGCAGTGGTTCTTGTGTTTGATTTTTGTGTTGCCTTGGCTTCCGCTCATTTTGTTAGATAGTCCGTAGCCACAATGATATATTGGGTATGGGTGTGATATGTAGAGGGTGAAATTGTTAAGTATGGAGCCTGATTTACCCTTGTAATTTTCTGTGGTAAAAGCGCACATTTGTAAGGCCCCCATTATGAGGAGAAGCCATCGTGCGTAAAGGAAAATCACTCACCGGAAACCAAAATTTTCACGGACAAGAATCAGGGGCAACTTTAGAGGCCTTGGGGGCGGAGGCCCCCGAGACTTGTTTTTTCGCCGGAATATTCCTTTTTTTTCCGGAATATTATGGCCGGACGGCGGCCAGAAAGTGGTCGGAAAACAACCGGTCGGTTGGCCGGTGGCCGGTAGTCAATGGCGGATGGCCGGTGGTCGGAAGTCAATGGCCGGTGGCCGGTGGCCGAATTCAAAAGCGGACTTGTCTTCTCAAGGGCGGCCACACATGGGCGGATTGGAGGGTCCGATTTGGACTTATTCGCACAAGGGCGGCTACACATGGCTGTCTCTCATAAGAGAGGGCAGCCCTTTTGGCCTATAAAAGGAGGCCATTTCTATACACATTTCATAGTGTGAAGTTGATGCAACAAGGTGAGTGTGAGGTGGTGAGAGTGAAGCAAGGCGGGAGCTCTATCAAGGGTTTAATCCCTTTGTAAACTACTTCTTCTTTTGAAGTGCTAAAGCCATTGAGTGGCTGCTTTCCCGTGGACGTAGCCCACATTGGGTGTACCACGTATATCGTGTGTACTCTCTCTCTCTCTCTACTCTATAATATCTTGTGTGTGAAGGCTATCTCTCTCCATTAAGTAATCTACTAAAAAATCTATTTAGCTACGTCTTATTTTCTAACAGAAATAGGCCCCACAAAATCAATGTCCCATTTTGCAAATACCCTTGCTTCCATCATTGGCCGTAGTGGCATCTCATCTCTCTCTATCGGCACCTTGGTGCGCTGACATGCGTCACAACGCTTTACAAACTCCTCAGCATCTATATGCAATGTAGGCCACCATATTCTTGCGATTAAGAAAATTCTTGCCGTCTTATTTCCTGAAAAATGGCCTCCACTTATTCCTCCATGTGTGTGTTCTAGAATGAGCTGGTATTCACTTTCACTTGCACAGATTATAAGTTGATTGTCCTTTCCTCCCTTATAGACTTGATTCCCAATTAAATTAAAGTCGGGAGCCTCCAGCTCTATAGCCCTTTTCCGTGCTGTTGTTATGTTTTCAGAAAATGTCCTTGTTGTTAAGAAATGAATGATATATTGACTCCATGCAGGTGCAATGTTTACCTGAAACAATGTCACATGATCCACTGATCATTTGGCACTACATATAGTACAACTGTTAACATAAGCGTGTGTGTCAGCATATATAGTTGGCCAGTAAACCCCTAATTGTTTCAGTCTCTGGTGTGTTTTCATTGTTGAACAATGAAATGCACAATCCTGAGGACATGTGCTTCTTCAAGATAACACTCGAATTCCTTCGGATTTATACATAATCGTAGAATTTGATCCTAGCCTAGATGATACAGTCGTCCTGCAATCAACTGGAAGTTTTTTGTTTGTCGAATTGTTTGTTGTTTTGATATGTCTTCCTTGTTATCAAATCTACCTCCAAAGGAAAGAATGTGAACAATTTCCTGAGACCATTTGGGTATCATTTCAATATTGAAAAGATAAGCATCATGTATGTCAACATCTACTCCTTCAGGAGCTTCCCCGTTTTGCAGCCTTGAAAGGTGAACAGCCCGTAGATGATTTTTACCCTTTTCGACTACCACTGTGAAGTCAAATTCTAGTAACATAATAAACCAGCATACAATTCTCCCAGTATTGCATGGTTTATTTACCAGATACAAAAGATCCTGATGATCTGTGAAGAACACAAACTTGTTTGCGAGCAAATAAAATTGAAATTTCTTTATAGCATAAATCATTCCTAACCCCTCTCTTTTCGTGGTTGTGTAGTTCTTTTCTGCACTATTTAATTGTCGGCTTGCATAACAAATTGGGAAATCCATTGTTCCGTCTCCAGGTTGAGCCAGAATACTCCCAATTGCATATGTAAATGCGTCAATGTGAACATCGAATATCTTTTCCCAATCTGGTGCTTTAAATAAAGGTGTTGATACAAAGTTTTCTTTAAGCTTTTGGAATGAAGTTTCACACTCCTCAGTCCAGTCGAAACTGACTAACAAACGATACAGAGGTTGTGCAATGACTGCATAGATATATATGAATCTTCGATAATATCTGCAGTGTCCCATGAAGGATTGTACTTGTTTGGCATTAGTAGGCCTGGGTAAGTCTACTATGACTTTGATTTTGTTTAGGTTAGTGGTTATGCCATTTCTTGAGACAATATGTCCTAAGATGCGGCCTTGCCTAACCATAAAAATGCAATTTTCTGGGTTAAGACAGATTCCATATGTTCTGCATTTCTCTAATACCTTTTTTAAATGGTCAATATGTTCCTCTTGTAGAAGAGAGTGTACACAGAGATCATCCATATATACTTCTAAGAATATTCTCAGGTATTCTTTGAACGCATGATTCATTAACCTTTGAAAGGTATCTAGGACATTGGTTAAGCCAAAAGGCATAGCTCTATACGCATATATTTCCCATTCTGTGGAAAACGTTGTTTTGTGTTGATCCTCTATTGCAATTGCCAGTTGGTTATACCCTGAAAACCCATCTAGAAAAGAATAAGCCCGTTTCCCAACCACCCTCTCAAGTACATGTTCTGTGATCGGCAAGGGATAATTATCCTTTATGGTGGCTGCATTTACTTTTTTGAGGTTCACGCACACTCGCAGCTTTCCGTTCTTTTCGGGGACAACCACAATGGGTGACACCCAATCTGTATGTTTGTATAGATGAATTCAACATCCATCAGCTTGTCGATCTCCTCTTTGATTCGTTTAGCAAATGTGTCATTATACGTGGAAGGAAGTTGTTTGCTAGGTTTGGCATCTGATTTCAATGGAATTGTATGTTGGTATATCGATGGATCAACTCCTTTAAGGTCTTTGTAGGACCATGCAAACACATCTTTATACTTCTTGAGAAGTTGTGTTAGCAGTTCTTCTTCTTCTGGCTCTAAATCAGTTGCGGTATAGACCGGCTGAGACTTTTCACTTGGTGCAGCGAGGTCTATCCGTTTTGCATTTTTCGGCCCATCGTAAGATTCTTGGTTTATTCTTTCCATGACTGGTAGTGTCATTATGATTTTTCTGTCCTGGATGGTGAATTTTCGATAGTGTGATGATACATTCATGTTTCCTTTTTTTTACTCCTTGTTGAGCTTATATGTGAAGCTACTCAATATATGGCTTCTCTATATATGGCACCCAAGTTCCCTCTCTATATACATCATCTCATGTGTGTATTCTACACACTTTGGGGTTCTATTTTTGTGCTCTCTCTCTTTCTCTCAACATGGTATCAGAGCAGTACGTTTTTGTTTTCGATTTTTCTTCTGATTGAAAATGCTTTTGCAGAAACTTTGTGGTCTAAAACTTTGTAGAAGGAAGTTTTCTCAAATTCTGCACCAATTTTGAGTTATCGTTTTCGGACTACGTACATACCTGAAAAGCAACTTTCGTTTATGTTGTTCATTTTTCTCTTAATTGAAAACGATTTTGCAGAAACCACCCGTGTGAGGCACTGGAATTGATATGGTCTACAACTTTGCAGAAGAAAGTTCTTTTCAAATTCTACACTGATTTTTAGTTATCGTTTGCGGACTGCGTACATGCCTGAAAAACAACTTTTGTTTTTGGTTTTTTGATTTTTCTGCTAATTGCAAATGATTTTGCATAAACTATTCGCTTGAGCCATCGGAATCGATGTGGTGTATAACTTTGGAGAAGAAAGTTTCTCTAAATTCTGCACTGATTTTGGGTTATCATCTCGGACTGCGAATATGTTTGAAAAGCAAAATTTTATTTTTTGCTTTTGATTTTACTCATAATTGAAAACTTCTCAATTATATTTTTCCTTCATCAATCATATATTTGTTACTGACATAACTTTGCTACAGAAGCCAATTACATATCGTTCCGATTCAGTCGAGCCGTTGATGATCGTCCAAATTCTATCGAGCTATTGTTGGTACATGATCTTTTGTTATATGATATACTGGTTCATTCATTCTCGTATAATTATTCTTCTAGAGATATAGTTTACGTCGTTTTATTGATAATTTTTCGTTGATACCATAGTGATTTTGATGGTACCATGATGATGTTTTGTTAGTACTTTGGTCATGGTGATTTTCGTTGATATCATGATGATATTTCATTGATACCATTGTTATTCTCGGTGTCGCCATCATGATATTTTGTTGATACCATGGTTATTCTCGGTGATGCCATGATGATATTTTGTTGATTCCATGGTGATTTTCGTTGATACCATGATGTTTTTTCGTTAATACCATGGTTATTCTTGGTGATATCATGATGTTGTTTCGTTGATACCATGGTTATTCTCGGTGATACCATGATGTTGTTTCGTTGATACAATGATTATTCTATGATGCTTTTCGTTGATACCATGATGATTTATTTACTTTTATTGATACAATGATGATATTTTGTGAATACTTTGATGATACTCGTTGATATCACTACGTTGATAAATGTTGTTTTATGTAGTATATACACATGTCATTTGCATCACATGCGTATATATGTCGTCAAAGAGTGGCGTCACGAACCATCTTTTATGACATTGTAAACATAATTATTTCACTAACGATGCTAATAATTTTCATGACTATGTTTTTTGAGTCTATAATCTATGTAGGACTGATCAAAGAATTGATTTCATGAAGACAAACTTGGTGACAATAAAAGATTTATGAAGACATGTTTGGTGATGCCATATTGATGACAACATAAAGATATGTTTGGTGATGCGATAGTGATGACAAGCTACACAACAGATTCACGGAGACACTTTTGATTACGAGCTAATGGATAGCCTTTACACCTCTTTATTGAACCTTTGTATTCATTATTGTGTTTGATAGGATAGGAGTAATGTAACTCCTCATAAAACATTCATTGTAAAAGGAGTGATATATCTCCTCATAAAATATTCATTGTAAAAGGAGTGATGTGGCTCCTCATGAACATTTGTATATTCAATGATTTTTATAATATAACGGTGGGTGTATATAGAGCTGTAGGTTTTTCCCTGATCCCCCAAGGGTTTTTTTATTCACAGTTAGGGACCCTTATTTGAACGGGGGTGTTGAGCTTCTATGTGAAGCTATTCAATATATAGCTTCTCTATATATGGCACCCAGGTCCCCTTTATATATACATCATCGCATGTGTGTATTCTACACACTTTGGGGTTCTATTTCTGTGCTCTCTCTCTCTCTCTCTCTGTCTCTCTCTCTCTCTCAACACTCCTTACCATCACTTTCTGTGCGCTCCTTGCCGCACTGTCGAAGCAAGGGACTTGCCGATACACCGTATGCGAGCCACAAACGGCTCCAAGCACACAACAAGCCTAAACTAGCAAGCTCAAGAGAACAAAGGGTGTGTCACTCACCGCTCTACGCTCGCCTTTGTGGTGGATTCCTCGCCGCGATGAAGAAGAAGCTGCAGTCGTGCCACGCTCAACCGCTTCGCCGCTGTCGTGCCTTCGTAATGCTCGATCGCACACACACTCTCCCTCTCTCTCTCTCTCACACACACACACACGAGGAGGTGAAGAAGAAGAAGATGGAGATGGAGCAAGAGCACTCTTCTATTGCACAAATGAGAGAATGAGTAAAAATTAGGTTTAGTTGGCTTTTATAGGAGCTCACCCCATTCACACTTGGGCGCCCATGCTTAGCCAACTAATCCCTTGAATGTCCAAGTTAAAGTGCACCTGTCATCGGCGATCACTCTTACCCTTTTCCTATTGGTCCGACAAGCCCGGTACCTGACTCTACCAAATACATAATACACGTCCGTCGTAGGTGATGGGGTGTCTGTGTGCCGTGAGGGTTAACATGCCCCCCTTCCTGATGTAGATTCCATCCTCGGAAGCTATTGAGTTGAAGTTGGTTCGTCGAGGTGGAAGAGCATTTGAGATGAATGTCCTTAGCCTTCTTCAGTCACTGCAAAATCAAACAACATTGGCACAGTAATGGCATTCTCTTAAAAAGCATATGCAGTTTTAGGTAGACAAATTGATTGGTCAAAGAATTTCAAACAATTTGGTAGCAATGAACATTAAATTGCAATGTAATCAAATGCATAAACAGATGTAAAGGTAGAAAATTAAACAAGTATGGGGTCGCTAATTTGACGGTCGAAAGGCACTAGAGATCGAATATTAATACCATGGGTAAGCTTCTTAATTATCTGTGGTCAATTAAGTTGTTTAATCGCGAGAGCCAAGTATTGATGTTCGAGGGCTGACTAGAGGCTATATCTAGAAAACCTTGTAGTTAAGCTACCATAAAAGGAATTTCTCATGAAATCATCGCCTGACTGATTACTTTTTCTTTGACCCCCCCCAAGTCTTTTCACATTGATTCAATTATGATGTGTGTGCTTATTTTGTATGCCTTGGGTTTTTTGCTTTTCAAGGAAAAGCGCCCACGCTGGGAACCTCTAGGGCTCTAGTACCATAGGCAATACATGTGAGTGAAGTACCAATTCAAGCCAGAATTTCTCTTCCAGCGTAAGATTTTACATTGTGGCACTTTGATTTTTTGCTTGTTCATTTTCAGCATTTAAATTTTGTAACTTTGGGGGGTCATATAACACTGTTACCCTCCCCAGACTCATCACATTAGTAAACTCCCTTTATAATACTTAAGCTAAAGGTCACTAGGGTTAAGCCCACTAGAAAGCCCTAGTACATGTCATACAATGCTGCCTAAATCGGATTAAGAACCTAAGTAACCATTTCTTATTAGGAAGGCATTCCCCATGGTATTAAGAGAAGATTTCTAATACCTAGCTTGGTCAAACTAGCTTAGTCAGACTGCTTGATTTTTAAACCTAGACAAGTGATTATGACAAAACATTACATTGAATTAAATGTTTGATACTAAGCAAATGCGCTGAATATTATGCTACCAATCACAATCAAAGCAGACAAACATAGATGCAAAAAGATAAGAGCAATGCTAATGGACATAAAACACCTGTTTGTGTCGATGGTCGCGCTTGATTTGAAGTGTGAACGAGAGAAAGATTCCATGAAGGTCCAAATCCTATCAATAGCAACACTCTCCTGTACACACTAGGAAACAAAAGGAATACCTCCAGGAGGCACATCAGTGGGAAAAGAGAACTTCGCTAATCTCTCAACTCTAAAACAGAAACACTCCTATCGTACTAATCTTACCTACCCTCCATCACTCAAGTGATGAGGATCAAAGGTGTTTTATGGCATAGGTTTCTGTTTCACTGTACCAGATGTGACATGTGTAGGTCTCAGTCAATGTTTTGACTTTTAATGTGCATACTCGTTTTCTAATTGCTCTTGCTCTTTATTTTTATTTTTTTTTGTTTTTTGTGAGTATAAAGCTTTATATGTACATTCCCTAAGATCGGAGATTAAGAGTTCAGGGAGGAAGGTTGAGAGGGAAACAAATGAATGAGGACTGTCAGCAAACACTCCCCCCTTCCTTGGGTAGATCATACCGTTTGAAATGATCTTGTCACCCTTTGAAACCAATTGTCCCAGTTGGTAATAGGTGAGGATTTTTGCCAGTAGTTTTCTATTACCCTAGGTGCCTCGTCAAGCTGCAAGGGTGGTAAGGTACTCTCCCAGGATCGAACTTGAAGTGGTTCATCAGGTGATTCTTGAACACTGGGAGGTGTGGATTCTTTTGTAGCTTCATGGAGGTCCACTACTATAGATGGAGGCTGTGTAGAAGCTTTTACCTCTATGGATGTATTACATGAGGAGCTAGAAGCTTCATGGGACTCCCCCCTTCCTGAGCTAGGTGGAACAAATCGTTCTTTCTTTGGTACCCAAACTAGCTCGGGAGTGGGTGTGTAGCATTCTGTGATTTTTTTCTTTCCACGATCATTGATTCGTTTTGGAGCTACGGGATTGGGCTCACTTGGGTCAGGTAATAGGTAAGAGCACAATCTACGTTTTGGCACCCAGATTTGATCATTTCCTTGATAGTAGCCTTGGGCTTCCAATAGTCGTTTAGGGATCCATCGCAACATTTTCTTACTTTTCTTGGAGCGAGTGATACGTTTCTTACAAGGCTTCTGTTTTTTAGCACTAGCTATGGTCACTAAAGAAGCTTTAGGGACCCACTTGTATGTTTTCTCTGTTATATTAGGATGAGTCTTGTTGGAAGCGATATGCATTGCTTGTAGCATATTTAAGGGTATAGGCATTTCATCCCCCTCAGGTGTTACCCAGGTCGTCCCCCTATTTCCCCAAGTGTCTATGGTTGATGCTAGGTGGACCCAATCCACATTGTCCGACTCAGTCATCCCAGGTAGGATATCCATATAAGGAGAATCTTGGCCAATGTCTGTATCCTTCTTACAAGTGTAACAATATTGTAGTGGGGCCGAGTGAACTGTGGTGTCAGAGCGATGATCAATAATGGTTTTACTCCCTAAGGGGTGTACCTTACCAGTCACCAAATCCACTCTAAGGACAGAGTCTTGGAATTGCAAATAGACATGATTTTTAGACCAATCATGAACCATTTGTGCTTCCCTCATGAATGGTCGTCCTAAAATCATTTCATATGACATAACGTGTTTAGAGAAATCCATTACAATGAACGTATGTCGTACCTTGTGTCCTAGAACTTTGATCTTAAGATCCTTGAGCATCCCCATAGGTTTGGCTATGGTACCATTTGCCATCTTCACCACAATGTTAGTAACACTGAGGCGGGGTTTTCCCATGGATTCCCAACAATCTTTTGTAACGATGCTAACTCCTGCACCACCATCAAGAATTCCCTTTATAGTTAATCCCTTGGTAGTGATGGGTAGGGTCGCATTAGACTCGTCGCCTTCAAAATACTGCCCTAATTCGTTAATGGGTACCTCAATCACAGACTCGTGTCCATCTAAGTCAAGTGATTGCACATGATTTTCCTCATCAATCATAATCGAGTCAGGCCTATTTGGTTGTGCAAACTGCGGTAATCCCGTTCGTAGCTCTCCGTTAAGGAATGCTCGAAGTGCAAGGAATAACTCAGGATCTCCATACAGCTTTGCTATGATCGTGGTTCGGACCTCACAAGACATGAAGTCCACTAGTTTGGCAACATTCATTGGCGTTTTGCAGGGTGTAGGTCCTTGACTAGGAACTGGTGAGGATGGAATCTCATATTCCTCAATGGGATCAGGTATTCCTTCGTTAAACATCCTTTCCAACAAGAAAGGTGTATGCTCACTTTCTGATGTCCCGTCCTCACTCCCTTCTTGGATGATACTAGATATGGATAACGGTCTATGGTTCATGTGGGGTGGATGAACTTGCGTGGGAAACACTGTGTCATGAATTTTGACATGCATGGGTTCTGGTTCTAGTTTCCTTTGAGTCTCCTCCACTAAACCTCTTAGATGTTTCACCTGCTTAATCTCATCTACTGGGTTTGGATACGTCCCAATCTTCTTTTTACGATTCTTCCCTTTTTGCCCCTGCGGTTTATCTTGGGGGTCTTGGATTGGATTTGGAAACACTTGTGGTGTTTTCAGAGGCTCTTTATGGTTTTCTCTTATTCGGTTTTCATTTGGTTCCATGTTACGGTTTTCTTTGTCGGTCTTTCCCTTTGTGGTATTGGTTCTAGTCTCCATTGTCTCGACTGAATCTGAATCATCCTCGAGGTCATTCATATACACGGGGTCATCTCCTGTTCCTATGTTTGTTTTGGAACTTGGCTTTGAATTTTCCGTATTCTGCGACTTCTTCCTTCGTGTCTTGTTTTTCTTTGCTTGGATAACTGACGCGGTATCTCTCTCTTCGAGGATATGGCCTGGCCCTTGAAGCATGGACCGTGTAATCGCATAAGCGGGTGCGACGGGTGGTATTGGCGATGTCACACTAGCAATTTTGACCAAATTCAGGGGTGTGATTTTAGGCGCATTTGGGTTATAGGGGCATTGGGCAATCAAGTGATCTATGCCACAACGATTACATGTGAGTATTGGCATTGCAGACGTGCTCCCTTGATTCATTTGCATCTGTGCAGCATTCTTTTGCAGCCTAATAGGGCACTCCACTGCTCGATGTGGTCCACCACACTCGTAGCATTGAAGAGGTGGCCTCCTAGCCTGGGTGTTGATATTTTGACCTCTGGATGCGAGAGCAGCAGCTTGATAAACCGGCTTGACTTGTCCCCAACAATCTTCCATGTAGTATATAGGACACTCTTCCAATGTATCAACTCCATAGGCAATACTAGTGTCTATTTCCTCCTCAGAGCTATCTGGATAAGCATTTGATGGCTCGCAACCCACTTGGTTCATAGGGGCGACTCTTGGATGCGGGGGCTGCGGTCCTAGCACAGGAGGTGGTAACAGTGTAGCTTGTACAACATTTTGAGATCTAGGGACCATGTGTTGCGGTAGTTGCTCAACAGGTGGAGCAGGCATCAATACAGGAGCTCGAGGTGCATCCGTCCAGGCTACAGGTGGTCTATTTGCCATCATACGTTTGATCATTAAACAATCCTTAGCTTGGTGACCATACCTACCACATGCGTTGCAAGTTCCATTAAATTTTACTCTAAACGTAGGGCACTCACTAGTGCTATGTGGACCTAAGCAAATGGAACACCATTGTTGCTCCCTTCTTGGATACATGTGACTATTTTGAGGGGGTCGATTATCCTTAAGAGACTCTTGGATTGCCTTGGTGAGGTCTTTCAAGAATGTCTCAAATACCTTTGGCTCATTGGCAATGGGCTTTGCAGTCATGGGTTCATACTCAATGGCTTGTGAGCTAGAGGATCTCGTGTCAGTAGACACCCTCATGCCTGCTATCATCAAGTTGTCCTCTAATTGGATTGCATTGGCAGTGACATCTTCCCAGGTTGTGATACCTCTAATCACTAGTCCATTATAGATTCCTTCATTCCTCAACCCTCGAATGAATCGATCAAGCAGTTGGTTATTGTTGAAGCGCTCATTTACAGGGCAGCGAGAGTTTAAGTGCTTTAGACGACTAATGAAGTCCCTTACTGACTCTCCTTCCTTACGTTCGGCCTTCTGTAGCTGAGATGCTACACCCCAAAGCACACCTTCTCGTATGTACTCCTTTAGAAACAACCTTCGAAGGGTAGGGTAGATTGTTTTCTCGTCCACCCTTAGGGTCCTATACCAATCTCCAGCCTTCCCACTTAATGTCAAGCTTAAGGCATTGCACTTATGTAGTTCGTTGCGTTCCCCTAAGGAATCACATACTTGTTCAAACACTTCAATGTGTTTCCTAGCATCTTCATCCCCATTGAATTTTTGTGTGAGTTTGGCAATTTGTACTGCCTTACTTCTAGGCTCTCTATCAGATGCGTGATGCATATTTTCCGCGATAGATCGACCTATGGTTTGAGCAAACGCTGCCAAGTCACCTATGTGAGGAGGCAGGGCCGGTGGAGGTACTCTTGGAATCATATGTGGGAGAGGGACGGGTGCCGGTCTTGGCATACGTGTGGATGATGCAGGATATGGAACATAACCGCGCATAGGTCCACTCGGATAAGAGCTAGGGAGCGGCACTCGAGGAGCATAAGCAAGTGGTACAATTGGAGGTGTGGGGGCCATGTGTGCATAAGGGGCTAGAGGAACATATGGTCGAGGCCCCATATTAGGTACTACGACACTAGGTAGTGGCACTGCGCTAACCGTAGATGTCATCGGTACATTCTCTATCAGGCTTATCCCTGGAGTGAGCACTGTGTTTTCCTTGATAGAGGGTTGAGCCAAGTTAGGGAAGCTAAAGTTTTCGCTCGGAGGCTCAGATTGCATAGAGACCCCAGGTGAAATGACGTAAGATGGGTCCATGGGGCGCATTAGAGGAGTCTCCATTTTTGATAGAGTAGGCTGTTGAGCCTTGCTCGTATCCAGAAATCTCATGGGGCCAGTTGAGAGTATATTTACCCCTCGGTTTTGCCTTTCTGATTGAATAATGCCATGGATAACATTACAGATCATTTTCTGTTGATCTTCGATGCTCGTGGCACTAGAGGTAGATTGTACAATCTCTATCCATCCTACATGGTAGGCGTGGCTAGAGTGTAGATCCGTCAACACCTCAGTGTGGAGGTCGTATGTCCAATGATCATTAATGAACAATCCTTCTAGAGTCGACGTGTTAACGGTTTCTTGTGAGGTAGAAGCAATGTTGCTCCCCGTGGTTTTACTTGTCACCAACGGTACTCTAGAGGGAACTTCTGAAGGAGGCAGCTCAACAGGGCCTTCTTGGTAAGAAGTTGGTAGGATATCCACATGGACACTCTTTGGGGGTGTGGGGTCCACGTGCGATGTGAAAGGAGATTCCACTTCCCCACCCCCTTCGTGTGCTTCATTTGCATCAGGTTCCGAGCGAGTAGCTCTACCTAATGTTTCCATGAAACGGCTAAACATACTAGTACTAGGCTGTGGAGCTTCGGGAGGTGCATGGCCTTCTCTCTCAGTGTTTTGGGTAGGGTATGCTTCCATGATTTCTGAGTCGGAGGAGGAATCACTAGCGGCTATTTTAGGGTCTTGGGTGGTGCTATCTTGTGTCCCCGCTGAGGGTCTAGAGCTTATCGTGGATGGGTAATGGGTGTCCGTATGAACAGAGGCACCCTCAATATGCTCATGTTCTAGCACCCGCCCAGAGCGTAAGTGCATGTGCTTTTGATACCCTAAGGTGTCAAAAAGCTGCTCTAGGAGGCCTTGTGACTAGTTTTTAGCGTGTTTTTTGTTTGTTTTTTTGCTAGATTTTTTAGAGCGTGTTGTGGAATGGGCCGTGTGATAGCTCGAAATGAGCGTATCGGTCAGAGGGTCGTACCGTGCTTTACAGCCCTCCGTTTGGTCACTCTATGCCCTCGGAATCTCTAAAACTGTCAATTTCCAGTAGGGAACTAGGCCCAAACTAGAAAGTCTAAGGGTGCAAGTGGAAAGAGAAAGGAGGAGAGTGGAGGACTTGTCCCACATGCTCTCATTCTCTCTTGAGGGAGTAGGGTATATATATAAGAGTGAGTCTAGTATATATCATAGGACTGAGGCCTGGGCCTGGGCTTGGGCTTGGGGAAATGATCCCGATCCCGATCTATCTTTTATACAAACCAACCCGTCCGTTTTAAGAGTCACGTTTTTTATTTTTGAAAAATTTCACCGCCCGCTCACTCGCGTTTTTATTTTCCGTTTTTTTTTTTTCGGAATTTTTTTTTTCCCGAAAAATATTATTATTAATTTTTTTTTTAAAATCACTTTTTTTTTTTTAGATTTTTTTTTTTTTGATGCAGAAAATACAGAAACTGAAAATGCAGAAAATTGAAAAACGCAGAAATGTAGAAACTTGCAGAAATTGAAAATGCAGAAATGCAGAAAATTGAAAAAACGCAGAAACGCAGAAAATTACAGAAATTGAAAACGCCGAAATTGAAAATGCAGAAATTGAAAAAACGCAATAAATGCAGAAAATTGAAAAAGCACAGACAATAGCAGAAATTGAAACTTGACAGAAAATGCAGAAAACGCAAAAAACAGAAATCTCCACACACTCCTTCCCTGCCTTTCCTATGATAGAAATTGCACCACAAGGAAGCGTAAAGTGCTAACCGAGCTTAGTGTAGGGCATATCCCCGGCAGCGGCGCCAAAAATGTGCGCTCCTTGCCGCACTGTCGAAGCAAGGGACTTGCCGATACACCGTATGCGAGCCACAAACGGCTCCAAGCACACAACAAGCCTAAACTAGCAAGCTCAAGAGAACAAAGGGTGTGTCGCTCACCGCTCTACGCTCGCCTTTGTGGTGGATTCCTCGCCGCGATGAAGAAGAAGCTGGAGTCGTGCCGCGCTCAACCGCTTCGCCGCCGTTGTGCCTTCGTAATGCTCGATCGCACACACACTCTCCCTCTCTCTCTCTCTCACACACACACACACGAGGAGGTGAAGAAGAAGAAGATGGAGATGGAGCAAGAGCACTCTTCTATTGCACAAATGAGAGAATGAGTAAAAATTAGGTTTAGTTGGCTTTTATAGGAGCTCACCCCATTCACACTTGGGCGCCCATGCTTAGCCAACTAATCCCTTGAATGTCCAAGTTAAAGTGCACCTGTCATCGGCGATCACTCTTACCCTTTTCCTATTGGTCCGACAAGCCCGGTACCTGACTCTACCAAATACATAATACACGTCCGTCGTAGGTGATGGGGTGTCCGTGTGCCGTGAGGGTTAACACTTTCTTTCTCAGTAGTCCATACCTCTCGTAACGACCCTTTTAGTTCTTGGTATTTCTTTTTACGCTCCATTTTGATCCACTCTTGGTCTTTTGTTTTTCTTGTTTTGATTGTTGAGATTTTTTTTATTTTGTTTCTTTTTAGATTTCCGTACTTGTTTTATTTCCTTATGCGTCCGTTCCCTTCGAACTTTTGAGAATCTTCTTGATATTTGGTCTTTTACACAATCCTCTGCTTTGACAAGCATTAGATAGTGAGTTTCATCTTTTATCCTGGGCATCAGGTTCTCTCTAATTTTGTTTTCTACTCGTTTTTTCCTATAGCGTTCCTGGTGTCGAGGGTGCTAATTGACAAAATCATAAAACTTGATATTCGTTGTTTTCTCCCCACGCGCGCTTGAGCTGTCTGAACACTCGTTATCTGTATCGTTTTTTACCTCTAGATTCTCAGAGGAGTTATAAAAATCTTCTTGTTCTGGTGGTTCCACAATCTCATCTCCTGCTGGTATAAGGCTTACCATGTAATAGGGTAGCACATCATAGCCGTCCTTATCGTAAAATTTTGTCGTTGGACTATCTGTAATGGTACAGACATCCAATGTTGCTAGTATGTGTTCCCATTCCAGAGGTTCTAAAGCATCTTTGGGAAAAGGTTCTGGAATATAATCCTTCTCCTCAATAGCTCTTTCTAAGACGCATTCCTCTCTTTTAAAGCTCCCACAATGTGAAGCTCCGCACATCCATAGCTCTTTTTTTTGTCCTAACCATGCTGGGAGTTTGGAACCTGCCAATGTAGCTGAATCAAACTCTTCCACTAGTGTCTGGTTCACATCTTTGTAACTATGGTCTTTTAGGTGTATTTTGGTTGTAGTCTCGCCATGTCTGAGGTATATGTGGTCATAACCCGAATGCTGGACCATCTTTAATTGTATCATGAATGGTCTTCCCAAGATGATCTCGTAATTGTTCTTTTTGTCGAAATCGACTATTGCAAACGTATTCTCATACTCGATTCTGCACAAGGTGACAATTACTTTTTCTAAAAGTCCTAGAGGCTTTTCCATGAACCCATCTGCCAGTTGCAATTTCATTCTAGTAGCTCTCAAAGCCGGTTTTCCCCATTTTTTCCAGATTTCCTTGGTGGCGATAGCGACTCCTGCTCCACTATCAAGAATAGCTTTGGAAACTACTCCTTGGAATTCTACTGGTAGTGTGGTGCTTCCATCTTCTCCCTCGCAATATTCTCCAACCTTGTTTAAAGATACTGGCCTAGTGTTTAGTTGAGGCTTGTCCAATTCTCTGATCCCTTCTTGAAGCTTCGAGGTGGGGTCTTTTACTCCATTTTTTTCTAAGCATTTGCCTACGGTGGTTCACATGTTTGGTCGTAACCTCAGGAGTTCGGCTAATGTGATTGTGCTGAATTTGTGCATGCCAAAGGGGTGGACAATAACTCAATCAACCCTTGTGAATCCATCACTCTGTTGGAAGAAAGTCTTTGAGATGGGATTTCTCTCACCTCAGACTTGGCTTCATACTCCCCTAGGTAAGAGGGTAGAGTTTTTAGCGAGTCTGGTTGGCTGTGCCCCACACTAATTGCTCCCTGATCTTCCCCTTGTGAATGTATATCAAAGTTCATTTGTGATCTTGCCTCAAATTCTTCAATAGGAGGTACGATCTCATTTTTATCCTTTCTCGTGCTATGCATTTGGTAACTCACCTTGTTGGCTTCGTTGGAATCACGGATTTTCTTCCACAGGTCATTTAGACCGTTACAATCCTTACCCATTTCTACCATTGTTTTAAGCTAGAACTCATCACTTGTCTCATCTGTCGTATTTGTCACTATGATAGGTTCTCTCCTAGACTCAAAGGCAGTCATGAGTCCCTCCTTCATGTCTACTTGTTTCTCTAAAGTTGGTTTGATAGGGGTTGGAGCTGGTACTTCATACCAACTTGCAGGTTTACCAAGCGGGTTTTCTATCAAGGATTGGGTTGTTTCAATCATCTTTTGACACATTTCCAACCTCTGTTTTTCTATTTTGGCACATGGATAAGTCATCCATCTTTGCTCTTGGGTTTGGATGTTTTTGAGATTGTCTTTGTAAGATTTTAAAAGTGTGTCTAACTGCTCATTTACCTTTTCTGCCAGCATTGATCCTCCTAATCTTGCACTTTTGGGTTTTGCTATTTCCTTGGGTACTATGGTTGCCGTAGTGTGTGAGCTTAGACTAGCAAGATCCTCTAACCGCTCTAATCTATCCTTTGTGTGTTTTAACTCCTCGGATAGAGCCATTTTCTCTCGTTCTCTCCTGGCTTTCATACGCGCCTTTCTAGCTTTCCAAGTGCTTCTCTGATTTTTCATTTCTGAATTTGGAGCATCGATTTTTGGCTCTTCAATTATGGGTTCGTTCGTCATTCTTTGAGCTGGGCTCGTGTCACTGCATGAATCGGTATTAGTGTCTCGTTTTCTGACCCTCCACTGGAAGGCACTGCTTCTAGCATGTTCAGGGTAGTTTTTGCTCCTTTGCTCGGGTTCTTAGGGCAATCAAGAATCAAATGAGTAACTCCACACTCGGTGCAATATGCGTTGACTCTAATGATTTCATCATGAGGACAGTCTCTTAGCCAATGGTCTCCACCACACTTGTAGCAGGGTCCCTTAGGCTGTTGAGGTGCTCCTTGAGCTCCTCTTTGTTGGTATGCATGTCTCTACCCACCCGTGTCTCCATTGGCTATGAACAACAATGTTCGTTAATCCAAGCTATATCTTCCTTCTTCTGCTGCCTGTCTAGCTGTTGGTGGTCCTGTACTTCCCATCATACTCCATGGTTCTGGCGTTGAGGGTTCTTTTGGTGGATAATAGATAGGATTTCCAGCATATCCATTGGCATCTTCATAATATGCATGCATAGGCACCAAAGCCTTGTCTTCTGGTTCGGTTACTATTGGTGTGTATCTTATGCCGACTGGTCATAATCCTGGTGGGGATGGTTGCTTCCGCAACATTGGTTGTGGTCTTTCTACACCTACAGGTCCTGGTAGGTTGCATGCTTGATACTTAGGCATCGGTGGAAGTTGAGGAGATGCTACCTGAGCCTGGGGAGCATAAGGTCTCTCTCTTACATATCCCTTGTTATAATAACATTCCTCCGTCAAATGGTTTGTCCATTTTTGTTCAATAGCACACCATTTTGGCTGTTTAGCCTGAGTTTTGGTGTACAAGTTAATCTTTTTTATCACTTCCTCTACAAGCTACTCCTGGCTTACAGCTAATTCTTCTTTTGGTGTTGTTATAGCGGACTTGATTACACTTTGTTGTGAGGATGAATCGTCGTCAAGATCCTTGAATTCACCCTCTTTGTAGACCGCACAATTTTCTAGAAGGTACCGAGCCTCCTTAGTTAACTCATTTAACGTCGTGCTCCTCTTCATATGTAAGTCCTTCTGGAGATCTGCATTCCTCAGTCCTTCGATAAATATAAGCATAAGTCTGGACTGAGTTGGCAGTTCTTCCACAGGGCAAAACTTAACATATCTTCTGCCTTTTGCACAAACTCCCCTTCTTTCTGTTTGAATTTATGGATTTGTGAGACTATATTATGAGCTATCCCCCTTTGTGATAATTCCTCAATAAATTCGTCAAACACCTCCTCCATAGACTCAAAGTCTCTACGCTCCACAGAGTCAAACCAAGTAGCAACCCCCTCCTCTAGGGTCAGTCCAAACCCTACAAATTGGGTAGGGAATTCTAACACCTTTTCAGCTCTAATTACACGGACAAAGGCTGCTACATGATCCCTAGGATCTCTGTTTCCCGTGTATTTCTTGTTTACCCACTTTTGCACTTGAGAAGGTCTAACTCTACGATGGTCTACAAATCTCATCATTGGTTCTCCTCGTCCCAATCTATATAGGCTCCTCCGGCCTTCGGTAGTGGGCGGATTCCTCTCCAAGTGGTGCTCCTAAGCCATAGCTTCTGACGGTTTTTGCAAGAGATGGTTCATCTCTTCGAGCTTGCTCTATGGGTGGTCTTCCAGGCTCTATTGACCCTTGAGTTTTTGTCTTACTCTCTCCTTGATACCGTGAATAGAGTGGTGGTTCTTGTAAATCCCTTAGCCCTCGTGCGGTTGGATAACCATCTCGGTTTTGGTCTTGTTCTAATGTTACACTCTGTCAAATCCATGCCTACAATGATGGTTGAGTTGTTGGTTGGTTCTGGTAGTTGAACGTCTGTTGTCGGGTAGAATGTGAGGTCTCGTCATACTCTTGTGAAAAGGGATTTTTCAACTTTCTAGGGGTGTAGGTGACCCTTGGCACTTCTTCGGGGGCATATGTTGATGTTTCTGGAACTGTTGCCTTTTCTACCTCCTTTGGGATAATACGTTTGTATTCTCACCCGTACCTATCAACAAAAACAATATCCTTACCCATAGCAATTTCATAAGAGAATAAGTAAAGAACCTTGTCTTTGCTTAATTCGTTTGGGTAGGGTTCTTTGTAACAAAAGTAAGAGACTACTCCCTTGCTCTCATGCTTGTAAATCCCCACATTCTCATTATAGGTTGAGACCCTAGTTGTTTTCTTATCATACATAAAAAGAGCTCCGGGTCGATCAGTGTTTGGAGACGGTTCTTGAGTTTCTGAAACCATTTTCCCTTTTGCCATGTTATCTCCATATCTATTGTAATCCTCAGGGTTACTAACTATCAGATAGTGGTTCCCCTTTTCATCTTGGAATCTATCTCCATCATCATAGACTTGAATTATTTTCAGTCTCTGAGCAGGCTTTTCCTCTATACAAATACACTTGCGTCGTCGATAGTCAGAATAAACTAGGGCTCCCCTCAAGTTTGTTCCTTCTAAGAAGATTATAGTGAACTTGGAGTCGTTCAAATGATCTTGGGAGGTGCTTCCTCCTCGCATTTATCCTTCATCGGAGAAACTTCTTGCTTTGCCACTGAATATACCTGTACACAAACGTTTTATTTCGGCAATCAAATCAAAGCATTTAACCGCTAGAGGTGGTCTTAGTAAGGATTGGTATAACTGGAGGGTTAACCTCAACCAACTATATTTTATACACTTTTGATGTTCTGGATTAGGTTTGCTAATCTAGAACTCTACTTCCCTCGCATGTTGGTCAATTTACATGGAAAGTCTTAATTCTGTCTTTGCTCCGTCAAAAGGTCAAACAAGGTCCAAATTCACTTCTGAAAGAAGTTCTGGATCTCTTAAGTCAATTGGAACATCACCCTATGTCCTCAGTCAGCTTTTCTCTTCACTAAGTCCCTGTAGACATCCTACGCGTAGGATGTCTCTTGCTCTGTTTTTCCTGGTTTTTGCACTATAGATTCCCCTTGATGTGCTGAGTCCACAACTATTTCTACTTTTTGATTTGTACACCTATAAGCTCGTCAATTGATCAAAAATCTGTTCTAGCAGCCTGGTGTTGGTCTGACTAGTCAAATCAACTTCAATTTGGACCAAAATTGACTAGGAGGCTTGCCTCAGGCTATACAACACCCTACTATGCCTATAGTCATTTTTTTTGCTTCAATTTCATGCATTAGACATACGACGTGTAGCATGTCTAATTGCTCAAAAAAGCTTGAAATGCAAAGCACAAACTCCCCTCAAGGTGCTGATCATTTTGGTATGCTCAGAATTGAGTTTGGAGTGCTAAATCACATAGAACACATCCTACACGTAGGATGTCTATATGGTTTGTTTGACCCCAAACGTGCGCCACAGCTTCCCCTTGATGTCAGCAACCTAGTGCCATGCTTAGATTTTATTTTGGATTTCAAAAGACCCCAATTTTAGCTATCCTAGCCTTTTTCAGTCAAAAATGCTAAAGTATGATTAAAACCCAATTTTCTCGCCCAATTGAGATGAAACCTTTCTAAAGCACTCAATAAATCATGTAGATCATGCTCATGTAGCCATCCTATGGTTTTGGTCTTAAAATAATGCCTTGGCACAATTTGGTTAGGATGTCTGGCAATTTCTGTCTATCTGGCCTTAACCTATCAAGATATGGTTAAGTTTCCATTTTCCATGCGAAAATAGGGTAAAACCTACCTTTTAAACACACTGGTCAACTCAGAATTTCAAAATTTCCACCAGATCACCCTATAGACATCCTACGCGTAGGATGTCTCCTGGCTTAAACTTTATTTTTTTCCAGACAGAAATGCTCCTGATGCTCTGAAGCTCTCTCAGAAACACTCATAGAAACTTTTGAACTTCACTTCAGCTTCTAAACACTCTTTTGTGTCTTTTACAACCTTCTGATGAACCTAACAGCAAGTATAACATGCATGAAGTGCTCGAGATCATAAATCATGATGTCCTACTTACCCTACTTCTACTCATCATGTGAAATGGTGATAATGGTGTCTTGGTTGCTTCCTGGCCTCTCCAGACTCTCAAGCTATTCTTTCACCCCTTCTACCACTCTAACTCCTACTCTCTACACCACAACTCAACTAATACCTAAAACTACCTAAGTCTACCTAAGTCGAAGGATCTATGCTAGACACTCGCTCCCTAGACTCCTCGTAAGACCTAGAGAGTCCTCCACCCTCTGATCCTATCTAAATGTAAAACAAGGCTCTCGCAAGCCAGAGAATCCCTATCCTCAAGGACTAGTCTCGGTCACCTACCTAGGGTTTTCGTCCCCGGCACCGGTGCCAATGTTGGCGGATACGCCGCGATGGACGTTAGTACAACGAGAACTCACCTAACAAGATTTGTCAGCTAAGGATGAAGATCGACCCGTAGGCACGTGGAAGCAAGCATAGGGTGTCAACCGAAACTCGACCGACTCTCAACTACTCCCTCTAGAGGTCACTACCCAATATCTAAGCTACAGCCTTCAGGAGTGCATCACAGGAGATTTCCTACAACGCTTTCAAGAGCCGAATACCCATCAAACGTTCTCCAAACGCCACAGAACTTGAAGGAGACCCTACTAACACCAATAGGTCTCTCTCCCTAAGGTCCACAAACCAAAATCCCAGCCCTAAACACCTGGTGCAAAATCACGTAGGATGTCTGGTCGAAATTTGTAGGTCGTCGTTTTCAAAAACTAAAGTGCCTAATCTGTAGCTCTACTCAATGCAAACGCGTGGATATGCTGAAATGCAAAAACAGATAACGTATGCTCATTGAATCACCAGATGTAGCTCGTGGGTAGAGTTCGCAAAACCAGACCGTACACCCGCAATGTAGGTATTGCTGCGTAGCTCTCATCGGGGGCAACACGCTACACTTCTTTGCACTTGATACCGACCACCAATGCGCGCGTAGCGTCAAGATGAAACTCTCACTCTCTCTCGTACACAGTACGCTCACTCACAGATACAACGTTTTTAAAATGACAAAGGGTTTTTTTCATTAAGGTCAAAAATGGTATAAATACGTTACAATCTCAAACCCTAATGTTCCAATTTAACCATCTACTCAATCTAAATGTCAAAAATGGGATACAATTTGGAAACTTTTGCAAGTCCCACTATTTACAAAGGTGAAATGTAGATATTATGATATTATGCTTAGTTGAGCTGATGTGCGCTATGGTATTACTTAGAGTCTTTCTCAACAAGCACCTCTCATCTTGACCTTTGCCTGATTATATTAGGGACTTGCAAGACCTATAGGAATTATTAGCTGAGCTGACAAGTCTATTACATAGCAACTTATGAGACGTGCAGGCACCAAAAAACAGAAACCAGGAAGGACCTTGCTGACGTATGAATTGTAGAGTTGTGTCTTATGGACAGGGTCCTAGAAATTTGTTTTGTTTTATGAGTTTATTATATAATATAAAACTCAATTATACCATAGAATTTATGAATTTGTAAACCATAGGTTTTCTTTCATTATATCCTTGATTGACATTGTAGAATTAGATTGACTGAAAAGGCCCTTAAAAATCACATGGATAAAATTGTTGGGGCGGGTTATGTTCTTAGAGCTCTTATGACGTATGTGAGGCTTATGTTTCTAAGTAGACTTTGTGTCATATTTTATCACTGAATTCATTCAATAGAGACGAATTTTATACCAAATGACTTTGATCCCATGGAATAGTATGCCCATGGATTTGAATATTAGTGCTTCATATGATGATTTGCTAGAAGATGCGTTGAATATTTTAACTTCAATTTATGATGCTCCAAGGATTTGAGCATTAGTGCTTGGTATGATGGTCTACTAGACATTGTGTTGAATATTTTAACTTCAATATATGATGCTCATGTAGTGACATGACCAATATTGGAGAGTTTGATGCTCGATCACTCGTAAAGAAATTCATATAATCTACAATGAATTATTACTAAAATTCTTGATGGACTAATTTACTTGATTTTGTGCCTTGATGATCATTCTATAGAGTTGAATGCATCATCTTGCCACCTGAACGCTTTTTGTTATGGAAATCACTTATATCGTCTCGAACATCATCATCATCATGCCATTATGGTTATGTCCATTGGTATGAATATCGTCTCGGACATCGTCATCATCATGCCATCATTACTATGGTGATTATTACGAATATCTTCTCGGAAATCATCTTGTGTTACATATTTATGTGCACACACACATTATTATTTTGTGATACATACATATGTGCTATCTAATCGTCATGCCATCATTTTTGTGGCTATTTTCTTGAATATCATCTCAGACATCTTCATCCTCATGTCATCACTACTATGGTCATTGTTATGAATATCGTCGCGGACATTATCAATCCTCATGCCATCATTGTTATGGCCATTGTTATCAATATCGTCTCAGACATCGTCATGGTCATGCTATCATTGTTGTGGCCATTGTTATTGAGGCGGTCCGGGGCGGGCAACAAGAAGAGCAACCTCTAGACACCCTTCAAGGCTCCCGTGCTGCTCAATGGGGCTGGGGCACAACAAAACACAGACCAAAACAACAAACCCACAGCCAAATCCCAACTACACAAGGGGCACCACCTAGTTTAAGAGCGAACTAGGACGCAAAAGAGGAGAATCGTTAGAGCAACCCACAAACCAGCAAGGAATTTACACTAACCCTAACACCAATGGAACACTCTCACACACTAAAACACGAGAGAGAGAGAGAGAGAGAGAGAGAGAGAGAGAGAGAGAGAGAGAGAGAGAGAGAGATAGTGCTCGGGCTGCTTTGAAACGTATCGACAATGATCAAGCAAACACAACTATATATTTAAGAAAGAGAGAGAAAGGGGGAGGGGGTGCTTGTTGCATTAATACCTTCTTACAAATCTGTCATGACAAATCAAAGTGAAATTAGTATTTGTTCAACATAGCTTGCGTAAATTTCACCACAACACATCACAAGAAAAGCCACCCCAATCACTGTCTTAAAGCCAGGGGAGTCCTCTCCACCCTGTCGCCCTCTTACAGTATGTGGGATTTATGGCTAGGTTGATGACAACACCAGAGAACAAGCTATCAAGAACTTAACAAAAAACACCAAGACACTTACGCATCATTGTTGTCCATTACTTCACATTGGAAGGGAGACAAAATATCCAAGCTTAGTCCAAATCCACCCTCCTTGATTCAGCAAATGTTGGGCTTACACTAGTAGGAGAAATGATAGATTTCCTACTCTCAATTGAATGATCACTCTCTCTCTTACAATGGCATAGAGTTCCCTTGCTAATCCCCTATTACAACACATGCACATGCATAAGACAATGAGCTTCCACTCAAGAGCTCCTTCTAGAGAGGTTGAGCTTGTCTTCTCAAGCTACAACATAGTGCTCTTGCTTATGGCTCCCCCCTTTTGTGCTAGCTACACCCTCCTTTTATAGCAATTTTGAAGGCTAGGGTTACTCCTCTAACCATGGTTGGGTTAGATTTTCAGCAATTTATCTAATTTCTTTTGCTTGGAATTATCAAGAAGTTGGTGGGGAAAGAGAGAGGAGAGAGATGGAGGTGATAGGACTTTTCATAGTGGGTTAGTGTTAGTAGAGTTAGTATTAATTTACAAATGGAATTGGATATTTACAATGGGAGTATCCATGTAGGATACAAATAAGGAAGAAAAAACTCTTAAGAGGTAAGAAAAGGTGGCTTTCTTACAAGGTTGATGCTCCAAGTGTCTTGAGTAGGGCCAATTTTGACGCTTGTTGACGGTCCACTAGCTTTGACGGTACATTTTTTCTCCACTCTTGACCTTCCTTGAGAGACAAGGTAATTGAAGCTGAGTAATCAACCACCATGATGCTGTCTTTTAAGAGAAGAGGCTGAATTTTGTGGTTTTTTTGATAGATATGGGTAAATTGGAGGAGGAAAAATGAGACTAGGTGGTCAATTTTGGAATGGAATTGTGTGTGGGAGGTATGAGTTCACCATGGTTTCTCTTATTCTTCAAGGTTGAGGAGAAGGTGAGTAGGGTGCAGAGAGGAGTGGTGAGAGAGATGGGGATGATGAGTGGAGAAGTGTGTGTGAAAGAGGAAAATGATAAAGTGGAAGAGAGAGTGTGGCTGCATAGCATGGGAAAACTGGGGTCCACTAAAAAAATCATAGCTCACAGCTCATAGCTCAAAAAAATATGAAAAAATTTGAGGCAAAAGTTTAGCCCACGAGCTACAACTTTTGTTTGCATCACCTTTTCAAATTCGGAGAGCAAGTGAACTTTAAAAATTCAGCAAAACCGACCGTTTTTTTCCACTGCAAAGTTCCTTGTGGGGTCCTTCTTTGGATGATTCTTTTGAATACCTCCAAGAGTGAGCCCTCCATAGTGCATGTATGCATGCCACCTACCCTTGACCTTATTTGGTAGGTCTATAATTGAAGATATTGTTGAGATTAGGATATAAGTGAATAGTACAAGTAAGAAAATCAAATATTGAGGGGTCTAAAAAATATGTACATGTCAAATATAAATAATATAGGTGGAAAAATATAAAGGGGTCAAAATAAATCTCTCTCATTATAAGTCTACCATAAAAAGATGAATATTTTTTGTGGTCTAATTTATGAGAGTAATAGAGAATATATGTAGGAAGGAAAAAATCACAATAGTGAAAAAAATATACACATAAATAGAACTAGTTTTTTTGGATTTTTGTTGGGGTGGAGCTACACCAAATATAAGAGAAGCTTACATGAAAATATTTCTATATGGATTAAAGAGTATGAAAAATGGTAAGAAAAATTGTGGTAATGGTGAGGCAATGTACAAAGCATAAATAACACACACTTAGGTAAAAATATTTAAATAAATACCAAAATAATTATGAAAAAATCTTTTATTTATGCCCTATATACAAAGAAATATTTACATACGCATGGGCCATAATATACTTATATTTTTTATTTGTTTTGGCTCAACTAGCCCAATGACTAGCTAATTGAGGGTTTTTTAAGAAGATATGGGAAAAGTCCCGTGACTCACGCACGCCTATGTACAGTGAAATGGTAGGGATAGCCACAGTGTTTGGGTGATTTTGGTAGGGTGAGGTAACTCACTGTGGCAATTACAAAGAGCCGAAAACGGCTATCATTATGATTATCGTCTCAGACATCATCATCGTCATGTTATCATTACTATGGTGATTGTTAAGAATATCTTCTCGAAAATCATCTTGTGTCATGCATTTGTATGCACACATACATTCTTCTTTTTTTTTATACATACATATGGGCTATCTAATCATCGTGACATCATCCTTATGGCCATTCTTATGAATATCATCTTGGAAATCGTCATCGTCATGCCATCATTGTTGTGGCAATTTTCTTGAATATCGTTGCGGACATTATCAATCCGTGTGCCATCATTGTTATGGCCATTGTTATGAATATCGTCTTGGACATCGTCACCGTCATGCCATCATTACTATGGTCATTGTTATGAATACCTTGTCGGACATCATCTTGTGTCATGTATTTATGTGCATACATACATTCTTATTTTGCTATACATACATATGTGCTATCTGATCGTCATGCCATCATTATTATGCCCATTGTCTTCAATACCATTTCGGATATCGTCATCCTCATGACATCGGCCATTGTTTTGAATATCGTATGGAGATCATCTCATTATATATACATATGTGCGCACATATATCTTGTTTTGTTATACATACATATGTGTTATTTGATGGTCATGTTATCATTGTTATGGCCATTTTCTTGAATATTGTATGGACATCATCTCATGTCATGTATTTATGTACTATCCATTGTTATGTTACAAAAAGGACAGCATTGCAAACCGTCTCTTATGACATTCTGATTGTGATTATTTTCATTGACATTGCTAAGATTTTCTCGATTGTATTTCTTGAGATATTTGCAGGTATGACCAAAAGTCAAAGTTTATCAAGACATTTTCTGGTGAAGAGATTATGGCAGAATAAAGAAGTTTATGAAGAAATGTTTTCGTGAGCAGATGTTGGCAGTCTACACAAAGATCTCTCTCTCTTGAGCCTTTTAAGAACATTGTTGTACTTGATAGGAGTGATGTAGCTCCTTATAAGAATTCTTTGTAAATTCAATGATATTATTAATATAACGGTGGTTGTATATAGAGCTGTGGGTTTTTCCCTTGAGGCCCCAATGGGTTTTTTCATCCACAGTTAGGGACCCTTATTTGAGTGGGGGTGTTGAGCTCTATATATAGCACAAGATCCTTATATAGCACCTAGATACCCTCTATATATACATCATCTGTGTGAGTATTCTATACACTTTGGGGATTGCATATGATAGTGTCGTCTCTCTCTCTCTCTTCTCCTCTACCTGTGCTCTCTCCCTCGAATTCAGCACCTCTTTGCACCAAAAGCCCTTAAAATGATTACAGAAGGTGGTTTTATAGGGGTCACTACCCATTTTTAGCAACTCATGGGTCATAAGAGACACTCATCCACTCTCATGCACACGAACTTCCTCTTGACATGCTGTGTTGACTTATCTTTCTCACTCTCACTTTTACTACATTGTGGGATGAGCCCCTAACTCTAGCTCTAGAACTAGCACTAGTTTGGAGGGGGGGGGGGGCTTAGCATTCAATAAAAAGTGTTGGCCCTCCAAGGGTGTGGGAAATTGGCCTTACTAGCTTGCCACATCATCACATTGCAATGCCACTGCTGCACATCATCAACCACCAAAATTTTCCACTAGCACATTGTTAGAAGCTGGACACACACACCCCACGGCATCTAACTACTCGGCGGATTATTATTTTTGTAATTAGCCATTCATTGAGAAAAACCCGATTTTTCACCTTGTAAATAGTAGGACTTACAGAAGTTTCCAGATTGTATCTCAGTTTTGATACTTAGATGGAGTAGATGGATGATTTTGAAACTTTAGGGTTTGAGAAGTTGTAAGGTATATATATCACTTTTTTACCTTAATGAAAGACCTTTTGTCATTTTAAACAAGTTCAAGTTTGTGAGTGAGCGTACTGTGTATGTGAGAGATAGTGTGAGCTTTGTCTTGACGCTACGTGTGCTACGGTGGTCGGAATCGAGTGCGGAGAAGTGCAGCGTGTTGCCCCCGACTAGAGCTACGAGCCGATACCAACGTTGCGCGTGTACGGTCCGGCTTTGGGAGCTCCTTCTATGAGCTTCATCGGTTGTTTGGGTGAGCATACGTTGTCCGATTTTGCATTGTAGCATATCGACGCGTTCACATTGAGTAGAAATACACATTAGGCACTTGAGATTTCAAAAACGAAGACTTGCAGATTTCGGCCAAACATCCTACGTGTTTCTGCACCGGGTGTTTTGGGTCTTGATTTTGGTTCACAGACCTTAGGGAGAGTGGCCTATAGGTATTAGTAGGGTCCCCTTCAAGTTTTGTGGTGTTTCGAAAGTGTTTGATAGGTATTCGGCTCTAGCAAGCGTTGAAGGAAGAATCCTCTTTTGTTCTCTGGAAGACTGTGACTTAGACATTTGGTAGGGGCCTCTGTAGGAATTAGTTAGGACTCGGTCGAGTGTAGGTTGACCCGTTATTCTTGCTTCAATGCGCCTGCAGGTCGAGCTTCGTCCTTAGCTGACATTACTTGTTAGGCGAGTTCTCGTTGTGTTGACGTCCGTCGCGGTGTACCCATCCAACATTGGCGCTGTTGCCGGGGACGAAAACCTTAGGTAGGTGACCGAGACTAATCCTTGAGGATTGGGATTTTTGGCTTGCCAAGAGTCTCGCTTTACGTTTAGATAGGATCAGAGGGTGGAGGACTCTCTAGGTCTTAGAGGGAGTCTAGGAAGTGTGTGTCTGGCCTAGATCCTTTGACTTAGGTAGAGGAGGTAGACTTAGGTAGTAGTCGAGTCTAGAGTAGAAGTGGGAGTGGTAGAAGCGGTGAGAGGAGAGCTTGAGAGTCCGGAGAGGGAAAAAAAAAAAGCAACCAAAAACACCATTATCACCATCTCCTCATGGTAGGTAGGAGTAGAGTAAGTAGAACATCATGATTCAGATCTAGAGCATTTTATGCATGTATACTTGCTTGGTACAATCATTACAAGTTTGTAAAAGACGCAAAAAGACGCAAAAGTGTGGTTGAAGGCCTAATTGAAGTCCAAAAGTTACTGTGAGTGTTTCTGATAGGCCTACAGAGCATCAGGAGCATTTCTGTCAGAAAAAAACTTTAATTTTAAGCTAGGAGACATCCTACGCGTAGGATGTCTACAGGCCAATCTGGGAGGAATTTTGGGATTTTGAGTTGACCAGTGTGTTCTGAAGGTAGAGTTTACACTAATTTCAACTGGAAAGGGGAAATTTGTCCATCTCTTGACAAGATAAGGCCAGATAGACTGAAATTGCTAGAGATCCTACCCAATTAGTGCCAAAACATCAACTTGAAACCAAAACTATAAGATGGCGGCATGAGTGTGTCTTGCATGATATATTGAGTGACTGAAAGGGGTTTCACCTTAGCCGGGTAAGAAAATTGGGTTCAAAGTGGACTTTAGCACTTTTGACTGAAAAAGTAAAAACAGCTGAAGTTTGGGACTTTTGACATCCAAATCAAGATCTAACCATACCACTGGGATACTGATATCAAGGGGAAGCTGTGGAACAAATCTGGGATCAAACAAGCCAAAAAGACATCCTACGCATAGGATGTCTTTTGAGTGATTTGGGACTTCAAACTGAAATCTGAGTAAACCAAGGTGATCATCACCTCAAGGAGAGCTTAAGTCTTGAGTTTAAAGAAATTCTGATGAAAAAGACATCCTACGCGTAGGATGTCTACTGCAAGAAAATGAAGCCATAATTGGACTTTGAGCATTGTAAGGTGTTATATAGCCCAAGGCAAGCCTGCTAGTCAATTTTGGTCCAATTTGGAGTTGATTAGACTGATCAACACCATCACGAGGCCGTCGGAACAGATTTCTGACTCATTGACCAGCTTCTAGAAGTCCAAATCAAAAAGTAAAAACAGCTAGAAGCTCAGCACAACAAGGGGAAACAACAGTGCAGAAATCCAGGCAAAATGCAGCAGGAGACATCCTACGCGTAGGATGTCTATTGGGGCATACTGCAGAGAAAATCTGACCTGGCCTAGACAGTAAGGTTCCATTTGGCTTAAGGGTTCCAGAACTTCTTTCAGAAGTAAATATGGACCTTGGCTGCCCATTTGACAAAGCGAAGACTGAATTCAATCTTTTTCGCTTAAATTGGCCAACATCAGAGAAAAGTATTGTTTCAGATTAGCAACCTAATCTGGAACATCAACAATGTATAGAATACAGTAGTGGTTGAGATTAACTCTCCAGTTATACCAATCATTACTAAGATAACCTCTAGTAGATAAATGCTTTGATTCACTTGCCGAAATTAAAACTCTTGTGTACAGGTATATTCAGCAACAAAGCAAGAGTTTGTGCAAAAACCGATCCATTGCCAGGTTAGTGGTTGAACTTGTGATAAGTTGCATTGATAAGTTTGATGAATTTGAGATCAGGAAGATACATTGTGACCAAGGTGGCAGGTGACCAAGGTAGCGTAGTGTCCACCGAGGAGAGTGTAACTCAGGCAAGGTTAGATCCACTAGCATCGATTATTGAGGAAGGTAGTGATAGCGACACTTCGTCAGACAAATCTTTCTTCATGATGGGTAGCCAACAGCCAGGAGGTTTCACCTATGATGGACCTATGCGAGGAGCAAGCACCTCCCAAAATCCTTTGAATGATTCAAGGCTTACGGTGATCTTCTTAGAGGGAACAAACTTAAGAGGAGCCCTAGTCTATTCTGACTATCGAGGCCGCAAGTGCATTTGTATTGAGAGGCTAGCACAAAGATTAGAGATAATCCACGTGTATGATGATGCAGATAGATTCCGAGACAAAAAGGGGAACCACTATTTAAAAGTTAGCAACCCTGAAGATTACAACAGATATGGAGACAACGTGGCTAAAGGGAAAATGGTTTCAGAAACTCAAGAGCCGCCACCAAACATCGATCGGCACGCAACTATTTTTATGTACGATAAGAAAACAATCAGGGTTCCAACTTATAACGAGAATGTGGGAATCTACAAACACGAGAGCGAGGGTATTGTCTCTTACTTTCGCAGTAAAGAACCATACATAGACGAACTAAGAAAAGACAAGGTTCTTTACTTATTCTCTTATGAAACTGCTACGGGAAAGGGCATAGTTTTTGTTGATAGATATGGGCGAGAATACCAACGTATTCTTCTAGATGAAGTAGAAAGAGCAACACGTTGTCATGCTGTGACACGTACATAGTGGGAACGCATGCTACAAGATCTATCTTGTATTTTTTTAGATACATAATTATATTTCCTATAGTGTACATATGCATATTTAAGTATAATAATAAGCCTTCTATCTCATCCTATTGTTTTTCTCAAGGGTAACCTATCCTTACTTTACCATCAGAACATACTATGGGAAAAGCATCAATAGCTCCGCCTTTTTAACTTGGGGCAAAAAGAATCGATTCTTTATTTCTACTATTTCATTATAACCTCACACCCTAGCTAGATCCTATATATAGGGTAAACTCCAATATATATATATTCTATGTATTTTTTATACTTTTCTTATATTTCTTTTTAAATAGCTACTAGGAGAGAATCAAATCCTCGTGGGACACTAGGTGGCATGATTTCAAAGATACACTTATTTTAATGCATTATTGCAAGCATGATTACAAAAATTTGTCAAGGAGCAATGTCATGCTTTCATATCGCATGAGGTGTCCTTTGGAATTAAATGAAAGTCTAGGCTAAGGAGACCACATGAAGACTTTTTCTGCCATAAATGGACCCTATTTTGATGAATTTTTTACACAAGGTTCCAATCTGAATTGGAAAACAATTTTAAAATGAAAATAGTAGCTAATGAGTTGAAGTTTTTGCCCATATTTTTACTTTTTTTTTTGGAGCCACGGTTGAGGAGATATGATCAAAATACTGGACCCCAGTCTGCCCACATCATGCAGTGACAGCTCATTTCCAACTTTTCCAATTCCTGTTCACACTGGCTCCTCTCTTCTTGTGTAAACCCTTGGGGGTTCCCTTCACCTATAAAAGGGGACCTCTTCTTCCTTGGAAGAAACTCAAGCATTCAAGCCATTGATGAGAGGAATTCATGAGGGAGTGAGTAGTAACGCCTAATTGTACTTAGCCATTAACATAAGCCCAAGCCTACACTTTTTCCTAGAAGAAGACTAGCCATTCTTGCAATAAGCTAACCTTGGAAGATCAACTCTAATCAAAGAAGGTCTTACACTTGGTGTATCAATCAAAGTGGAATTCTCCACTCTTCTTCTCTCTCCATCAATAATGGTGTCGAAGGGTTTGTCAAGTAAGATGTGTTCTACATTGATGTTTTCTTGATTTCTTCTTGTTTTCTTTTTCATCTCTAATCCAACATATATATATATCTAATCTCATCTCTTTAACCAAATCTATCTCTTTCACTCTTAGTAATTCATCCTCTCTACAAAATTTTAGGTTCTCATTGCTACAGGTACATCTCTCCCCGCAGTATCCTTATTGCCTACGGGCAAGAATAGGGCTTGGGAGGGAAACTCTCTTCTCTCATATCTACATTTCTCACATACTATCCTAGATGAATAACCCACATGATGATAATTTCTATCGCTTTCACTCTGTACGATCTATTAGAATTAACGTATGGATTAGCCGTAAAATACACTTTCAACAATGTATAGTGTTTCTCTTTGTCCCAGAAAGGCTCAATGAAATACTTCTATCACCGGATCCCACTATACTACCTCTCATAGACTATAACTTTTTTTTTGACGTAAGAGTAGTTATCTTGCTATGAACCAAGAGGATTTGTATACACAATTAATTATGACCATAGCCTTGATGTTTTCATCTTTGTGTTGTTTTGACACTTTCTTTTGTGTTCTTTCTTTGTGTGTGTAAGTGTAAGAGAGAAGAGTGGGGCTTCTTTGATTGCACTTCCTTCCAAACCCTAGTCTTCATGGCATCTATGGTTTAACTCCTTCATATAGTTTTTTTTTTTGAGTTCTCTCACAAACTCTCACAGCCATAAGCCCGGTGCTTTCCTGGCAAGACCGCAAATTTCTTGACAACGTCCAGGAGCATCAGCATATGCCCCGGAGGAAATGTCGAGAGCCGCCCACACCCCAAGCAAGTCAACAAATCCGTTTTCAGATGAGTATGACGCTACATCACAGTCCACCAGACCACAAGCATTCACCAACAAAGACCAACCAGCAAACCAACCATCATTGCAAGCATGGCTTCGACAAAGTGCAACAATGGAACCAGACCAAAACCGAGAGGGTTATCCAGCTGCACGAGGGCTCAGGGATTTGCAAGAACCCCCACACTATTCAAGGTATCAAGCAGAGAGTAAGACAAAGACACAAGAGTCGACCGAGCTTGGAGGACCACCCATGGAAAGAGTTTGAAGAGAAGGACCACCTCCAGTGAGAACCGTTAGAAATTATGGCTTAGGAGCACCGTTGGGCGAGGAACCAGCTTATTACAGAAGGCTTGAGGAGGGGTATAGACTTGGACGGGGTGATCCAATGATGAGGTTTGTAGACCATCGCAAAATTAGACCTTCTCAAGTGCAAAAATGGATAAACACAAAATACAGAGGAAACAGGGATCCAAGAGATCATGTAGCAGCCTTGTGCGTGTGATTAGAGCCGAAGAGGTGTTAGACTTTCCTACCCAATTCGCAGGGTTTAGACTAACCCTAGAGGATGATGCTGCAACTTGGTTTGACTCTGTGGAGCGTAGAGATTTTGAGTCGATGGAGGAAGTGTTTGACGAATTTATCGAGGAATTCTCTCAAAGGGGAATAGCTCATAATACCGTCTCACAAATCCATAAATTCAAACAAAAAGATGGAGAATCTATACGGAAGGCAGCCCTAAGACTAAAAAGATATGTTAAGTTTTGTCCTGTTGAAGAACTACCAACTCAGTCCAGACTTATGCTGATATTCATCCAAGGACTGAGGAATACAGATCTCCAGAAAGACTTACATATGAAAAGGAGCACTACGTTGAATGAGTTGACCAACGAAGCTTTGTAGCTTGTGGACAATTGTGCGGTCTACAAAGAAGGGGAGTTCAAGGACCTTGATGACGATTCATCTTCATAGCAAAGTGGGAGCAAGTCCTCCAAGACAACACTGAAAGGAGAAATAGCGGTAAACCAGGAGCAGCTTGTAGATGAAGTGCTAAAAAAGATCAACTTGTACGCCAAACCCCAGGCTAAACAGCCCAAGTGGTGTGCTATCGAACAAAAGTGGACAAACCATGGGACCGAGGAATGTTACTATAACAAGGGATATGTGAGGGAGAGACCTTATGCTCCCCAAGATCCTGTAGCTTCCCCTCAAGTTCCACCTATGCCTAGATATCAAGCAGGCAACTTACCAGGACCTGTGGGTGTAGAGAGACCACAACCGGTGTTGGGGCAACAACCACCCCTACCAGGATTACGACCAGTTGGTGTAAGATACACCCCAACGGTAACTGAATCAGAAGAAAAAGCTTTGGTGCCTATGCATGCATATTATGAGGATCCCAACGGATATGCGGAGAACCCTGTCGATTATCCACTAGAAGAACCCTCGACACCATAACCATGGAGCATGATAAGAAATCAAGGACTTCCAACTGCTGCACAGGCCGCAAGAGAAGGAATATATAGGTTAGATGAACACACATTGTTGTTCATAGCCAATGGAGGCATGGGCGTACAAAGACACGCTTACGAGCAACGAGGAGCTCAAGGAGCACCTCAACAACCCAAAGGCCCCTGTTACAAGTGTGGCGGAGACCATTGGCTGAGAGAGTGTCCTCATGATGAAATCATTAGAGTCAATGCGTATTGCTCAGAATGTAGAATTACTCATTTGATTCCCGATTGCCCTAAAAACCCGAATAAAGGAGCAAAATCCACCTTGAACCTGTTGGAAACAGTACCTTCCAGTGGGGTATCAGAAAATAAAACAGTCATACCTGTTCAGGCGGTAACCCGGGCCCAAGCCCAAACAAAGACGAACGAACCCATAATAGAAGAACCAAAAACGGATGCGCAAAGTTCAGAAACTTAAAATCAGAGAAGCACTTGGAAGGCAAGAAAGGCGCGTAGGAAAGCCAGGAAAAACGAGAGCAAACCGCCCTATCCGATGAGTTGAAACATACAAAGAACAGATTGGAGAGGTTAGAAGATCTGGCTAGCCTAAGCTTACACACCACAGCAGCCATAGCACCGAAGGAAATAGCTGAGCACAAAAGTGCAGGATCAGGAGGATCTGTGCTGGAAGACAAGGTAAACGAGCAGCTCGATGCGCTTCTAAAAGCCTATGAAGCTTGACTTAAAAAGAACCAGACCTAGGAGCAAAGGTGGATGACATATCCATATGCGTAAATAGAAAAACAAAGGTTGGATATGTGTAAAAAGATGATCGAGATGGCTCAATCATTGATGGAAGACCCGTTGGGAAAACCGGCAAATTGCCATGACGCACTAGCTCCAACCCCTATCCAACCAACATTAGAGAAACATGAGGAAACAAAGGAAAGACTCACTAATGAATATGAATCCAGGGGAGAGCTTATCATAGTGCCAAATACCATCGATGAGGCAAGTGACGGGGTCCGTCCTAGATTATTGGCAGAGATGGGAAAGGACAATAATGGTCTAGATGATCTGTGGAAGCAAATCCGAGAGGCCAACGAGGCTAATAGGATGAATGACCACATGAATAGCAAAGAAAAGAAAAGAACGTGATCTCACCTCCTATTGAAGAATTTGAGGCAAGATCACAAATGAACTTTGAAATACATTCACAAGGGAGAGACCAAGGATCTATTAGTTTGGGGCACAGCCAACCAGACTCTTTGAGAACTTTATCCTCTTACCTAGGAGAATATGAAGCCAAGTCGGAAGTGAGAGCAATCCCATCTCAAAGACTTTCTTCTAACAAGGTGATGGATTCACAAGGATTGATTGAGCTGTTATCCACCCCGGTGGCTTGCACAATCACGTTAGCAGAACTCCTAAGGCTAAGGCCAAACATGTGGACCACAGTAGGAAAATGCCTAGAAAATTTTGGAGTGAAAGACCCCACCTTGAAACTACAAGAAGGAATCAGGGAATTGGACAGGACTAACCTAAACGCTAGGCCGGTACCATTGAATAAGGTTGGAGAATATTGTGAGGGAGAAGACGGAAACACGACGCTACCTGTAGAATTCCAAGGAGTAGTTTCCAAAGCCATTCTTGACAGTGGAGCGGGAGTTGCTATCGCCACCAAGGAAATCTGGAAAAAATGGGGAAAACCAGCTCTGAGGGCTACCAGAATGAAGCTGCACTTGGCAGATGGTTTCATGGAGAAGCCTCTCGGACTCTTGGAAAAAGTAATTGTCACTTCGTGCGGGATCGAGTATGAGCATACATTTGCAATAGGCGATTTCGACAAAAGAACAATTATGAGATAATCTTGGGACGACCATTCATGCGACAACTGAAGATGGTCCAAGATTGGTGTTATGACCACATATATCTCAGACATGGCGAGACGACAACTAAAATACAACTGAAAGACCATAGTTACAAAGATGTCAACCAAACACCGGTGGAAGAGTTTGATTCGGCTACAATAGCAGGGTCAAAACTACCAGCATGGTTGGGGCAACCAAAAGAGCTATGGATGTGCGGAGCTTCACATTGTGGAAGCTTAAGGAAAGAGGAGTGTGTCTTAGAAAGAGAAATTGAGGACAAGGAGTATATTCCGGAACCTTTCCCGGAAGATGCATTGGAGCCTCTAGAATGGAAACACATACTGGCAACATTAGATGTCTGTACCATTACCGATAGTCCAACAACAAAATTTTGCGATAAGGATGGTTACGATGTGCTACCCTATTACATGGTAATCGTAATGCCAGAAAAAGAGACGGTAGTACCTCCAGAACAAGAAGAGTTTTACAACTCTTTTGAACAACTGGAAGTAAATGATGAGGCAGATAATGAGTGTTCGAACACCTCCGGTGAGCATGGGAATGAAGCCGAGAATATCAAGTTTTATGATTTTGCTAATCAACACCCTAGATGCCAAGAACTCTATAAAGCGAGAGAGAACCTCATGCCCAGGATAAAAGGTAAAACTCCCTATTTGATGCTTGTAAAAGCAGAGGATTGTGTGAAAGATAAAATATCAGGGAAATTCTCAGAAAATCGAAAAGAACGAACGCGAGAAGAAATAAAACAGGAAAGAAAAGCTAGGGCTGAAACAAAATCACAAAAATATGAAAAAACAAAAAAATAACCAACAAAAGACCAAGAGTGGACCAAATTGGAGCGTAAACAGAAATACCAAGAACTGAAAGTCTTTGAGAGAGATATGTTTTACTGAAGAGGATAGTGATGGTAAAGGGGAGTCAGAAAAGGGTAACATGAACGTACCACCTCACTATAGGAAATTTACTATCCAAGATAGAAAGATCATCATGACACCACCAATCCGAGAGAGAACCAGCCAAGAATCTTACGATGGGCCTGAAAATGCAAAAAGAATAGACCTCACAGAACCAGGTGAAAAGCCTCAGCGTGTCTATATAGCTAATGATTTAGAGCCGGGGGAGGAAGCACAGCTAACACAACTTCTCACGAAGTATAAAGATGTGTTCGCTTGGTCCTATAAAGATCTTAAAGGAGTTGATCCATTGATATGCCAACATACAATTCCTTTAAAATCAGATGCAAAACCTAGCAAACAACGTCCTTATACTTATAATGACACATTTGCCAAACGAATCAAAGAAGAGATTGATAAGCTGATGGACGTAGAGTCCATCTATGAAGTTGAACATACAGATTGGGTTTCACCCATTGTCGTAGTTCCCAAGAAGAATGGAAAACTGCGAGTGTGTGTAAACCTCAAAAAGGTGAATGCGGCAACCATAAGGGATAATTATCCCTTGCCAATTACAGAACATGTCCTTGAGGGAGTGGACGGAAAACGGGCTTATTCCTTTCTGGATGGGTTTTCAGGATACAACCAATTGGCAATAGCAAGGGAGGATCAACACAAAACAGATTTTGCCACAGAATGGGGGATTTATGCATATCGAGTTATGCCATTTGGCTTAACAAATGCACCAGCCACTTTCCAGAGGTTAATGACTCAGGCTTTCAAGGAATACCTAAGAATATTCTTAGAAATTTACATGGATGACATGTGTGTGCACTCTCTTCTGAGAGAGCAACATATTGACCATTTGCAAAAGGTCTTCGAAAAGTGCAGAACATATCGAATCTGCCTAAACCCGGAAAAGTGCGTATTTATAGTTAAGCAAGGACGAATCTTAGGACACATTGTCTCAAGAAACGGCATAACCATAGACCTGGACAAAGTCAAAGTCATTGTAGACCTGCCCAAGCCTACTAATGCAAAACAAGTGTAATCCTTTATGGGGCACTGTGGATATTATCGAAGATTCATCTACATGTATGCGGTCATCGCACAACTTCTGTATCGGTTGCTGGTCAATTTCGAATGGACCAATGAGTGTGAAACTTCATTCCAAAGGCTGAAAGAAAACCTTATATCCGCACCTGTGCTAAAGGCACCAGATTGGGAGAAGATATTCCATGTGCACATTGATGCTTCATCATATGCCATTGGAAGCATTCTAGCTCAACCTGGAAACCGAACAATGGATTTTCCAGTTTGCTATGCGAGCCGACAGTTAAACAGTGCAGAAAAGAACTACACAACCATTGAAAGGGAAGGGTAAGGAATGATTTATGCTGTAAAGAAATTTTGGCATTATTTGCTTGCAAACAAATTTGTGTTCTTCACAGATCATCAAGCTCTTTTATACCTAGTAAATAAACCTTGCAATACAGGGAGAATCGTACGCTGGTTTATTATATTGCTAGAATTTGACTTCACAGTGGTGGTCAAAAAGGGGAAAACTCATCTACGAGCTGATCATCTTTCAAGAATACACAACAGGGAAGCTCCTCAAGGGGTAGATGATGACATACCAGATGCTTATCTTTTCAACATTGAAATGGTACCCAAATGGTCTCTGGAAATAGTTAGCATTCTCTCCTTTGAAAGTGAGTTTGATAATACGGGATATAGATCCAAACAACGAACAATTCGACAAACAAAAAACTTCCAGTTGATAGCAAGACGGCTGTATCATCTTGAATCTGACCTAATCCTACGATTATGTATAAATCCGGACGAATTCGAGTGCTACCTGGAAGAGGCACATGTCCAGGGTTGTGCATTTCATTGTTCGACAGTAAACACACCAGAGACTGAAAGACTTAGGGGTATATTGGCCAAGTATGTATGCGGATACACATTCTTATGTTACCAATTGTACAGTATGTAGTGCCAAACGACCAGTGGATCACGCAACTTTGTTTTGGGTGAACATAGCACCTGCATGGAGTCAATATATCATTGACTTCCTAACCACCAGAACGTTCCCTGAGAACACTACAAGAGCACGGGAGAAATCTATAGAGCTAGAAGATCGTGACTTTCAGCTATTTGGAAATCAACTCTATAAACGGGGAAAGGACAACCAACTTATAATCTATGCAAGTGAAAGCGAATACCTGCTGATTCTAGAACATGCACATAGCGGAGTAAGTGGAGGCCATTTTTTGGGCGATAAGACGACAAAAATTGTCTTACCCGCAGGAATTTGGTGGCCTACATTGCACATGGATGCCGACGAATTTGTCAAATGTTGTGATGCATGTCAATGCACCAAGGTACCAATCAAAAGAGATGAGATGCCATTAAGGCCAATGATGGGGGCAAGGGCATTTGCAAAGTGGGGCATTGATTTTGTAGGACCTATGTAGATATGAGAGAAGAGAAGGGAAGAGAAGAGAAGAGAGTTTCCCTCCCAAGCCCTATTCTTGCCCGTAGGCAATAAGGATACTGCGGGGAGAGATTTACCTGTAGCAAAGAGAACCTAGAATTTGTAGAGAGGACGAATTACTAAGAGTGAGAGAGATAGGTTTGGTTAAAGAGATGAGATTAGATATATATGTATGTTGGATTAGAGATGAAAAAGAAAACAACAAGAAATCAAGAAAACATCAATGTAGAACACATCTTACTTGACAAACCCTTTGGCACCATTATTGATGGAGAGGGAAGAAGAGTGGAGAATTCCACTTTGATTGATACACCAAGTCCAATATCTTCTTTGATTAGAGTTGATCTTCCAAAGATAGCGTACAAGAATGGATAGTCTTCCTCTAGAAGAAAGTGTAGGCTTGGGCTTATCTTAATGGCTAAGTACAATTAGGCATTACTACTCACTCCCTCAAGAATTCGTCTCATCAATGGCTTGAATGCTTGAGTTTTCTCCAAGGAAGAAGAGGTCCCCTTTTATAGTTGAAGGGAACCCCCAAGGGTTTACACAAGAAGAGAGGAGCCAGTGTGAATAGAAACTGGAAAAGTTGGAAATGAGCTGTCCCTACATGATGTGGGCAGACTGGGGTCCAGTATTTTGATCATATCTCCTCAACCGTGGCTTCAAATAAAAAAGTAAAAACATGGGCAAAAACGTCAGCTCATTAGCTACGATTTTTATTCTAAAATTGTTTTCCAATTCGGATTGGAACCTTGTGTAAAAAATTCATCAAAATAGGGTCCATTTATGGCAGCAAAAGTCTTCATGTGGTCTCCTTAGCCTAGACTTTCATTTAATTCCAAAGGACACCTCATGCCATATGAAAGCATGACATTGCTCCTTGACAAAGTTTTGTAATCATGCTTGCAATAATGCATTAAAATAAGTGTATCTTTGAAATCATGCCACCTAGTGTCTCACTAGGAATTGATTCTCTCCTAGTAGCTATTCAAAAAGAAATATAAGAAAAGTATAAAAAATACATAGAATATATATATATTGGAGTTTACCCTAGATATAGGATCTAGCTAGGGTGTGAGATGATAATGAAATAGTAGAAATAAAGAATCAATGCTTTTTGCCCCAAGTTAAAAAGGCGGAGCTATTGATGCTTTTCCCATAGTATTTTCTGATGGTAAAGTAAGGATAGGTTACCCTTGAGAAAAATAACAGAATGAGATAGAAGGCTTATTATTATACTTAAATATGCATATGTACACTATAGGAAATATAATTATGTATCTAAAAAAATACAAGATAGATCTTGTAGCATGCGTTTCCACTATGTACGTGTCATAGCACGACATCCACCCCCTCTAAACCTACACATCCTCTGGTATGTGCCACATTGTCTCTTCGGCATCCAGTTCACCTCGATCTGCAGTGATTTTCCCCACACAACCATAACGGCAAATCACCTCATCAAGAAGGAATTTGCACACAACTTCTGTGGTCTTAGCTCTTAATGCTCTTCCTTCAACCTAGTTAGTTAGGTCCTCTCGTGCAAGAACCAAGTATCTCATCTGCCAGAGTCCTAAAGGCATCGTGACTAGATCCACAACCCATTTATAGTGTATGGCTAGTGGATATGTAGGGTGCAATCCATCACGATGTCGAACATTTGAATACATTTGACAAGTTACACATGACTCTACAAACTGAGATACATCTTTATACATACCCTTCCACCATTATTTTTCTTTCAACTTGGAGAAGGTTGCCCACACACCCCTGTGTCCAGCCCGTAGACTCTCATGAAACTCTTGCATGAGCTTTACTTGAGTCTCTTTTTTACATATAACCCGTTGTGGTGTAGCACCCTTCTTTTTAAGATGCTTCCACAAGTAACCATCCCTTAAAAATTACCCATATGATTTCCTGCGTATCCTCTTGAATTCTTGTTCAGACCAATCATCCTGTTTTGTTAGAGTACTCAAGTACCTTCCAATAGAAATCCAATCACCTTCATAAAGATCTTTCAAGAACAATTCAAGTGAATTAGTCATGCAGACATTGTTACCTTTGACATGAGAGATAGAATAGAATTTTGTGCCTACATCATCTCCCTCATCAATCATTTGTGACTCATCTTCATACCTTGTCCTTGATAGCTTATCTGCCACTGTATTGTCTTTACCTGCAATGTGCTTAAACTCGGGATTTAAGGACTTAATGTAGGCAATCCACCGCAACATAGCAATGTCTGGTGTTGAGCAGTTTGTAATCATCCCAAGAAGTGGTAGACAATCTGTTTCTACAACCACACATGCACCAATTAGGTACTCTTTCCCACTTTTCAAAGCTGTAACCATACCCCATAACTCTCTCTTTATCTGTGGATAGTTTCTTTGGCGAGCACTTAGTACCTTTGCTCCAAATCTTACCACATACCTGTGTCCTTCTTTGTCATCTTGCCCTATTGCCCATCCAATCCCTGTAGGACTGGTATCTACTGTCACAATCACTGGCCTTTGACATTCATAGTCTACCTTTCTCAAAGTCGTTGTTGACTGGAGTAACTCCTTTCGCTTTTTCATGGATTTTACATGTGCTTCTGTCCATTTAAACTTTTGATTCTTTCTAAGCAGCTGATAAGGAGGATCAGCTACATGTGCATAATGTGGAATCCAAATAACATAGAAGACACATGCTCCCAGAAACCTTCTAACCTCAGTGATGCTAGTGCATGTTTCTTTCATTCTTTGGATGGCATCTACCTTTGATGGACAAGGTTTCCTTCCATATGGCCCGCACATGTGCCCCACAATGAGCACTTCTTTGATACCAAACATAGACTTTTTCCCTGACAATGTAAGATTCACTTCTTTCAACCTAGACAAAATTTTATCACAATCATTTATGTGATTTACCACAAACCTGCGACATCCCTTGAGATCCAAAGCTTCATCTTTGTCACTTTCTTCACATCCTTTGATAGGCAAATCATCAATGAAAGGCATTGTGATTTGAGGAATAAAGTCACGTAAGACCTTATTCATCCCATTCATCATATGTGCAAACGAGTTGGTTGCTCCTTGTGGCAAGGTACACATCCTTACCAAACCCAAAGGTGTCCTCATGGTTGTCAAGTCTCTGTTTTCGATTGCAAGCTGAAATTGATCATACCCCGAGTAGAGATCCCCCATTGAGTAGATTGCCCTCCCTGCAAACGCCTCTGCAAACTCATCCACAACTGGACCTGTACCTACATTTCTAATTGTCACCTTGTTCATTGGTTGCATATCTTGGATGAAGCGTAGAGAACCATTCTTCTTTGGAACTGTGAACCACCTGTTTGAGTATGGAGCACAAGAAGGCTCCAAGATTCCCATTTTGATTTTCTCATTCAGTAGCTCTACTAACTTTGGCAAATGAGCCTTTGGAACCAGAATAGGCCGCAGATTCCAAGGCACATGAGGTATTGTGAAAATTACCATAGGAGCTAAAATAGAAGGATCAACACATCCTATCTCATGTGGCTCAAATGCAAAAGCCTTACCATGCTTTGAAAGCATTTCTTTGAAGCACTTTGTCTCCTCCTGTGTTAGAAACTCCTCGCAACCAATCTGCAACTCTTGAAAAGACTCCTTTGTGAAGGTATGCCCGATCTTTTTAGGATTCCGCAAACTTGGTTTTAAAGAAGCCTGTTCAATCTTTTCCCTGTTGTTGAGTGGTAAGGGTGAAGCTACTGGTTTCACCTTCTTTGCTACACTCTTGTATTAAGTTTCAACATGGACTTCTGGGCCAACTGTTTGGCTTTCTTTAAAGGCTTCTATTACTTGATACATTTTCATAGAGCAAACTTCCACAACTTCATTTTCATAAAGTTTCACCTATTTTTGGATCAGGCGAGACCCTTTTTCTTTTAATACCACTGCAATCCCGCTTTACAATGGTACTTGGCAAAAACCCATCATTTCTCTATGATCATGAAACTCTTTGCTCACCTTTGGTAGAGGATGTTCTCTGAGGTTGTCACGATTTCTTTCATGGTTCACACAAACTGTGAGAAATTGGATAGCACGTTTACCATCTTTTCTACGTATCCTAGCATATGCTGAACCATCGTCCATTACCTTTGTTTCCATTTGAACTCCCACAATGTAGGGTTGTCCAAGGATGAGATGATATGAAGATGTATCCTGAACAAAGAAGTTTTGGTCAATCTTTACATCACCTATTGTCACCTTCACACCTGGACATGCTGCATACAATTCACCGGATGAATTGTTTGCCACTTTTACCATCCAACCATGATCTGTGTCCATTGGCCATTTGCACTTGTTGTAGAGACTCTTTGACATTATGTTTATTTCTGAACAATGGTCAATCAAGGCAACAAATGGCTCTTCAAGATCACCTACCTTGACCAAAGTTTCTGTAGTAGCCCTTGCCCAATGACTTCGTGAATAGTAACTCCTAGGAATATCTTCAACTTCTTCTTCATCATTTGAGAAATGCACTTGCTTCACTCTCCCACTAGATTGGTAGCATCCTACCATAGCTCCATCATTCTCCTTATTTTGCAGTTGCATCCCTTGTGTCTTCGAGGTTTCCCCTTCAACCTGTGGACGAGAAACTTCAGCAAGGGTTTGCCTCTTCCTCTTGATGATGTCAATGATCTCCTCGTGGAATTCACGCTTTGCAATGCCAAGAACTTCTCCCAGAGTGAACTCAATCTTGCTATTCAAGATCCTTTCCTCCAAGACTTTCTTTAAATCTGTAGCAACCTCAATATCAGATTGTAGTTTATAAGTTGGGCCTTTTGTCTTACCTTTTGTTGGCTCTTTCTTCTTTCCTGTTGTAGACTCCTCCATGAGTACTTCAGGTGGAGATGCTCCTTTTGTTGAGGGTGTTTGAGAAGGAATTGAGTCACTTCTTCCCCCAGTTCTATAAGCTCTTTTTGATGGTCCTTCATCAACATTCTCACGTCTGTGCTTCTCTTATACAATTGCCTCATTTTGTTGGCATTTTGTAATGTAGGCATGCACTGACAATGAGTCCACTGGATCATTCCATCCTATTTCTAGACGTATGCAATCACCTGCTTCATGTAGAATCTCATTTGTAAGCTTTCCCTTTTTAGCTAATTGCATGACATTTGGCCAAATTTGACCATGATGGTCACTCACCTCTTCATCACAAAAATGCTCAATTTTTACTCCATAAGTAGCTGCCTCAACTGAAGAGGTGGCATGCTTAGCTGCCATATCTTCAACTAAGGTTTGCATTCCCCCCTTCCCAAAGTTAGTTCTCAAGGGTAGACCTGTCTCTCTTAAGTGGATTTTACCATCCTTAAAAAAGACAACATCTTTTGACAAAGCATCACTAAAATCATCACAATCCCTTCTTACATGGTTTGTACTATCACACCAAATACATCTATTAACAAACCCTTCTTTGGCTGTTGTCTTTGCCTAGGAAGTGGCCCTGATGGTTGGCCTTTTTCTTCAAGCTTTGCAAGCTTCACCTTCAACTCACCCATTCCCTTCACAAGCTCATCTAGCATGGACTCATCAAACTTAGGAGTGATAAAAGTAGGCTTTACCATTTTGTCAGGAGTTGAGGTGGAAGGACTTGTAGTGTTTAGTACCATCTTGTCTCTTCTTCTTTGTCGTTTGGCAAGCAGTGAGACAGCACCTTCAACCTCATTCCAGTCGGTCTTTAGTCCTTGCTTAGCATCTTTATCTTCAAGAAGAAACTCCAAATTTTCTTGAAACTCTTTACCTGCAGCTTGTAAGAAAAGATATGTCTTCTCTGCATCTAGTGTGGCCCTTTCTGTCCTTGTGAGTTGTGCATAGCGCCGCTCAAATTCCCTAAGTAGCTCTGTTATTGATAGTCCTTGCTTTGGCTTGACTACCCATTCTAAGAATGTCCTTTTGGTCACTCTCTCAGAGTCCTCCTTGAAATATTCCTCCTTTAAAGCTACTTTGAGTTCTTCCCAATTTCTCCCATGCCCGTCTTTAATTGCCCTAACATGCTCCCTAATTTCTGGAGCAACAACTAGCTCAAAGCTTTGAATCATCTCACCTTCTGACACGCGATGCAGCTCCATCTCCTTCACATACTCGCGTAAGTACTTGGTTACATCTTTGCCATTGAATTGATCCATTCAGTTGACGACCGCTTGTATGGCCTTCGTTGTTGAAATCTCCCTTCTTTCAGTGGCATGTTGTTGTTGCATGAACATTGCAAATGATTGAAACATTTGCATTATTGTTGGGTCAAAATGCATACCCTGTTGCTCAACATGATCACCCATGGTTACCCACAAACTCTCACCATGGCAGTTTCGCGTCGGGTTCACCAAAAATATGTCGAGAAATTTGCGGTCTTGCCAGGAAAGCACCGGGCTTATGGCTGTGAGAGTTTGTGAGAGAACTTGACAAAAACTATATGAGGGAGTTAAGCCATAGATGCCATGAAGACTAGGGTTTGGAAAGAAGTACAATCAAAGAAGCCCACCCATTCTCTCTTGCACTCACACGCACAAAAGAAAATGTCAAAATAACACAAAGATGAAAACATCAAGGCTATGGTAATAAGTAATTGTGTATACAAATCCTCCTGGTTCATAGCAAGATAACTACGCTTACGTCAAAAGAAAAGTTGTAGTCTATGAGAGGTGGTATAATGGGATCCGGTGATAGAAGTATTTCATTGAGCCTTTCTGGACCAAAGAGAAACACTATACGTTGTTGAAAGTGTATTTTACGGATAATCCATATGTTAATTCTAATAGATTGTACAGAGTGAAAGCGATAGAAATTATCATCATGTGGGTTATTCATCTAGGATAATTCTAGTATGTGTAAAATGTAGTTATGAGAGAAGAGAAGGGAAGAGAAGAGAAGAGAGTTTCCCTCCCAAGCCCTATTCTTGCCCGTAGGCAATAAGGATACTGCGGGGAGAGATGTACCTGTAGCAAAGAGAACCTAGAATTTGTAGAGAGGACGAATTACTAAGAGTGAGAGAGATAGGTTTGGTTAACGAGATGAGAAGACAAAAGGAATTTTTTGACAAACATGTTCGTACCAAAGAGTTTAAAACAGGTGATTACGTACTTGTTTATACCTTGAAGCAACATGCCAAGAAACTTAAAAAGCGAGGGATGGGACCATTTGTGATTCATGATCTATCACAAAGTGGGGCTCTTAAGCTTGCTACATTAGCAGGTGAAGAAATGCCAAACTGGATTAGTGGGTGTCGACTAAGGAGATATCACCTCGCACTCACACAGGAGATGCTCCAACAAATTCATCAAGGAAAGCAAAGAATGAAGGAAAAAGAGACAGTACGGGAGGAAGCTCAAACCGACTCACAATAATGCATTGCAAAAAGACAACTTCTACGACAACAACAACAAAGTAAACCACCATTGAGCATCAATGCCATTCGATTGATGAACTTGGAAGAGGAACCAGTAGAGCCAACAATTACAGTCAAGGTGGGCAACAATCAAGTTGAATCAACAGCCTTGCTCGATTTGGGTGCTCAAGCAAATTTGATCTCTTACGGATTATACCAAAAACTCCAAGTCACAGATCAACTTCATCCTACTCCCCAAGTGCTGGAAAGTAGCACATCACATCCATTGAAAACATTAGGGTGGATTATAATGCATATACAGTTACATCAATATATTTACCCACACAAATTCTATGTGGTGACAGATGAAAGCACACAACAACCAATGATGCTAGGGCAACCTTGGCAAAAAGCATACAATGTCCAAATCGACTGGAAAGCACAGGCGGTCAAAATCCAGCACAAACACGAACAGCAGGTGATAGCTTTTGCTCAAAAGGACCATCAGGATCAAAGGCAAGCCATGCAATCACTGGAAACAAAGACAAAAGAACAAATACCCTCAAAGATCAACATGAAACCTGAATCCAACAACCCGGTAAAGGCCAACCATGCTAATCACAGACAACTGAAATCACCGAATACACTGCAAAAATCTAGGCTACCAAAACAAGCTAAACAAGTATGGATGCGGAAGGATAGAAAGACCATGGCGGGAAAAACACAATGTCATAATCGGATTCCAACAAAGCCGACGGTGCAACCCAAAACCAAGGTAACCAAGCAGATATGGATTCCAAAGAAAATGCTTAGCCAACACTCAAATGACACTCACATTTGGATACCAAATCAAAAGACAAAGGAAATACCTACGGTACAAGCAACAATGGAAAGCAGACATCTACAGGTCAACCGGGAGAACAAATATAAGTGGGTGCCGATGACAGACAAACCAGTGGCAAACAAGAAAGCGCCAAACCATCTACAAAAGTTGGCAGCACCAAATTACCAATGGAAAGCCAAGGCCATACGGCCCATAACTATCACATCCCAACCGATTCTATCCTCAAAAATAGCTACAACTCCATCAACAGTGCCGGCAAAGCAGTTGCCTCTGGCCAAAAAGACAATTAAACAAAGAGCAGTAGAGTTACAGTTGCTACTTGCAAAGAAAACAGGAAACCTCGACGGCGAATTCCAATAAGCATCTTGCTTATTCCCTTCTCTTGCACAACATTAATTTTTCCATGCATTGACCGAGTATGCATAAAATAGGGCAAACATTAATCGGCCAGGGATTAGCACGACTTTTTCAACCTATGCAAGACACATACTCGGAGGCGAGCCCTTGTCGCCCGGGAGGAATCCGACTAGGAGGGGGGGAGGCATTCTCAATGCGGAACCAATAACAGAAACAACAAAAAAGGGCATGATTTTCGACTATTTTAAGGGTTGACGTTTGATTGCGAATTTTTTTGGAGTAACCCAAGTATATATGCCCTTATACAACATGAAGCTACAGGTATATGGGGTCAAACGCCAAATTAAGCCCCTAGGTGTGTGTATATAAGTAAAAATAGCCATTTTTTTCAGGCAAAATACTGGTAAAACGGAGAAATTCGGCCATAAAAATTGCATGTGAGTGTATATAATGTGTTGCGGTGATGTTTGTATTCTATTATGAATTTTGGGTATTTTTTGGGTTTGATTTGCTATTTTCCTTTTAATTTTGCTTTTTTTCGGCAGAAAAACTTCAAAAATACAAAAAGCAGGTGAAAAACTGTCGTAATGAAAAACAAAAAATATGGGGATGACCAGTGACCAAAAGACAACCTATGGTACAGTGGGGGTGCAATTATGAGAAAATTTCACCCCATTTTTAGCTCATTCTCACTATTGACCTTGTGGAGAGAGCTTCTGCCACCTAGAGTGGATCGATCTTCCAACAGCTTCTACGACGCTCACGGCTATCCGACCAGCTCCAGACATGAGAGGTAGGCTCACCACCTTGATCTTTTCGCGCATGTTTGTCATTTTATCGCGAGAACTAGCGTAGAAGTCACACACAAAGCGGGCGGTAGAGACCTGCAAGTAGAAACGGTGGCCTAACGGCTAACCCAAAAGCAACAAGACTTCATCGGAAGCTTACCCTAGTCTAGGAGACTAGTCCTGGATAGCCAAAGGCAGTGGGAAACCATCGGGAAAAACCCTAATTCCCAGAAACCCGCAAGAGGCCACCAAATGGGAAATCGGCGAAACGACGACCAAATGCTACCAAAATTTATGGGTAGGAGCATATCGACATGCTCGACAATTCCATATGACCCGCACGACCAAAAAGTGACCCGAAGCGCCACTAAACCTCAGAAACGGCATCAGACAGACAAAGCGTCAAAATGCACTTGCGGCCAAACCGCAAGTCCGTTTGCCACCAAACTTCACGAGCGGCTTTTCTAGACCATCAACAACCAATTCCTATGGTGGTGGACCACCACAAATCATCAAAGGATGTAAACGCAGTCACGGGTGCTTCTAGAGCGACAAATCGCCAAATGAAGCTCCGGTGAAGCCGAAGTCGACAAAAACCATACGGCAAGGATCCCCGATTGGGAATCTATGGAGACCAACATCGAGGAATTTCATCGCCAAAAAGCACTCCAAAAGTTAGAAAACGGCTCGGAGGCTCTGAAGTCCACACAAGGAGTTATACTCTATCCATTTGACTTTTTTGTTGAAATTAGGCTCAAAAGGGACTTAGGGGGGCAAAGGGCAAGCACTGGGAGTACTAACAAAGGAAAAATCACCAGGAGACATCCTACGCGTAGGATGTCTCAAGGGCATTTTTTGGCACAAAACCCAACAATTCTTGTCATGCACATGTTCTGAATGACATTTACAAGCCCTACACCAAGTTTCATCACATTTGGATGAGATTGGACCTCATATGCATGGAAAAACGCAAAGTTAGGGCATAATGGCACTAATGGGCCATTGACCTACCAAATCTTGTCCAAATCTCATGAAACTTGCACAACACATTCACATACACATCAGCTAACTTTCTGTGTGGTCTGGAAGTTAAAAAGAGGAATTAGACATCCTACGCGTAGGATGTCTAATGGACCTTCTGGGCATGAAGAAGAAGTTTTGTCATTTTAGAATTAATAACCTCATCAAGAAGAGCCTATATGTCAAGCTTGAAGCCCTTCTAATCACTTTTGACCCCCAACACCTTCAAGATACATTTTTTTGAGCCCAAAAAACACCTCACAGATACCTACAGGCATCAAATATTATCCAAATGCAAATCCAAGAACATGGCTATGTTCCATAGGCCAAGGACAACCCACAGATCAAGTTTCATGCAATTCTGATGAAAAAGACATCCTACACGTAGGATGTCTTAAGCTTAGATTTAGCCTTCTGTGCAAGAAATGACATCATAGGAGCTACTACCATGATACATTCAACCCATATACCAAGTTTCAACCCATTTGGACATCAATTGCTTCCAATGATGGAAAATCTACCCAAATTGTGACCTAAAGCCTAAATCAGCCCAAAAATCCACTTTTTGACATCCAAATTCAAATCCAAGCTTATAAACATGTTCCATGAGCCTTACACTACCTACATGTCAAGTATGAACCAGTTCTGAAGAAAAAGACATCCTACGCGTAGGATGTCTAGATGGATTTTTCTGGTCAAATTTTCACTGTGGGCACATGCACACCTTCACAAGTTCCTTTTAAGCTATAATTTCAATTTTCAAGTCATTTGGATAAGTAAAACTCAGTTTAGCAGTTGATATGGAAAAAACGCCAACTTTGGATTTTTGAGTGCAACAGGGTCTATGGCAGCCTCGAAGTCACCGGCAAAGAAGAAGAGAATGACAATCAAAGACTATCTGGACGAGGTGGAACCATTTGTCATTCCAGAGGGAACATTAAAGCCCACAAGCACCTCGATACAGGAAGATCTACTAGAGTCAAACGACCTAAAGATCTACCAGGGTGTGTTCAAGGACAATGACGGCAATGTAATAGAGCTGCCAATGCTGCCAAGAGAGCTCAATGAATTTGTCCGAAGCGAAATGGCCGGCTACTTGGAGAAAATTGACCTCCATAACTATTTCGAAGCAATCCTAGCAGGGGTGGACGTCAAAAGAGTATGGGAGTTTGTAACCAGCATTAAAGAACATGGAGTGGCCAAGGTGACGGATTTGCATGGCAGACCCAACATAGAGATCATTATCACGGAAAGAGTTGTAGCCCATGCACTAGATCTCTCCAATCAGGGAGACAGTGTGACAAAGAGAAGGGATGAAGTAAAGGTGTACAAAGAGAAAAAGGCTAATTACACTTTTGAAGACATCGCCAACCAAAGGTGGCGATCATGAGCCAATTGTAAAACCAATACTTCCACATGTGCACGAAGAGGCCGCAGAAGTACAGGATGCCGCCAGGTGCAATTGCCACAACATTTACTTGGGCAATGGCGTAGGGCACCCCAAAGATAATCAATTATGCAGCATACATACATGGCAGCCTGGTGAAAATGGGAAACAAAAATCCAACCTACATAGTGCCAAGAGAAATAATAACCAAAGTAATTTATGCAGCACTACACGCCAAGGGAAGGTGGCGTGACCCCCCATCTCAGAATGACTAGCTCAGGGTGAAGGAAGACAAAGAAGATGAGCCACAAAGAGCACCAAGGGTGGCTACAAGGTTGAAGAGACGACTAGAGCTAGTGGAAGAGGAGCAACCTGAGCAGAAGAAAGGCAAAAAAGAATCTGCTCAAGTGCCGGCCAAAGAGACTCGATCACAAAAAGCGGCTAGACTCGAGAGGCTGATGGAGAGTTTCCGAGCAGAAAGAGCCCTCAAGGGCGATTTAAATGAACTATGGAATCCATCCCTCGAGTCTATGTCCGGATCCTCGAGAAGAGTGCAGAGGGACCGCTTGGAAGACTACATCAAGAATTTCGAGATTCTTGATGCTGCATCGGAAAACATTCCACACATCCCTTTCACCGAGTAAGAAGTGGAGCAGATACGACAGACGTTGCTAGATGAACAAGAAAACCAGGAAAGGGAAAGAAAGACGAAAGCAGATAGGGATTTCAAGGGCAAACCTACAGCTTTACCAGATAGCCCTAAACCTAGCCCACAGCCGTCACCACCGCCATCACCACTTCCTAGCAGCCCTCCACCAGAAGATAAGGAGGTTGGAGACAATCAAGAAGAACACCGGGCTGAAGAGAAAGAGAAAAAGCCAGAACCTGAGACCAAGGAAGAGGCCAAGCTTGAGCAAAAAGAGCTTGAGGAAGCATACTATGCATTTTTGGACCTGCTAGCTGCAGGCTATACAAGGGAAGAAGCCGCCACAGTCGCATTCGACTTGGCAAGGACAGGAAGTAAAGAACAGATGCCAGGCATCCGGCTAGTTGAACTTAAGGAAAATGCTACCGACACGGTAGACCTGCACCCACCCTCAAATGATTGGGACGCAGTGATGACAATGCTAGCTGGAATAAGGGCACAATCTGTGGCATCAGACGAAGAATTGATAACTCTAAAGGCCACTGAAGTAAAGACGAAGATGGAAAGGGATCTACTGCAGGCAAAAAGCCAAGGACAAAAAGAAAGAGAAGCTGATCTCCAGGCCAGCTTGGCCACTGCTCTACAAAACTCCCAAGCAAAGAAAGAAGTAAATGAGGCAGCGGCAAAAAGATTGCAAGCAGCTGAGGAAGAGTGCCTGCAACTCAGCAAGTCATTGCGAGATGCAGAAAAAGAAAGGGATAATCTGACACTCCAGCTAGCAGAGGAAACTAAAGAAGTAGAGGCCTTGAGGGATGCTAAGGAAAAGGAGGAAATAGAACAAGAAGCAAGCCTAGATGAAGTCCTTGAGCTCAAGGACCAATTAAAAGTCAAAGATCAAACCATCCAGAGGCTGAGAGCATCACCTGAGAGAGTTAGAGCTACAAGCTCAACTAAAGTTATTTCGGAGAGTCAAATGTATGAAGAGCAGATGCAAGAACTCCAAAAGGAGTTGACTCTTGAGAAGAAGCAGAGGGTGATCATGACTGAAGGTTCTATCGCAATGCAAACCAGATTGGAGGACAGCCAAAAGGCCCTACAAGAAGAGTTGGAGAGAATAAAGATAAAGCTTGAGGAGGCTGAAAAAGTAAATGCTGAACTCAATGACCTCCACGTGACTATGGGCGCAGAAGCCGAAGCGGAGAAGCAGACACTCCTCAAGCAAATAGAGGAGTTGAAAGGCTGGCAATAAGAAGAAGCAGAGAGCTCAGGGCCAGCTGCCAATGAGGGCATCGACCTTGACAATGTGGCAGATCTTGTGGACACACCCATGCCAGAGGAAAGCATAGCAGGCTCCTCTCAAGAACCCCAGGATCTAACACAAGAAGAGGAGGAAAAATTGTGCAAAGCAATAGAGGCAGAGCTCAGAGAAAGCACCAAAGAAGCCTTGGAATGGGAGCATAGGGTTTTCAAATCAATGACAATTCAAAAAATCGACGCCAGCAATCTCAGGCGTGAATGGCTACAACCCTCTCTCCCATATCCATTGCTTAAATATGAAGCGGCAACAATAAACCAGCGGATTAGAGAAGAGCCAACGGTCCCTCTCTACAACGCAGACACCTCGAGGCCAGAAGGAGTGAAGCTAATAGTGGATTCTCAGCCCAAGTGGAGGAAGGCTTGGCTTACCAAGTACCCGCAGTACCTAATACACTTGGTAGAAGCCCCTAAACACATCAGAGACAATCTCAGCTTCTGCCCTCTACCAAGGGTTAGGACGTGGAAAGCACACGAAATCTTACAGAGAAGCCAACCCACTTGGCTGAACTACCCAAAGCTGTCAGGCGTGAAGGCAGGTGAGAGAATAATTGTACAATACATGGTGAAAACCCTAACGGGCGCCATAAAGTTGTTCACTGGCTCACCTGACCTTACATGCATCATGATGAGAAAGATCTGTAGAACCATCCTAGCAGTGTTTGAAACCTTCAAGCCAAGACAGGTGGCTGACACCATATTTTTCTTCCAGGACACATACAGATGTGCTTATGATATGTCACGTCAGCCTTCCAAGGAGGTGATACATGCGTTATATCAAAGAGTCATGTTTCTCCCATCCTATCACCTCCACGCGTTTGAAGAAGCTTTCTACACGGGGTTCTTTACCATGCATACAGACATCTTTGGACCAACAATGCTAAATCTACATGCACAGTACGAATCACTACTAAAGATGCGGGAGACCATAAGGTGAAGCAAAAGATCAAGTCCATGTCGGGGAAGACATGAACAAGGAGGGGGGGGATGTTAGAAGCTGGACTCACCCCACGGCATCTAACTACTCGGCGGATTATTATTTTTGTAATTAGTCATTCATTGAGAAAAACCCGGTCTTTCACCTTGTAAATAGTGGGACTTACAGAAGTTTCCAGATTGTATCCCAATTTTGATACTTAGATGGAGTAGATGGATGATTTTGAAACTTTAGGGTTTGAGAAGTTGTAAGGTATATATATCACTTTTTGACCTTAATGAAAGACCTTTTGTCATTTTAAACAAGTTTAAGTTTGTGAGTGAGCGTACTGTGTACGTAAGAGAGAGTGTGAGCTTTGTCTTGACGCTACGTGTGCTACGGTGGTCGGAATTGAGTGCGGAGAAGTGCGGCGTGTTTCTCCCGACTAGAGCTATGAGCCGATACCAACATTGCGCGTGTACGGTCCGGCTTTGGGAGATCCTTCTACGAGCTTCATCGGTTGTTTGGGTGAGCATACGTTGTCCGATTTTGCATTGCAGCATATCCACGCGTTCACATTGAGTAGAACTACACATTAGGCACTTCAGATTTTGGAAACGAAGACCTGCAGATTTCGGCCAAACATCCTACATGTTTCTGCACCGGGTGTTTTGGGTCTTGATTTTGGTTCACAGACCTTAGGGAGAGTGGCCTATAGGTATTAGTAGGGTCTCCTTCAAGTTTTGTGGTGTTTCGAAAGTGTTTGATAGGTATTCGGCTCTAGCAAGCGTTGAAGGAAGCATCCTCTTTTGTTCTCTGGAAGACTGTGACTTAGACATTTGGTAGGGGCCTCTGTAGGAATTAGTTAGGAGTTGGTCGAGTGTAGGTTGACACCTTATGCTTGCTTCCACGCGCCTGCGGGTCGAGCTTTGTCCTTAGTTGACATTACTTGTTAGGTGAGTTCTCGATGTGCTAACGTCTGTCGCGGCGTACCCGTCCAACACACATGCTGGGGCTTTCAAGGAGTGCCAAGGGTGCCACCTACACAACACTCCAACTCGCCATGCCATATCCATGGTGGAAGATCTCCCCTCTTACTTCTCTTATGTGACCAATGGAGGGGTGCACCCTACCTCTTATAGGGTCAATCTCAGCACTCAAAGTTTGCCTATGGGCTTATTATGCACCACGTGGCAGCCATAGAGCACCCCAACCCCCAAGCTCAAAAACTCTCAAAAAGCCTTGAAAAAATACATTTTTTTCCAAACTTCCTCTTGCCTTTGAAACGTTACTATTTGGTGCTCACACACCCAATGACCAAGCCACTACATTTGGCCGAGAGCTATCACTATTGACTTTAAGCCGTAATTTTTTAGTTTATAAAGTGAAAATTCTCATGCATAAGGCCTAGTTCTTTTTACGAAAATGCACATACAACGGGTACATATAATACATGAAAATATACAGGTATGGGATTTTTTGCATACCTCTTGCTCGCACATGTTATATGCAATTTCTACAAAGTGGATTCCCATAGCACAATTGCAATCATGTACATACCTTGCCGGGTAGACCAGGCCCTAGACGTGGAATTGATGCGTGTTTTATCATATTAAAAGATGAATTTTTTTCTTTATACATGTACAAATGTCAAGTGTATTGAAGTGCCACGCTTGTTTTGCCTAGAAAGTTCAATACAAGTGATCTCGATAAAAAATAGTAGGTTTTATACGCGGACGTAAGAATTGCATCTTGAGTGCTTTCCAAGTGGTAAAATGAGGTTCAAGATGAAATTTAAGTCCAATGGATTTCTCCAAGCTCTTTGGGCTTTTTACGGGCAAAAAAGGGTATTTTTGGGCAAAAAATGGCAAAAAATGACCCTAAATTAGTGCAAAATGGCACAAAATTCCACATCACTCACGGTGCCGTGACTATGACAAGTGAAAATTTTGGAACATCAGTATCAGCACTTATAGCTCCTATGTGAAGGGATACAAAGCCTACACCTATGGTATGCTAATGCAGTCCCGTGCTGTTTCAACCTTATATTCGAGGCTCTGAGGCCACCAATTAGGGTTTTCCCCTTCTCATACACCTACTTGGGAATGTATAATGAAGTTATGAAGCTTCCATGAAATGGCTACAATGGATAATTGAAGCGTTTGTATAGGGTTTTTATCAAGGCGAAAGAGCACTACAATTGTGTAATTGGCAGCGAGGCTACACCAGATCATCACACACACAAGAGTTTTGAGTTGATCTTGGTTCTTTTTCAAAGATATGATTTCATGGATGGAGTTTTTTTCTTATTGAGTGTGTTTTTAGCCTTAAATATTCTATGACTTGCTTGATTTTGCAGCAAACTCTCACAGTCAGAGGCCCAACACTTTTCTAGCCGCACTCCACACTTCTTGACACCGTCAAACCCGGTCAATTTCACATAATACATACCACCTTTCAAAACATGTTTGAGGCCAAAAAACTCCTTCATGGCACATCTACCAATGCGGTTAAAGTTCCCCACAACTGGCCTTGGACAAACTTTCAATTGGCCATATCTTTCCCGTTCAAGCTCCGCTTGATGATCCGGAAAGACTGGCATGCTCCACAACTTGAGCACTTCAGAGCCAGCCATTGACATTGGCTCCAGCCATATGTATCCACTTTCCCTATTCGTAAAGAATGTGCAAACCAATCCATCTTTAATCAACCATAACTTTCACACTGCAGCTCCGTTTGAGGAGCCTTCTGGCAAGGATAGCATTTTGAGAAAAGTGTCGTACAAAGAAGAGATAGTCTTGATTTTGGAGCACTGCCATGAAGAAATAGGCCATCAAGGCAAGGATCAGGTTGTATTTTTTGTTTTGAGAGCAAGTTATTGTTGGCCCTCTATGATGAGAGATGCTTATTTTTGGTGCAAGTCATGCCATGAATGCCAAGTGTTTGCAAATCGAAAGCTTTTGGCTGAGCTTCAAAAATCTATAATGTCTTTTGATGCATTTGCAAAATGGGGAGTAGATGTTGTAGGTCCAATGCGGAGGACCAACAATGGCAAAAGGTATATCCTTGTGGCTATGCACTATTTGACAAAATGGGTGGAGGCAAGAGCAGTAAAAGATGTAACAGCAGGAAGAGTGGCCTCTTTTTTATATGAACAGGTGTGTTGCAGGTTTGGAGCTCCTATGGTTATTATTTCTGACCGTGGACCATGGTTTAGGGAAAAACTTGTTGCTGCTCTTATGGAGAAATTGAAAATTCAGCATAGGAATTCTTCTGCTTACTACCCACAATGCAATGGGTTGGTTGAGAACTGCAATGATCAAATTGTGAAGATGCTATGAAAGTATGCTAGAAAGCATCCTAAAGAGTGGGACTTGGAATTGGAAACGTGTTTGTGGGCTTATAGAACTACATATAGAGTGTCAACATAGTTTACACCATATGAGCTTGTTTATGGAAAATAAGCTCTTATGCCCATACAAGTGTAGTTGGATGCCTTGAAGTTGTTGTGCAGAATGCAAGGTGAGCATAATGACAAGATGCAAGAAAGAATTCTTTCTCTAGAGTTTTTGCGAATGAATAGAGAGAAAGCGAGTGATTATTATCTTCAACAAGCAGAGAAAAGGATGGAGAAAATGAATAAGAGGCTGTCAGAGAAAGAGATCAAAGAGAGAGATCTGGTGATGAAGGATGATTCTCGCTTTGATTTTACTTTTTAAAAGAAGTTGAGGGACAAATGGTTGAGTCCATACAGAGTGAAGCATGTATTTCCTAATGGCACATATGAGTTGGAAAAATTGTCTGGTGAATGTTTGTGCTACGGAATAAATGGGTATCGATTGAAGAAATATTTTGCAAGGGATGTGGTTCTAGATGCAAATAGTCTCTTGGTTGAGCATAAATGCTCTACCTAGAGGGTGGGCAATGATGATATACCGCTTTTGGTGTGTACAAAGTAGCGTTTATATGCATGGTCATATGTACAAAAATATGTAAATACATGCATTTGGGAGCTTTGCAAAGTGGTTTCAAGTTCAAAAACAGATGCAACGTGTACACATTGTGAATAGTCAGGCTCGCGTGCTAGCAGTCGGACACATGTACATGCCCGTTTAGGGTATCGAGGCCTTGGATATGGTTCTAGATGGCTTATTTAGGTTCTAGAGAATTTTTTTGAGCTTTCTAGAATGTAAATAATGCAAGTGACAAGCATGGGTACTCTCATCCTGCTCGAGAAGTTTGAGACATGCAGTAACTGTCTATTTACGGTGCCTGATCGGCGGTGATGCATGCACCGCCCTAGAAGTGGTCAAAAATAGAATGTGGGGATGTGTAAAAGTGATTTGGGTATCGTGGATCAAGTGTACAAAATTTGGTGAATTTTGGAGTCCGTTTGGGGTTTTTTCGGTGAAAAATGCCCGCCAAGGGTCAAAATTGACCAAAACTGGACCAAAAAGGTCAAAAAATGGTCAAAAAAGGTGAGAAATGGCTTCAAATTTCCACATCACTCATGGTTCCATGATGGTACATGCTGAGGGAAAACTTTTGAAGAGATATATCAACACTTTCACCCCTCTATGTGTGGGAGGAGGCAGGGTTCCTACAGGTGGTCTAGTGCAATCCCATTGCTTTCCTGTCCTGTTTTTTAGTGTGTCGAGGAGTGAATGAGAGCTTTCTCTCTTCAGTTGTACACTTGGGAGAGTCTATGGGAGTTTTGAGGTTTCCATGGATGTGTGTGTGCAAGGAATTCAGGGAAGAAGGTGCTGCTTTCTACAAGACTATGTGACCCTGTATCGGTCCCATTAGGGTTGGCGCTACTCCAAAGAGTCCAACAGAGTGGATTTTGGTGAAGGTTTTGCAATGGTTTGAGAGAGGCCTTTTGTGGCTAGAGTTTTGAGTTTTGGATGGTTTTTTTTGTATAGTTTTGTCACGATCTCGACTCATCTTGTAGTGTGTACGGGCAGGCAAGGGCTTGTAGGTCGAGACGTTTGGAGTTTGAATTGAGCATGTGGGTAAAACTTTCAAGGAGATTTTGAGTGGTGGCGAGTGAGGTGAGGAATTTAAGTAATTCCTTGTGTTGTGTTGAGTTGTCTAGGTGTGTGAGTGTGCGCATGACATCTTTTTCTCCATCAACGTATGATGTCTCAAGGCCAGAACTGAAAGTCAAATTTCACTTTTGACCACATAGGAGGGTTGGAAATGATGTGTTAAGCTTGCTTGCAAACTTTTATCTCATTTGGACACATAATTTTGCATTTAAAGAGAATTTTGTAGATATAAGAAGGTAAAGGTGAAAGAGTGTTGATTCTGTGCAATTTCGACATCCAAAATTTGTTGTAATCACATATTCTTATTGTATGCATCAAGGAGTACCTTGGGTAGAAACCTAAGTGAAATCTGAGCAAAAAGACTTTATACGCATAGAATGTCTTAGGGACGACCCAACAACATTACCAACATGGATGTACCTAGATGCAACCATAGAAAATGACTTTTATAAAGGTGGATATTTGGTCAATGAAGGACTACGGATACCTCCACCAAACATGAGAATTCCAAAAAGGGAGCCATCTAGATTCCCTTCTAGAGCAAGGACAAGAATTGAAATGATCATAGAGATGGCAAGCATGCCTCCTTAAGTGAACCTGCCTAATGGGCCATGGTTGTACCCAGATGCAACCATAGAACATGACTTTTATAGAGGTGGTATTACGGCCACAACAGGACCATGCATAACATCACCACCCCCTACAGCTTACTCCTATCCAAATGAGAGCAGAACCTTGAGAAGATATGATAGTGAGAGTGAGAGTGGCACATCTTCTCAAAGGAGTGACTCACCAAGAACCCAACCCACAATAAAGCCAGAGGTATGTAGTGAGAAAATGAGTCTTATAGAAGGATTAGCTCAAAGACTTGCTCCTCTAGTTAAATATGACCTCCAAGAGCCTCTATGGTGCAAATTGAGAGAAAATGGACAAATCATATGAGAGAAGAGTGTTACTATGGCATGGAAAATGCTATGGAGAGGTATGTACAACCTATTCCAGTAGCGCCTACTCCACCTAGATATGATATGGGGAATACGCCAAGACCAGTAGGAGTTTCAAGGCCACAAATTGTCTTAGGACAACAACCTACACTGCCAATTTCTAGAATGACTATAGACATGAGATATACGTAGATGATGAAAGTATCTAACAAACAAGTGATAGAACCAACTGTAATGTATTATAACAACCAAAGAGGGTACTGTCCTTCAAAGCAACAGAAGATTAGAGAAACAAATGGAGTGGTGAGGCCGGTACAACCTCCGCCTCACGTGTTTCGAACTGAAGAAAGAAGGTATGAGATGGACGAAAGGACAATGCAATTCATTGCAAATAGAGGCTTAGCTAGGTCACAGCCTATTTACAACCAAGAGGAATTGCAAGAAGAAGCTCCTCAACCAGAGGCAGATTGTCACAAAGACCGTGACAACCACTTGGTCAAACAATGTCGTCCAACGGAGATCACCCAAGTGAATGCCTATTGTCTTGACTTTGGTGTCATTCACTTGATCCCTAGCTCTCCAAGAAATCCAAACCGAGTTATAAAGATCACGTCAACTATCTCAGGAATCAGCCAGCTACCCACTAGCTCAAAAAATGAAAATGTCATACCGGTTCAAGTAGTTACAAGAGTGCAAGCTCAAAAGGAAGCTACATAGAACCTAGAGACATAGAAAACAAAACTGAGGTGAGTCTAGAGATGGGTGAACCAAAGACCAATGCACCTACTCAAAAATCAAAGTGAAAACAAAATAGCTAGAAAGCTAGAAAGGCTAGGATGAAAGCACGTAGGGAACAAGAGAAAAAATACATGGCTAAGAAGCTTACCCAAGCTGAATGGAAGATAAGACAACATGAGGAAATGGTTGCACCTTCTCTTATGCAGATACCTCAACCTCTAGAAGAACCATCCATAGATAAGAAATCGAGAAGTGCTAGTTCGAAAGGATCAATGTTGGTCGAGAAGGTTAATGAGCCATTAGAAGCCCTCCTAAAATCCTATGAAACACGGATCAAAAGCAACCAAACCGAAGAATAGAGGTGGATGACATATCCATATGCAGAACTAGAAAAGGACAAGCTTGAAATATGCAAGAAAATGATTAAAACCACCCAAGATTTACTAGAACCACAAGTTGGAAAACCTGAAAGTGTGATCCCTATCCCACGTACACCAATGTCGGGGGATATGTGTTCGCTACGTGAGCCGGGCAGGCGCTGGGCCTCTAGCTGTGGGAGGTGTGAAAGAGAGAGAACAAGAACAACTGATAACTCTGGCAATCACTGCAATCATCAATTAATCGATTAATTCGTTTAAGTATAACTTAATCTTTAGCCAAGGCGGGTTGTTAACAGCACCGGCACGTGGATCATCTGCCAACTAGGATTTTAAGCTCCCATTTTGCAGAATTAACCGGACCGTTAACGACACCAGACTTAACAAAATGATTAATCAAACACTTGCTGATGACAGCGATGAAAATTTTCTCCTGTCGCTTAATCTGCCTCAACTGACCTTAGGTTCTGTAAACTTTATCTTTCTGTGTTGGTCTTTCCCTGCTTAGATAGCACTCAAGAGCTTTCTGCAAGGCTCCTTTTCCTCACTTAACCTCGTTTTCTCCTTGCCTTCTTGATCATGGCCGCTCATCTTATGCTCCATGAGAGAGAGAATTCATTTTTGCTTTGCCCCTCGATCTGTCTTTCTTGCCTTGGCTTGCTCCGATCTTGGTTGCTTGTTTTATCGACTTTGCATGGAATGCCCTTTTTCCTTGGCTTGCTCAAGCTCTATTGCTTCCCACTGGCTTTGAGAACTAGAGAGAGAGATTTCCTATAGAAGGAGCTTGCCCCTTCCTTTCCTTTTCTTTCCTTGCTTGGAGAGAGCACGCCTTGTTTTGGTTGGATTGGAGATTGAGAGAGAGAGAGAGAGAGAGAGAGAGAGAGAGAGAGAGAGAGAGATAGCCTTGCTCGGTCATCAGATCTCTACTTCGAGAGCCTTCCTTCGAGTCTTTCTTTGAGCCTTGCTTCGGTCCTCGCCAAGCTCGAGTTTGCCTCCTCCTTGGCTTTGTGCCCTCGCGGTCTTCGCATCCTTTTCTTCGTCATTCAATACGAGAGAGACAACGAGATGGATGGCAAGCCCCCCTCCCTTCAGCTCGAGAGCCTTCCCCTCTCTTGCTTCCTTCACCTCCTTACCTTGGTTGCTCGTTGTTCTCATGCAACTCTTGCCCTCGTTGGCTTGCCAATACCCTCATGCAAAAGATAACCCGCTCTTAATAGCGTGTCCTCTTTTTGCAATGGCGCTGCCGTCATCGACGTGGCATGGGAACATATCTATGACATGGCAGTGCCGGGTTTCTGGCAGCTTCAAACGCGATGGAATGGCCCCCAATTTGGTCGCGCACGGCTATAGATGCTTTCTCGTTTCTTGGTCAGCGGCGTTGGATCCTTCCTGCCCCTAACGCGAGCTTCGCTTCATCTCCTGCAATCTTTTGCTCGCTACCAGCCTTTCCTCGTCATGCCTTTTTCCTTTTGTTTCACACTAAAACCTTATTGGGTGGGTGGCCATTGATTTGGTGGGCAGCCACTAGCCCCTTAGCTTTGGGCAGCCGGCCATTAACTTAATTGAGTGGCCTAGCCACTTTGTAATGGCACCACATTTGGCACACATGCCGATGGAAGCATTGCCAAGCACCTCATCTTTCCCTAGCAGCACCTATCGAACAATATCATCAAGGGTTTAACTTCTCGTATCAGCATCTCGCACAATGCCACATGCTTCAAGATGCTAATATAGGTAATTGCAATTTAAGACAGACCTTGTCTTTGAAAATAGCTAGCTTCCTAGCCCTGCTTCTGTTGGGTTTATCCCGCATTCATTACATTCCAAAACCTGGATAAAGCTCAAAAATTCCCAGTTAGCACTCTAACCAAGCCAAACCAGATTGGTACAGAACCGGCCCCCTGTGAATATTTAACGGCCCATAACTTGGCAACCGGAACTCCGATTGCTGATCTGAAAAGACCGACGCGCTCCACAAAGTGAGCACTTTAGGCCGGTGCATTCATTCCATTTTTGTCATCCTAGCTGCAGTTGCCCAATCCTGTACGGATCTGCAATCGACTTGAACTTTAAACTGCCATAACTTCTTCATCGTAGCTCCAATCGATGAGCCGTAAAGACAGGCCGGTAGAGCACTTCAAGCACTACAGTTCTAGACCATAAAATCCCATCTGTGCTCACTTCAAGCATAATCATTTTTGGCATCATTGAGGTATCAGTTGGCCCTTTTAAGCATCTGGCATACATTAATCATTAAACTAGACCTGTTCACAAGCCCTGATCACTGACCATTAAATGTGTAGCCTTCAAAGAAGCTTAGCTTGCATTTCTCTGCTCTTTTTCTCTTCATGGCAGCGGAGCTGCACGAAATTTACTTTGCTTTCCTTGCTCGAAGAGAGCACGCCTTGTTTTGGTTGGATTGGAGATCGAGAGAGAGAGAGAGAGAGAGAGATAGCCTTGCTCGGTCAGCAGAGCTCTACTTCGAGAGCCTTCCTTCGAGTCTTTCTTTGAGCCTTGCTTTGGTCCTCGGCAATCTCGAGCTTACCTCCTCCTTGGCTTTGTGCCCTTGAGGTCTTTGCCTCCTTTTCTTCGCCCTTCAATATGAGACAAAGAACGAGAGGGATGGCAACCCCCCCCCTTGAGGTCGAGAGCCTTCCCCTCTCTTGCTTCCTTCACCTCCTTACCTTGGTTGCTCGTTGTTCTCATGAAACTCTTGCCCTCGTTGGCTTGCCAATACCCTCATGGAAAAGACAACCCGCTCTTAATAGCATGCCCTCTTTTTGCAATGGCACCGGCGTCATTAACGTGGCATGGGAACATCTCTATGACGTGGCAGTGCCGGGTTTCGCACAGCTTCAAACGGGACGGGAATGACCCCAAATTTGGTTGTGCAGGGCTGCTAATGCTTTCTCGTTTCTTTGTCGGCGACGTCCGAGCCTTCCACCCCCCAGCGCGAGCTTCGCTTCATCTCCTGCGACCTTCTGCTCGGTGCCAGCCCTTCCTCGCCATGCCTTTTTCCTTTTGTTTCCCACTAAAACCTTATTGGGTGGGTGGCCATTGAATTGGTGGGCGGCCACTAGCCCCTTAGCTTTTGGCGGCCGGCCATTAACTTAATTGAAAGGCCCAGCCACTTTGTAATGGCACCACATTTGGCACACATGACGATCAAAGCATTGCCAAGCACCTCATCTTTCCCTAGGAGCACCTATCGAACAATCTCACCAAGGGTTTAATTTCTCGTATCAGCATCCTGCACAATGCCACATGCTTCCAGATGCTCATATAGGTAATTGCATTTTGAGAGAGACCTTGTCTTTGAAAGTAGCCAGCTTCCTGGCCCTGCTTCTGTTGGGTTTATCCCGCAATCATTACATTCCAAAACCTGGATAAAGCTCAAAAATTCCCAGTTAGCACTCTGACCGAGCCCGACCAGATTGGTACAGAACCGGCCCCCGGTGAATATTTAACGGCCAATAACTTGGCAACCGGAACTCCTTATGTTGATCTGAAAAGACCGACGCGCTCCACAAAGTGATCACTTTAGGCTTGTGCATTCATTCCATTTTTGTCATCCTAGCTGCAGTTGCCCAATCCGGTACGGATCTGCAATCGACTTGAACTTTAAACTGCCATAACTTCTTCATCGTAGCTCCAATCGACGAGCCGTAAAGACAGGCCGATAGAGCACTTCAAGCACTACAGTTCTAGACCATAAAATCCCATCTGTGCTCACTTCAAGCATAATCATTTTTGGCATCATTGAGGTATCTGTTGGCCCTTTTAAGCCGCATTTGGCATACATTAATCATTAAACTGGACCTGTTAACAAGCCCTGATCACTGACCATTAAATGTGTAGCCTTCAAAGAAGCTTAGCTTGCATTTCTCTGCTCTTTTTCTCTTCATGGCAGCGGAGCTGCACGAAATTTACTTTGCTTTCCTTGCTCGAAGAGAGCACGCCTTGTTTTGGTTGGATTGGAGATCGAGAGAGAGAGAGAGAGAGAGAGATAGCCTTGCTCGCTCATCAGAGCTCTACTTCGAGAGCCTTCCTTTGAGTCTTTCTTTGAGCCTTGCTTCGGTCCTCGGCAATCTCGAGCTTACCTCCTCCTTGGCTTTGTGCCCTTGAGGTCTTCGCCTCCTTTTCTTCGCCCTTCAATATGAGACAAAGAACGAGAGGGATGGCAACCCCCCCCCTTGAGGTCGAGAGCCTTCCCCTCTCTTGCTTCCTTCACCTCCTTACCTTGGTTGCTCGTTGTTCTCATGCAACTCTTGCCCTCGTTGGCTTGCCAATACCCTCATGCAAAAGACAACCCGCTCTTAATAGCATGCCCTCTTTTTGCAATGGCACCGGCGTCATTAACGTGGCATGGGAACATCTCTATGACGTGGCAGTGCCGGGTTTCGCACAGCTTCAAACGGGACGGGAATGGCCCCAAATTTGGTTGCGCAGGGCTGCTGATGCTTTCTCGTTTCTTTGTCGGCGACATCCGAGCCTTCCAACCCCTAGCGCGAGCTTTGCTTCATCTCCTGCGACCTTTTGCTCGGTGCCAGCCCTTCCTCGCCATGCCTTTTTCCTTTTGTTTCCCACTAAAATCTTATTGGGTGGGTGGCCATTGATTTGGTGGGCGGCCACTAGCCCCTTAGCTTTGGGCGGCCGGCCATTAACTTAATTGAGTGGCCTAGCCACTTTGTAACGGCACCACATTTGGCACACATGCCGATCAAAGCATTGCCAAGCACCTCATCTTTCCCTAGGAGCACCTATCGAACAATCTCACCAAGGGTTTAATTTCTCGTATCAGCATCTTGCACAATGCCACATGCTTGAAGATGCTAATATAGGTAATTGCGTTTTGAGACAGACCTTGTCTTTGAAAGTAGCCAGCTTCCTGGCCCTGCTTCTGTTGGGTTTATCCCGCAATCATTACATTCCCAAACCTGGATAAAGCTCCAGAATTCCCCATTAGCCCTCTGACCCAACCCGACTAGATTGGTACAGAACCCGCCCCCGGTGAATATTCAACGGCCAAAAACATGGCAGCCGGAACTCCGATTGCTGATATGAAAAGACCGACGCGCTCCACAAAGTGAGCACTTCAGGTCCGTGCATTCATTCCATTTTTGTCATCCTAGCTGCAGTTGCCCAATCCGGTAACGATCTGCAATCAACTTGAACTTTAAACTGCCATAACTTCTTCATCGTAGCTCTAATCGACGAGCCGTAAAGACAGGCCGGTAGAGCACTTCAAGCACTACAGTTCTAGACCATAAAATCCCATCTATGCTCACTTCAAGCATAATCGTTTTTGGCATCATTGAGGTATCTGTTGGCCCTTTTAAGCCGCATCTAGCATACATTAATCATTAAACTCGACCAGTTAACAAGCCCTGATCACTGACCATTAAATGTGTAGCCTTCAAAGAAGCTTAGCTTGCATTTCTCTGCTCTTTTTCTTTTCATGGCAACGGAGGTGCACGACCTTTCCTTTGCTTTCCTTGCTCGGAGAGAGCACGCCTTGTTTTGGTTGGATTGGAGATCGAGAGAGAGAGAGATAGCCTTGCTCGGTCATCAGAGCTCTACTTCGAGAGCCTTCCTTCGAGTCTTTCTTTGAGACCTTCTTTGGCCCTCGCCAAGCTCGAGCTTACCTCCTCCTTGGCTTTGTGCCCTCGAGGTCTTCGCCTCCTTTCTTCTCCCTTCAATACGAGACAAAGAACGAGAGGGATGGCAGCCCCCCCCCTTGAGGTCGAGAGCCTTCCCCTCTCTTGCTTCCTTCACCTCCTTACCTTGGTTGCTCGTTGTTCTCATGCAACTCTTGCCCTCGTTGGCTTGCCAATACCCTCATGCAAAAGACAACCCGCTCTTAATAGCGTGCCCTCTTTTTGCAATGGCGCCGGCGTTATTGACAAGGCATGGGAACATCTCTATGACGTGGCAGTGCTTGGTTTCCGGCAGCTTCAAACGCGACTAGAATGGCGCCCCAAATTTGGTCGCGCAAGGCTGCTGATGCTTTCTCGTTTCTTTGTCGGCGACGTCCGAGCCTTCCAGCCCCTAGAGCGAGCTTCGCTTCATCTCCTGCGATCTTCTGCTCCCTGAGAGCCCTTCCTCGCCATGCCTTTTTCCTTTTGTTTCCCACTAAAATCTTATTGGGTGGGTGGCCATTGATTTGGTGGGCGGCCACTAGACCCTTAGCTTTGGGCGGCCGGCCATTAACTTAATTGAGTGGCCTAGCCATTTTGTAATGGCACCACATTTGGCACACATGCCGATGGAAGCATTGCCAAGCACCTCATCTTTCCATAGTAGCACCTATCGAACAATCTCACCAAGGGTTTAACTTCTCGTATCATCATCTTGCAACATGCCACATGCTTGAAGATGCTAATATAGGTAATTGCGTTTTGAGAGAGACCTTGTCTTTGAAAGTAGATAGCTTCCTAGCCCTGCTTCTGTTGGGTTTATCCCGCAATCATTACATTCCCAAACCTAGATAAAGCTCAAGAATTCCCCGTTAGCCCTCTGACCCAGCCCGACTAGATTGGTACAGAACCAGCCCCCGGTGAATATTCAACGGCCAATAACATGGCAGCCGGAACTCCGATTGCTGATCTGAAAAGACCGACGCGCTCCACAAAGTGAGAACCTCAGGCGCATGCATTCATTCCATTTTTGTCATCCGAGCTGCAGCTACCCAATCCGGTACGGATCTACAATCGACTTGAACTTTAAACTGCCATAACTTCTTCATCGTAGCTCCAATCGACGAGCCGTAAAGACAAGCCGGTACAACACTTCAAGCACTAGAGTTCTAGACAATAAACTCCCATCTGTGCTCACTTCAAGAATAATTATTTTTGGCATCATTGAGGTATCTGTTGGCCCTTTTAAGCCGCATCTGGCATACATTAATCATTAAATTGGACCTGTTAACAAGCCCTGATCACTGACCATTAAATGTGTAGCCTTCAAAGAAGCTTAGCTTGCATTTCTCTGCTCTTTTTCTCTTCATGGCAGCGGAGCTGCACAACCTTTCCTTTGCTTTCCTTGCTCGTGGAGAGCACGCCTTGTTTTGGTTGGATTGGCGATCAAGAGAGAGCGAGAGAGAGATAGCCTTGCTCCATCATCAGAGATCTACTTCGAGAGCCTTCCTTCGAGTCCTTCTTTGAGCCTTGCTTCGGTCCTCCCCAAGCTCGAGCTTACCTCCTCCTTCGCTTTGTGCCCTCGAGGTCTTCGCCTCCTTTTCTTCGCTCTTCAATACGAGAGGGAGAACGAGATGGATTGCAAGCCCCCCCCCCCCCCCCCCCCCTTGAGGTCGAGAGCCTTCCCCTCTCTTGCTTCCTTCACCTCCTTACCTTGGTTGCTCATTGTTCTCATGCAACTCTTGCCCTCGTTGGCTTGCCAATACCCTCATGCAAAAGACAACCCGCTCTTAATAGCGTGCCCTCTTTTTGCAATGGCACCGGCGTCATTGACGTGGATGGGAACATCTCTATGATGTGGCAGTGCCGGGTTTTGGGCAGCTTCAATGTGACGGGAATGGCCCTAAATTTGGTTGTGTAGGGCTGCTGATACTTTCTCGTTTCTTGGTCGGCAGCATTGGAGCCTTCCAGCCCCCAGCGCGAGCTTTGCTTCCTCTCCTGCGATCTTTTGCTCGCTACCAGCCCTTCCTGGACATTCCTTTTTCCTTTTGTTTCCCACTAAAACCTTATTGGGTGGGTGGCCACTGATTTTGTGGGCGGCCACTAGCCCCTTAGCTTTGGGCGGTCGGCCATTAACTTAATTGAGTGGCTTAGCCACTTTGTAATGGCACCACATTTGGCACACATGCCGATCAAAGCATTGCCAAGCACCTCATCTTTCCCTAGCAGCACCTATCGAACAATCTCACCAAGGGTTTAACTTCTCGTATCAGCATCTTGCACAATGCCACATGCTTGAAGATGCTAATATAGGTAATTGCATTTTGAGAGAGACCTTGTCTTTGAAAGTAGCCAGCTTCCTGGCCCTGCTTCTGTTGGGTTTATCCCGCAATCATTACATTCCAAAACCTGGATAAAGCTCAAAAATTCCTGGTTAGCACTCTGACCGAGCCCGACCAGATTGGTACAGAACCGGCCCCCGGTGAATATTTAACGGCCAATAACTTGGCAACCGGAACTCCGATTGTTGATCTGAAAAGACCGACGCGCTCCACAAAGTGAGCACTTTAGGCCGGTGCATTCATTCCATTTTTGTCATCCTAGCTGCAGTTGCCCAATCCTGTACGGATCTGCAATCGACTTGAACTTTAAACTGCCATAACTTCTTCATCGTAGCTCCAATCGATGAGCCGCAAAGACAGGCCGGTAGAGCACTTCAAGCACTATAGTTCTAGACCATCTCCCATCTGTGCTCACTTCAAGCATAATCATTTTTGGCATCATTGAGGTATCAGTTGGCCCTTTTAAGCATCTGGCATACATTAATCATTAAACTAGACCTGTTCACAAGCCCTGATCACTGACCATTAAATGTGTAGGCTTCAAAGAATCTTAGCTTGCATTTCTCTGCTCTTTTTCTCCTCATGGAAGCGGAGCTGCACGACATCCACCCCCTCTGAACCTGCACAGCGTCCGGTCTGTGACAAGAGCACTGCAATCTGCATCTGCTGTCTGCAGGTACCTTAAGCTCTTTCCATCATCGGACTTACATTACTGGTAAACATATGAAATTTTTTGAAATAAGGCTTATACCCTATCATCAATGTTCTAGCTTAGTCATTAGGTAGCTGCCCATCAAAAATCTCTGAACTGTATCTGCCGTATCTTCAAAGCATTCAATCATGGATAACTTGTTTAGTGAACCCCGCCAGACTCAAGTGCTCCAGTTACTTATGCATATGGCTTGACCATTAAGCTCTCTTTAAGGAACCCTGTCAAGCTCAAGTATGCCTTACTCTGTCTGCACACGAAATGGTTGTCTAGTCCTCTACCTCAAGTTCTGTTAGCAGAACCAACTCAAAAGATGTGAAGATACTTCATCAATTGTACAAAGAAGTTATTTAGAAGCCAACCATGTAATCTTATTGAACGAATAAGCAAACACTCTTCTGACTTAACATAACCTAGAAAACAAAACCTTGCATCATGTAGCCTGCTATAGCAGATAGCTGGTACTCTTCAAATAAGCAACTAACACTTCAGTAGCCCCCAGGATCAAACGAAAACCTAATCATCTATCCCATTGTAAGCATTCCTTTAAAAAATTTGTACCATCCTCCAGGATCATAGGGAAAATACAAGAATTTCCAATCATTACAGCATAACCATACATTAATCCACAAATCTTCATACAAACCACCTGGATCATATGGCATATAAGTCAATTGCTCAGGATCATACATATATCTGTCACCTCCTGGGTCAAAATCTAGCTCAACATCCCCTACATCATAGGGTAACATCAAATTCCATATAGCATCAAGTAGCATCAGATACTGCCATATCCCATGTGCAACTAGCTCATCCAATTGTCGATCATCAATCACAGGTAAAAGCATTGGCATTTCACCTTCACTCTCACTAGTATTGGAATCCCAATCATGCATATCTGAATACATCAAGTCTCTGGTAAAACTCTCTTCATTAGACTCAAAAGATGCATCTGAAAGCAATTCTCTATCTTGCAGAGGCTCAAAATCAAGTAAAGCATCATCCAGCAACTGCATAAGGTCATCATCTACTGCATCTGAACAAATTGGCTCATGCATGAATCTGGATTGATTGATATCCTTAGCATCTGTGTTTGAGAACCCTTCCAAAGATTTGTCCAATAAGCACATAAGATCTAGGTCCACCTCTTTAGAAGGTTCCTCCATCTTGCACATCTCAGGTTGTTGCATAAAACCAAGATTTCCACATATGACATGCATACTAACCGTATCTGTAGTAAACTTCTCTTCAATTATACACCCTCATCCAGATATCTTGGCACTTCTGTAGCACAAAGTTCAGCATGCACATTGAAAATTTCATCTATTGCCCTATCTGTATCATCGGCACAATTAAACCAATCATATTCATCAACAAGAGATTGCATTTCACTATGCACCCCCTCTGAATCAGCATCATCAAGGTCATGATCATTCTGCCTTAGTGTGAGTTGTGTGTCGCAGATTGTGAATAGAGAAGAAGTTTGCTCCCTCTCTTAATCACCATCATCAAATTTAGGGTCGGTCTGTCATATTGGTAGCTCTAGGTCATAGAAGCGTGTCAAAGGAGTTTGCACCCCTTCTGAATCTTTGTAATCACATTCAAGATCATTTTTCCAATTTAGTAGCCGTGCTTCACAAAATCTTGTCAATGAAGGAGTCTGCACCCCCTCAATCAAACACACTATTGCTTAGCCAAGTCCTGGCCAAAATTGTGCGCGAGGTTCTTCTGAGCCTTTCTCATAACTGTTGTGAGCTCGTTCGAGCTCACCTCCGACTGCTATGAGCCTTTCCTTCCCTGCCTGCGCCGTTGCCCGTTTTCTCCACGCCATGGCCTCTTCTTTTCTTCCCCTTACACACTAAAAAACAAAACCTCAATTAATTGGGCGGCCTTTGTGACTCATTGGGCGGGCGGCCTCTAACCATACCCACTTGGGCGGCCATTCCTTCTTAAGGGCATCACATTTGGCATACATTTTGACCGTAGCATCGCCAAGCATAACATCTCTCTCGAGCAGCCCCTGGCAACAATCTCATCAGGGATTCTCTCTCCTTGGGGTAAATCCCACAATCAATATGCTCTACGTGACGACATTTGGACTAAGATCTCATCGAGAACCTTTTTGCTTTCATAATGGCACCGCATTTAGTATACAATTCGGCTAGGCAATGTCAAGCACGATATTTTTCTCCAGTAAGCCTTGACTAACAATATCTTCGAGAATCTTATTGTCCATAAGAGCATCCCGAATAATATTACCCATCTCAGCGTGCCAACAACTGACACCGGACTCTCCCTGCCAAGCCGTAAATCCCATTAGACTTCTTAAACATTGAGCTCAAATTTGTTACACATTGCACCAAAACTTCTATTGTAAGAGGATGTAGAGTCGAATAATGCTCCCCACCATTCATCATCCACCACTTCCATGCATGTTGCTCTTTTTCCATCGATTGGACAAAATCATTTGCAAAATTTCCTTCCTTTAATTTGAATGCACTTATCTCTTTGATGCAATTAATTAGACCATGAACATTAGAGTAGAACATGTTGACTACCTGGTAGAAGTCACACAAACCTTGTCGAGGCTTTAAAATTCCCAGATGGCACTCCGATCAAGCGGACCAAATTGGTACGGAGCCGGCCCCCGGTGAATCTTTAACGGCTAATATCTTGGCGATCGGGACTCCGATCACTGATCTAAAAAGACCGACGCGCTCCACAAAGTGAGCACTTCAGGCCCGTGCATTCATTTCATCTCTTTCACCGCAGCTGCACTTGCCCAATCCGGTACGGATCTGCAATCGACTTGAACTTTAAAGTGCCATAACTTCTTCACCGTGGCTCCAATCGACGAGCCGTAAAGACAGGCCGGTAGAGCACTTCAAGCACTACAATTCTAGATCATAATCTCTCATCTGTGGTCACTACAAGCATACTCATTTTTGGTATCATTGAGGCATCTGTTGGCCCTTCTAAGCCGCATCTGGCATACATTAATCATTAAGCTTGGCCTGTTATCAAGCCCTGATCACTGCTCACTTAATGATTAGCTTCAAAGAACCTTAGCTTGCATTTCTCTTTTCTTTTTCTCATCATAGCAGCGGAGCTGCACGACACCAATAATTCCACCAAATGAGGAACAAAAAGAGCCATATTTCAATCATGAGCATGGATGAAATCTCAAAGATCTCACATTACAATTGAGGATAGTGTTGAATATCACGGATAATTCTTCCAAGGGAGTTTACACAGCTATACCTGACAGATATAAAGCAATAGATGGTCTTGACAAATTGTGGAAAAAAGTCACAGAAGCCAATGAAGTGAGTGAGATAAGTAGATGAGTAAACCAAACGGGTGATGGAAGAGAAGTGTCCTTTCCACCTATAGAGGAATTTGAGGCTGGATCTCAAATGAATCTAGAAGTGGAATTGTATTGGGGAGACAAAGGATCTGTACAGTTTAGTGACAGTCAACCCCATTCATTAAGAACACTACCATCCTATATGGGAAAGTACAAGGCCAAGTCACATGTTGTTGTAATCCCATCAGAGAGACTGTCTCCCAACAAGGTCATCAATTCAAAATGGTTGATAGACATTTTGTCGACACCAATCACCTCTACAATAACGTTAGCCGAGTTTCTTAGAATATGACCAAACATGCGGGTTACTGTGGGAAAATGCCTAGAGAAATTTGGTGTTAAAAAACCAATGAATCAAATCGAGGAAGGTATGAAAGAGCTTGGAATGACTCAACTAAACACTAGGCCAATGTCGTTAAACAAGGTAGGTGAGTACTATGAGGGAGAAGATGGGAACACCACTCTTCCTGTGGAATTTCAAGGTGTAATAACCATGGCAATCCTTGACAGCAAAGCCGGTGTTTGCATCGCAACAAAGAGGTCTGGAAAACATGGGAAAAACCAGCAGAGAGGGCTACAAGGATGAAACCGAAACTTGCAAAGATGAACACATGGAAAGGCCCATAGGATTATTAGAAAAAGCAGTTGTTACTTCTTGTGGATTTGAATATGAGCAAACCTTTGCTATTGTTGAATTTGGCAAGAAGAACAACTATGATATCATTCTAGGAAGATCATTCATGAGACAACTGAAAATGGTCCAAGACTGTGGATATGACCATATCTACTTGAGACATATGGAAATCACAACAAGGATAAACTTGAAAGACCATAGGTACAGGGATGTGATGAGAACACTTATGGAGGAGTTTGATTTAGCTATTGTAGCAGGATCGCAACTTCCAGCATGGTTGGGTAAGCCTAAACAACTATGGATGTGTGGAGCTTCACAATGTGGAAGTTTAAAGCAAGAGGAAGGCATCATAGAAAGGGCAATTGATGATACATATTACATCCCAAAACCTTTTCCTGAGGAAGAATTAGAGACACTTGAATGGGAACACATCTTGGCTACTCTAGATGTCTGTGCTATTCAAGACGATCCAACAGCAAAGTTTTGTGATGAAAATGGCTATGATATTGTTTCTTACTTTGCACTGAGTGTGATCCAGGAAAACAAAGACAAAGAAGAAGAAAAGTTCTACGACTCTGTAGAACACTTGGAGCTTCAAGAAGATGCAAACAACAGAAATCCGGATGACCCAGCAGGTGATAAGCATGAAACTTTAACTAATGCACAATTTTATGATTGTCCATATCAAAGACCCAAGAAGCAATGTCATCGCTACAAGTATAAAGTGCATCAAAAGTGGATTCCAAAATCCTCGATGAAAACGCAACTGCAAAAAGCATCCTCATATGTGGCTCCCATACATGAAGAAAAGACTCAGCCATGAATAACACAACCATGTCAACAAGCTACCAATGCTCTAATCAAGTGGATACCAAAGTCATCCCAACAACAAAACTCCAAGAGCAAACAAACGATAACTTTCCATAACCAGTCAAACCACAAAGGGAAAGTGGTAGAATGCATTCTTGTTGAGGATAGCAGTGATAATGATGATTCTTTTGACATTCCTTACCAAAAACGCAGGTCATCACCATCACTAGCAGCTTCCGTTACAACCAAATAAGGCCAAAACAAAAGAATGAGTTAGAACCAAAAAGTTCGACAAATTTCAATACCAAAGAGCGAGATTGGCCTTAAGCAGGTGTGGATCAAGAAGACAAAGATCCTTGATGACAAATCACAAGATCCAACGCCGACAAGAAAACATTCAAAGCCTGCAAGAGCAACTAGGATTTGCAAATTGGATTTGGGTTCCAAAGAGGTTGATTCAAGCACAGAGAGGTCATGAGTTTATTTGGATTCCAAAACAAATCAAGCATCAACTCCAAAAGTCTGAATCTTGTCCTCAACCAAGAGAACAAGAGTTGAAGCAAAGACTGTTGAAGATTCACACAAAGAAGGTAGATCCCAAAGAAGTCTCTTCAAACACAAATGAAGCAGGGACAAGCATGGGTTCCCAAATGAGCATATCATTGAAACAACCAAATCACAAAGAAGTGGGTCCCAAAGGTAACCAATAAAACTAATGTCCCTGGACCGCCGCTTGAATTCTTTCAATTCCTCCTACGATTACAATACAATTAGAAGAGATCCCACTCTGAGGAACAATGCAAAATACGACAACCAACCACAAGGTTAAACTAGATTCCAAAAAAGAATCAAATAGATAAGTAAGCCTTTGAAAAATCTCTACAACCTTCACTCGATCGAACGACAAATGAGCTTCAAAGAACATCACATTGATTAGAATAGAAAGCTTCACCAACAAATGCCAATAAGCAAATTGCTTATACCCACATCTTGCACATCATAAATCTTTTCCAAGCATTACCTATGTATGCATAATAGGGTTACATTACAAGGCTTCCATAGGGATAATGTTTGATTGCCCAAGCACAATACATACCCTTGCTGATACCCTGTCGTCAAGGAGGACTCCAAATACTCCTAAGGGGGGGAGGCATTCTAAATGCGGACCTAATATTATGAATATTAGAGGGCAATGTTTTGAGAGTTGTAGTGAATTTTTGCATCTGATTGTGATAAATGTTTACAAAATTCAAAGTATATGCCTTTATAGTAGAGTTACAAGAGGTGTATGGGGACAAAAGCCATATATGAGCCCCTAAGGACATGTGTACAGTGTACATAGCGTTTAGATTTCTAATAACTTAATTTTTTTTTGAGTTGAGCTGAATTTTTGTTTTATTTAGTCGTTTTTTGAGGTTTTCTTGAGGAAAATATAGAAAAATCTATAATCCAGATGAAGAAAAGGTTGAAGAGATGTCAAGCAGTACAAAGAGAAACAGGTACAGGGAAAATGACAACACTTCACAAAGCATGTCTCAAAAGACATACGCACAATGGATAATGACAGAGGTAAGAAAAGGATGTTGATCAGTCTTCAACAACAACATGAGGCCAAAAATGATTGAGAATGGTCATAAAAATCTAGAGTGGCCTAAAAGGACAAAGAAAGTTGGTGATTGACAAAACAAAAGCACCCATCAAAAGTGTAAAGTTTCCATCAGACACTTCATGCGACGACAAGGCCATATATAGGGAGTAGATCTTTATAGTGTAAATCTTATATCTTGTATGTTACTTAATGAAGCATAACAGAAAAAAGGGACTAACAATACTGACAAGAACAAAAGGGGAAGAAATGATAGTTCAATCATCTATTGTGATAGATGCCTACATATGTTTGGTAGGCAAAAGGTGCTAGAGATGCCCATCAGTCATTCTCGAGAGTGAAAATTAAAAAGTTAGCTTATAAATCCAAATACAAGTCCAAATCAAGCTAAAATTTGTCACGAGGCTACAAATAGAGAGTACAAGCTAAGGGTTTATTAAAAAAAAAGTATAACTCCTAGCTAGCCAAAAATGCATTTTTTTCAAATCTGAAGCCATGATAGCCATCTACATATTTTGTACATCATGTATATGAATCTTGGGGACAAATGGACCATGATAGCCGTCTACATATCCTGTACATCATGTATATGAATCTTGGCGACAAATGGACCATGATAGCTCATTGATGGTCATCTATCAAGAATAATGTGGGATAAGCCCTTTTGAAGCAAGTGACTAACTTGGGGAACTAACTAGGTTTTTTCGAGCTTTAATCAAGTCATGTATCAAGTAAAGGAGTATAATGATTTACAAAGCACACATAAGCTAACATTGGCAAATGAGACTTTGATAACCTTGATGCAGGAACAAAGGAGTCACCAACGAAGAAGAGAAAACACAAGTGGTACACAAACCAACATTTCTTGTCCTTGATGAGGCAAAACAAATGATCGACATGGGTTTTGAACCTGAAATTAGATAAATTATCTCCCAAATTTGACCTGGCAGACAAATTTGCACTGGCCTAAAGAAGTTGAAGATTGTAGAAGTTGTTTTTGAAAATGATAAAGACACAAAATTGGCAAAATTTTGTCATCAATTATGATTTTCCTAAATCATGTGAAGACTATATGTACGTTCGATTGAACGAACAGGACGAGATCGTGCAAAGGCTATAGCCTATACTTTCTTTACATCAGCAAAGCATCAACAAAGATCGCACCAAAATGAACAACTAGGTCATGTCATGGACGACATGAATGCGGAGGGGGGGAGTGTTGACGACTGGGTCAACAACACGCCATAACTCAACAAAGCCTTATTCTCTAAGAGTTATGGAATGCTGAGGATTACGGTTATAGACATCATTTGTAATAATTAGGTAGTCTTGTTGCAGAACTCGAGATGCAATGGCACTTCCAGATTGTAAATACCAAGCCATTTGACCCCTCAAACTCTATTGTTGGTTAACCTAAGGTAGCCTTAGTATATAAGGTACCTAGGTCACTTTTGTAGATTTTTTTTCATAATCATAATTGTAAAGCTGCCATCGACTGTGTGTGAGAGAGGAAGATAGAGAGTGTGAGCTTCATCCTGATGCAACTCCCCGCCTGCTCATCACATTGTAGATTTGACTGCACCATCGTGCTAGCGGCGGCAAGAGCTACGCGACAAAGCCAAGCATTCCTCGTGGAACAGAGCTCGCTCGCTCACACATCTACAATCTATTTGCGGTCATAAGTATATCAAACAATGTCTGTTGTTTTGTGTGCAAGTAGTCATTAGAATTGTGGCGACATAAGCTACACATAGGTACTCATAGATTTTAGGTTTGGCTCTGTCTTTACACGCATTTTCCGTATATGATTTTAGAGTTAGAGTCTTGAGTGTAGAGGCCTAGGGACAAATGTATCCTAGTGAGGGGATGGTGTTCCTTAAGTTTCATACAATTTTGGCATGATTTAGTGAGTTTCCTTCTGTTTGTGTGTATATGGATTAGGTGTTGTAGTTGAGAGTAGTGAGATTCTAGGTTGTGGTTTAGTTGGCCTTCTAGAGTGTTGTATGTGTAGGATGGTCTCACCCTGACAAGCTAAAGATATTTCCTCCATGTGCCTATCGTGTCATCTGTGTCCTCAATTGAAATTATGTTGATCTAGGTTGTGTTACATGCACTTTATGGGTGGTGTGATTCGCTCTCTCAACAATAGCGTCTTCTGCTCTTCTCATCTATCTCTCTCTTTTGAAATAAAGATAATATATATTTTTCTCTCTCTGTTTTTATTGAACGGTGAAGTGATCGTCTTTGCAGATAGTCATTGGTGAGATCTCACACTGAGAGTTCATTGCACATTCCTTGGCAGTGGTTTTAAGTAGCACTTTCCAGCCATATTTACTTGTTGGTGGGCTTGGGTTTGGGAGTTTGAGCATCTTTAGTCTTTGCTTGGTGTTTCTTGTATGTGTATGCTCCATGGCCTAGGCCTAGAAAAATATCCATCAGTGGCATGCCCGATGGGACACAGCTTCTAACATCATTGCTTGGGCAAAGTACCTGCGATTCCTAGAGATGGAGCTAGTTTTTCCTTTTTGGGTGTACCTGACTTCTAGGCTAGTTTCTTTCCTTGTGGCAATTTGTAAAGCTTGTATATCTAGGCGGGCGGATTCCAAAAAGAGGGTTATTTTAACATCTGTTGCTACCCAGACCTGGAGCGTTGATGATGATGTTGGTGAGACTTTAGTTTTTTATAGAATCTGGGATGAGTTTTTAGCCCATTTGAGTGATGAAGTTAATAAAGATAAAGGCGTTTTCCTTGAGGTTATTGCTTTGGGCAAAGAGTGTAGTGAGAGTGAAACTTTTTACGAGAGTGTTTGGGATGGATGTTTAGCCAATTTAGATGATTATGCCACTTGTAACCAATATCTGCTTGAGGAGGAGAATGTTGATCTACATCTTGTTCTTTCCCACCCTCACACCCTTGTTCAGAAGGTGCAGTATGGAATGGGGTTTACCGCTTCTTTTCACCATATTGATGATTAGAAGCAACCTTTAGAAAGGGGTGGCATTTGTATTAGGGGTTAGGCCATTGGTTGACGCTCATGTCTATGAAGATGATGTTCTTATTGAGGATCACTACAAGAGGTTGTGTTCTCTTGTGACGCTTTTAGCAACGGAAATACACTGGGTTTTTATAACCCCTGGCATCGCTAAGAGCTTTGCTATTAGCGTCGATACGGGGACGTCGCTATACGCGTCACTATGGAAGTCTCTATAAGCGTCGCTATAGGCACCGCTATATAGCGACGGCTATAGCGACACTACAGGGCCATCAATAGCGAAGTTCTAGAGCCTAATATAGCGACGGTCATAGCGACGCCCGAGATGAAAATTTTTTGGTGGTAGGGCATTGAATGCCCTACCACCCATCAACCATATTGAATGTTTTGTTTGTTTATTTACCTTTGAAAAAAAGTGCAAAGGTAAATATAGACCCAAAATAGTCACCCACAAGACAATATAATCATTAACTCCATCATCCATAGTACGTATTGTTTGCAAAATAAAGATACAAAAATGACAAGCATAAAATGATGAAAGTAAATCAATGACAATTGTACACAGCAGCAAAATCACTTGACTGTTAATCATTGCAAATGTAATAATTACAAACCATTGTCATTATTTAAAAAATATACATGGTTTTCAAAAAGACGTATAAAAGTCGTCTCATGATACATAATCTATGACAAAAAGAAACTAATGCTATCTAGCTATGGCTAAACTGACGTCGTCTAATCAAACGTCTCATCACGTCGAAGCACCATATCTGTCGGATTCTGCAAAAAAAACAATAAGATAGCTTTTTGTAGGTATAAACATATAGCGACGTTTATAAACCAATACAATAAATAGAAAAGAATAAACCCTAATACTAACCATGCCGCCGTAAGAAGTAAGGATGTCTATAAGGGCGTTTAAGCCCTTCCTGGATGCGTACTCACGCTCGTACAGTGTGGGATCACGCCCTGTAAACAACCGCTGTCAAAACATACAAAGAATCCATTATGTTAGAATTTCAAATCCCATAAACCCTAAACTATCAAACATAGATGCGAAAACACTTACAAAATCGGACTCAAATGATGCCCACCTTCCGCTCTCCAAGTGGTGCGACCTCCCTACCTCTACTCGCGCTTTAGCTGCCTCCTTTTGTTGCTTCCACTTGTCGGGATTCTCGCACACTTCTTTCTTTGCATGCTTCCAATCTTCTTTGGCCAGCCAATTAGGTCTGCTCCACCCATGCTTGATTTCGTTTTGCACTTCAGAATGCTTATGCTTGCAGTATTCACGCATTCGAACCTTCATCACATATTCATTGAAGCGATCATCCCATGTTGGAACGGGAAACTCGTCATGAAGCATGCTAATGACTCTATCTTTTAATTCATTTGGTACTTCACTCTAGGTGTTTAGTATGCAGTGTCTAAACACCTGAGAGCAAAGACCACACATGTGAAAATTTGCCTTCTTGCCTTCATCATCCAAGACGATGCCGCCGCTGACGTTGATGGAGTAAGGCAGGCCCTCTCACCGCTGATGCGTGAACTTGGGTGTCTCGACAGGGGTCTGTAGCGGCGTGTCAATGGGGGTACAGACGCCAGGTGTCTCCATTGGAGTCTGAGCCCCGAAGCGAGGAGTGTCCACTAGAGTGACTCCTGGAGGAGTAGCTAGTGGTGTGTAGCTGTGGGGAACAGTAGTCATCCGCGCAAAACCTGGTGGCGATGGCGATGCCGTGGCTAGTGTCGGATGGGAAAAGAAGGGGAGGGTAAAGAGCCTCGTCGAACACGAGGCGGTGTTGAAGCATCGGTGGCGCCACCCCCACAACAAACGCCACCACTACCACTAGAGTGTCGGTGCCTAGACAAGTGTGAAGATCGTCTCATCGACACCAAAGCTTCGGAGCGCGCTGAGGACTCCAAAACAGAGGGAGGTGCGGATGGAGTAGGAACGCGCGATGGTGCGCCAGAGCGATGACGCTCCACGTACCACTGTCTCTGCTGGGGTGACAAAGAAGAAAGAAACTCCTCGTCATCCATACCTGCATTAAACACACAAACATTTAAACTTAATATTGAATGAATGGAGTAGAAAACATGGACAAGTAGATAGATAGAGAGAGAGATAGAGAGAGAGAGAGAGGAGGAGGTGCTCGTCGTCTCTGCTTATGAGAACATACCTAGAGCATACATACCTGGAGTGGATGCAAAGACCATTAAATACAATAACACAATGATGCAAATACTTAAAGATCCGGAGAATCGTACAAGAACTTAAATGTGCTTGTAGCTTTGGAATGTTCAAAGGCTAGCAGCAACAGAAAGATTTCTTCTGCTATTCAACTTGAGTGATGGAAGAGGAAAGTGCATAACTCTGAATTTACAAAACAGAGAAAAATTGTTCAAACACAATATTTATGGCTTTAAGAGATCTCTCTCTCATCCTCGCACAGCTCAGCATAACTTCCTATATCTATATAGAGCTCTCTGTTTATACAGATGTCCTTTGTTTCATTTTGTAGATCCTCTACATGCACCCCATAGAGAGTAGCATCTTGATGTTCGTCTGGCACCACCTCCGGGGCTTTTGACTAAGCATCTTCTCTGATCTCCTCCATTGATGCCGCTGTGATTGGCACATGGTAGCCTTCATACGTCCGTGCACTACGAGGGGATACCTCTATGACGTACCACCAGTTTGATGCAGACTTTGTAGGATAAAATATCACCTGCCAAAGCCACATAACTTACATGAGATCTTCCAAGCACATAAATTCTAAAATGGGATGTTAACTATTTACATACTTACTTGTTCACAATGCTCGAGTAGTACGAAAGTGTCTCTTAGGTCAGTCCATTTCTTAGTTGAATCCACCTCAAGAAAACCAGACTCTCCTCTACGCACAGTAGCGTTGCACCTTCCATGATTATCTTGAAGCATTGCACATCGAACAAGTGGACAAAAAATCCTCTATAATCGATCCTCAAAATCTCTTGTAGCGTGCCGAAGTAAGTGAGTTCCGCCACCATAGGATCTGCATCAGACAACCATCGTCGACTAGACTGTTCAAATTTTGTGATGATTCCACAATCTTGAGTAAAACGTTTTTTGTCGATCCGTTCCACCCTAAAATGTCGACCTTTACACCATGCTGCTGTGTATGACTTATACTACAACCAACAAAGATTATGAGTGGCCGTTCAAACATGTAGAAAGTTACTAGTCGTACATTGCAAACTTACCTTGGTTGCGCAACCCCTAGAGTACTCCCACTCTTCTTGAGTCACTTCTTCACCGCACTATTGTGCGCTTTTCAATTGGTTGTTCAACCATCTTAAGCTCTCCAGACTCCCCGGATAGTGCATCGATGGTCGTCTTCCCCGTCTCCACTCGATTCTTGCCCTTTGTTGCTCTTGCTTTGCATCCTCATAATGTGAAATCCACTTCTGCATGACTGAATTGTCAAGCATGCAAAATCGGTTGATCTTAGCCTCTAGATCTTCCATCATCTTCTTCTCAACACCGAGATTACACATGACAATTCCAAATATGCGCTCCTCATCTATGGTTTGCCATAGCGTGTCCCGGGCTTTATCAAATCCGTCTAGCCACTCTCCAATGTACACTAGGGACTCTAATACCAGCCAACCTTCTGCCATGCTACCCTCCGGACGTGCCTTCTGACGCACATATCCTTTGAGCGTTTTCATGAAACGTTCTAAAAATAACATCCATTTGGAATGTATTGTGCGAGCTATTTCCACCTCATCAACTATGTGAACAAGAAGATGTACCTGAATGGTTAGCATGGTAGTAGGAAAATGTTTCTCAAACATGCACACAACCTCCGCAGCGTTTAGTTTGGCAAATGGTATGGAGTCTACCTTGATCTCCTTTTGTGAGATCCATTGCACCAACTTCGCAAGTTTGTAGATTGTGTTACGGACGTCAAGAGACAAACATCCCTCAATGGGAACCGGTAAAATAAACTGCAAAACACGTGCAACAATGATATTAAAGTCCACAGACAAATTTTTTACACAATTCCCATTATGATTTAATCCACTATGAACATACCTGACACATTTTATGTCAGTCGTGTGATTTCAAACCGGTAAGCTTTCCTTCTTTAGTAAAACACGTTCAGAGCGAGTGCATTACGCCAGTGGGGGTCCGCAAACATTGAATGGTCTCTTTTACTTTGTGTTCTTGCGCTCTTGTGAAAATCCATGGTGCTTTAGGGAGTTCTATCGATCCATAGGACGCTGTTTGCGGCCAATATTGCTCCATACGATCCACATTTCTAAGGTCAACTCTGGCTCCCAAAGTATCTTTCTTGTCAGTCAGCCCATAGTAGATTACCCACATTATTGAATATGTGCATTGGATTGAGCAAGTGATTGATCATGAGTCAGGGCCAGTATGGTAACTCATACCATAGAGATAGTCTCTTCATCCCTGGGGGCAATCCTTCATCACACATCTCCTTTTGCTCTAACCATGCTTGTGTAGACATCCTTGGTGGCTCTCTTTCCAAAAATCCGTCGCATAACACATAATTCTCTGGAAGATACGCTTGATGACCTTCGTAGATTTGCTTCTTCAATGAGGACGCCCTACGTGCATTCAGTCTAGGTCCACATGTGACACATGCTCTGTATCTACTTGTTTGAAGCCCTGCATGTATACACATAATAATAGATCAGCTTGAGAAAAACCAAGATTTACAGTGTCTGAGTGAGGAGTGTAGATAGATCACCTGAGCATTCTGTTAGTCCGGGATAGTCATGCATGGTCCACATTAGAATGACTCTGATCATAGCATTCCATCGACCTGTGTGTCGGCTCATATCCACCACCTCTATGCCAATCCACAATTATTGTAGCTCTTCCAGACGAAGATACACATCCATATAAATCACTTTATATCGCCCTGGTACAATCAAGCTTAGCCATAAGTGCCCCTTCTTCGTAGTCAACCACGGGGGAATGTTGTAGTTGACGATGACAACGGGCCATACACTGTAAGTTATTGATCTTTGACCAAATAGATTTACGCCATCCATAGCCAGGCCTAAATGCAAATTACGAGCTTCCCTCGCAAAATCCGACCATGTTCCATCTATATGTTTCCAGGCTGCACAATCTGCAGGAATCCGTAGCACACCATCCAAAGATTTATTCTCTTCATGCCATGATGCTAGGGCGTCCATGGACTTACATTCGAAGAAATGCTTGATGCGAGGAAGCAGAGGAAAATGTCGCAAAACCTTTTGCGGAATTTTTGTTCCATGGAGATCTACTCGATATCTTTCGGAATCACATTTTGGACACTTCTCCATGTCTATGTATTCCCCTCTGAAAAGAATGCAGTCATTAGGACAAGCATGGATCGAATTGTAATCCATCCCCAAGTTTCAAAAAATCTTTCTTACTTCCTCTCGAGAATCTGGCATCACATTATCAGCTAGTAGTATGTGCTCTTTGAGCAATCTACACAACATAAAAATATCGTAAAATTGTGTAAAAATCTATCAGATCATTATACATTTAAAGTTTTATTAAAGTAAATTAATTGTAATAGATCACCTGAAAAGCGCTGTGGCGCTAGTGTCACTCCATCCAAACTTTGTCTGCATGTTGAGAAGAACCAGGAGCGCTTTCAATCTAGACACAGGTGCTCCATTATACAATGGACTATCGGCTTCACTTTTCATATCATCATAGAGAAGCCTTCCTGAATCCATGATCGTCTCGATCATTTCATCAATCTCGGGCTCAAACATTGCCTCGTTGGGAATGTGGTCTGCATGATCATCCCCCGAGCTGTCAGAGGCTACATCTTGTGGCCTCACATATGCTGCTTGACCAAAGCGCTTGCGAACACGTCTATTGGGTTGAAATATTGCTGCCTGGTGGCCAGCGTCAGAGTCCGACGAGTTATAATTGGCAACAACTTGATCTATAATAGGTGGATCGAACTCGCCAAATTCGTGAATGTGCTGCAAAGAAACACGTCTTGTCCGTCGCACAGCATGCTTGCAATGGTTACAAGGACATAAGATCCTTGTTGAGGGATAGGTGTTTCGGTTGGACGGCCCCACATCCTCGTCACTACTCATAACGAGGGTAAAAATCTTATAACCTGGACAACAAATTTATTATTCTATTGGCATTCTTTGTCTTATGTCTCTCTCTCTCTCTCTCTCTCTCTCTCTCTCTCTCTCTCTCTCTCTCTCTCTCTCTCTCTGTTCACACTGTAAACTACCTCACATTCTCTAGTCATGTCCAATCCCCGCACACCTCGGTCAAGAGGTGCACAGAGATCAGAACCACCGGGTTATAATATCGTTTTTAATGGTCAATGCCTATATTTGTGGGTACAAGAAATTTACACACCCACGTTGGAGAGGGGGAATGGGGGAACACACCCGGCACAAACACAAGGGCCTCTCTATAGCTCAGGGTATTCACAACACCCCTAATCTCTCAGGAAACACCTTCAAACACACAACTCACACTAGAAGACCACTGCCTGCTCGATTTCTACTGCTCACACACTCCACAGAACCACCACACAAGGTGCACCTACAACCACTACCTGTTTCCACCCTTAAACACGCACACAGACATTCCATCTCACTCTCTCATTCAAAACATCGACGGTCCGAGATGGGCACACACTTCCACACAGTCGGCACCGAGGAGAACCATGAAAGCAGAAGAAAGAGAAGGGGGGAAGGGGAAACAGCAGCAAGGGAGGTAATTGTGGCTTGATTGCACTTCAAGAAACATATACACAGGCTTGCAATGCCATCACCATGGCCATTTTAAAGAAAAAGTTACAAAGGGGCTAGCTTGCTAGAGAACTCCACTTTGCAGGCTTCAAACGGCACTCCAAAAGGCCAAAAAAAAGGCCCAAATTTGATCCTTTTTTGACTTTTATAGGGAGGCATTTAATTTGGGAATTTGCATTTCAATTGGTCCACCTGGCATCTTGAATTGGTATCTTTTGGGAAAGAGGGCACTGCTCTGCTCTCTCTCTCTCTCTCTCTCTCTCTCTCTCTCTCTCTCTCTCTCTCTCTCTCTCTCTCTCTCTCTCTCTCTCTCTCTCTCTCTCTTCTTCACTCTTTGCACTTGGGAGGAGGCATTAGCGATGTCGCTATTGCCCCCTAGGCTCTTCTTTTTTATTTTTTTAATTTTTATCTTTTACCCCCTTTAGGCTTACCTTATATTTGCTCAGCTTTGACTTTGACTCTTTCCCTCTATCCATCCGACTCCTCCTTACCACCTTTTTCCTCTTTGGCTTCTAGCACTTGGTTCACCCATGCTTGTACTTGCTCGGACATGCCTTGGGATGTGCCCACTTGGCCTTGCCTCGACTTTTTCTTGTCCAGAAAACCCTTGACTTTCACCTTGCATTTTGCCCAGGCCCACTTGGTCAGTTTTAGAGTCATTTTGTACACATGGCAGCCCTCGGGCTCTTCCTCGCTCTATCCCTGTCATCTACCGTGGGACCCTCCCCTTTCACTATCAATAGCGATGTGGCTATTGGGGGGGTCTCCCTTTTTGAAAAAATTGGGCCCCAAGGGCCACGGGAATCCTCCCCCACGGGTATGCGCCACCTTACCAATGCCAACTCGTCGCACGCATGGACGCACACCTCGTAGCTGTCCAAAACCGCCGTCTATCACCCTGCAACGCCGCCGCGTGCCACCGTCTTCGACCACACAGCGCCCAACACTCATGGCCATGGCCACGAGCTCAAAGAGATCTCTCCCCTAATCTTGTGTACTCTCCAAGGGGGCCACGCCCCAATACATATGGCATAAGCTCTTGGCCCCGTGTTGCGCATACGGGATTACATCCCTGCCATGTGGCACTCGCTATCTTAAGCAGTCTTCAAGGACTTGAAATTCCATGTTTTTTCCTCCACTAAACCTCCTCTAGCCCATTTTTTCCACTTTACTTGCCTTGCATGCCATACATCACCTGGTGACCCAATCATCAAGATGCAAAGCGGTGCCGAGTCTCCCCTTTACCGGTTCCTTGCCATGCAAATCCCATTGCATTTCAACTCCCCGGAGTTCGCTATTCAAGGCCGCAAAAATAAGAAAAAATCATCTGCGACTTGTTCACTGCCCACGGCTCCCAGCTTCATCTCCCCGTATCTGGTCAACCAAGCATCCGATTGACGTGCACTCGATTTGTGCTGACTCCACATAACACCTACTATCTTTGAGAATCTTGGCGAGGCCGAAAAAATGCCAGATGGCACCTTTCCCAATGCGGTCAAGTGGGCTCAGACCCGGCCCCCAGAAAATATTCCTTTGACCATATCTTGCTATCCAGAGCTCCGATTTGCAATCTGAGAAGACAGGCATGCTCCACAACTCAGCTCTACACACGTATGTATTGACATCAGCCCGGGCCACCTGTCCCCTGCTGCCCTGTCCATCGGGGATCTGCTACACACTCTTTCTTTAAACTGCAATACCTTACACATCGGGGCTCCGTTTGATGAGCCGTCTGGACCGGCTTCTACAACACGTTGAACTCTACATTCTAGAGCTTCGACTTGGCATTTCGGACATCTTCATCTCCTACAACCCTTTTGGCCCAAAAAATCACTTTAAGCATACATTCCCGTTATCCTTTGGCTACTAAGGGCCTTGGCGCCTGCCCTAGCCTTTTGCACTGCACTCGAATGCACCCTTTGCCTGGCATAGACAACCTGCTAGCTTCGACCAACTTTAGTTGCACCATCATTGCCTAGCCCCCTCGTCCAACATTTATGTTCGACCAAAAGCATATGTACAAAACTTTAAAACTTACACACCAAACTGATGATTGAAAGAACTTACAAAACCACAACTCTATGTACAGGCTATGTACAAAGCTTTATCTTCTTTCTTTCACACACCGCATGCTTTAGGTGGGTTGCCCACCCCCCTAGACTATAATTTGCTGCACTTCAGGCACTAGACTCCTCTCAAAATATAGTTTGAGCTGCACACCATTTACCCTATTCCTGAGAAGCTTGCCATTTTCTCTTACCAGTTGATACGTCCCATTTGGAAAGGCCTTCTTCATTTTATATGGACCCGTCCACTTCTTCTTAAAATTCTTCTGGAATGTGAAATCCAGGTAGCTTTCGTATTTCATGACAAGGCCTCCTTCCTCTATCTTCTTGTCCGGCAGGTTCTGATTGAATTTGGCAACCCGCCTCTCTCTCTGCTTCACATAGTAGTCCGTCGCTGCCTCTCTGTCCATCTGCAAAGCCTCTAAATTGGCTATCCGATCCTGTAGAACTCCTTGTTGAGTGGCACTGATATGCCACATACCTTTTAAAGCACCTAGCTATGCATGCACTGGCAACACAGCCTCCTTACCATAGACAAGCTCGAATGGAGTGAAGTTTGTAGCCACTTTATAAGATGTTCTATATGCCCACAAACACTTCTCTAGAGTTTCTTCGCACTCAGCTTCCTGCTTGTCCACATACTTTGTTAACATCTTGACAATTTTACCATTAGCACTCTAGACTAGGCCATTGCATTGGGGGTGATAGGGTGAGGAAAACCTGTGCTGAATCTTTAACTTTTCCACTAATGCGCTCATGATCTTTCTTCTAAACCCCTGACCCCTATCAAAAACTAACACCCATGGAACACCAAAACGGCAACATATATTATCAAACACAAACTAAGCCACAACACTAGCATTTACTTCTTTCACTGCTTTGGCCTCCACCCACCTTGTAAGGTAGTCAATGGCTACCACCACGTACTTCTTACCACTTGTAGACTTTGGGAGAGGGCCTATAGCATCCAGACCCCACTTTTCAAAGGCTCTTTGTGCGATGATGGTGCCCTGTGACTCCGCTACCATTTGTCTTTCACCTATAGTCTGACACTCATGGCAGAGTTTACACCAGTAATGCACGTCTTTCACAATGGAAGGCCACCAAAAGCCTGCTCTAAGCACTCAAAACAGAACCTGATCTTTGCCCTAATGTCCGCTCTCTTAATGGCATTGCTCCAGCACCATCCCTATCTCTTCTTTGTACAACAACCTTCTAAGAACTCCGTCACGCCCGTAGTTTATGAGATCTTCACCTACCAGTGTGAATTTGTGGGCCTTTTGCACCACTCTCCTCTTTTGCAGCTTGGACAAACCCTCTGAACATTGCCCTGTACTAAAAAAGCCTTCAATATCCTTAAGAGTCTCTCTACCTACATAAGTAGCTGGGGCCACATACAAACCTGTAACATGTACTTGCACTTTGCTGCTAGCTAGCTGATCCGCCTCTTGATTCTGCTCTCTCCTCACATGCTTGAATTGGACTTCTTCAAAAAACTTCAACATCTTTTTTATGAAAAAGAACCAATGCTTCAAAGAATCGCGTTTTACCTGCCATTGGCCTAACAGTTGCTTGATGACTAGCAATGCATCTCCCTTCACCACCAGCCTTGAAATGCCGAACTCTATGCACTGCTTCAAACCCAAATACAGAGTGAGATACTCCACCTCATTATTGGTGTGGACATCCTCTAAATCATACGCCTTTGAAAATATTGTTTTGCCATGTGGGTCATGTATCACCACACCTCCTCCTTCTTTCTGCACTACCCTCCGATATGCTCTGTCCAACCACATAGTAAAAGTATCCTCCAAGTCGAGGTCCTCCTTGGCTTCATCTCGTACCACCCTTGGATAGGCCGGCAAATCGATAGCCTTGCTGACAAGAAGGTCTGCCAGGTGAGACCGAATCGTGTGATCTACCTTGAACTCGAATTCGAACTCTTGTAGCTCCAACACCCACTTCATAATCCTCCTTCCTGGCTTCAAATGTAGCACTACCTCTGGCAATAGATTATTAGCCGTCAACACAAAAAACTTACGTACAATCAAATGAACTTTGAACTTCCTGCAAGCGAAGACTAGAGCCATCACCCACTGCTCTGCCTCGGTGTAGGTAGCCTCTCCTGGGCTAATCACCCTGCTCTCAGAGGATATCGGCTTGTAGCTTCTCCCTACCTTTTGTAGTAGAACCGCTCCAAGAGCAATTGTGCCCACCGTCATAGACACATAGAAGTCATCCTCTCGATTGGGAGGAGTGACACCGCTGGAAATTGGCACAAAATCTCTTTAACGCTATCAAAGGCCTCTTGAGCTTCTTTATCCCAGTCATAACCATGCACTTGATGAGCCCTCTTTTGAAGAGGATGCACATATTGCGACAGCATCCAAAAGAAACATGACAAATACTTCAACTTATGAATAAATGAAGCCAAATCTTGAGCATCTGATGGTGGCTCCATCAACACCAATGCCGTCACCTTCTCGGGATCAGCCTCTATACCGTTTTGTGACACCACATGACCTAACAATTGTGCTCGAGGCTGTGCTAGCTTGCACTTCTTGGGGTTCAACTGACCTCCTTCTTCATCAAGCCTTTGAAAGAATAACTGGAGCTTTGATAGGTGCTCCAATCTTGAACTGTAGCATCTCATATCATCCATGAACACCCTAATAAAACGGCCCAAGTATGGACCTAATACCCTGTTCATGCAACCTTGGAAGGTGGCATATGCATTCACTAATCAGAATGCTAGCCTGCGGTAAGCGAAACAACCCCATGGCGATATGAATGTGGTCTTCAACTGGTCTTCAAGTACAATCCCTATCTAAAAGTACGCCAAAAAGACATCCATAATCGAGTACCTCTCATGCCCAGCCACTTGGTTTAGGATTTCATCTTGAAATGGAAAGGGGTAGTGATTCCTCTTGGTCGCGGCATTCAATGGCTTGTAGTCGACACACACTCTCCATTTCCCATTCTTCTTAGGGGTTATGACCACTGGCGAGACCCACTCTGACTCCTTCACAGGATATATGATACCTGCCTCCAACAACTTATTGATCTCCTGCCAAAGGGCTTTCTTGTGAATTTCTCCTACTCTTCTCAGCTTTTGTGCTTTAGGCTTATGTCCCTCCTTAAAAACAATTTTGTGCTCCACCCTCTTTGCACCTCGCAAATGCTTGTACTCCGTCGCGAACAGATTTGGATAGGATTCACACAGTTGAACGTAGCCCTCCTTTTCACCCTTGGTTAAGTCTTCACTCAACATGCTTGAAACCTCCTCTACGCTTAAACGATGAGCTTGAGGCTGCATACCTTCTTCTTTAGGTGGGGAGTCGTCTATGGTGACCCCAAATAAGTCTGCATATATCTTCAGCATGTCACCCTCGCTCTCCTCTTCCTCTATGCTAGTATAGCCTTCATCATAGCCCGTCTCTGTCTCGTACTCATAGCTCGTCATGTCACCCTCATCTTTAACTTCCATAGGACGAGAAATACTCTCCTTGGTCTTCAAATCAAGCACAATTTGTTTGCCTCTCTCTTTGTCAGGCAAAGTGAACACTTTGCTCTCCCAATCTTGTTTTGCTCATGTCGTCAAAAGCCATGGCCTACCCAAAATAATTGGATAAGCATTATCCCTTGCCTTCATCACGAAGAAGTCTATCAGGCACTCTATGCCCATCACTTTGACCTTCACATCCTGCACCACACCCAGACACCTGGCTTTGGTATGGTTGGCCATCCTCATGCGCACATTTGACCTGACTACTGCCTTGACTCCCGTCTCTTTCATGGCTGCTTTCGTCATGACACAAACCTGTGCTCCACTGTCTATGTAGGCTTGTACCTGCATCCTCTTCTCTATAATCGCATCCACAAGCGGAAGAATGTATGTGGGGTTACCTACCCTCAAAGCCATGTTTTGCACTGCTTGCACATCTCCCTCAGCTCTTGGTAGCCTGGTGCTAACACTTGTGGACCACTGCCTTCTTAACTTTGGATTGAAAGCTAACAACTGACCAAATGTAATATTTACTTTTTTATTTTGAACATCACTCACCAAATTGTACTCGCGATAGCCACGTCCTAGCTGGAAATCCTCTTGCTTGATCTTGCGACGCCTCCTTCTCTTGCTAGGCTCAGGTTGCTCTCTGCCTTCGTACACCTTCTCTTTGCCTTTGCGAGCTCTAGATTCCCACTCTGCCTCTATCTCCCTCTCAGCTCTTGCTCTCTTGTTGGCCAAAACTTTGACATCCTGCTTGTCCACTCCTATGATGTTTACCCTTGGCACCTCACCTCCGTTTTGCGGAGCTTGCTGCACAGGATTCTCCACCGCTTGCTCTCTTGGACCATTGTATTGCCCTTGACCTCGACCTCTACCAAAAAGCGGGTACATACCTCCTCTTTCTCTCTGCACTTGAGAACAATCAGACTCATAATGCCCTTCTTCTTCACAATTGTAACACCTACCAGGCAGTGGCCGTGCCCTGCCCCTTGCTCCTCTTGGCTGTCCTCTATCCATGACACTGAGCCACAACTCCTGCATCTGCTCGGATAAATCTTGCACTGTGCACACCCAATTTTGCGGGACAACAGCTACACCTCGAATTCCCTGATTTTCTTCATGTGCAGTCTCTCTCGGACTCTATGGTTGAACATGGGCCATCGTCTCATAGCCTGACACGCCCTGCTCTATCTTCTTCTTTATCTTTCTGCTCTTCGATCATGCAATGGCTACCGCATCATTATAATTCTCTGGGCTCTCGAAATCAACTTTCTCTCTCACCTTGGGATGCAGACACGCCATGAATTTGCCGAGCTTGAAATAGTCTCCATTAGCCAATTGCATGGCTACTGCTAACATTGCCCAACACTCTTCAAAATGACCCAAAAACAGATTGAAATCTTCACTTACGTCTTGCTTAAGCGCCTTCAGCTTTGCATCCAGTTCGACTGGGGAAGTCTCCTTGCGAAATTCATGAAGAAACCTTGCCCGTAGAGCCGGGCATGCTTGTTTCGGCTCGCCTTCCAATGCACCGTACCATGCTTTAGCTCTACCACGCATCACTAGAGGAAAAGTCTGCATTTTGCTATCCTCGTTCAGCATACGCAACGATAGCTTGTACAACTCAAAATCTGACATCCACTCGTCAGAGCTCTCTTCTCCTGTGAAAATCGGTCCATAGCTTCTCGCTGCCATGACTTCCAACGCGAAAAACTGCTTCCTTTCAATTAACTAGGAGCAATCAGTGTGCTCCTCCGTGGGGGCACTAGAAGATGGAGAGGGGGAATGGGGGAACACACCCGGCACAAACACAAAGGCCTCTCTATAGCTCAGGGTATTCACAACACCCCTATCCTCTCAGAAAACACCTTCAAACACACACCTCACACTAGCAAACCACTGCTTGCTCGATTTCTACTGCTCACACACTCCACAGAACCACCACACAAGGTGCACCTACAACCACTACCTGTTTCCACCCTTACACACGCACACAGACACTCAATCTCACTCTCTCATTCAAAACATCGACGGTCCGAGAGGGGCACACACTTCCACACAGCCGGCACCAAGCAGAACCATGAAAGAAGGAGAAATAGAAGGGGGGAAGGGGAAACAACAGCAAGGGAGGCAAATGTGGCTTGATTGCGCTTCAAAAAACATATACACAAGCTTGCAATGCCATCACCATGGCCATTTTCAAGCAAAAGCTACAAAGGGGCTAGCTTGCTAGAGAACTCCACTTTGCAGGCTTCAAACGGCACTCCAAAAGGCCAAAAAAAAGCCCCACATTTGATCCTTTTTTTACTTTTATAGGGGGGGCCTTTAATTTGGGAATTTGCATTTCATTTGGTCCACCTGGCATCTTGAATTGGTATCTTTTGCGAAAGAAGGCACCGCTTTGCTCTCTCTCTCTCTCTTCTTCACCCTGTGCACTTGGGAGGGGGGCATTAGCGATGTCGCTATTGCCCCCTATGCTCTTCATTTTTTATTTTTTTTCATTTTTATCTTTTATCCCCTTTAGGCTTACCTTATATTGCTCAGTTTTGACTTTGACTCTTTCCCTCTATCCATCCGACTCCTCCTTACCACCTTTTTCCTCTTTGGCTTCTAGCACTTGATTCACCCATGCTTGTACTTTCTCGGACATGCCTTGGGATGTGCCCACTTGGTCTTGCCTCGACTTTTGCTTGTCCGGACGACCCTTGGCTTTCACCTTGCATTTTGCCCAGGCCCACTTGGTTAGCTTTAGAGTCGTTTCATACACATGGCAGCCCTTGGGCTCTTCCTCGCTCTCTCCCTGTCATCTACCGTGGGACCCTCCCCTTTCACTATCAATAGCGATGTTGCTATTGGGGGGGAACTACAAAAAAAACAGGTGTTATCGATGCATATATCGATGCCTTCCGTCGCTTTATGCGTCGCTCTGAAACCAGTCGCTATTACCGACGCGCATAGCGACGACCATTGCAGAAAAAAAATTTCTTGGGCAGAGGGTAGGTATCCTGGCCTGTGCCCAATTAAAAGATGGACATAGCCACAGCGAGACTTCCTGCCCTCTGCCCAAGAAAGCGAGCAGCACCAAAATATCAACCATGCTCCCGCACGCAGAAATTTCGGCAGAGTTCCCTTTGTTTTTACATAAACTTTTCAAAAAAAATCATATCATGTATACGCCTCCTACATGCTATCCATGTAGGATCTCACATGAGATTTAAGGCCAATGAAAGACAACCGTACCAACTAAAAAGCACAGCCATAACGAACCATAACCATAACTTAAAACCATAACCGGCTATAACCACTTTGATCAAAACCATAATGCAGATAACCATAACCATAAACAAAATTAACAATAACCATAAGCATAACCAGAAAGAGAAACAATAACTCTCTATACAATGACAATGACAATAATCATAACCATAAGGGAAACAATAACTGTCTGAACACTAACTGTTTGTACAAAAAAGAGACACAGAAGCGTGCCTGTGTCTCACAAAGCATATAGATGAAATCTGGTCCACTAATGACTAGGCGTCGCAACCTGCACATAGGACAACTCACAAAATTAGTATTGATATTACTTCACATATACTAACTTAATTAAATCAACTCACACATATTAACGTCTCACCTCAAGCGATCAGCGAGACTGTAAGGCCTCCCAGTCTACAGGCTCTCCTGAAGCTTCAAGATCATTCAGTACTTCATAGAGATGCATCTCAAGATTCTGCATTTATACAAAAATCAAAGTAATAAGAATACATGATTCATCGCGTTTTAAAAAATGCCATAGTTAAGATTGGATTAGAAACTCACAAACTCATAGCAAAAGGTGTCTAAGCCTCCACTGCCAAGATGAGATGTCCCCCTAGTCATCTGTCGTACATGCACGGCCTCACGCTGCTGTCTGAACCGCGTGGCCGCTGTTCGCTCATCCTCTCTGATCTGCAGCCACGTCTCGTGTGGGATGCCCGAAGGCTTCGGCGAGCCGGTCCTGAAAGCTTGTCGAGCTGCATCTCGTCGATGTTTGATGGTGTCCTGTGCAACACCCTTGATCCACCACGCCGAAACAACGAAAGAACCCGGAGCAGGCTGGTACTCTCTCAGGATGGTCTCCACTATGTAAGTGAATTTTTCCTTGTCTTGCTGATCCCAAGACGTCAGAATGCTGGTCGAAAACTACAGCTCCACGAGCTGGCGAATCCTCTGTCGCATCTCACTGCCGACTCTATCCATGTCAACAGAACCATCTCCCCGTATAGTATAGAGCTTGGAGACACTAGGATCGTGTGTCCCCCAAGGTGTCCGAGGTATGCCAAGAGGTGTGTCGAGAGGTGTGCCTGGGTAAGACGGGGGTCGTGAGCGAGGAGGGGTCGAAGCATCTGTGGACCCTCCTCCACAGCAACCACCACCTCCACCTGACGATCGCCGAGATCGGCGAGTGCGCCTCACCCCTAGGTGTCGAAGCGGTCGTGATGGGAGAAGAAGATGAGGACGTACCCGCCTCTGCCCCACCCCTAGGTGTCGAAGCGGCCGTGATGGGAGAAGAAGGCGTCATACCCATAGGCGTCCTGAACCCCGTAGGCGTCCCCCCCCCTAGGCGTCGGTCCCTCGGGTGTGAAGCCCGGAGGCGTAGTACCCGTGCCTCTGGCTACCCAGTACTGAGAAGCCTCTTCCATCTGAGCAGGCGTCATCCGTGTAACAAATCCCATGAATGCATCTGCACTCATGGAAGCGGGATCTGGAATCTCGTCTGCCATACTAAAGTCCTGCACAAAGAAAGTAAAATAAAGCGTCAGAACACAGTTGTTTAAATTAACTTTAAGCTTAATTTTAAATCAAAGTCTTCACACAAACACTTACAGGCCTAGGCCTCGACGAGTGAGGCATCATCGATAAGATCTTGCACTGTATCATCGTCTATCTCTAATTGTAAACATAACTCTGCCCCAACTCGTTCTGGCAGATTGTCTTCATCCATTACATCTTCATCTACAAGTGTCAATTCTAGCTCGTCTGTTAGCTTCCTCTGCCATACCTTTGTCCATCTCATCTAATTTCATAGTAGTATGGACGTCGTCTGACTGACTTTCCTCCAGGAGATCTTGCCCTTCAAATACTTGTTTATTTCTTGGAGCAACCTGAACCACAAACCACCATTGTCGCTCTCGAGGGTCCGGTACAAAAACCACTTGCTCGCAATGTTCGGGGAGAGCAAATGTGTCTCTCGCATATGGCCAAGTCTTTGTAGAATCTATTTTCACAAGCTTGTTTCCATCTCTGTGTACCGTTGCATTGCGACCAGAAGTAATCACCTTGAACCACTTCACATCCAACAAAAACATCTCAAACCGCCTGAAGCTTACTTTCAGGATATCTAACACCAGACCACAGTAATCCAGGTTGCTAGTGCTCTCATTCGTGTCTCTAGCACTAGCCCTGCTCTTTTGCATGAAACTAACCATTACCCCACTGTCAAACGTGTTTCTTCTGCTGTCAATTTGTTGTGTTCTGAAATGCTTTCCATGCGACCACAGTTCCATGTATATATGATACTTCCAGTCACATCCAATAGCCAGCTCTTCCTCTTCTAGAGATATGGGTTCTCCGATCTGTCGAGCTGCTCTCACTGTCTTGTCCAACCATGCCATTGTAGGGAATTCAGGTAGAGAAGCGAGATAGTCTAGCAAGGGTAAGCCTCTAGTCGTTCGACTTCGCCTGAAATCCTGTCGCTCTAGATTGCGTCTCTCTTTCTCTTCTTCGTACCTTTCAAGCCATTTTTGCATCGGCGTTGAATTTAGTATACAGAACTTCATGATCTTTTCTCGCATGGCCAGGTTCATTTTCTTCGGCACCCCTTGCCCTTGCGGCTCCTCTCCCACCAGTCTTGCATCCTCCTCATCGCTCCACAGTCGAGGCATTTCTGGGTCAGAAACGGATAGAAATTCGGTCGTCAATACAAGAGACTCTTGCACCAGCCATCCTTTTGCCATGCTCCCCTCTGGACGCGCTTTTTGGCGAACAAAACCCTTAAGTGTTTTCATGAACCGCTCTAGAAAGAACATCCAACGGCTGTGGACTGTACCTGCCACTGCAACCTCATCTACTACATGGACGAGCAAGTGCATTTGGATAGTTAGGCAGCTCATGGGTAGATACTTCTCAATCATGCAAACTGCCTCAATGGAGTTAGCCCTTGCGACTGCAATAGATTCCTCCCGTATCTCCTTGGAAGAGATCCACCGCACTAGCTCTGAAATCTTGTATATGCAGGTCCGCACTTCCTCTGTTAAACACCCCTTGATTGCAATTGGAAGAATGAATTGCAAGAACTTATGCTAGTCGTGCGATTTCAACCTTGACAGTTGATTGTCGCGGGTGAATGCTATCTTGAGACATCGCATAGATCCTGTTGGCGTCCTGAACTCTGAAATCACCCTTTTCACTTGTCGCTCTTCATTTTTTAGCAATACCCATGGCGCTCTTGGAAGTTTTGTTTGACCAGCTGCATTGGTGAAAGGCCACAACTCTGGCATCTTTCCAACCGACTGCAAATCATTTCGTGAAGCTCGATTGTCTTTCATTCCCATGATTGTCTTCCAGAGGAGCTCTCCCACATTCTTGAATATATGTATTGGATCCAGCAAATGGTATTAGTAGATCACCCCAGTACGGCAACGTATGGAGAATGGTCAAATGTTTCGTTCCTGGAACAGGTTGCCCCTCATGTTGCTCCCATCGGCGACGGCACTCTTGTACATGCATAGGATGACATTCGACGCGACCAAGTTGACCTTCGCGCAAGTGATGGCCATCTGGAAGATAACGGTGGTGGCCTTGATAAATTGTCTTTCGAAGAGAGGTATAATAGCGCACATCCAAAGACTGCCCGCAAATTGAACATGCATTGTATCCCGAAGTTGCTAGTCCTGCATATATGAAAGCATGAATCAGGCCAAGGCAAAGGGCTTGCGAATAGCGAGAATTTTATAAATCAATAACCATTACCAGAAGCTTCTCCGTATCCTGGCCAATCATGCATAGTCCACATAAGAATTCCATGGATCCTTGCATGTTGTTGTCCTAGTGGTTCAACCGCATCTGCTATGTCGATCCCATGCCTTAACTCCTGGAGCTCGTCAACTAGTGGAGCTAGATAAACATCCATGTTTTTTGCCTTGAACTTACCAGGTACAATCAAGCTTAAAATCAAATGACCCTTCTTGATAACAAGCCACGGCGGGAGGTTGTAATTGATAAGGCACACAGGCCAAGTGCTCCATGACGAGCTTGTCAAGACAAATGGATTGACTCCATCCATTGCCATGCCCAAACGCAAATTGTGTGGTTCACTCTTAAAATGTGGCCATGTATCTTCAATGTGCCTCCAAGCCTTCGAATCAGCGGGCACCCTAAATGTTGCGTCAGTGGATCTATTCGTAGAATGACACCACATCAACTTTGCAATGGAACCACAACGAAACATGCTTTTTATCCTAGGAATAATAGGGAAATGCCGCAACACTTTAGCTGGAACTGTCTCGCCAATTGCATCGTGTTTGTAGCGCATTGCTCATCACTTAGGACATGATAGAAAATCTGCGAATTCATTGCGAAAAAGAATGCAATCATTTGGACATGCATGAATCTTGTTGTAGTCCAAGCCAACTGAGGTCAAAATTTGCTTTGCGTCTGGCCTAGAGGGGGGCATTTCACTGCCAGCCAGGAGAAGCTGGCTCCGCAATAACCTGTTTAAGCCACATTAAATTAAAAAGCTCTCCGAGCACATTGTTAACCCTCACTGCACACGGACACCCATCACCTACGACGGACGTGTATTATGTATTTGGTAGAGTCAGGTACCGGGCTTGTCGGACCAATAGGGAAAGGTAGAGTGATCGCCGATGAGAGGCGCACTTTAACTTGGACATTCAAGGGATTAGTTGGTTAAGCATGGGCGCCCAAGTGTGAATGGGGTGAGCTCCTATAAAAGCCAACTAAACCTAATTTTTACTCATTCTCTCATTTGTGCAATTGAAGAGTGCTCTTGCTCCATCTCCATCTTCTTCTTCTTCTTCACCTCCTTGTGTGTGTGTGTGAGAGAGAGAGAGAGAGAGAGGGAGAGTGTGTGTGCGATCGAGCATTACGAAGGCACGACAGCGGCGAAGCGGTTGAGCGCGGCACGACTGCAGCTTCTTCTTCATCGCGGCGAGGAATCCACCACGAAGGCGAGCGTAGAGCGGTGAGTGACACACCCTTTGTTTTCTTGAGCTTGCTAGTTTAGGCTTGTTGTGTGCTTGGAGCCGTTTGTGGCTCGCATACGGTGTATTGGCAAGTCCCTTGCTTCGACAGTGCGGCAAGGAGCGCACATTTTTGGCGCCGCTGCCGGGGATATGCCCTACACTAAGCTCGGTTAGCACTTTACGCTTCCTTGTGGTGCAATTTCTATCGTAGGAAAGGCAGGGAAGGAGTGTGCGGAAGATTTCTGTTTTTTGCGTTTTCTGCAATTGCTGTCAAGTTTCAATTTCTGCTATTGTCTGCGTTTTTTCAATTTCTGCAATTTTCTGCATTTCTGTCAATTTGCTGCAATTTCTGCGTTTTTTTTGCAATTTCTGCGTTTTTTCTGCATTTTCTGCAATTTCTGCGTTTTTTCTGCGTATTTTCTGCATTTTCTGCGTTTTTCTGCATTTTTTTCAATTTCTGTATTTTCTGCATCAACCAAAAAAAAAAAAAGGGAAAAGAAAAAGTTTTTGAGAAAAAAAAAATAATTTTGAAAAAAAAAAATTATTTCTACTTGAAAAAAATTCGGAAATTAAAAACGCGAGCGAGTGGGCGGCGATATTTTTCGAAAATAAAAAACGTGACTCTTAAAATGGACGGGTTGGTTTGTATAAAAGATAGATCGGGATCGGAATCATTTTCCCAAGCCCAAGCCCAAGCCCAAGCCCAAGCCCAGGCCCAGGCCCAGGCCTCAGTCCTCTGATATATACTAGACTCACTCTTATATATATACCCTACTCCCTCAAGAGAGAATGAGAGCATGTGGGACAAGTCCTCCACTCTCCTCCTTTCTCTTCCCACTTGCACCCTTAGACTTTCTAGTTTGGGCCTAGTTCCCTACTGGAAATTGACAGTTTTAGGGATTCCGAGGGCATAGAGTGACCAAACGGAGGGCTGTAAAGCACGGCACGACCCTCTGACCGATACGCTCGTTTCGAGCTATCACACGGCCCATTCCACGACATGCTCTAAAAAATCTAGCAAAAAAAACAAACAAAAAACACGCTAAAAACTAGTCACAAGGCCTCCTAGAGCAGCTTTTTGACACCTTAGGGTATCAAAAGCACATGCACTTACGCTCTGGGCGGGTGCTAGAACACGAGCATATTGAGGGTGCCTCTGTTCATACGGACACCCATTACCCATCCACGATAAGCTCTAGACCCTCAGCGGGGACACAAGGTAGCACCACCCAAGACCCTAAAATAGCCGCTAGTGATTCCTCCTCCGACTCAGAAATCATGGAAGCATACCCTACCCAAAACACTGAGAGAGAAGGCCATGCACCTCCCGAAGCTCCACAGCCTAGTACTAGTATGTTTAGCCGTTTCATGGAAACATTAGGTAGAGCTACTCGCTCGGAACCTGATGCAAATGAAGCACACGAAGAGGATGGGTTGGACTCTGACACACCTCTACGATACCCCATTGAGTTAAATAGTGCCTATGGAAAAGTGCTATATAACGCCTTATTGGACACGGGTGCTAAATACAATCTGCTATCCTATGGGGTGTGGTGTCAGTTAGGGAGGCCACCTCTATCTGAGAGTATTATCCAAGCCAAGGGTGTCAACAAGAAAAAAACTGCAGTTTTTGGAATCTGGCACACTTCTGTCAGTTATGACAATGGGGTGGTAGCTCAAGACTTTTTGGTCATGCCTACTGGAACTATGGAGGGTAATATAAACCTAGGCCGCACGTGGATGATAGCCACCAAATGCACTATTGATTGGGGGACTGGGGGTGTTACAACGCAAAAACCAACTCTTAGCCCTACCACTCAAGCCCTAGTCCCTGAGATATTGCCCAAGGAAATAAAACCCAAGACATTGCATGTCCAGGAGGTTGAACCATACGTCCCCATAGCCCAACTCTCTAGAGCTTCAACTAATGTAGTTGAAAGAAAGCTTGAGACACACAAGAACCATCCTAATATAACAGAGAAAACATACAAGTGGGTCCCTAAAACCTCTGTAGTGAGCATGGTTGATGCAAAAAAACGGAAACCTAGTAAGAACCGTACCACTCGCTCCAAGAAAAGTAAGAAAATGTTGCTATGGATCCCTAAACGACTATTGGAAGCCCAAGGTTACTATCAAGGAAATGATCAAATCTGGGTGCCAAAACGTAGATTGTGCTCTTACCTATCACCTGACCCAAGTGAGCCCAATCCCGTAGCTCCAAAACGAATCAATGATCGTGAAAAGAAAAAAATCACAGAATGCTACACACCCGCTCTCGAGCTAGTTTGGGTACCAAAGAAAGAACGATTTGTTCCACCTAGCTCAGGAAGGGGGGAGTCCCATGAAGCTTCTAGCTCCTCATGTAATACATCCATAGAGGTAAAAGCTTCTACACCGCCTCCATCTATAGTAGTGGATCTCCATGAAGCTACAAAAGAATCCACAACTCCCAGTGTTCAAGAATCACCTGATGAACCACTTCAAGTTCAATCCTGGGAGAGTACCTTACCACCCTTGCAGCTTGACAAGGCACCTAGGGTAATAGCAAACTACTGGCAAAAATCCTCACCTATTACCAACTGGAACAATTGGTTTCAAAGGGTGACAAGCTCATTTCAAACGGTATGATCTACCCAAGGAAGGGGGGAGTGTTTGCTGACAGTCATCATTCATTTGTTTCCCTCTCAACCTTTTTCCCTGACCTCTCAATTCCAATCTTAGGGAATGTATATATATAGCCTTATACTCACAAAAAAATAAATAAAAAAAAAGAGCAAGAGCAATTAGCAAACGAGTATGCACATTAAAATCAAAACATTGACTCAGACCTACACATGTCACATCTGGTACAGTGAAACAGAAACCTATGCCATAAAACACCTTTGATCCTCATCACTTGAGTGATGGAGGGTAGGTAAGATTAGTACGATAGGAGTGTTTCTGTTTTAGAGTTGAGAGATTAGCAAAGTTCTCTTTTCCCACTAATGTGCCTCCTGGAGGTATTCCTTTTGTTTCCTAGTGTGTACAGGAACGTGTTGCTATTGATAGGGTTTGGACCTTCATGGAACCTTCAAATCAAGCGCGACCATCAACACAAACAGGTGTTTCTTGTCCATTAGCATTGCCCTTATCTTTTTTGCATCCATGTTTGTCTGCTTTGATTGTGATTGGTAGCATACTATTCAGCGCATTGGCTTAGTATCCAACATTTAATTCAATGTAATGTTTTGTCATAATCACTTGTTTAGGTGTAAAAATCAAGCAGTCCGACTAAGCTAGTTTGACCAAGCTAGGTATTAGAAATCTTCTCTTAATACCATGGGGAATGCCTTCCTAATAAACAATGGTTACTTAGGTTCTTAATCCGATTTAGGCAGCATTGTGTGAAATGTACTAGGGCTTTCTAGTGGGCTTAACCCTATCGACCTTTAGCTTAAGTATTATAAAGGGAGTTTACTAATGTGATGAGCCTGGGGAGGGTAACAGTGTTATATGACCCCCCAAAGTTACAAAATTAAAATGATGAAAATGAACAAACAAAAAATCAAAGTGCCACAATGTAAAATTTTAAGCTGGAAGAGAAATCTCAGCTTGATTTGGTACTTCACTCACATGTATTGCCTATGGTACTAGAGCCCTAGAGGTTCCCAGTGTGGGCGCTTTTCCTTGAGAAGCAAAAAACCCAAGGCATACAAAATAAGCACACACATCATAATTGAATCACTGTGAAAAGACCTTGGGGGGTCAAAGAAAAAGTAATCAGTCAGGCGATGATTTCATGAGAAATTCCTTTTATGGTAGCTTAACTACAAGGTTTTCTAGATATAGCCTCTAGTCAGCCTCGAACATGAATACTTGGCTCTCGCGATTAAACAACTTAATTGACCACAGAAAATTAAGAAGCTTACCCATGGTATTAATATTCGATCTCTAGTGCTTTTCGACCGTCAAATTAGCGACCCCAGACTTGTTTAATTTTTTGCCTTTACATCTGTTTATGCATTTGATTATATTGCAATTTAATGTTCATTGCTAACAAATTGTTTGACCAATCAATGTGTCTACCTAAAACTGCATATGCTTTTTAAGAGAATGCAATTACTGTGCCAATGTTGTTTGATTTTGCAGTGACTGAAGAAGGCTAAGGACATTCATCTCAAATGCTCTTCCACCTCGATGAACCAGCTTCAACTCAATAGCTTCCGAGGACGGAATCTACATCAGGAAGGGGGGCATGTTAACCCTCGCGGCACACGGACACCCATCACCTACGACGGACGTGTATTATGTATTTGGTAGAGTCAGGTACCGGGCTTGTCGGACCAATAGGGAAAGGTAGAGTGATCGCCGATGAGAGGCGCACTTTAACTTGGACATTCAAGGGATTAGTTGGTTAAGCATGGGCGCCCAAGTGTGAATGGGGTGAGCTCCTATAAAAGCCAACTAAACCTAATTTTTACTCATTCTCTCATTTGTGCAATTGAAGAGTGCTCTTGCTCCATCTCCATCTTCTTCTTCTTCTTCACCTCCTTGTGTGTGTGTGTGTGTGAGAGAGAGAGAGAGAGGGAGAGTGTGTGTGCGATCGAGCATTACGAAGGCACGACGGCGGCGAAGCGGTTGAGCGCGGCACGACTGCAGCTTCTTCTTCATCGCGGTGAGGAATCCACCACGAAGGCGAGCGTAGAGCGGTGAGTGACACACCCTTTGTTTTCTTGAGCTTGCTAGTTTAGGCTTGTTGTGTGCTTGGAGCCGTTTGTGGCTCGCATACGGTGTATTGGCAAGTCCCTTGCTTCGACAGTGCGCCAAGGAGCGCACACACATCATCGTTGCAATCGAAAAATCTCTTTTGTAAATTACGTACCTAAACAAAGCAGTGATGCTTGCATCTGACCACCCATACATTGACTGAAGATTCAAAAATGCCAGACAAGTACGAAGCACAGATATTTTAGCGCCTTTATAGATTGGTTGTTGTGCCAACTTCCTCAACATGTCTTCAAGAGATAGGCGCACGGCTTCTGGTGCTGCTTCGTTCGCGTTCTCCTTGCTTGTCTGGAAGAAGGCATCCAGCATCTCCTCCATGCCGTCGTCTTCTGTCTGTAAGCCCTTTTCTGCTTCCATCCGTGGCTCTATATTGGTCGGACCTTCACGCATAATCTTTTTTCTCTCTCTCTCTCAGATGTAGCTGCTATGTCGCGGAAATCAATGCCCGTTCCGTAGGAGTCGTATCACATATTCTGTACGGTTTCTCTAGAAAACTCTCCGTACTTGTGCACATGCTCATTACATATCCTACGCTTGCGCAGGATTTGATACTTGCAGAGCGTGCACGAGCATGCAATCTTTTCCTCCATGTTAGTTGATGACGTTGCCATCTACAATGATTATGAATGTTGTTTTAATATATATATATATATATATATATACTCCTCACAATGTAAACTACCTTGGATTCTCTAGTCTTGCCCAATCTCTGTACACCTCAGTCCAGAGGTGTACGGAGATCAGGACCACCGGGTCAAAATCTCGTCTTTATTGGTCAAATCCTATATGGGTAGACACATACGTGCACTCCCAGGTGTACATGGCGATGCATGTAGCAGACAAAACCCCTTTGCCTCTTTTAGTTCCATAGTTTCTTCTAGGTCTACGAACCCACCTGCCTCCATTCCGAGGTAGCCTGTCAGAGAAAGCTTTCCAATGCCGCACTTGATGAAAGCACAAGCCATGGAAGTTCTCAGCCCAATGAAATTTTTCTACCTGATTGTAAACCGGACGGGCCCTCCATGTCCAAGCCAGAAGATAATGTGGGGATGGATGAGAAACTTGAGAAAGATTCAGAAGCCTTGCATGGTTCTTGCTCAAAAAACCTATCTTTCTCTATCTCTCTATTTCCTATCTCTCTCTCTCTCTCTCTCTCTCTCTCTCTCTCTCTCTCTCTCTCTCTCTCTCTCGCTCTCTACTTCCCTATCTCTCTACTGATCGAACGAGCGGCTGAGCTAGGGAGATCTAGATGTCCACGACTGCGGAGGACTACACAAGCAACATCAACAGAGGCTGCATCAGAGGATCTAGCTAGGTCACTTTGGATCGACATGCATAACGCCCGGTCAGACTACTGACCATGGAGGAGATTGATGAGATCCGCCAGCGACAACTGCTGGATCTCCTATGATCTACCTATCCCAGCTAGCTGGTTTAACCATTTAGTCCATACCCAGCAGTTTAGGATTCCATAATATTTTATTTTGTCATCTTCTTACTCTGACTTTGTATCAGATCCATCACATTGTAACTTTCTTCTCTCATGTCTCATAGGTCACTTTGGTCTTTCGAAGACGTTAATATAACATTTCATTTCATTTCATTTCTCTCTTTAATTATTTTTCTTTAATTTCAATTTCCTAAGCATACATTAATTCTCTATCTTTCTCTCTCTCTCTTTGATTACCTACACACACACACACACATTTCTCTCTCTCTCTCTCTCTCTCTCTCTCTCTCTCTTTCTCTCTCTCTAGCCTCTCTCTCTCTCTCTCTCTCTCTCTCTCTCTCTCTCTCTCAGTGCAGCCGTTTTTTGACCTAGTAGACAGCAGTCCACTCTTTTGATCATAACTTCTTCATCCGAACTCCGATTTGGGTGATCTATAGCCTCAATCGAAGAGCACGAAGTCCTCTACGCATTGATGTAAAGACAGAAATTTTCAGAGTTATGGAAGGCATTTCTGTAGCAGCATTTCCGAAGTGAACAGGTTCAACAAAATTGATTTTCATCTCCTATTTTACATACAATGTCTTCCGGCACTCGCAAGGGTTCTTCTTCTTCAACAAGGTCCACAACCATTGTGGAAAATGATCCAAAATCTCCTAAGTGTGGAGATAGCAACACAACCACCCAACCAACGACATCGGAAACCATGATCATGGCGTACTTGGTATCATTGCAAGAGACCGTAAACAAACAAGGCGAAGACTTATGAGCACTTGCAATGGAGAATGGCACACTAAGGGTACTTGTGGTTGAGAATGAGAATCTCAAGAGGACACTTGAGATGCAAACAACACGTTTGATGCAACTTGAAGAGGAAGTCAAGGAATGTAAACGCTCTCTTGTGGACTTGAATGCTTTGAAGGAGCGGATGAGCAAAGTAGAGCATGACCATGTATTGAAAGAGGAGAAATTTGACACTATGAGCCGGGATGTATGCGACATGAAAAATGTATGCACAAACAAGTCTTGGGCTAATGTATGTGGTAGCAATGTGGTTTCTAATTCCTCACTCATGCAAGCTATGGTTCAAACAAAGAATGTTGAGAATGTAGATGTGGAGGAGTTGAAGGAACGGGAGCGACGTTCCAAGAACATTGTTATTCGTGGAATTCCCGAAGAGAAGTTAGAGACACCTCCTTCTCTTGCCATTGTTATTGAAGATTTCTTCAAAACCCACTTTGGCATGCCCGGAGTTATAGTCTGTGGAGCACATAGAGTGGGGAAGCAAGGAGCTCCTCGCTCGGGAGAACGGCCAATTGTATGCACCATGCCGGATGAGACCAAGCGAAAGATTATCCTTGATAATAGTTGGATCTATTTGAGGAATACAAAATGTTTTGTATGTGAAGATCGCACTATTAAGCAACAAAATATGCGTGGCAAGGCATATGAGGAAAAGAATAATAAAAACAAGGAAATATCTCATGAAGAAAATGTGCCCAAGGAGGAGGCAAGTCTCTCAAGCAAATAGGGATGCGTGACCTATGAGACCGAGTTACAATTGAAAATATGCTTTTGGAATTGTAATGGATACCCATGGAATGCGGGGGTTGGCATTGATGAACTAACAAGCAAAGCCGATGTTGTACTTCTTGTTGAAACTTGGGAGCATGATACACAAAGGATTAACGGCTTGGAGGATTACAATGTACATTCATTGATGTGGTCAAAGAATCTCAAGCAACGAAGAGGACAAGGAGGGTTAGCATGTATGGTTAAGAAAGGATTGGAAGATTTTGTATCAATTGTGAAAGATGACAAGTACAAACGTTATGTATGGCTGAAAATTATGACACCAAAAAGAGCACCCATTTTTGTAGCCGGTTGCTACATTCCTCATCATGATTCTCCCTTTTATGCTTGCATGGATAGAGATCAACCATTTTCTGATTTGGAAGAGGACATTGCTTATTTCAAAGGTGAAGGTGATGTTATTGTATTTGGGAATATGAATGCTCGCACAAAAACATTGCAACATGATACTCAACAATTTGATATGCCATACATTTCAAGGGAGTTGGAGGAAGTTCACTTGTATGATCGTACTTCAATGGATGAGAAAGAGCCGGATCACTATGGAAAGTTACTTTTACACATGTGTAATAGCACGGGTATGCTCATTGCCAATGGTGTATCTTTGTGGAGTGGAACCAATGGATTTACATGTAGAAGACATAATGGAGATAGTGTGATTGACTATATGCTACTCTCTGAAGCCATCATGTATCGCATAAAGAGTTTTATGTTTGGTCAATGGACCCCGGAATCCGACCATCGCACCTTATGTATTGACCTTTCATGTGGAGAAGCAACTAAGCATGATAATCTCAGCCAAAGGAAAGAGAAGTTATCACTATGTATGGATTTCAAACGGGCACCAATGTACATTGAAATGGTTGAGCAAAAATTATGGATGACAAAGCTTCAATGTGATGCACCATTGGAAACTAAATGGGAAGCTTTCAAGAAAGCTATTTGTTCTTGTGCGGAAGAATGCTTTGCCATAAAGCATCTCCATGGTATCAACAAAGATAGATCACGCAAAAGGTGGTTTGATAAAGAATGTCAAGATGCTCGAAAGTCCTTGATAAAGCTTGATGCAACTATGGACAAAGACAACTATCAAAGTCATTTGCATACATACAAGGCATTGATTCAAAAGAAGAGAAGAAGATGGGAAGTAAAGCAACAAGAATTTCAAGTCCAAGAAAAGGCACATGCATGTGGAAGATTTTGGAGAAACTTGAGAGGCAAGCGGGTTGAGAATTTTGGTAACTTGAGTCTAGTGGATATGTACACACATTGTAGGCAACTATATGAGCAAGAAAATACTGAAAAAATGCCATTTTATGGTTCACTCCCATGTATGCCGTCTTTTTTTACTATTGAGGATGTATGCGGTGGGCTTGAAAAGTTCTCCCCTCGCAAAGCGGGAGATCTTCAAGGTATCAAGCCGGAGATGATCAAATGGACGGGAGATTTTACCCATGAGTGGATGTGTGATATGTTCAACCTTGCACTTCAATATGGTATGCCTTATGATTGGAGTACTAATTGGGTTAAGCCTTTGCATAAAGGAGGGGATGTAAAGAATGTAAGCAACTACCGGACTATAATGATTGGGTCTCTTATGGCAAAGTTATTTGGGTGCATAATGGAGATGAAATTGAGTGATTGGACTGAAGAGAATGACAAGCGTGCAAAGGGACAAGCGGGTTTTCGTCGATGCCATAGCACCATTGATCATCTTGTCACTCTTCGTGTTCTCATGGAGGAAAGTCGGTTGAAAGGCAAGCGATTGTATTGTTGTTTTGTGGACTTTAAGAAAGCCTTTGATATGATTCCACGTAACAATTTGTGGAGAAGGATGGAAGAACTCCAAGTGCCAAGTGAGTTTATGCTTGCGGTTTCTCGAATCTATGAGAAGGTGATTTGTCAATTGCGCATGGAAAGAGAAATTTCAGAAATTTTTGTAAGCACTATTGGGGTTAAACAAGGATGTCCATTGTCACCAACTCTCTTTGGTCTATGCATCGATCAATTGGAACAAATGGTACTTGACTTTATGCAAGAAGAAGGCATTGAAGAGGTCACTATTTGCAATGCGGTAATCATGATTTTGTTGTATGCGGATGATGTAGTGCTTCTAGCACACACTTTAGAAGATGCACAAAAGCTTATGGTTGTCCTTGAGAACTTTTGCTTGCATAGTGGGCTGATTGTAAATGAATCCAAAACAAAGGTTATGCTTGTGAAAACCAACCATAAGGATAAGCCATGCATTGTGTACAACACCGAGACACTTGATGTTGTTGAGACCTTTAAGTACCTTGGCCTTGAGGTTCCATCCAATCACAAGTGGCATGAATGTGCTATGCGTCGTTTGGAAGCGGGAAAGAGAGCATTTTATGCATTTGAGAACATGTGTAATGCGGGAAACATCAAGTGTTGGGTTCTCAAGAAGTATCTTTTTGATGCATTGGTGACACCGGTTCTTCTTTATGGAGTTGAAGTGTGGGGTGGGAGCATCTCAAAGTCTACTTAGAAAGAGTTTGAGAATGTCCAAAAGCGTTTTCTTACAAACTTTCTCCAAGTTAAGACACAAACACCATATATGCTCCTACTTCTTGAGTCGGGATCTCTTCCAATTGAGGTTATGGGCATGGAAAGGGTTGTGGAGTACATGATAAAGATGCGTCAAAACCCCTCACATCGACTTCCTACAATTGCATGAGAAGCAAGCAAAAAAGTTCAAAAGACGCATAAAAGCAAGATCTTGAGCACGGGATGGATGCAAGACATAAAGAAGTGGTTTGGGAGATGGGATGCATTACACTTGCTACATGATGCTTCAATTGACTCTCAAGTGAATGAAGCTTTTCTACAACGCCAATGTATTACGGTTTGGGAGAAATCCGGTGGGTCACACTTCATACATTACACCACCTATATTGCCCCCAACTACAAAACCATGTTCTTCGCTGAGAGAGGAAACCGTACTCACACTTACATGCTTGAGCCTATTCCCTTGTCTGCGATACGCACTATCGCAGCAATTCGGCTTAGCTCCCATTTCCTTCGATGCGAGATAGGGCGTTGGGGCAATGGAGAAGAGTCAAATCGATTGTGCACATTATGCTCACTACAAGTTCGAGAGTCTGAGTACCACACACTACTAGAGTGCTCAGCTTTTGATCACATCCGAACTTGCTTCTCTCACATTTTCAGCCATAACTTAGACCTACACACTTTCCTCTCCCAGCCAAAGTGTGGGCTCTCCATTGCGACTCTCATCACTACAATTTTGGAGCATCGAGAGTCACTCATCAGCCATACACATACTACATCACATGTAACTTTGGTCCCATAGGTCATATTTGACCTCCGAGGACGATAATAAAATCTATCTATCTATCTATCTCTCTCTCTCTCTCTCTCTCTCTCTCTCTCTCTCTCTCTCTCTCTTTCCTACACACACACACACACACACGATGTAGAGAGAGAGAGAGAGAGAGAGGGGTTGGGGGGGGGCATAATACCTGCGCAGCAAGTGGAGGCCAAGATTTGAGCAGAGCGAAGGCCAAAATGGCCCCTGCTGTGCGCGGGTTTCTCTTTTTTTCCCCAATTTCTTTTGCGTCAATATACGCGTCTCTATAGGCATCGATATACGCGTGGGAAGTGAAGCCTTTCCGCACGTATATCGACGTACATTGTGACACGTATATTGACGCGTATAGCGACGCCCGCTAATTTCATCGATATACGCGCGTCGATATCTCCATGTTGTGTTGTAGTGGGGGTCTCCCTTTTCGAAAAAACTGGGTCCCAAGGTCCGCGGGCATCCTCCCCCACGGGTATGCGCCACGTCACTAATGCCAAATCGCCGCCCGCATGGGCGCAGGCCTCCTGGCTAGCCAAAACCGTCGTCTACCACTCTGCAACGCCGCTGCACGCCACTGCCTTCGACCACACAGCGCCCAGTGCTCACGGCCATGGCCACGAGCTCAAGGATCTCTCTCCCCTACTCTTGTGTACTCTCCAAGGGGGCCATGCCCCAGTACGTATGGCATAAGCTCTTGGCCCTGTTTTGCGCATACGAGATTACATCCCTGCCACGTGGCATTCGCTGCCTTAAGCAGTCTTCAAGGACTTGAAATTCCAAGTTTTTTCCTCCACTAAACCTCCTCTAGCCCATTTTTTCCCCTTTACTTGCGTTGCATGCCATACATCACCTGGTGACCCAATCACCAAGACGCAAAGCTGTGCCGAGTCCCCCCTGTACCGGTTCCCGGCCATGCAAATCCCAGTGCATTCCGACTCCCCGGAGTCCGCTATTCGAGGCCACAAAAATAAGAAAAAATCATCTGCGACTTGTTCACTGCCCACGGCTCCCAACTTCATCTCCCCGTATCTGGTCGACCAAGCATCCGATTGACATGTAGTCGATTCGTGCTGACTCCATATAACACCTACTATCTTCGAGAATCTTGGTGAGTCCGAAACAATGCCAGATGGCGCCTTTCCCAATGTGGTCAAGTGGGCTCAGACCCGGTCCCCAGAAAATAATCCTCTGACCATATCTTGCTATCTAGAGCTCCGATTCGCAATCTGAGAAGATTGGTAAGATGGAATGGATCTGCGCATCAAAGTACAACTCAACATTCATAGCACCAATGCTTTGGTAGACATAGGAACTACAGTAAATGCAATCAGTTATTCGACATACAAGAAGGCAATAAGTCAAGCATTGACCGCACGAATAGCAACAAACAAAGGATGCAACAAGAATCCAACTCCAACATTGGGAGTAGTCAACTTGAACATGGTAGTACATGGATGTTCATGTCCACAACAGTTTGTATGCTTGCCAGTGAACACATGAATGATACGATGATTCTTGGAATTCCTTGGATGTGTACATACAAAGCAATACCAGATTGGGATACGAATCAGCTAAAGCTATCACCTAAAGGAGGGCCACTTATTGTTCCAGTTGCACCAAGCAAGGAGGAATGGAAAAGAAGCAATCAGCATACCAATCCATGAAGCCAATCTTCTCCATCCCCTCGACAATCAAATGCTACAGGTAGCATGCAAGGAGTTAGGCAGATTTGGGTACCAAAAGCACAACTTAAGGATAAACTAATTCAGATCTGGGTGCCTAAAACTTCACAGAAGAAACATAAGACGGTTCCAAGTATTCGAACAGAGAATCGAGCATCTACAAGCAAGGAACCTAACATGAAAAGGGATTGGAAGAAAAAGGAGCACCTATCTTCTCCACAGACCATGAAATCAATCAAGCGGTGACGAGTTAAGTCTCAACAGACTCCACCACACCATGCGACACCAAGCCAACCAAGCTACCAATGGAGAGAAAAAGCTCGACAACAGTCTAACGTGCTACCAACAGCTCAAGCAATCAGCGTGATAAAACACCCTGATGGTACAATCAAACAGAGAGAACACAAGCTACAAGATTTGCTCTTTGGAAGACATCAACAACAAACCTCAACATCGGAAACCCTTGAGTTAATTACTCAAGACCCAGCTCTTGCACAACATATTGGGTTGAATTGCATTGATCTTCATATCATGGTAGAGCCAAACACGGCTATGCATAGACAAAATTGTTCAACCCATGCACACAGTCATCTCGGAGTACGCCATCTAGGAGGGGTGGAAGGGCACTAAGTACTAAGTAATTAAGGGCAATGTTTGAAGAGGGAGGAAAAAGTTCCATATTAACGTGTGATTTTTTGCAAAATTACCTAATAATGCCCATATAATTCATCATCAAGGGAAAATTCACGAATAATATCTTCCCGAGGAGTGTAAATAGTGTATATACTATCAGAAAATCATCAAAAATAGTCCTTTTTTGGGTAGTTTTTTTTTAATAAGGAGGCTTAAAAATGGAGAAATTCAACCAAAAAAAAACTATGTTTTTCAAGTGATTTTCTTAATTATTGGATTTTTACTTTACTTTTTTAAAGAATTTTGCTATTTTCTTTGATTTTCTCAAATAAACAAGTCAAAATTAATAATAAATAGCAAGAAAGCTCATACGAAAAAATTGAAGACACGATGGTAATCAGAAGGACAAGATGGACAAGCACAAAAATTTTCAATAAAATCAGAAGACGAGAGCGGGAAGCCTAAATTAAGCGGCCAGACCTACTTTTGCAAAATTCTTGCAGAGCTATAGGAATCCGATCAGGGAAATTTTTGAGTCTAACATAGATTTCACGGCCTAGTAGGACTAATGGGGGAATCTGGAAAAATTTGGTTCGGGAAGTTCAAGTATAGATATCCATGGTAGGCTAAAACCACCTCATTTCCACTTGGAGTCTTTGCAGAAAGAGATTTTGGCCTCTTTCACGCGACATTTTCGGAGCCCACAGTTGACCTTTTTCAGCGCCATCTCATACGAGACATGAGGGGTAAGCTCTCTACTCAATAATGATCCATTTTGTTTGGCCGATAGCTAGTCTAAAGCCTTAGAAAAACCCTAGAAATCGAGCAGTGCACGAAGACATACGACCTAAAACTGACTATGGCAGCCTGCCAGCTTGACCAAATCGGATGGGATTTGAACCATAGCATGCCCTAACATAATAGAACCTTTTTATACCATTAGATGACCATTTGGCTGGAGTCAAGGGGGTTCCATTAGAAAAGTTATGTTTTTTGGCAAATGCTAGAATTCCGACCTGACTCCACAGATGGCTTGCTAATGAAGACCATATACAATGTATATGATTGGTTTGGTGAAATCCATCAAGCAAAGCCCTCAAAAAGTAGAAAACGGCTCGAAGGTTACAAAGCGTCAAATTCGACATACAAGGCCAAACTGACTCCAAATGAGCCAGAATTGGACAGGTAGCTTCACGACTATGTTACGGACAAGTCCAAAGTCTCAAAGTTGACCGACCAACCCAACAGACAGAGTAATCACAACAAAACTATGATTTCAGAGTCAACATAGCACAAAGTGATGCCGTCATAATCAAACTTGACCAAATTCAATTTAGAACTTGTATTAGGTGTATGAAACATGTTTAGGTCAAAGTTTTTGTCATTGTTGTAAATAATCACGATTATTTGCTTTTACATGATTTTTTCTTGGAAATTGTTAATTCACCTCACCTATCATGTGTCCACACCTATTACATGCCAAAAATCAAGTATGAGCCAAAATGACCACCCATTACTTGTAAAATTGCCAAAAAACGCAAAAAAATCTTTGCAAGCCAAAATCTGGGTTATGAACAACTTTTCTTGATCCAAATCACCTCATATCTCATACCCAAGGTCTATACCATGCCTAGAAACAATTTTTTTCCAAAAATATCAATTTTGGAAGAAAAGTTAATAATCGCGATTATTTACTGTTTGATCAAAACTGAGGAATTTTGATAGTTATCCATCATACATCCAAAGTACATGTTGTGATAAGCCCACTAACCAACTTTGAATCAATTTGGATTTCAAAATCTCAATTTTCATTTATATCTACTGTTTCAGAGACCTAAAGACAAAATATGGTACCATTTTCAACCTGTGCATCCAAATGAGCCCATATTTCACTCAGAGCAAGTATTTGGTATGTACTTCAAGCCTATAAAGCCAAGTTTGCAAAAAATTGAAAATTTTTCTCAGCTTTAAATAATCACGATTATTTACTTTGGTTGCAAATTTTTATTTTGACCATACAGTTTTGTTCCTTACATGATTTTATGCATCTTTGCTTGTCCAAAAATTGATTGGAAGCAATTTGGACCAGATTATCAGCATTTCAGTCTAAAAGGACATTCCCGAGAAAAATCTCACAAATCTGCTAACTTTGCACTCTATTCACTGAACAGGAGCAATGCAAGCCGCGGAGAAGGCCAAGAAGAAGCTAAAACAAAAAGAGAAACTACAAGAGCTCCCTACGTATCAACTGGACCCCGAGTCAGTCAAGGCGGAAAAAGCATCCTATCTTTCTGAAGAACAACTGGAAGAACACCACACCACGGTCTTCACTGGAAGATTCAAGAGTGAAGAAGGGCATCAGGTGGAGTTGAACTCCTACCTAAAGAGTTCTATGATGTAGCTGCAAAGCCAGAAACCAAAGAGGCTAACCGCAGTTTGGGGCTCAGATATTTCTATGAACAAGAGCCTTGCGGAGTGGACTTTCGGAAAGCTTACGAGCTTCTATCCACAATCAAAGAAGACAAAACCGCCCAGATATCAGACATCCAAGGGAACAAGGTCGAGGTAGTAATCACAAAAGAAATAGTGGCAAAGGCACTCAGACTGCCCACTGAAGGAATGACCATGCAGGCAAGAGATAGGAAGACCGCAGACACATTTACCAAGGAGACAACCGCGGCTACATTCGTCGATCTCATCCACAAACATGTGGAAGAACCAGCCCGTCTGTACGATCAACACTTCCATTTCCTAGCAAAAAGGCCACCAGCGTACATGACACCAACATCACATCATGGCCACCACCTTTACTCAGGTTTTGAAGTCAACAACAAGGAAGCCTATGGACCACGCGCAGTATGTCTTGGCAACCTTAAAGGGAACCAAGAAGGAGGGTAAAATCACGTACTTGGGTGCGCTAGAAGTGTTGACAAGAATAGCCTATCATGCCATCGGCATGGATGACAACCTACCGCCTGCCCCGGATCTGAACACATGGATCTTGGCAGCACAACCCTCTCCAAGATCTACAAGATTAGGTAAAAGATCTTTTAAATCAGGTGATGAATCAGATGACAACTCATCAGAGCGGCACAGCAGCGAGAGCTCTGACAATGAAGAAAAGAGAGCTAGGAGGGAAGAGATGAAGAGTAAAGTTGTGGCTGCCCACCAAGAGGAGCCAGCTCAAAAACAAGTGCATTTTGAAAGAGAAAAACAAGCTTACCAGTGCAGTAGGCAAGCACAAGGAAAGGACCCAGAAAAGTGGGTACCCGCAGGACTGAAAGGACCTCTAACGAAGCATCATACAAGAAAAGAGGAAGATGATCCAAAAGATTATTTAGAAAGAATGTACCAAGAGGCTGAATCCCTAAAGCTGAAAGAGGTAGAAGAAGCGGCAATGAAATATGAGGAAGCGGCTACTCAAGAGCAAGGCCAGGCATCTCCCCAACCCACCTCACCGCCATCAAAACAACAGGACCATCCCATGCCTAGCCCACCACCATCACCACTAAGCCAAGGTACCAATGAATAAGCAAAGACTGAAAAAGAAAAAGATTATGAAGTCACCCAACGAACAGAAGCTACAAAAGAAGCTGACCACACTGAAGGACATGAGGAAAAAGAAGCCGAGCCAGAACCGAAGCAGGTAGCAGAAGAAACTCAAAAGCCGGCGGAAGAAACTGATAAGGAAGCCCGAGGCGGTCACTTTTTAGAATGTGTATGATATCACGTGAGTTAACCGGAGAGGATTATTAAAATACCAAAATGTATACATACAGAGAGGGGTGGGGGTTTTTCAAATAGGCTCACAGTGTAAGTATAGTATGTATATTGGGGTATTATTAATTACCTCTTGAACGCACGTGATATAGGGGTCTTTTGATAAGTTACTGTCCCGGGTAAGGAAGTAGAGAAAGAAAAAGGGCATACCACTACACATGAGAAGGAGCCCAAGCCAGAGAAGGCAGAAAGGCCAGCACCTGAAGAGACAAAAGGGTTGAGACCACACCATCTACTTTCACTCAGCCAGAAACTACCGAGGCATCAAAGCCTAAGGACGGCCAAGGAGAAGAACAACCATCTACCTCTACAAAACCACCAGCACTTACAACACAGGAGGCTACAGGCACATCCCAACTAGCAAGACAAGAGGAGTGGCAGTCCAATGACGAAGTTATTTTACAAGTAAACGAGTATGCAAGGCAGATGCAAGACATGATGGAGAAACTCCGCTCATCAGCCTTAAATCGCACCACAAAGGCCAAGGAACTAGAAATGGTCATCAATGCTCTTCAAGGAGAGCTCAAACAAAGGATGATTATTATCACTGATCTCCAAAGTCAAGTGCAAGAGCTAAAGACAGAAGCAGAACAACATCAGATAGCCAGGGACAAAGAACAAAAGGAAATGGAGGAGTTAGGTGACCTCCTCTGATGCCTGCAAGGTGAAAGACGAGCAGCTGACAGAAGTCACGAATGAACTTCTTACCACCTCTCTATCAGCTCAGAAAACTCAAGTGCAGTTAGATGTAGCCAACGCTTCTCTGCAATATTCCGAACAGAGAGTCAATGATCATGCCATTTTCTTGCGGAAAATTAGAGAAAATCCAGCCGTGGCCTCGATCAAGGGAACATATGAAGTGTACAAGGCACTTGAAAAGAAAAACAAGGATTTAGAACTGGAATTAAAGCTTGAAAAATCATAGCACAGATGCCTGGCACTGATGCGGGTGCAAAGAGAGGAGGAGATCTTAAAGGAGATAGCAGAACTCAAGCACATAAATCAACTTCTCAGAGATGGAAAGCCCGACACACAGGGAGAGGTAGGCACTTCAAAGCCACCCCACATTGACATTCCCTAGGTCTTGTTTGTTGAATTTGAGATGCAGTCCACAGCAGAGCCGAGTGGTGATGAAGACTTTCAGGTCCACCTTATAGATGAAGATACAGTGCCAATGGTCCAGCTGTCAAAAGTTGAAGAAGACGCACTGAAGGAGAAGATCACTTTAGAGGTGGATGAGCAGTGGAAGGCCGCTATGGATTGGGAGTTGAGAGTTTCACACTCTGTCAACGTCACTCAACTCACTCTCAATCAAATCAACACTCAATGGCACCAACTATCCTTGCCGTACCCTCTCATCAAGGTAGAACTTTTATAGGTAAAAGAAAGGATGTACAAGGAAATGCAAGAAGATGGCGCAGATAAAGACCACTCAAAGTGGAGGTTAAGCTGGCTGAACAAGAATCCGAGATATTTGATTATGTGACGAGCACCTGCAGCCTTACAAAAAGATTCAACATTTTGTCCTGTACCCAGAGTAAGGACATGGCAAGCGCATGAAGCACCGCAGAAGAAGAGGCCAACTTGGCTCAACTTCCCCAGGCTTCCAGCTCCAAAGAGAGGCCAAGCAACGGAAGAATACATGGTGAAAACCCTAACGGGCGCAATGTCATTCTTCAAGACTCTGCCAGATCTCTCCTATGCAATGCTATATAAGATTTGCAGGATGCTACTCACATGCATACAAGTTTTCAATGAGCATGAGCAGACAGGATTCCCATGGCTCTCATTTTTGGAAGGAAACAAAGGCTTATGTTATGATCTGAGTGGGCAACCTTCAGAAGAAATCCTTCATGGATTCTATGCCAGATGCATGTTCCTACCCTCGCATAATATGCCAGCCTTTGAAGAAGCATTCTACACTAGATTCTTCACCTGGTGAACGAAGATATTTGCACCGGTGATAAGCAACCTCACATCTAGATTTGTAGGCTACTCAGTGGTGGAACTGAAAAACCAAGTCACCATGCAATTTTTGCAAGTGCTTGACAAAGAACGAACAATCAGATACCAAAAGGCATTGGAAGCACTGAAAGACCGCCTTGCCTGCCGTCAACCCCAAGACTACTTCAGCCCATAAAGCTGTGTCAAGGGACCACACAGGCAAGGAGGGAGGAAATGTTAGCAGAAAGCTAACATGGATACCAAGTTCTCTTTGTAAAATAATTATTATTTTTATAAGTCGGGAATATTGTAACTCTTATTTTCTTAGTAAACCTTGTAATTAATGAGCCGGGGCTACAAGCTTCCAGATTGTATCAGCGAGTCAATTCCCAGCTTTGGTAGAACTCCAGATTATTAGTTTTGACCACTCAAAAACCTTGGCTAAGGTATAAAAACCGGTTTTTTATAAGTTTTTGGATAAAAAATAGAGAGCGTGAACTAACGGCGCTCACTTCTCTCCTTCTCGCGCTTCCTACTCCCTCTCCGGTTGTCACATTGCGAATGTGTTTGCTGCATTGCAATCGCAGGTAAGTGCTCTACGCATTGACATAAGCCATTCACAGTATTTTGTAGCTTTTGGCATCGCCAACCTACGGCCTAATTTCATCATAACTAGGAACGTACACTTTTAAATCCAAAACTAAGCATAGGCGGGGTATTGGGGCATCATTGCTAAGCATTTAGATGCATTCTGTGTCAAAAACTACTAGGTCAAAATTCCACTGCTGTTAATAATCGTGATTTTGGAACTTGACCTAAAGTGGGGTTTTGAGGCCATAGGCATGTTTGCTTAGGTCTTATAAACTTGTGCTGGAATTTGCGTTACGTTTGGATGTCATTTGATGTTGTAGTGGATGTGATTTTCTTGCCGATGAGCGATCGGCTTTTGGTGATTTTAGTCACTTGAGTGTAGCTTGAGTTAGATGCTAGTTGATAGTTGTTTTTCGAGAGATTGACAACCTCTTGTAGCCTCTATGCACTAGTAGAGTCAGCTTCGTCCCATGGTTTGACAAATTAATAGTGGTTCTTGCTAATACTGCAATAAGATAGGATGGTGAGGTTAGACATGCGTCCCACACCCATCAACTTGACCAATTTGTCAAAAAAAATTCAGACTTTCTTGTGCCCATTTACAAGCTCACATTTGAGTCATTGTCAATTGTGGTTTTTCATAATTCCTTTTAAAGCTCCCAAATGTTATCTACACTATGGTTGGTACTATGTCACATGAACGGAGTAATAGAGATAGACAACAAAAGATAGAGAAAGAGATCTTTGTATTGATAGAGTTTTGATACAACAGAGGAGAAATGGAATATATGGACGCACTCCGTTGTACGGAGCTCGAACCTCCCGACCACCCTCGAGCTTCAATTCACTTGCATGCAGCGTCTCACTCGCACTCGCACTCGCACTCGTAAAAGAGAGATCGGTGAATGATTCCCAAACGCACCACCCGTCATCAACTCGATTTTTGCACCAAGTATACCTGCGAGAATAAGATAAGAACCTGATCGCTAAGCGATCCATAAAGGTTAGATTTTTATCATGACACTTTGCACAGATCCTGTTTCACACATTGATTTCTGCATTGCCTACAAAATAGCCAAAAGAACATACTCGTGCAACCAATTCAACATGATAATCAAAGTAAATAAACATAATTATGCACCTTCATAATCTCAATTGCAATAGTCTACCATGAAGAAACAAATCCACTTCTTGGTTGATAGCAGGGAGAGATGTATGATGTTGTATGTCTGTCTGTCCCTGTGTATACTACATTACTGCTGCCTTCTATTTGTTTTCATCATAACTTTTACAAACAAAATCAGAACAGAGCAATCCAGGTACTCAAAATGACGGGAATAGGTCTGATCTACAAGGCACGCGAACAGAATTGCGAAAAACGTCTTTCTTTGGCTGAAAACGCAACTTTTAAGTCGCGACTCCTAAAACCTCTATTTTTGGATTTCCACTACTTTTTCAACTTATTTTAAGCCTACCCATGCATTTTAAGCTAAAACGCATAAATATAAAATACTGATGTTAATAAAAGTCTCAATTTTACTGTTCATAGACAGACTATCTGTTATTCATTAATCCTGATCAAATACGTGGTTAGTGTATTATTTAAAAAAAGAATATATGTTCTCTCTTAATATCTCAAACTCATTCATATAAGCTCTATTTAATAGACTATTCAACAATCTTTCAAATCGTGCTAAACAAAAGATATGCCCTACTACATTCTTTTTGACTTTAAGAACTTCAAAAATTAGTTCTATTACATTCTCCCCTTATCAAAATTAACTCTGTCCTCAGAGTTGGAAAGAGAGGAAAATTCTCTTTGCAAAACACTAAGATCAACCCATGATGCATCCTCTACTAGATAGTTCTGCCACTTAACCAAAAATTCCACAATGTCTCTATTTCTTAGATGTTTAACATACCTATCTAGCACTAAGTCTGGTTCTACAATCAATGGTCCGTCATCTTTCAACTTAGAGTTGTTTTGTAAAACATGATGCACATTAGGAATATACTTTTTCAATAAACTCACATGAAATACAAGATGCACTTTAACATAAGAAGGCAATTCCAATTTGTAAGGTAATGAACCAATGTGCTTCAAAATTTTAAATGGCCCAGCAAATCCTGGAGACAATGTTCTGTCCTTTCTAAGAATCAAAAGAGACTTCTCAGGAACGACCTTTAAGAAAACCATACCACGAGTTTCATACTCCACACTCTTATCATAATACAATTTATGTGTCTTTTGAACTTCTCTAATATTCCCCCTGATTTTTGGCTACCTCGCTATCCATTTTCTCAAGCATCTCACATGAAAGTTCTACCTTATTCCTCGAGTTAAGGAAATTAATAGGTGTGGAACAGTTGTAGCCATACATTGCCTCAACCGGAGTCATCCTAATAGATATATGATATGAATTGTTATATGCAAATTCAACCAAAGGCAGATATTCATTCCAACTAGATTGGTTTTCATTGACATACATTCGTAACATATCTTCTAAAATACGATTCGCTCTCTCCGTTTCTCCATCTGTTTGAGGATGAAAAGCAGTAGACATGCGTAACTGGGTACCTTTAGAGTCAAAAGTCGCATGAGAAGTGAACTTAGAATCTCTGTCAAACACTATACTCTTAGGCATGCCATGCAAACAAAATATCTCTTTCACAACCAAGCGTGCAATGGTCAATGCAGTTTCATTTATTTTTACAGGAAAGAAGTGAGCAATTCTAGATCATGTGTTGCATAGTTCAATTCATGTCGTCTTAATTTCCTAGACTCATATGCAACCACTCTTCCTTTTTGTGTCAAAACACAACCTAATTGTTCACCACTAGCGTCACATGACACAACAAATGGTTTACCCATCTCAGAAACTTTTAAAACACAATTTTCCGCTATTTTAGCCTTCAAGGTCTCAAAAGCAGTCTCACAGGTAGAAGTCCACACATACCCTTGTCTTTCTTGGTCAATTCGGTCAAAGAACTTGCTATCTTAGAGAAATCTTTAATGTGTGCTCTCTCATATTGTGCTAGACCCATAAAGCTTCTCACATCCCTTAATGACTTAGGTATTGGACACTCCACAATAGTCTTAACTTTGTCAAGATCAATGTGAATCCCCTCTTTAGAAATCACTCTTCCCAAATACACAATCTGATCCTTTGCAAAAGAACACTTACTTGCTTTGGCATACAATTTATGTTCGCGCAACACCTCAAATGTTTTCTTCAAGTACAATGCATGATCTTCTTTATTCTTAGAATACACAAAAATATCATCCAAGAATACCAGAATGAATTCATCAAGATACGGGTGAAAAATATTATTCATTAAGCACATGAAAGTTGTTGGTGCATTAGTCAAACCAAAAGCAAGAACTGTAAATTCATAATGCCCATAACGTGTACGAAAAGCAGTCTTTGGAATGTCCTCGGCCTTGATGCGGATTTGATGGTAGCCAGAACAAAGGTCGACCTTTGAAAATATTGTGGCACCACTCAGTTGGCTAAGCAATTCATCTATGTGAGGAAGAGGATATTTGTTCTTAATGGCCTGTTTGTTTAATCCCCTATAGTCAATACATAACCTATATGTACCATCCTTTTTCTTTTGGAACTACAGGACTACCCCATGGAGATACACTAGGTTTAATGAAACCCTTTTTCAAAAGATCATCAAGTTGTATCTTGAGCTCTTTAAGCTCATCAATATTGAACCTGTATGGAGCCCTTGAATAAGGTGTTTCTCCTGGATATAGATTTATGGCATGGTCTACCGCTCTAGGAGGAGGTTTACCAGGAAGATCGTCTGGAAATACATCCTTAAATTTATGTAAGAGATCCTCTACAAATTCTAGATTTGTCTCTTTCTGTTTATCCCCAGATTCTTCTTTAATCTCATTAGCAAACACAAGCAACGTCTCACACTCTTATCTAAGTCACCTTATCAATTCCAGGGCCAAAGCTAGATTTAGAATCTCTTTCTTTCCACGAAGAGTGTGACTTATCAGCATCAAATGATTAAAGATATATTTTTCTTTCTTAACAATCAATCAAAACATGATTTTCAATCATCTAATTGATACCAATGATAACATCATGCATATCGATGTTTATGATATAGAAATAATATTTATGCTTCCGACTCTTCAAAGAAAAACAAAATAAATTCTACTAACTCTTTCGTGAAACTATTATTAGCATTGGTTAAGTCCACAAGTCTTTTAACTTCTCGATTTAGTTTCAAGTTTAATTTCTCAATCAATTTAGATGATAAGAAGCAATAAATACTATCCAAATCAATTAAGAAATTCAAATTTAAATTTCAACTTTTACGCATAAATTCGATCACAGAAGTTTTCAAAGGACGTATCAAAGGCATAAAAAATCACAAAGAAGGGGTAGATGACTTACCTGTATCGTACGCATCGCCAAAATTCTTCAATTGAGCCATCTTGGTACATATTGTCTTATCGGTCACCTTGCTTGAGCATTCGAAAGTCTGGTGGTCGTGTTCTCGATATTGAAAGTATCATCCAAATCTTTGCGTTCTTCAATCCACGCTTCTAAATCTTTGCATATCTTTCTTATGTCATCAAACTCTTTAAAATTAGCCTTTATTAAGAATGATTTGGTTGTCACTTCTCCCATATCGTCATCGTTTCTTTTTCACGTTGACGACCTCTAAGTCCACCATCATCGTTCCCACCATCACCACTATCACCACCGCCAGGTACCCCAACGCCGCCACGATGATTATTATTTCTTGGTGGAATAGCATGGTTTTCGTCTTCATGTTCGTCATCAAGGTCCACATAAATATCAGGCTCTTGTGTTGCTTTGCCCCGTAGAGCCTCAGCACGCTCCTGATTTGCTTATTCCAGATCTTCTCGTAGTCGCCGAATCAGGTCTTCTTGCTCCTTCATCTTCCTCTCGTATCCATCCATGTCCAGAATCAACCGCTTGCTCTAATACCAATTGTCACAGGAACGGAGTAATAGAGATAGACAGCAAAAGATAGAGAAAGAGATCTTTGTATTGATAGAGTTTTGATACAGCAGAGGAAAAATGGAATATATGGGCGCACTCCGTTGTACGGAGCTCGAACCTCCCGACCACCCCCGAGCTTCAGTTCGCTTGCATGCAGCGTCTCACTCGCACTCGCACTCGCAAAAGAGAGATCGGTGAATGATTCCCAAACGCACCACCCGTCATCAACTCGATTTTCGCACCAAGTATACCTGCGAGAATAAGATAAGAACCTGATCGCTAAGCGATCCATGAAGGTTAGATTTTTATCATGACACTTTGCACAGATCCTGTTTCACACATTGATTTCTGCATCGCCTAAAAAATAGCCAAAAGAACATACTCGTGCAACCAATTCAACATGATAATCAAAGTAAACAAACATAATTATGTACCTTCATAATCTCAATTGCAATAGTCTACCATGAAGAAACAAATCCACTTCTTGGTTAATAGCAGGGAGAGCTGTATGATGTTGTATGTCTGCCTGCCCATGTGTATACTACACTGCTGCTGCCTTCTGTTTGTTTTCATCATTTCTTTTAAAAACTAACTCAGAACAGAGCAATCCAGGTACTCAAAACGACGGGAATTGGTCTGATCTACAAGGCACGCGAACAGAATTGCGAAAAACGTCTTTCTTTGGCTGAAAACGCAACTTTTAAGTCGCGACTCCTAAAACCTCTATTTTTGGATCTCCACTACTTTTTCAACTTATTTTAAGCCTACCCATGCATTTTAAGCTAAAACACAGAAATATAAAATACTGATGTTAATAAAAATCTCAATTTTATTGTTCATAGACAGACTATCTGTTATTCATTAATCCTGATCAAATACGTGGTTAGTGTATTATTTAAAAAAAGAATATATGTTCTCTCTTAATATCTCAAACTCATTCATATAAGCTCTATTTAGTAGACTATTCAACAATCTTTCAAATCGTGCTAAACGAAAGATATGCCCTACTACATTCTTTTCAACTTTAAGAACTCCAAAATTTAGTTCTATTACATACTATTTTGAACTTCAAGTTGGAAAGAGTTCCTGGTTTAGATTTCTTTAGAGGTTTCTCACTATTTTTCCCTCATCTATTCTTTTAGGGTGATCGCATGGGCCTTTCTTGTCTTCTTTGTAATAATAATTGACACATGCTCTTTATGATAGCCAATTCAGCTAAGCAGTTTCTCCACCTTGGTGCTCACCTTCTAGAACTTCTACAAAGGCTTCATTGCAAAAGTGTAGTGAATGTGGAGCTTCAATAGACTATCAAAATGCAAAGGAGTGCAATGTACAAAAATTCACACTGGATAGAGAAAATTGAAAGATGAGGTCCTAGCTCTTCTCCTTCACTGCACGGTCAATGCACAATTCAACACATACAGTATCATGGTGCATCTCATGAAAAGGACTTCCCATTCCCTTCTTTCCATGGAAGCCTTAAACCATCCTTTGTAGAGGTCTTTTGTGATTGCCTGATTTTTACCCTCGTGTGAAAAACGGGCAAGGGTAAAGGGTACAAATTTCTTGTTTGTAGCCTAGAAATACTTTATGGTATTTAATTTGCTACCCAGGTACCACTTCACATCAAAGCTATTCAAACTCTTGATCTCTAGCTTCTCATCCATAGGTTGGGAGTGTGTCATTTTCATAATCAATGGAGTTCTCTCAAAAATCCATGAAAGTATGCCATTGGTCTATTTGAGCACTTCAATAGCACCTAGTGACCATATGTCCTTCTTTGATTTCACACTAAAGGATAGAGTGGGAGACAGCTCAATTGAATCTCTTTGATTTGTTTGCAAAAGTCCTTCATTCATTAGAGTTATCTCAAACTCTTGAGTCTTCTACCTCACACTATCTAGAGTTTCAATACAAAAGTAACCTTTGTACCAATCATTGTAAAACTTGTAGGGAGAAGACCTTACCCATGATAGTCCACAATAACAAGAATATAACCAAAGTGTAAAAGAAAATTATGTTACCTTCTTAAGGTAACTTAAAGAATCAAAGCATAGCTTGCTGAAGCCTTTTGAGGTACAGAAATATAGTGTTCCTCATTGTGTTTGGAGGACACGACACGAAGGGGATAAGGACTAAAGGGGAACCCCTTCTCTAAAGATGTTGAGTAGTTTTTCCTACCTTATTTTCTTGTTTTCGGCATGTATATAGCATAAAACAAATAAGGAATTATGTCCTCAATGTGTATGCATGTCCCAATGCAAGAGAGTACATTTTCATTTGTGGCCTTTTTTACAACATTTGCTTTGCATGGAGCAAGAAACGGGCTCTCCACAATGCCTTGCTCCCGTAGGGAATCCTCAAGAAGTTGAAAAAATAGCATTGAAGTCCTTAGTGATGATCCTAGATTCATCACAATCATGTTACACGTCACCTTCACTGAACACATCTTTCAACTTACACATCATCTCCTTGGTGACCGCATCACTAATGTGCTTCCCGTAGGTGGGTGCAAGATCAAAAGCAAATCACACATATTGAGACAACTAGTGAGAGCGGATGACTTAATTTTCTTGGTTGGATCCAATGCATGCCTCTTGAATAAATTTTCTAGCTTGCAATAAGCTAAATATGAGTGGTTATGTGAAGTGGAGATGTAAATATGAATGGTTAGTGTGAAGTGGAGATGTAAAAGCAAGCAAAGAACAAATTGCATTCTGGCCATCACTCACCATTTGTATGCTCCATGCTCATGTGCATGTTCAATGTGAGTGGTTCATGTGAAGTGAAAATATCAAAGCAAGTGAACAACAAATCACCTTATGGATGTCACTTGTTTTTTGCATGCTCTACCTCCATGTCCAAGTGTTTCAATGAACAAAAATGTATGATTGCATTTTCTTGCCCCAAGGGGTGTTTCCTTCAAGTGTGTCATGGTATTGCTAAGCTCTGAAATGTTGGCATCCTTTTGTTGTATTTCTTGTTGGATAATTGTAACCTCTCTCTTCTAAGAGGCAATGTTTTCTTAGAATGCCAATGTGTTTTGCTAAAAGGCTTGAAATTGGTACATCCACCAATGCAAAGAATCACTTCAAATAAGCGAGTTGGTCCACTTCTCCTCTTCCAACATATTGAAGAAACGTTGAAAGGCTATTGAATGTTGTACGCAAGCAACTAATGGACATTCACCCAAAGGTCAACATTAGTGTCACCAACAATGTGACGATCTTTGTCCAGTCACACATACAGCCTTTGGTGTAAAATCAGTGTATGGTGGAGGAACAATGTTTGTGATGTCATTGAGCACCATGGAAGCTGATCCTAAGGATGCAAATGAGGAAGAGAGGGTGGAGGGAAGGAGATGGAGGGGGATTAGAGGGAGGTAGGAGAGATTGGAGTGGGATAGAGGGAGGAAGATACAAGGTTTATGCTACAAACGGATGTGTGATGGCCTTGAAAAATACTCATAATAGCACAATACATACCATAAAACGATAAATTGACATACCTGAATCGTCGCACACACACATGATCAATCTCAACACAAACGTAGAGAGATAGAGAGCAAGATAGAGCAAGGAAGAACGTGCAAGCACACCTCCTAGAGCGGAGTGCTGTGCCTGGCACGGTGAGAGAGCAGAGAGGAGAGGATACAAGAATAAGACAACGCTGGGTACAATCTCCCCCCATGCAAGAGTGACCATTTCCCTCTTGCAGGTATTTCATTTATAGATTTTTTGAATGGTCAAATTGAGTCAAACTGGCCGGCCGGTCATAAATGGCCAGAGCTCATAAAAGAGCACTTGAATAATACAATATATATATATATATATATATATATATATATATATATATATCCATTCTCATAAGCCTAGCTTAGTTTAGTCTTTTCTACCTGTCAGCTGCAATAAATAATAAATATCAATTCTATAACAGTTTATTTTTTACGAAAAAATAATATTAAAAGGTGGATTTTTAGTGAGTATATATCACAAAAGACGTCAAAAAATCAAATTTTTAATATGCATATAGGTTTGTGGGAGTTTTTAGACAAAAAAATAAGTGGAAATCAAATACTTTTTGGACCTTAGTTATGCACTTTTCTTTATGTTGTGTCATGGGAAAGAGAAAAGAGGGCGAAGTTAATGCCACACCTCCTTTTCCCCTTTCAAGTTCAGCATATATTGAGACAAAAGCACTTTCTAAATCCACATCCTTCTACACGGGCCTAAAAAAAAATGCTACAGAGACCAATTGAGAACTAACTTTATAAATACCCTTGTTCCTTTAACCCTCCAAAAGATTAGCTTTAGCCTCTTAAATGAGGGATTCAAATATGGACCATGCAGGGTCCATAATTTTCCAATTTTCAAGGAAGGCATGGCAAGAACATCAAAGAGCCTATGAGTATCTTAGTCAAAATCACACGCAAGAAAATTTCATATACATTTATAAGTTTGAAAAGATAGTAAGTACGAAGTAGATATTAAAAAAGTAGCAATTATGAAGTAGATAAAGTCTCTCAAGTGGTCCAATATATGGATAGCGTACATGCTAACTTCACTACAACTAAAGAATAGACCAACAAAATTGATTGAAGTGAAAGAGGAAAGGAAGCAAAGTAAGTGGATAGTATAAGGAGGAGGAAAAGCAATATGGGACCTAAAATAGATTTTAATTAAACTCACAATAACTGGTTTTTTGCAAAACTTACAGTGTAGATTACATTATCATAACCAAGCATTTACAAATTCATGCATGCTCATGGACAATCCATGACACCTTCAGAGGGTCAAAGTTACATTGTCTCACAGGAGGGGATCCACCCCATGATAAGTATGGGCCCACACCTTTACCCATGCAAGTCAATCGTTGCAGTGCCCAAGGCCTTACTCGACTCATTAGAGTTCATCTATTTCCCAATGGTGATGATTGTTGTTGAGGCAACTAAGGCTATGGCGGGTGCTCCCAATGAGGAGCCATGGCGTGCAGGTGGAGATGCAGTAGAACGAGGGATGGAGAGAGGAGAACTCGACACAGTAACAAAAACCACACACTATTATTAATTAATGATTACTTAACCTTACATATAAAGGCTTTTTCCTTGCCATGCAAACTTTACTTTAGTTGGGACTGCTTGCATGCTTGTAAGAGACTGTGCCCACGAGCTAAGACATTATTGGGCTTTAATACCCAATAATTGCCCCCCTCTTTCTTGTATTATCTCCATGAACTTAGCATTTTCCATGGTGTTCTCAAAGATCTGACAGTTCCTTGTCTTTCAAATATGTTAAAAGTTGAAAAATCTCACAATTTGCATTGTGATAAGCATTTCTTGGCTCTTGAACACCTTTCCTCCTCCCAAGAAGAGATCATCATCTCCTATTTTGTAGGTCTTTTGGGTCCATTTGCAAATTTTTCCTTGCTAGGCCACAAATCATCGGGCATGCCTTGAAGAGGTGAAGGAGTTCTTCACTAGACATTTTGCATTGTGAGTATCCATGTAGACCGATTCCTCTGGTAAAAGCCTTCACCCCTATTGGCAAGGCTTTCCATAAAACCTTCCATAAAAAGACCTTCATCCCATCTGGCCATTGCGGGTGCCAAATTTTCTTTACGATTGTCTCCCATCTTGACTCTAGCCAGTTGACTTAGCCAGTGCTTTCCCCATTGCTTGTTAAGTGAAGAGAACCAATCTCTCAAATACATAAGTGCAAAGTATACTTTCTTGGTTTGCGATTCAAAGAAATGTCTCTTAGGCCACTACTGAGCTTTCCACTCCAACTTGGATTCACAATTTGGCAAAAACCGCCTGTTGAGCCATTGTAAGGATCTATTGGTCAATTAACTTTGATTCCCACTGAGGTTATACTAGAGAGAAAGTTGGTTCATTCCTTTCTAGCTACAGCTATTGTAATCCCAAAGTTGGCCTAGATGTTTAATACCTTCGTTATTAATCTTTCTGGCAACTTTCCTCCAAAACCAAATCAGAAGGATGTTTCCAGCCTTAGAGATCCAAAGGAACCAGTGAGTAATGGAATTGTGAAAACATCATGATAGATCTCCCCACTCTAATGACTCCATTTCCGTGCTGCATTTTTGAGTGAGCTTGCTAATCAAAACCCCAAGTTTTAGGACGGACATTCGAGGGGCAAGAATCTTGTCATGCACTTCAAAACCTTTCAATGGCCACCATGCGAGCATAATTTAAAGTTTTCCATCATAGACTTACCCATAATAGCCCAAGCCTAGTCTTGCTTTGTGACTGTAACCACAAATTTGGCACAGTGGGCCTCTGCATGAGTGCTCGGGTTTAGAATCTTGAGACTACCTTGATCCATAGGTCTTGCAATTGTCTCCCATTTAGCCCACTGGCAATGTGTGAATTCTTTAGTGTTGTTCTTCCATAAGAATCTCTTCATTAACTTCAAGAAACCTTTCTAGCTACATTTGGCTAGTTTAAGAAACATACCATTCAAGGCTATATAAGGGAGCATAAAGGAATTGATTACCTTAACTCTTCTTGGAAAGGTGAGAATCACATACTCCCACCTTTGCATCATGTTCCTAATCTTCTCTGTGACTCATAGAAATATTTTCTTGTGCATTATGTCCACCTCAAAGGGGCTCCCAAGTGTTAAAAAATCTCCCCTTTTGACACTATCTTCTCTGTCCACATTGATGAATCAAATTAGTCATTTTCAAATATAGATATCAGTCTTGATTTTTACATACTACACTTCAACCATAATGCTAAGGCATACATTTTCACAATTTTGTAGAGACTTCCTCATAACTCAAGGACACACTTTGTGTAAGAGTAGGGAGTCATATGCAAAGAGATTAGCTAGAAGCTGGTAGTTATTAGGTAGAGCTAGCCCTTGAATCTCCCCTCTAGCAACATTGTGTTCAAGTAATTTTGCCACAGGATGGGAAACAATGGCAAACATTAGAGGGTCAAGTGAGAAGGCATGTTTAATCGATGTTTTGACCTCAAAAGCACCCACAATCCTCTCATTGAAAAGGAGCTTCGATTGCTAGCTACCAGTACAAAGGGTGTTGACTAGCCGGCACATCTGTGGTCCAAATCCTAGTGAGTTCAAGACCATGTGATCATGTCTTATGCTTTATCTAGATCCAATTGTAGTAGGATACACTCTTGCTTTGTGAAATTGTCATATTCAATGCCAACCATTGTTGCCCAAAATGTTATCATAAACTGACCTTTCCTTTATAAATTCATGTTGGTGAGGTGTGAGAGGACTTTGTCTAGGAGGGGGGAGAGCCTAAGGGCTATATTTTTTGTGATAATTTTTTAGGCAAATGAGATCATTGTTTTGGGGCACCAATGTTTTAGATGGGAACTGTAGATTTTTCTGGGGATAGGCTTGATGAGGCCTCTTTTAATGCTCAAGTAAAAGAATCCATCAACTAGGGCTCAGTTAGCCATTCACATGATCGAATACTTAAGATCATCCCAACATTATTTTAAGAACTCGGTAGTCAATCCGTCCTATCTAAGGGACTTGTCTTTGCCTAAATCTTGCACCATGAGAGAGCATTCATCCTCAGTGAACACCTTCTCCAAAAGGCTGACTTTAGAGAGGAGATCGTTCTTTTGATGCTCCCAAGAAGGGTAGATTTGGCATAGTCCACTTTAGGGGAGCGGTCCTCGGGATGACCTATAATCTTTTGTATGTGGTTAAGAATTAACTGGGCCATTTCATCTGGATCCTTAAGATCATTTTCATCCTCACTAGTGAGAGAGTGTACCAACCTTCCTCACCTCCTCTTGTTGGTGGTCAGTTAATTCCATTTTAGATTGTAGCCATATTTTATGCTCAGCCTTTGAGGTAGACTCCTTCTGTTTTTTGGTGGTCATTAGCAACTCCACTTTGTCATCAACAAGCTACTTACACTGTGCCTCCTGGTATTTCTTCCTTCTAGGGCTTGCAGTTTTATTTTCTTTTTCCATATTTTTGGCAAAAATATCCCAAGACCTAGGGCTTATGGAATCCACATCTTTCCAAAGCTTGCTTAGAGCTTTTGGGGTAAGGCTTCTGAAGATCAGGTCTTTAAAGAGGTGAGTCCTCTTATACCCTTGGGAGGGATGATCTTCTCCTTGTTTTTTAGATTCTTTTGCTTAATGGCAGGTGATTTGACAGACAGTGAGAAGTAATCACTTCCTTGAGTTCAAACCATGGAGGCAGACAATCGGCTTTATGTGAGCAGTACAACAATCCAACCGAGAAGTCGTATTGGCATATTGCAGGCTAATGTATGTGAACCTAGGTGTGTTTCTCCATATGCCTACCTCCCACATGTCCATTGATCCCCATTTCTTACAAAGGTTTAACCACCTGGATCTTTCAAAACCAACCAACATGTCTCTTCTCTTCTCCACCATATTAATTTTGAGTCCCACCAAAAGTCATTTCCCTTCAACATGGATGTCCTTAAGCTGCTCCCAAAGCTTAACTCTTTCGTTCATTGAGCAAGGTCTATATATGGTAATGATGATGATGTGTTGATCTGTCCACTTTATCTTAACTCCTACAACTCTCCTAGAGGGATGATTAAACTCTAGATCTTTGTTCATTAGCACCTTTTCCACCATAAAATACCAATTTGGCCCCCACAACTTGCCATCTTTTGCTAGCAGCATCTAGGTGATGTTCCTGGATAGCCCAATATCTAATGCCCTTGTCATTTTTTCCCTCTTCCCAGACTAGGGAGATTTTTTTCTAGGTTTTAAGCCCTTTTACATTCCATGAATGGAGTACCAGCTCTTCCATTTACCGAGAGAGGGGTATGAGCTCCTCTACCTCAAGAAACTCTTATTTTTTGCCCTCTTTCCTAATTCTCTCCTTCATTAGATCAATTCCATTTCCATTGGTAACCTTGAGGTTCTCAAGGTTATCACCTCGAAGAACCTCAAGTATATTATCATATAGGAAGGGGGTTTTGGGAATATTTGGCGGGGCTTGTTTCATCTTTTGTACCACTCACATCTAGGATTCAAACTGCTCACATGAAATGTTGGATATTTTTTTCCATCCTTCTTATTTCTTTCTAAACGTGGGAAACAGAACAATCTTTTGAACCATAATGGATGCGAGTTTTTTTTGGCTAGTGGACATTAAATGATAACTAGTGGTGGCCTTAAAATTTCTAAGTTGGGCTTTGGCAGGTTTCTCCATATTTTCGTTTGTTCAAATCAGGATACCCATCTTCTTGTGCTATCTTAGTACCCTTTTGTGGAGTCTCCTCTTTAATACCCATCTGTCGTGTTGTGGGCATGACTTCTTTACCAGCTACTAGGCATGGGGTTGTTACTTCAGTAGCTAGACATGATCTAGTAAAATGTCCAAATTTGTTACACTTGAAGCAAACCCCAAAGAAGATGCCAAAGTTTAGAAAAATGACCTTGAGGTCAGTCCCTACGTTCACAACAAGATTCTTGGGTTGGGGCTTTCTAGTCTACAAAGTTAAAACTTCTCTTCTTATCTTTATCTCACTTGGGGTTTGGCTACATTATTGGCCTAGAACATTTTATTTCAATCAGGGGTATGATGTTACTCTATGTTGTCTAGATCCCTCCCCTATTAGTTAGCCTCATTGTATGGTAATTAAATCATGTCCACATCTCTTTTCAAAGGCCACCCAAATCACTTGTGTGTGGCATAATTAAATTGCGTGCATTCAACAACCTTCCTACCATCAACAAAATCATCTATGAGAAGCACCATGCACGTACACTTGCCATCTATGACCTACTGTCTATAATAAGCATACAACCAATGACCTGCAATCTAAACGCAAGAGATGATTAGTGTCTTTGTGCTTTGCACTTCATATTCATGATATTAGTACTATAGAGTCAACAACGCACATCACGAACCTCTTATTAATACGGCCTTGAACTTACAATAGTGTACCACTTAAGTGGTCTTGTGAGATGAGACAATTGAGTTGGTTTCGAGGAGGAAGGTAAGGGTCCTTTCTCTTGACGAGGTTGTAGAACCATGCTTCAATCCTAGCCATCCAATAATTGATAACTACGTGGAGGATGCACCTCCTAGACATATATGTAGGTGTATCACATGCATTGGATAGGAGGATATATTATAGTTCATATCAACTATAAATGTACATTTAGAGAAGGGACATTTCAGTTCAACTTGAACTGTATGCTCCTTACGGAGGGGAGGGTGATAAAACAATGAGCACACTGCTCATCAATAGTCCTTACAGCTTACAAAAATCCACTTTTGCAACACACAACCCAGCCCTTTTTATAGATGCAAAGGTAAACTACTTGATCTAGATCCACATAATAATTTTCATGCACTTAATTATTAATCAATTTGTAGTGTTTGTCTCCATTATCTTCTAAGTAACAATAATAGTTTCTCTAGCCTTGTTTTGAGGTCGAATAACTATTTTCATCTACTTCTAGCCCATTTTGAGTTTTATTTACTTGGTAACCATTTGTGCAAATAAAGGCCTAGGAAGTGGCCGCTTTGCATGATCTAAGCCATTGCCCCTGAGCCCAATCACACAACTAGGAGTTTGAGTTGATGACTTCATTGTTTCTCTTAATATTATTTCCATAAAGAAACTCCACAAATGGGTGATGATGAGTCAAAATCTTTAGAGTACTTGTACCTCGTTTTGAAGGTCTACATAGAGTTGGAAGCCTCTTGAGAGATTCACTAGTAGTAATGAGGAGACTCCACCTACATGCAACAAAACTTCTTTATTTACCCCTATATATGGTTTATTGCTATGTAAAATATATCCCTTTTTCCTTTTAAAAAACCCTCTTGTGCACTCATGTGCCATCATACAGCTACCTTTAGAGAATACCCTAGTGCAAGCCTATGCTAAGAGGTTGAGGGGCTAGTTTGAGTACCTGATGGAGCCCAAGTGTGCTTTTGTTTTTGGACAATGGAGATCTAGAAAAATAGTTAGTTACAAGATCTCTCTCTCTCTCTCTCTCTCTCTCTCTCTCTCTCTCTCTCTCTCTCTCACACACACACACACACACGTGTGTGTGTGTGTGTGCATGCTAGTTGACCAAAAAACCAGGAAACAAGATGTATTCGCTACACAAGTCAAGCATAAATAACAACAACATGATAATATAACAATCAATTTTAATCCACACCTACAACGCTAGTAGATGAGTTGTTTTTCTAAGTCAAGGAAACCCACCGGAATAGGTACGTGCATTTGTATTCTCAAAGCTGGTGTCCACCAAAAAATTGAGGTTTATTGTACTTCTAAAAAAATAAAATTGCAAATTCTTGCCTAGATTTCAAGCTTCAACCTTGTCTTAGAGAAATTTTTGAAATTTTACAAAGTTCTACCATAAATACTGGAAAAGTTGTGTAAAATGCATGGCCTTTTGATTATATCCACATGAGATATTTTCTAATTTTTTTCTTTTGACCAAATTTAATAAATAAAGAAAAAACATAGAACTATTTTGTGGTCCATCTATGCAAATCCATACAAGTTGATGAAAAAGAAAAACACATCACTTGGCTTAGAAACGCATCTAACATCACTAGAATTTGTCACTAGAAAGAGAGAAACTTTTTTCTTTTGTTTTTGCAAAACTCACAATTGTGAGTAGATTATATTAATATAGCAAAAAAATTACAAGTTCTTGTCATACTCGTGTCGAGCTATGATAGCTACTAGGTTCATCATTGCATTGACTGATAGGGGAGCAACCCCATGGCAAGATATGAGCTCTCCAAGAGAGTCACTCATAGCGGCATCTAAGGTCTTGTTCCACTCATTTGAGTTTATCATTTTCCTGATGGTGATTATCTCCTCCCTGCTAGAGAGAACCAATCATAAAAATACATTAATGTGTAGTACACTTCCTTGGCTTGAGGTTTAATGAAGTGTTTATTCTTAGGCCACTGCCAAGATTTCCACTCGAACTTGGATTCACAATTCGTTAAATAAAACTTGTTGCCCCAATCTAGAGCTCTATCTATCAATAGCCTTTTGGTCACATTCAAGTTATATTGGAGAGTCAACTAGTCCGTTCCTTTCCAATTACAACTTCTATAATCTCAGAGTTGAGACATTTAATACCTTTGTTATTAATTTTTTGAGAAACTTCTCACCAAAAATGCATCAACAAGATGCTTCCAGCCTTGGAGAGCCAAGGGGACCAATGAGTTATGGAATTATGAAAGTATCTTAACAGCTCTCCCCATTCCAAGGACTTCATTGCCATGTTGCATTTTCAAACAAGTTCTCCTATCATACCCTCGAGTTTAAGGATGGCACAACTAGGGGCAAGAAGCTTGTTGTGCCCTTCAAGCCCTTTCCATTGAACACCTTCCAAGCATACCTTAGAGTTTTAATTATAGCCTTAGCCATAATAGCCCAAGCCAAGTCTTGTTTTGCAAGCACAACCACAAGCTTGGTGCACTGGGCTTTTGCATGAATGCTAGGGTTAAGAATATCCCACTTAGCCCACTGCCAAGGTGTTGAGTCTTTAGTTTGTTCTTTCACATGAATCTCTTTACTGGTTTCAAAACCCTTCTTTCTGTTGCATTTGGAAATCTTAAGCAACGACCCATTGAAAGATATATATAAGGGAGTGAGAAGGAATTGAAATTATTTACTTTGCTCAAAAATGGGAGGAGCACATACTCCCACCTTCGCATCTTGCTCTTCACCTTCTCCATCACCCAAAGGAATCTTTGCTTGTGGATTACATCCACCCCAAAAGGGGCTCTCGTGTGCCGAAAAATGCTCCCCTTAGATACAATATCCCCTCTTCACATTGATGGATTGAATGCGTCATTTTTGGAGAGAGAGATCAATCCCGACTTTTCAATGCTACACTTTGACCCTAATGCTAAGGAAAATGTTTGCACAATTTCTAGGGCCTTCCTAATGCCTTGGGGGCATGACTTGAGAAAGAGCAGGGAGTCATCCGTAAAGAGCTTTTCCAGAATCTGGTTGATGTTAGGTAGAATTAGTCCTTGAATCTCCCCTTTAGTCACACTATCTTCAAGTAATGTTACCAAAGGATTGGATCCAATGGCAAACATAAGAGGGAAATGTGGACAACCCTGATTAATAGATTTTTGTACCTCAAAGGCCCCCACAATCCTTTTATTGATGAGGAGCTTCGATTGGCTACCAACACAAAGAGTGATGTCTAGTTGGCACATTCGGGGCCCAAATCCTATTAACTTTATGAAATCTTCAATAAACAACCATGTCATCCTATCATAGACTTTATCTAGATCCAATTGCAGTAGGATGCACTCTTGCTTAGTGGAAGAATCATATCAATGCCGACCATGACTACCAAAATGCTATCATATATTGACCTTCCCTTTATAAATCCATGCTCGTGAGGAGTGAGGACTTTGTATAAGATGGGGGAGACCCTGAGGGGGGCTATAGATTTGGAGATAATTTTATAGGCAACTTGCATCATCGTTATGGGGCACGAATGCTTCAAATGGGAACAACATACTTGTTTAGGTATAGGCTTGATGAGTCCTCTTTTAATGCTCAGGTCCAAGACTCCATCAATCAGGGCTTGATTGGTCTTTCACGTGATTGGAGAGTTCAGATCATTCCAAAATTCTTTGAAGAATTCAATAGTTAAACCATCCCAGTCAGGGATCGTCCTTTGCCAAGAGCATGTAGCACAAGAGAGAATTCATCCTTGGTGAACATCTTCTCCAGACGATTGTCTTCAGAAAGGGAAGTTGTTCTTTTAACACTCCCAAGGAGAGTCAATTTGGCACCTTCCACCTCCACAGAGAAATAATCGAGTTGGCCTATCATTTGCATAAGTGTTTGAACATTAGTTGAGCCATTTCATTTGAATCTGTAACTCTTTTCCATCTCCATATGTGTGCGAGTGTACCAAGCCCCTATTTATTTTGACTTTGAGGGCCCTAAAGAAGTGTGCATGGTTGGCCTCCTCCTGTTGTAGAAAGGTTTCTCTAGATAGGATTCTAGACTTTGTTACCTCCTCCAATTGGTGGTCAGCTAGAGCCCTTTTAGCTTCCAATCATTTAATGTTGTCAGCTTTTGAAGCAAACCCTTCTTTTTTTTGGTGCCAAGAAGCTCAACTTCATTAGCAAGCTACTTAAGATGTCCCTCTTGCATTTTTTCCTTCTTGGCCTCTAGTTTAGTTTTTGTTTTGAATACTCTTGGTGAAAATATCCCAAGCCCTAGGGCTTTCCAATCCCATGTCTTTACAAAGCTTGCTCACAACTTTGAGGGTGAGGATTTTGAAAAGCAGGTCCTTAAAGAGGTGAGTCCCAAACGAGAGTAATTTCTTAGACCCTTGGGTACAATGATATTCTTGCTTGGTTTTCTTAAATTTTATGCTTAGTGGTAGGTGATCCGACATACTCTGAGAGGATACCACCTTCAATTCTGGTCATGGGGGGCCTTGATGAGAGCAATAGAAGCGGTCTAGTCGAGAAGTTGTAATAGCATATTGGAGGATGGTATATGTGAACCTAGGCATATTTCTCCAGGGTCTTATCTCCCACAAGTCCATTAAGGCCCATTTCTCACAAAGGCTTAATCATTTGGATATTTTAGATCTAGTTAACATGTTGGATGCACCGTACTGAAGTCTCCACCAAAAGCGATTCCCCTTGAGCCTAGAACTCCTTAAGCTGCCCCCAAAGCTTAACTCTATTCTTCATTGAGCAGGGACCATAAATGTTGATTATGGTGATATTTTGATCTGCCAACTTAATCTCAACTCCTAGAGATCTTCATGAGTGATGATTTCACATGACATCTGGTCCCAAATTTATGTCCACCACCAATAGGACTCCATTGTACCCACTAGCACCTTCACCGTAAAAGACCAGCTTAGTCCCCACAGCTTGTCGTCTTTTGCTAGTAGCATCCGTGTGATGCTCTTGGATTGCCTAAAACTTAACAATCTTGTCTTTTTATGACTTCCTCCCAAAAAAGGGAGCCCTTTTTCGGGGTTTTAAGCCCAGGCCTTACGAGATCTTCCATTACGAGAAAGGGGTACAAACTCCTCAACCTCCACACCTTCTACTTTTGTTCCCTCTTTCTTGTTACTCTTCTTCATTAGATCAATCCGATTCCCCTATGTAACGTTGAGGTTTTTAGGGCTAGCATCTCAAAGCACCTCAAAAATGTTGCCAAAGAGGAGGGAGGATTTGGGGATATCTAGTGGGGCTTCTTTAAGGAGACTCACTACCCATGCTTGGGATTTGAATTGCTTACATGAGACATGGGATACTTGATGTCATCCTTCTTCTTTCTTTCTAAATGTAGGGGATATAACAATCTTTTGAATCATAGGGGATGCTCGTTTTTTCTAGGTAGTAGACGCAAAACGATGGCGGGGGGTGGCCTTAGCATTGCTAGGATGGGTTTTGGCTGGTTTCTCCCAATTCCCTATTGATCTTGTGTCTGAGCTCTACTTCCCGTTTTGTAGGTTCTTCTCAGTACCCTTCTATGGAATCTCTTCTTTAGTATCCATTTGTCTCGTTTGTAGAACTGACTTTCTCACTAGAAATTAAGTTGGGGGATGTTGTTGCAACATTTGGATACAATCTAGAAAAATTTCCAAATTTGTTGCACTTGAAGCACACCCCAAAGAAGGTGTCAAAGTTCAGTCGGATAACCTTCAACCCAACCCCCTACGGTCACTACAAGATTCTTAGGTTGGGGCTTTAATGTGTGAATGTGCAATGAAATCATCCCAACACAACCTATAGTCTCCTCTGAAGAATTCTATTAAAGAAAACTCTCTCCTTTCATACGTTAGAACTCTATTGAATCTAAAGTAAGTATTAGATTTGCTGCCATTGGTATCATAGCTAAGGTTTCTCTTTTCTTGCCTACAAAGTGCAGTCCTTGACCACCTAGTTCTCCCATGCAAATTCAAACAAGGGAGAAAGAAATCCAAGCAAGATGGAGAAAAGAAAGAGGTCACCATCCTTGCCTTGTTCCTCCTCTTTGTCTTTGTTGTCACCATCGTCTAACACTAAGAGCAGTGACCCACCACCCAAGGGAGAAAAGAGAAGGGGTAAACAAAGTAATTATGCAGCATGGAAGAGGGAGGAAATAACACCACTTTCCTTACCTATGATAGAACCTTTGGAGAAATTTATAAAGTGTTGGCTTTTTATCCAATTTGATACGGCTTTTGAAGATGAATATTTCTTGGAACCTTCAAAGCTCGGTAATGTTTTCATGCGCTTCCAAAAGTCATCCCATCAATAGAGGGAAAACCTATGTGCTCAAGGTGAAGCTCCAAAGACATGGAAAGCTCTAAGGATTTCTATTATGAAGCAATTCCTTGCAAGTTATTCCAAACACAAACTCCTCAAGGATTGGTGAAGCGTGAAGATGGCCCAATACGAGTATATTCAAAAGTATGTGGATAGTTTTTTGGACTTACATCTCAAAGCCATTGTCTACAAGAAGATATACTTTGTAGAAAAAAGCAGCAATTTTGTGCTAGCTTATCTAAGGACATGAGTGAATATGTCAACTCGCAAAAACCTAAAACTATCTCAATGGTCATATGTCACACTATGGTTGACTAGAGGATCTATTTCCAACAAGGGAGCAAAAAAGGCTCAAAGGCAATGGAAGCTAAGGAAACAATTGAGCCGAAGGGGGAGAACAATGCAACTCAAACTTCTCTCAAGGCTAGCAACAAGAACAACAACAATAAAGAAAATGCAGCAAAAACATTCTACAAAGGTAAAAAGCCCGGGGGATTCACCATGGAAAACTTACCACACCACGTAAGTGTAGGGGAGGGTTTTTTTAAAAAAAGTTACATAAGTGTATAATTTAGGGGACAGACCCCCAATAATTTATCTCCCAAGCTAAAAAATAAGGGAGGGGTATCATATTTAGGGGGGGCATCTGACCTAGGTTGAATGCTTGTAATGATTGGTCACTGATGTGCACTAGAACTCAAATGAATTTAGGAAAAGTTTTTTATCAGGTCACACATCTAATTTTTTATCAAGCCGGTCATAGATAAGGGCTGATTTGGAGCAGGTCAAGGGTTGATTTACATCAGCTTTGGATGGGTCATCAGCTTTGGATGGGTCATAATTGGAGAGTAGCCAAAGTGCAGGTTGATTGACACATAGTTTGAAATTCAAACTAAGATTGAGGGTACATCTAGTTATCAATAGAAGCAGTTCCTTAGTACATTGCCATTCACTATGCTACAACTCTTTGACTAGTTTTACTCCATTAGATCATGTCAGACCTAAATTTTATATCTAAGATAGGGGTATGATAGTTTTCTTCATTGATTGTCGTATAAGCGTATAAAGGGGGGTCACATTCCCTAATATGGGTCGTATATAGGGGTTTTATCAAAGTTGTCCGCTCGCAGGTGGCATCCTGTTTTATATATAGAGAGAATCCCCAAGGGTAAAAAGAAACTTTTGCCTAAAGAGGTTGAGTGTAATCGTAAAGATAAAAAGTGTTTCAAGTGTGGGAAGCAAGGACAAGTTTCCCAAGGATGTTCAAAGAGAAGTGAACATAACGGCTCTCTTAGAGCCACCATGTCGGAAGCTCTAAAAGATGAAGGCCATTGCAAAGGAGAACCACTCTCTTATGCTTGGGGAAAAATAAGAGAGCATAATGCTTTCATACTATTTGATCATGGCTCTACCCACAACTTCAGTTCCATTGAGCTAGCTAGCTACTAAGCTAGGAATTCATGACTTTGAGATGGGGGATATGGTTAAAGCAGATGGAGCTCTCAAAGGGCAAGAGACCTCATTCACTCCATTGATTGGGAATCTAAGGTTCTATGTGCAAATATATTACAACAAAGAAGATTTCTTCATCCCTCCACTCAAACATGAAGATGCTATCCTAGGGAAACCATGGTTTGATCGCATGGCTATCACTATGAAGTTTCTTGAAAGGAAAGACCTCTTTTTCTATAAAGGCAAAGATGTTGCACTTGATCTAAATAGTGCGAGCAACACCATACCACTTGTACAAAATCAATCTTTAGAAAACGTTATGAAAAGTTCTCTTTCTTATTATGTGGTTTTTGCAAGGAGTCTAAGAAAGATGCATGTGCTCTTAAAGCAACCAAAAATAAAACTAGAGAGGATTTAGAAGTCTCTAGTTTATTCCTAGGGAACTACCTCCCAAAAGAGGACAAGATGATCATTCCATAGAACTTATTCCTGGTGGTTCACCTCCTAATAATCCTCCTTATCCAGTCTCACCATCTCAACAAGAGGAGATTATGATGCAAGAAAACCAGCTTGTGGGAAAAGAGATGATCAAGCCTAGCTCATCTCCATTTTTTTCACTAGTTCTACTAGTACAAAAGAAAGATGGTACTTATAGAATGTGTGTGGACTATCGAATTCTCAATTGAATAACCATAAAGAGTAGATTTTTTGTTCCTAGGATAGAAGATGAATTTGATAAAGTATATAGGTCCACTTTAGTAGAATAGATCCCAAAAGTGTTTATCATCAAATAAAGATTGTGCGAAAAGATATTCATAAAATGGTGTTTCGTACAACCTTTGGCCTATATGAATTCCTAGTACTCCCTTTTGGGCTTACCAATGTGCCAACTACCTTTAATCAAATGATGGAGAGTTTCTTCAGACCTCAGTCAATCTTCATGGGAGTGTTCTTTGGTGACATTATCATCTACTTGAAGTCTATTGAGGAACATACGTAGCACCTTTAAATAATATTTCAAGTTTTGAGAGACTGTGAACTTTATATTAATCATAATAAAAGTGAGTTTTTCTTAAAGAGGATTCAATATATAGGTCATATTATCTCCCAAGCAGGGATCCAAATGGACCCTAAAAAGTTGGAGATGATAAAAGGATGTCATATACCAAAAAATCTACATGAATTGAGAAGCTTTATAGGATGTGTGCATACTATGGATGCTTCATAGAAAAATTCTCATTCATAAGCAAGGCCATTATATGATTTAACTCAAAAGAGCATAAAATTTGTGCTCGCTTCAAACGAGAATGAATATTTTGAAAATCTTAAAGTGAAGCTTAGCTCATCACCAGTGTTAAAGTGAATCTTAGCTCATCACCCAATGTTAATATTACCAAACGTTCCAAAGCCTATTGAAGTCTATTGTGATAATTCTGGACAATGCCTTGGATGTGTTTTGCTTCAAGAAGCGCCTGCCATATCATATAAAAGTAGGAAACTGGATGACCAAGAAAAGAATCTAGGCATATATGAAAAAGAGTTTCTGCCTATTTTACATGATGTAGAAGCATGGAAGCAATCACCAAAGCCCAAAGCACTTTTTGACGCAAGTCGATAAACAAATGAGGTGGGAAAATACGCTTTCACAATTTAACTTTCATATTTCTCACATAGCTAGTAAGCACAACTAAATGGTTTATGCTCTTTCACAAAGACCAAGGGTAAATAAAGTATCTATAGCTACTCAGAATGATCTCTCCTCTATGATAGATGAGTATGCTACCAATCCAGAATTCAAAGATATAGTGTCAACCATTTCACTAGTAGGGAAGAAAGAGGAATCATACAATGTGCAAGATGGTTATATTCTCTATGGAAACAGGTTATGCATTAAACATATCTTACGTGAAACCCAAGTGGAGTGTACACCCAAGGTATGTTCAAGATAGATTCACCAAGGTGGTAGACAACTATTTGGGTCGCATTGAAAATTGTGTATGAGAACATTGATTCCAAAGGTTGGATGATGTCATGGTTTTCCATTATGAATATTCCAAGTACTTTAAAATTTCAAGTGTATCTTTATGATCCACGTTCCATGATGGAAAAAATTTATGTCCTAGCTTTGCTCAGAGTGTCAAAGTTTTAGTGCTCTCGAGATAGAGGGAGTGAAGTTATTTTGCCAATGTTTCTACCAATTTTGGAGTGTAAGCGGAGTTATGAGAATCGATGCACAAAGGTTTGAGACATTATGCAGCATTATGCTAGATTTCTAATGGAATGTACAAAGTGTTGATGGTTATCCTCATTCCAAACTGCTTTGAGAAAATTTTGGAGGTTAGTGTGGTTTATCACATAGAATCATAACTAATTTGGTTTAGAAATATACATATGTCAAGCTCATCGGGATGGTACACTCGCTTTATGTAGAAAGTTCAATGCTAGCGATCTCGTCCAAAAATATATGGTTTTGTGTGTAGTTGTAAATGATGCATCTAAAGTGCTTGTCAAGTGGGAAAATGAGATTCGGCATGTAATTTGAGCCCAAAGAAAATTTTCCACAAATTTAAGAATTTTTCTTGGCTTGTTTAGGCATTTTACGAGCTAAAAGGGGCATTTTTGGGCTAAGAATGGCCAAAAGGGCCATAAAGTGGTAAAAAATAACCCAAAATGGTTTAAAAATGGCTCAAAGTGCTGCATCACTCATGGTACCACGACTATTAGGAAGTGGGGACCTTTTCTGAAGAGAAAGATCATCTCTTGAAGCCTCTCTGAGGAGGGATACATAGGCTTCTTCTATGATGTGCTGGTGTAATCGTCCCACACTATTCCTACCTTGTAATTGTGCATGTGAGTGATCTAATTAGGGTTTACTCTCCTTCAGAATGTATATGGGCTTGTCTATGAAGGTGCAAAAGCTTCCATGAAATGGCATCGACGAAAAATTAAAGGAGGAAGAGAGGTTTTTCGTTAGAGCAAACAGACATTGTACATGTGCAGTTGGGATCGAGGCTACACCAAATCATCGCACATAAGATTTTTGAGTTGATCTTGGTTCTTTTTTAGAGTAAAGCTTTCAAGGCACGAGATTACAAAAGCATAAATGCTACACTAAAGTCTTTTCCTCAAAACACTATTTAGACATGCATGCACACTATTTTTTCCAAACTCCAAATCCTTCTCTACTTAAACTTGCTATATTGAAATTAGTGCTCACATATCTCGGTTTGTAGAGTAAATTTCCCTAATGAAAATGACCAATTTCGGTTATGATTGACTCGGACCATAATTACAAATACCCCTCAAATTTTAGAACTTCCTAATACACCCCTCGTATTTGGTTGAAATTTCCGAAAATGCCCTTCAATTTCTCCAAACTTCCCAAAATACCCCTCACTAACCTCACAATCATATCCAAAGGGAAAAAAAAATGTGCACCTCTTGGTAGGAGGATTGGTGCTCCTTCAATAGATAATGATAGAACTAGGATTTTAGATAGTATTGAGGCCTCTTAAAATGAAATCATTGATTGTTATTAGACACAGATGCCTCTATTTGTGATTGCATTGGTGAATAGTTTTATCTTTGGATGTGCAAGAAATGAGGCAATTCCATCGCAAAATGATCCACCGGTCAATTGGCAATTTTTTGAAATTTGAGGGGTATTTTGGGAATTTCCACAAATTTTAGGGATATAGTTATAAATATTTGCAAATGCTTGCAATTCTGGTGTAGTTCTCGTATATCTCATCAATTGGACCTTAAAGTACAAGTAAAAAGCATGGTTATTTTGAACATTAGAGAAATTACGGTCTTTTAACCAAAAGCACATTTTGCTTGAACCAGAGTTGCCAAAAACAGAAACATAAGGGCACAGTTAAAGATGTGCTGGTTTTTAGGTCAAAAGTTGAAGCATTTTCCAATATTAACGTTCCCGGATGGTCTGATACTTCTTCAAGGAAAGCTTAGAATCTGGTCGAGATTTTGCAATTTTACCTGATTAAAAAGTCATGAAACCCTAGTTTTTTGTAAACATTGGTATGAACACTGATTGTGGGCTCTGCTCCAAATGAAGCACAACGACAAACGAAAGTACTTCCTAGAATAAAACAATATGGATTTCCTAGAAATGGAAAAGGATGTTGACTCTACAATGAGGATTTACATGTTTCACACAAATTGGTGAATCAATGGTGTTATGTAGCGTGAATGAATATGAGGATATGCTTACAACCTAAGTAAAGCAAGGTGTCTTAATGATATAACATTGGGGATAAAGACTATCATACATGTTGGTAAGCTACTTGAGAAGGGTTTAGATTTGTCCCAATCGTCCCTTCGAGCTAACTTGTTAGGTAGAGAGGAGCCTCACTCAACCTCCTATGCAAAGTTACACACTAGAGGGTTGCTTTGCCCATTTAAAGTTTGTGAGAGGACATAAGGGTATGTTTAGAAAGCTTGTGAGAGGGGGGAATGAAGCCCACTATGGATTCGAGGGGACGAAGACATCGAGGGTATGCGACGGAGTGTGCGTGCAATGGTAGAGGTGAGGATGCCCATAGGGCTAGGATTGGGGGAGGTGAATGTGAGAGTGGAGCGACGGTGGTGTGCGAAGTGCGCGTGAAGCGCCTCATGGAGAGAAGAGATGGTGGGTTGGAGGAGCTCCATGTGAACGGCCTCGGAGCAAAGGCCACAAAGGAAGCGGCCATTGTGAAGAGAGCGTACATGGGAGGAGTAGGCGGGGGTGCATTCCTCCTCAAGGGAGCAGCATTCACACTGGGCGTCCACGATCTCCTCCGGACAGCTCATGTCCGGAGCCTTTCCCTCGCTCCTACAGGCAGCACAAGTAAGCTTCTGTAGGAGCGTCCAAGATCTGCGCTTGCGAGAAGCCAACAGGTAGCAGGCCTTAATCTCCCCCTCCTTGAGCACTCTTACGGCTCTCAATTAAGGCAATAATGAGAGTCCTTGATCCCAACCTTAATTGTGATTAAGGTTCAGAATGCGGCCCTAATTAGTGCAAAATTCAATTCGCCTAATCCAATGGTTTAAAGGGCTTTATTATTTGGCTATGAACACTGGTTATATATGTGTGTGTATGTGACGCGTTTTTGAAGGACAAGTTCTCAACCACACGTTATGCACATCCTCCTCCTGAAGTAATGCACGGCCAGGTTAACCTTTATGCGCTTTGATTCCTTCCCCGACACCCCTTGTACACTTGCTTCCATCCCCTCAGCCCATGGTGCCCCCTAATATCCTCTCACACCCTTGCACGCCATCTCAAGTCAAATTTGGCCTATTGTCCTATTGGATTCCTATCGATATCATGAGTTTCAACTCATTTCTTTTCTTCTAAAAAATCCCCCCCCCCCCCCCCCAAAAAAAAACAAATCCACACACACAAAAAAAAGTGATAAAATCACTCGGCTTGCCATGAAATGAAGCAAATGTATGCAAAGAGAGGCCATGTTGGCCTGCCACACAAACGAATATGCCAAAATGTATCCAAAGCTGTGATGAGATACATGTAAGGAACCTCCCCTCTAAACCCCGTGTATGAGCTCGAGTTGTGATCATATACATGTAAGAACCACCACGATCTAAGCTCATGTGGCATCAGGGTTCAAGAAAAGCTCGAGTTGAGGTGGTGCTAAGTGCATGGAAGCAGTCAATCTAGTCTTCACCATTCACCAGCTAATTAGCTTCCCATCTGAGCCTCTTCTCAGTGCCCTAAAAAAACATTGAAATATAGTATAGTAATCTTTGGCAGTGCCTGCCTCTACACCAACCATTGTGCCTCTACACCAACCATTGAGCTTATTGCACTATATTGTGTGAACATACACAAATATAGCCATCGCTTTAGAGTAGCACGTATAACATTGGCAGTGAAGCTTAGCATATACTTTATACTCATTTCCAACTATGGTAAGCTTACATATGTTATAAGCGCAACAAATTCTAGAACAAGAGAGTTTTGGTGGAGCTCTAGGGCAAGTAAATTTTGTTGTTCTTTCGATAGCATCTCAACTTTGTCGAGACTTGTTCCACTTAGTCGAGATGAGCAATGTAGTCCCTCGCATACACAATTTACAAGCGAATGAATGATGAGAGTGTGTGACACAAGATTATCCACGTGGAACAATCATATAAATGCGAGCGTCATTGCATTTAAGTAATAGTGTGACCGTTGCTTTACAGTCGGGTATTGTTGTTGTTGTTGAAGCATCTCCTCCTCAAGGCCATGGCCACGTAGCTACAAGGGCTGACCTCACAAACACACATGCACACACTTACACAGGCGACATCAACTAGCTCCCTTCATGGTGAGCTCATCTTCTAAAACTACGGTAAGCTTTAGTAACCCTGCATCAACCTCACTTTGAAAGGTGAATGATTCTCTTTTGGAATATGGCCTTTGGCTTTAGGTGCCCCAATCTTTCAGATATGCTTGCCTCGGTCAAAACCATTGGAGCCAAGATTCAATGAGGGTCTTGGTTGCGGGTTATAGCATCAGAGAAAACAAACATGCATGACCTGAGTTCCTTCATAACATTTAGAAGGTTGAGTCTAAGTTAAATGGCATTTGTAGAGTTGACCCTACCAAAGCATGCATAATTCATTTCCCATACATTCCATAAATAAGAACTCCTAAGATAGATCCAGAGGGGAATTCTGTATGTTCACTTTCATCTACCAGTATTGACCTCCAAGAAATATGGGACTAATCAGCTCCACTGGCTATTTAACACTAGTTTGGTACTGAAAATGACACTATAGTGTCCTTTTTTCACAATTTTGAATTTAATGGTACTTGAAATCTAGAAAACATCTCAAGAAATGCTTTTTGAAAACTTACAGAATGCTATCCAAAGTAACCATAAAAATCATAATCGATCGCTTTTGTACACAACCTCAATAGTAACTGCACTCATGAAAGGCCCCTACACAAAACAACACGAAGAGGGATAATGGTTGTTCATTCTATGTTTCACTAAACCTTGTACTCTATTCTATGAAAAAAATGAGTGGGGTAAATGCAACAATCCATGGTAACACCACTTATATATGTGTTTGACATTTTGTAATTGTCATGTGGAAACAAAATTCTTTGTGACTAGAATTAAATATAGAAAATCATGTGGATCAAATATGCAACGCTTATGAATTCAATTAAAGACCACATGAAACATTTAGTTCATCTAATTTTTCAATGTCTTATAGTGCATATATACTAAATCTAAATCTAGGACTCCATTACTTAAGGTGATACTATTTGATGGTTATACATGGCACATTTTAGTGATCTATGTCATATTCCAAAAATTGCGCATGTTGTAATTTTTATTTTTTCTTTATCATATATTAGCCTTAAAATAAATTCTATTTTTTGATTTTTTCATTTATTTATATACAAATACATCATATGGACGCAATTCGGGAATTTATATCCACGTTTTCATTAGTCTTTCATAGCAAAGTTTATTTGCAAGAAATTATCCAGTAGAAATTTTTAATGAGCTTAAATTTACAAGGTACATGTGAGTTTAAAACCTTGAAAAATTCTTAGTAGATGGGTATTGGACTATAGATACATTATAGACCTTACGTTTTTCCCCATAACCTCATCATGTTAATGAAAGGGGTCTTGAAACACCAAAATTTTCCTCTTTTTGGTGCTTTAAAGATTTTTTTTAATTACAACAAAAATGTAATCTCATTACTAAGTTATGAACCTTGATTTCTTGGTATAATAAGGTTTTTCCTATCCATACACCTTGAAATGTATGCAAAATCCTACTTTGATGAGAAGTTATATTCAATTTATGGAATTTTTGTTAAACACTGCACTAAATATTTGTTATTTTTCCATTAGAAAACTTATCACCATAATCTTATTTTGGTATTAATTTTGGAAAAATTAAAATTTGGCTATGTTCTTCACCTTATAACTAACGTAAGGTATGAATGTGACCTATAAATCTTTTTTCTAGCTTCACCAAATAATTATGACAAGTTGTTGGAAAAATAGGACACGAGCATCCGATTACTTAACTAGTGCTAAAGTTCACTTTTGATTTGATGATTGTGGGGGAAATTGAAAAATAGATGATAAATAGACTCCTCCTGCAAATTACATCTATAAAAGATACCACCTGAGATACGAAAAGTTCTACAATTTTCCATCTCCATATACCCTGATTTAGGATTAACCACAAAAGACAGCTATGTTTGACTGATGAAGGGTAGGCCCAGAAGAATTTGAATTTGTAATCCCATTGATGGGCATTCATGAAATCCCCATCTGGAGTTGAGCAACTAAAGCAGGATCACTTCCGTCTTTCTTCTACTTGGAGTTATAAACGTCCCTACATACTTTAGTAATAGAAAGCACGTTCCCTTTGAATTTTCTCTAAAGGTTTGTCTTCATGGATTCCATATTTGCCACTAGAAAATTATCACACCCTTCTAGAATATGATACTACTGCATTAGTTCAATTTTGGGGAGCCATCTATTATCCTTGAAGACGTCCTTTTAAAATTTGATGCCAGCTTTATAGTAGCTATGTGCCCTTCTTGAAAGAGAGATTTGGTTGGCTTGAAGGTGGAAACCAAACCAAATAGAATCATGAAGACAAAAGCTCCTAGAGAATAGTCAACTCCTAGAGGAGACTGTTTGATTTTTGTGATGAGCCAATCTTTCCATTACTTGCAGACAATAGCAGAGCCTTTTGGCACAACATTAGCATTAGAAATGAGAACGCCAATTGATATTATACCCTTCTAGGCTCTGCATTAATCCTTTAGGTGGAACATGTGCATATCTCTCCTAATGAGCAGCTCTCACTATCCACTGGGAAGATAGCTTAGAGGAAATCTTTTGAATGTCCAATGTGCCCAAATGCCCTTCCTCCTTTGCCATGCATCAAGTGATCCAAGCCAATTTATGAATTTTGTAGATGTCTTCAAAACCACCGCATAAAAATCTTCTTGCCCAACTGAAAATATTGTTCAATCCATATTCTGAGGGCACTCCCAACAAGACATAAAAAACATGAGGTAAGAAAAAAATAATTATTAAGCACAAACACTCTAATAAACAAATTTGGTTGGTAATTTCCAAGGGGAGTAAGTAATTTTCTTGAACTTATCCAGTTCCTAGTTCCACCTCTGATTGAAAGTGACATAAAATCCCATTGGAATTCCTAGCAATCTGAACAACTACTCATTCACTATTGATTGATAACTAGCGCATTGGCATGATTAATCACAAACCCAATAGCCAAATAGAAGACCTTCAAGCATTTCCATAGGCTGAATAGCATTTTTTATGAGAAAATTGGTATTGTGTACAAAGGGTTGCAAGCACAAATGCTCAACATAACTAGGTATGATGGTAGCTCTTGGTTTCCCCTGCTGCATACATGTTCTAACCAACAAACCCAAAACATCAAAAGAAATGGTATAGAGAAATGGTGACAGAGGACAACCTTGTATGATGGTTGTGCAATGGGACGGGCTCAGTCAACTAACCATTGATAGAGATTTTGGCTGAATCATTTCCAAACGAACGTGGACAAATATGATGAATGTTCTGCCTAGCCCCATGTCATGCATACATTTCAAAATGACTTCTCATTTAATCCTATCATTAGCTTTATCAAAATCATCTTTAAAAAATGTAATCTTGATATGATTCAGAAACACATTCCCTTCCTAGAGGGTGATTATGGCATCCAAAACGAATCTTTCTTTTAAAAAAACCCTTTTTCTCTTTTAGGATAAATTTATCCATCAATGGGCTAAGCCTTCTAGTCAAGTAGAGAGAAAAAAGTTTATAAATAGAATCTAGACAAGCTATAGGTCTCCAACTAGATAATTCCTCCCTTGAGCATCTCTTATGAATCAATTTGATAGAACCAGCATTAATATTAGAAGAAAGAGCTCCTTGAGCCAATAATTCTTTCAATACCAATATAATACATGGTGTCAAAAAATCCTATTGTGCAAGTGTCTCTTTATCAAGCTCTATATTAACCTCTCCAAACTTTCCATTTCCATGAATGGCACACTAATATATCCTCCTTCAAAAAGGACCCCATCCATACATGGGTCCACAAAAACACATAAGGTTCACCTCTAGATGTGGTAAGACTTGTATATTCTATGCAATGAATAAGCCACATCCTCCATCTAGACGGCTAGAAGGAACTATCATGTAACAAGCACCCTAAAATCTCAAAACACCTCCATCCCTAGGAAGAGACCTTCCATTCCATTCCCCATAGTGTACCTATACACTAAAGAAACCAAAGGCGGTAGTTGAATATGTCACTAGTTTGTAAGACAAATTTATAAATCTATATTTTTATTCATGTTGACCTAGGAAGCCAAGCATAAGAATTCCATTAATCTATCTAAGAAACGTGATTCTATCACAAGAAACGTGATTGTATCACAAGAAACAAGCATATATTTTTGTAGAATAGTGAAAGAGTTGTTTGATAAATTGTCACTCTTTGATAAATTATTATTGTTTGATATTAAGATTTAGTTGCTAGACATAAAGAGTTGGTTAATCATTTTTGAAGAACCATTTAAAAAGAAGAATTGTTGAAAGAATATCTTTTGTTCCTTGTGATTAGTAATATGCCTTGCATTTAGCGAGGTGCCTTGCATTTAGAGAGAGGCCTCGCGGTTAGCAAGATGATATTGTAGCTAGCAAAGAATAAGCTGAGGCTATTAGCTTTCTTGCAATTAGCAAAACCCCTTGTGATTAGCAAGATGCTTTACAATTAGCGAGATGCTCGGGCTACGATTAGCAATTGTGAAAATATACGCAATTTGTAGTTAGCAGATAAGTTAATCTTTTGCAAAGGCTCTATTAGTTAAATAGAGAAATTTCGTGGGTAGAAACAAACTCATAAGAAAATTTGAATAATTCTTTTGTTGAAATATATGACTGTCTACGTTAGGTATTGTTTGAAAAAGAATTGTTTTGGTGATGTTTGAAGGGATGTATGAAAGAACTTGTGTCCGAAATTAATAAAGGAACATTGTTTGAATATGTAAAACAATGTGGTAGTAATTAAAAAAACAAGAATAATGGGTGAGTGCACTGTGGAAAGTGGGAGAATAGTATCCAAACGGATCTATGTCTATAGACGGGTGGACACGATTAGTCAGGTACTTTTCACATGACTATTAGTTAGCTAAGCATAAGTCTCATATTGCGTTTAGGATTTATGAATGTCAGTCGTGCCTTTTAAACATGAGAAAAAAGGTGTTGTTTATAGAATCTAATTATGTTAATGAGATTTTATCTTTATGATATATGAATAAGCTTCCTTTAGAATCCTTTGATTTATCGACATGTCTTCTGGTGTTTGAGCCTTACAACCATGATCACGATGAATAGAGGACTTCCTCTCTTCTATTGTCATATCCTTGCTTTGTGGAATCATTGTGGGGTGTTGTCAATGGAACTTGAGAATAAAAGAAGGTCATCTATCAAGTCGTTGCAATCTTTCGGGTTGGGGGACCTTACACAAATAGTGCAAAGTATTTAGGAGACAAATAACCCTTCCAAAAGTTAGTAGATAAACCTAAAGAAGTATATTTCCATAGGTTTTTATTGTGATTAGAAGGACACCACCCCTTTTGATCCAAGTGTCAAAACATCCCTTTAATAATTTGCTTTCTTAAAGATGTGATGTATCAAAAAAACATGATATAACTTTTTGAATCACAAACCCACTATAAGGGAATCAAAAGGCCATTACCCCTTTTGATTACCCCTTTTGATGCAAGTGTCATGAGAAATATTGATTCCAAGTAGTCAAATTAAGATTCTATACATTCAACCCTTTTAATTGAGCCATAACAAGGCCTGAGATCAAAGTCTTATGTAAGTTTTTTAGAAATGCTTAAGAATTTGGAAGATAGCCTATGAGTTTAAAAATTGATCCGTTTAATCAACCAAACTATCAAGCTTTAAAGCATAAAGAGTCAATTCCAATTGCCACATCAATTTTGAGAGAGTAAAGACTCATATAATACTCAAACATTTTTGCACATCATACAATAATTACATTAGTGAACTACCACGGTGTATGTGTAAAATAACCATTCGAGAGGCAATCAAAATATTATTTGGCTACCCCCATATGGTAATGAGCAGCTAGTAAGAAACACTACCCACCATTTTTGTCTCATAACCTTGTCACAGGAGATCATTAACCAAAAAATAATTACATATTTCAAGTCAACAAAGCCTGTGTATAGATGATCCATCAGCATTCACTGATACCCTCATGTATTTTAACCCAATTGGGTTTCTTTTAAATTGCCTTTATTATAACCAAAGAAGTGAATTAATACAGGCAATCCTAAATCATTAGGGCAGCCAAAATGAATAGTAGCACAACCCAGCTAATTATTATACAAGTAAGCATAAACATGTTGATATATTAGATTGAATCCCAACAAGATAAATCACTGAGAGTTATAATATTACACAACCACTACATTCAGTAAGTTAACACCACTACAAATCTAAACAAAAGAAAGAGATATCATACCATCACAATAATCAATTTTGTTTGTTTTAATCACAAAAAAAAACCACAGGCAGCTTGGCACCAACATAAGAGGCATACGTTTTCTCAACAAGTTCCATATCATAGTACTCAGGATAGAAAAAAACAAAGCAAACCTCACTCACTATTGCACTGGTAATACTATAAGTCAAGGCCAAGTAAGGAATAAACAGAACCATCATCTATTTATATAGGCACAAGTTGAGGTAGTACACCCCCAGAAGCCTTGAAGTTTTTTCTGAACTCAAGATGACTAGTGATAAGTCCTGAAGCAACCCAAGGCTACAATGGCTAAAGACTTAGATGGTTAGTAGAGCGGTAGCAAAAAAAGCGAGTATCTAAGAAGTTAAGAGGGAGAGAGGGGGAAAAGGAGTATGAGTAGAAAATACTATAGTTGTCAACATAGTCTTTAATGGATGTTTTCCAAACTTTTGCTTACTAAAGTCATGGATAATCCACCCAAGAGTAGTTCATTTATAGGTAAAATATTCTTGAAATCAAAAGAATTGAAATAACTACACAAGAGCAAGTAGTTTTGGATTAGTTTGCAACCTCAACCCAAGAAAGTCAAAGACTATAGTAGCTATGAGTAGGATCTTACCCAATCGATAATCTAGGAACAACCTAGCAAGGAATTATAGACAGTGGGTCAATCAAAGGCCATTGACAAAAAGAATCCAAATCCAATGTCACAATCTTTCTAGCTCCCTAGGAGGGCCTTTTGTTTAGGACATGTGTGTTGTTGTATTAAACTTAATACATATACACAAAAAAACTTAACGTTCAAAAGACAACTAGCTTTAGATAATTGGATAGATATTTTACAAAAGAGACTCATTCTTAGATTCATTTTTGTATAGTATAATAATAATGAGGCATCATTCCAATGATCCTATACAAAAGATATAGAGTTGTGGAGGTCATCTATGTTGAGATGTCGAGCTCTACATCTTGAGCTGGCATCCACTACGGGTCTTGGCCGCTTACGACATTTACTCATTGGCGCGTTAGGTGACCGACACGGAGGATCTCTTGCCAGTGATTCTATAGTTGGACTACACTTATGGTGTCAGCCTAGTACGCTTCTAGCGTGTTCACACTTAGTGACCACATGTACATATGTGCTACTTTTCAGCTTTAGGACTTAGTCATTTTGTACTCTCTTTTCTGTGATAAGAAGAAGAAGGTTTCCATCTCTGTGTGCTTTGTGCTTGTCTTGTGTAGCTTCTTGTATCCTCATTCTTTACATGGTATCAGAGCCTGGTGCAGGCAAGAGAGGCTAAGAGACCAAGAGCATCACAATCCCTTCGTTCGCAATCCACGACCAGATGCCGAAGTTTCTAAACAGGTCTCCAAAGTGCAGTACACAGAGATTACTGTACAAGTACAGTGGTTGTACAGACGCTTGATTGTGGACACTCGTTGAGTGTAGAAAGCGTTACAAGTACCACGATAGTAGGTTCAACAGATTTGCAGGTTTTTGCAGATTGCAGCTATTTTGTCTTAGTGCTTCAAGATGTCTGACGATTTCAATCAGATTGTTACTGAGAAGCTTGAGAAAAATAACTACCCTGCATGGAAGTTCATAATAACAAATTTCCTAAAAGGAAAAGGTTATTGGGACTATGTAGAAGGAGACAATGAAAAGGAACCAGAGATTCCCGAGGCAAATGCTACAGCAGAACAAAGAAAAGCTTTGAGGGACTGGCAGCAAGGCCAGAGCAAAGTGATGTATTGGCTTTCTATGAGCATCACAGATGGCATGATGGGCTATCCACAGGATGTTGAAACCCCCGCCATTGCATGGAAAAACTTAGGTAGAGTGTTTGAGGTGAACACCAAGGCCAGGAAGCTTCAACTAAAGTCGGAGCTAAATCAGGTTAAGAGGAACAACCTCTCAATCAATGATTATTCCTTGAAGATCAAGAGTATCATTGAGGCTCTTGGATCTATTAAAGTCTCAGTGGAAGACGATGACATTATCCGTGCATGCTTGGATGGTCTAGGAGATGAGTATGTACATTTCAAGTCTTCCATGAATACAAGAGACGACATCCCCGTGTTCCAAGATTTGATTTCTATGCTTATTCTTGAGGAGAAGAACCTTGGTCTTGACACACCTTCTTCTTGTGGCAGAAATAGGTCTGAACAAGCCTTCTATTCTAACTCCAACAGAGGTAGAGGTAGAGGTCGTGGTCGAGGCCCAAGAGGTTGCAGGGGCCAATTTCAAGAAGTTCAATCAAATCAAAACAATACAAGTGGCAGGGGAAACCAGTCTCAAGGCAGGGGGAGTCAAAGAGGTCGTGGTGCAGGATCAAGCAGGCAGCAACATACTCCAGATAGCAGAGAATGTTGGACTTGTGGTGAAAGAGGTCACATGTCACGTGACTGTCCAAAGGGAAAAGCAAGTGGAAAGAGAGAACAGGGAAACTATGAATCTACTAGCAGAGATGCAGATGACAGCAAAAACGAGCGCATGTTTGTTATGCAGCATGTAATGAATACAATGACTGTAGAGAATTCCACCCAAGATGATGTTTGGTATGTGGATTCAGGTGCCTCTAATCACATGACTTCTCGTGGAGAGTGATTTAGAGATATGCGCAAACCAGATGTGTCAGGCTATGTGCAGACAGGAGATGACACAGCTCACCCCATTGCTCCTGTAGGGGACATACCTCTAAATACGAAGAGTGGGTAATCAAAGAACTTAGCAGATGTACTTCATGTCCCAAACATTACAAAGAATCTTGTTTCTGTTGGACAAATGGTTGAGCAGGGTTTGCAAGTTCGCTTCAATCCGAATGGCTGTTATGTAGAAGATTTCCAAAATGGCTGTAAGCTGATCACAGAGGGCAAATGTGTGGGCAGAATGTTTACGCTGAATGTAGACATGCCTGAGGTAAAAGCTGCATTATTTGCACAGGGCACAGGTGTTATGGCTAATGTTGACATTTGGCACAAACGCATTGGCCATGTCAATGAGCAGAGATTGCGCAGCATGCAATCAAAACAAATTGTAAAAGGTTTGCCCAAATTCAAGGTGGATGGTATGCATAAAGTGTGTGCAGCATGCCAGTTTGGAAAACAGTCAAAGGGCTCATTTCCACATGAGCACAATATATGTAAAAAGCCACTTGAGGTGGTGCACACAGATGTTTGGGGTCCAACCGATACTGCAAGTATACATGGTTGCAGGTATTATGTCTCTTTCATTGATGACCATACAAGGAAAGTATGGGTCTACTTCATGCATAACAAAAGTGAAATGTTTGGCCACTTTCAAGACTTCAAAGTCATGATTGAGAAGAATACAGATATGCAAATCAAGACATTGAGGTCAGATGGAGGGGGAGAGTACTTCTCCAATGATTTTTCAAATTTTCTACGAATGCATGGTATACGCAGGCAGTCTACATGCAGATATACTCCACAGCAGAATGGGGTCGCAGAAAGGAAAAACAGGCACATTGCAGAGGTTTCACGTGCATTGATGAATGAGAAGAACATGCCTCATCATTTCTGGGCTGAAGCTGTAAATACATTTGTGTACATTATGAACAGGACACCTACAGCTGCGGTGCATGATGTAACACCTGAGGAAAAGTTTACAGGTACAAAGCCTGATTTGGCACACTTGAAAGTGTTTGGCTGCATAGCTTATGTGCATGTACCAGATGAGTTGCGTAGGAAATTGGATCCTAAAGCAGAGAAATGTATTCTTGTGGGATATTCCCGTGAACAAAAGGGGTACAGGTGCTACAATCCTACTACACAAGAATTACGAGTGAGCAGAGATGTAGTCTTTGATGAGATGAGCAGCTGGTACAGTAATGCACATGGCACTATTGGGGCTGATGTAAAAGATGATGTGGTTCTACAAAATGTGAGGCCACAGTCACAGGTTTTGAGTGGACCACAAGAGTCCTCTTCTTGTGGCTCTGTTGAGAAGCCATGGAATGGTAGACTACGTACGCAGGTTACTCCACCAGCAGGTACAGGGAATGTATCACGCAAAGGAAAGAAAAAGGTTGATGAACCTCCCTTTATGGCTGATGCATCATCAGGTTTTTCACATGTAGACATGGATTCAGATGGTTCTGAATAAAGTCTTGATGAGGAATTTGGAATTCCGGCTGTCAGGACACCTGGTGTAAGGAAAGTACAAGAAGATTCTAGAGGGCAAAGGAGTGACCCAGGACCCCGCAGATCTAACAGAGTCAGAAATCCAGTTCAGAAATTGACTTATGATGGGTATCTAGCGCATCACCAAGCCTACATGGCTAAGGTGATATAGGATGTGGAGCCCACATGTTTTGAGGATGCAGTTGGAAATGTGCATTGGGATGATGCAATGAATGAAGAGATGGCTGCATTGGAAGCAAATGACACATGGGAGTTGGTGCCATTGCCAAGTGGCAAGAAAGCTATTGGCTGTAAATGGGTGTATAAAACCAAGCATAAGGCTGATGGTAACATTGAGTGTCACAAGGCAAGGCTGGTTGCAAAGGGTTATGCACAGATGTATGGCATAGACTATGAGGAGATCTTTGCTCCAGTGGCAAAGATGACAACTTTGAGAGCTGTCATAGCAGTGGCTGCATCTAGAGGATGGATTATGCATCAAATGGATGTAAAGATTGCCTTCTTGAATGGTGAGTTGCAAGAGGAAGTGTATATGGATCAGCCACCTGGTTATGTCGATCCAGGTTACCCAGATTATGTATGCAGGCTTCTCAAAGCTTTGTATGGTTTGAAGCAGGGCTCTAGAGCATGGTATGATAGGATTGCCAAGTATCTTGTCAGTATTGGGTTTAGGAGAGCTCATGCTAATCATTCACTCTATGTACATGAGAGTGATGTGGGGATTGTGGTCATTACCATATGTGTAGATGAACTTATTATTATGGGTGACAATGATATGGAGATTGACCATGTGAAGGGTCTTCTCAAACAGAAGTTTGAAATGAAAGATTTGGGAGAGTTGCGCTACTTTCTTGGCATTGAGGTGATCAGGACTCCAGAGGGTGTATGGTTGTCACACAGAAAGTATGCTTTGGACATGTTGTCAAAGTATGGTATGGCTGATTGTAAGCCAATTTCTATTCCCTTGGATGTGAATGCAAAGCTGAGTGCAGAGAAGGGTGATGTTGTTGAGGATGTCAAGATGTACAGGAAGATTTTGGGTAGTCTAATCTACTTGACTATCACGAGGCCAGACTTGAGCTACACAGTAGGCTTGGAGAGTCAGTTCATGCATCTTCCGAGGAAGCCACATTTGGATGGAGTACGACGCACACTTCGATATGTGCAAGGGACTCTTGACTACGCTTTGTTCTATGCAACAGATGCTCCATTAGCATTGTATGGGTATACAGATGCAGATTGGGCACGTAGCATTGTTGATAGGAGATCTACGAGTGGCTTCATGTTCTCTTTTGGGAGTGCTGCTGTTACTTGGAGCAACAAAAAGCAGCCTACGGTTGCTTTATCGAGCACAGAGACCGAGTATAGAGGTGCAGCAGTTGCAGCGTGCGAGGTAGCTTTGCTACGCACATTACTTGAGGACTTGGGAGTGTAGGTGGACCAGCAGATTGTCATCCATTGTGACAACCTCAACAGCATGCAGTTGGCTAGGAACCCAGTGTTCCATGCCAGGACCAAACACATAGAGATCCATTACCACTACGTTCGAGAGCGAGTGTTGGCGAGCGACATCGACTTGGTCTACGTCAGCACAGAGGAGCAGATAGTGGATATCTTTACCAAGGTCCTCGGAGCTGAGAAGCTTCAACGTTTTCGGACTATGCTTGGACTCTGCGACATGCAGAGCTCAAGGGGGAGTGTTGAGATGTCAAGCTCTACATCTTGAGCTGGCATCCACTACGGGTCTTGGCCGCTTATGCATTTACTCACTAGCACGTTAGGTGACCGACACAGAGGATCTCTTGCCAGTGATTCTATAGCTGGACTACACTTATAGTGCCAGCCTAGTACGCTTCTAGCGTGTTCACACTTAGTGACCACATGTACATATGTGCTAATTTTCAGCTTTAGCACTTAGTCATTTTGTACTCTCTTTTCTGTGATAAGAAGAAGAAGCTTTCCATATCTGTGTGCTTTGTGCGTGTCTTGTGTAGCTCTCTTGCATCCTCATTCTTTACAATCTAGGTAGAGGAAGCCAGGTTCTTCAATGACGGGCAAAAGCTAAGCCAAAAAATTTCTAAGTAAAGATAGAATTCTCACTTGCATCCATATAAACAAGACAACAGATTTCAATAGCCTTGAATATATATTATAGGTGTTATCCATGTCCTACTTAAAAAAATTTAAACTTAAACATACTATCCATTAAAAAATTTTAGACTATCAAACAGTGCAAAGTATTTAGGAGACAAATAACCCTTCCAAAAGTAGGCAGATAAACCTGAAAAATCATAATTCCACATGTTTTCATTTTGATCAGAAGGCCACCACCCCTTCTAATCTAAGTGCCAAACGATCCCTTTAATATTTCATTTTCTTAAAAATGTGATGTATCCAAAACATGATGTAACTTTTTGAATCACAAACACAATATAAGGGCATCAAAAGGCCATTACCCTCTTTGATGCAAATGTCATGACAAATATCCATTCTACATAGTCAAAGTAAGATTATGTACATTCAACCCTTTTAATTAAGCCATGATAAGTCCCAAGATCAAAATCTTATGTAAGAATTCTAGCAATGCTTAAGAATTTAAAACATAACCTATGAGTTTCAAAATCAATCCACTTAACGACCAAATTGTCAAGCTTTAAAACATAAAGATTCAACTGCAATGGCCACATCATTTTTGAGAGATAAAAGCCTCATATCATACTCAAACATTTTCCCACATTATACAATAATTATAGTGGTGAATTACCAAGGCTTATGTGTAAAATAACTATTCCATAGGTAGTTATTTGACACATATGATCCAAACGGTATTTACACTTATTTTATTTTATATTTTTGTTCTGGCTAGGGACTTCATTTATGCTCTAGGATACTAGGGTATTCTCAAATATCTGATTCAACCCAGATCTCACCTCTAGTACATCATACGCGTATGATGTCTTTTTGCTTAGATTTCACTATGATTCTACCCAAGGTACTCCTTGATGCATACAACAAGAATATGTAATCACAACAAATTTTGGATGTCAAAATCACTACTTTTTCACCTTTACCTTCTTGTGTCTGCAAAAGTCTCTTTAAATTCAAAAATATGAGTCCAAATAAGATGAAATTTTGCCAACAGGTATAAACCATCATTTCCCAACCTCTAGTGTGGTCATAATTGCAATTGGACCTTCAAACCTTGTCTTAAGACATCATATGCGCATGATGTCTATGTGCTCAAAATTGGATGAAATTTGGTTTGTAAGCTTGTTTTGTGGTGCTAAACACCTTGGTAAGCTTAAATGTCAATTTTGGTCCCTAAAATTGTCCTTTAGACATCATACACGTATTATGTCTAACTGGTCAAATTGAAGTGAGTTTCACTCCAATGATTCCCCACTACACTGGCAACTGACAACAACTTTTAGAATTGACATCCAACACTTTTTGTGCTAGATATGGTAAACTCAGACATTCACTTTTCCTAGATGTGTCTTATGGCCTTTACAAGCCCAAAAATACTTCAAATTCAATGAAATTTGTCCTATGTGCTTCCTAAATGTTGTAGATCACAAGGGTGCACTCAGATGTAACTTTTGACCTCAAATCTAGCCTCTAAGACATCATACACGTATGATGTCTAGGTGGTTAGAATGGACTTCTGTCTGCACCACATGTATCCCTTGATATGTAGAATTGGGATATGTGGTCACAACTAATTTTGGATATCAAAACTGCACAAAATCATCACTTTGGACCAGAAAATCCTCTTAAATAGTAAAATCCCTCCAATTCTCAATCTATATGTCCAATTGAAATGAAATTTGGTGTATGTGCTCAACACAACATGCAAAAGATGGGTATAAAGTCAAAAGTTCACTTTTGCTCCTAGAATTATCCTTCAGACATCATATGGGTATGATGTCTACTGATGAATTTTTGGATAGAATTCATTCACAGGTATCCCCAAGTCTTAAGCATTGGTTTTCAAGAACTTTTACCAATTTTCATGCTAAAATCTTCTCAGAAACACAAGTTTTTCTTTTTTCCGTTTTCACTACAAGAGGTACTTCACATTAGCGACGCTTGCAATGTGACGCTCAAAAGTGAAAATCCACGACGTCGCTATGAGCGTCGCTATTTTCTTTGCTCCATAGTGACGCCGACAGGGATAAAAAATGAATCAAGAGCACCCAAAACTCAGATCTCAAATCTGAGTTTCGACGCTCAAGCGAAAGAGGTAAATATGCGCTCTCCCTCTCTCTCTTTCTTCCACACACACACACACACACACACACACATGAGGAGAGGAAGGAGAGCCAAGTATGATCCTTCACTCTCCTCTCTCTCATGTTCCCTTCCCCTGTTTCTCTCTCTTTCCCTCTCTCTCTCTCTCTCTCTCTCTCTCTCTCACTCACTCACTCACACACACACACACACACACACACATTGTGTCTTTGAGAGAGAGAGAGAGAGAGAGAGAGAGAGAGAGAGAGAGAGAGAGAGAGAGCACATTGTGTCTTTGAAAGAGAGAGAGAGAGAGAGAGAGAGTACAAACATGCATAAACAAAATACACATACACACACACATGCATAAACAAAGAATGCATACGCACACATTGAAGAGAGAGAGAGAGAGAGAGAGAGAGAGATAAAAATAGAGAAAATACGAAATTAAATGTTATATTAAGATTTATGGTTAGATTAGATTTAAAATTACATGTAAAATTCAACTAGATTAGATCTAAGATTAATTTAGATTACATTTAACTTATATTTAAAATTTACGTTAAATTTAAAATTAGGTTAGACTTAAGATTAGGTTAAGATTTAAATTAGATTTAAGATGAGGCTAGATTTAGGTTTATGTTGAGTTTAAGATTACGTTAGATTTATATTTACATTTGATTTATAATTAGGGTAAGATTTAAGATTAGCTAGGTTAGATTTAAGTTAGATAACATTTAGGTTTAGGATTTAAGATTGGATTCAATTTAGGTTTATGTTTATTGAGTTTAAGATTAGATTGATTTAGATTATTAAGACAAGATTTAAAATTGGATTAGATTTACTTTTAAGTTAGATTACATTTAGGTTTATGTTAGATTTAAGATTAGATTAGATTTAGGTTTATGTTGAGTTTAAGATTAGATTAGATCTAGATAAATGTTAGATTATATTATATTAGATTTATGTTATATTTTAGGGCATGTCAATGAAGGCTTTGCCCAAAGAGCAAACACTAGGTACACAACAATATGTATATCCTGGGCAATCCATGGCCACGTGCAACTCCACCACCTAGGTTTTTGACTGTAAGATTTAATTGTGCTCTCTCTCTCTCTCTCTCTCTCTCTCTCTCTCTCTCTCTCTCTCTCTCAGTTTGAAGCGATTCCGAGTTCATTTGATGTGTAAACGGTGTTGTGAGCTTTCAGGGATATAGTGGGTTGCTGTCAACAAGGGTTATTGATTGATGCATCATAGAAGTGCGTATGTGTAGGTTGGTCTCAACCTGACAAGCTAACGAGATTTCCTCTGTGCACCTACGGGTTAGTCGTGTCATCGGATGATAAGTGTGTTGTCTGTGTCATGATTGTGAGCATGAACAAGGGAGTAGTTTGCCCTAAAACAACAACCTATGGCTCTCGTGGAAGAGTGTACCATAAGTGCCAATGTAAAATCTCTCATAGAGAATGTAGTCCATTCAAGGGAACTTACATGGACACCATGGTAGCCCTATGTCCCTGGGACCATAGGATCTCTCATTGGAAAAGAGGGAAACATATGGCCCTTGATCTTATACATTGTCATCGTATGGCTCTAAGGCCATATGATCTCTCATTAGAAATGTGAGAAGGGTATGTCCATAGGGCCAAAAGGCCTATGTGTCAATGTAAAAGATCTCAAAGATCATTTAAGCCATTGAAGGGCATCTGCATGGGCATTATAGCAGCCCTAGGTCCATATGATCTCTCATTACAGTAGAGGGAAACCTATGGCCCTTGAGCTTCTACATTGGCACCCTACTATGGCCCTAGGGCCATTGGATCTCGTGAGAAAAATAGTGGTGTACTATGGATTTCTACAGATTGCGTGGCCTGATTTTTCTAGGGAAGCTTGAAATTTCTGCATAGGCCTGCCTATGGATGGCGTAAATCCATTTGTTCAAAGATCAACATCTTATAGTGTATGGCTTGTTGTCATCGTCAACTACAACATTCCCCCGTGGTTGACTACCAAGAAGGGGCATGTGTGACTAAGCTTGATTGTGCCAAGGTGGTACAAAGTGAAGAATATATATGTGTATCTTCATCCACTATTGGAAGAGCTCCAACAATTATGGATTGGCATAGAAGTGGTGGATATGAACCGATACACAGGTCGACGGAATGCTTTGATCAGAGGCATTCTAATGTGGACCATGCATGACTATCCTAGACTAACAAAATGCTCATGTGATTTACACTCAAACTCAAACACTATAAATCTTGGTTTTTCTCAATCTTATCTATTGTCATGTGTATACATGCAGGGCTTCAAACAAGCGGATACAGATCATGTGTCACATGTGGACCTAGACTCAGTGCATGTCGGGAGCCCTCATTGAAGAAGAAAATCTACAAAGGTCATCAAGTGTATCTTCCAGAGAATCATGTGTTACGTGATGGATTTTTGGGAAGAGAGCCATCGAGGATGTCTGCACAAGCATGGTTAGAGAAGAAGGAGATGTGTGATGACGGTTTCCCCCAGGGATGAAGAGACTCTCTCTATGGTATGAGTTACCATATTGGCCCAGACTCATGATCAATCACTTGCTCGATCCAATGCACATATTCAAGAATGTGGGTAATCTGCTGTGGGACCATCTGACGGACAAGAAAGATACTTTGCGAGCCAAGGTTGACCTTAGAAATGTGGATTATATGGAGCAATATTGGCCACAGACAACATCTGATGGATCGATAAAACTACCTAAAGTGCCATGGATTTTGACAGGAGCACAAGAACGCAAAGTAAAAGAGACCATTCGATCTGTGCGGACCCCCACTGGTGTAATGCACTCGCTCCAAACGTGTTTCACTAAAGAAGGAAAGCTTACCGGTTTGAAGTCATATGACTGGCATAAAATGTGTTAGGTATGTTTGATGTGGAATATATCATAGTGGAAATTGTGTAACAAATTCATGTGTGGACTTTAACATCATTGCTAGATGTGTTTTGTAGTTTATTTTACCGGTGTCCATTAAGGGATGTTTCTCTCCTGACGTCCGTAACAAAATCTACAAACTTGTGAAGTTGGTGCAATGGATCTCACAAAAGGAGATTGTAGACTCCATATCATTTGCAAAACTAAACACTGTGAAGGTTGTGTGCATGTTTGAGAAACACTTTCCTACTACCATGCTAAGCATTCAGGTGCATCTTCTTGTTTACATAGCTGATGAGGTGGAAATAGCTGGCACAATACATTCCAGATGGATGTTCTTTTTAGAACGTTTCACGAAAACGCTCAAGGGATATGTACGTCATAACGCACGTTCGGAGGGTAGCATGGCAGAAGGTTGGCTAGTATCAGAGTCCCTAGTTTACATTAGAGAGTGGCTAGACGGATTTGATAAAGCCCGGGACACGCTATGGCGAACCATAGATGATGAGCACATATCTGGGATTATCATGTGCAATCTCAGTGTTGAGAAGAAGATGACGAAAGATCTAGCTAAGGCTAAAATCAACCGATTTTTCATGCTTCACAATCTAGTGATGCAAAAGTGGATTCCACAATACAAGGATGCAAAATAAGAGCGACAAAGGGCACAAATCGAGTGGAGATGGGAAAGACGATCGCCGATGCATTATCTGGCGGGTCTGGAGCACTACAACACAACATGGAGATATCGACGCGTGTATATCGACGAACTTAGCGGGCATCGCTATATGCGTCGATATAGGCGTCTCAATGGATGTCGATATACGCGTGGAAAGGCCTCACTTCCCACGCGTATATCGACGCCTATAGCGACGCGTATAGCAATGGCAAAAAATTGGGGGAAAAAAGAGAAACCCGCGAGCAGGGGCCATTTTCGCCGTGCTCTGCTCGAATCTTGGCGTCCACCTGCTGCATAGGTATTATGCCCCCCGCAACCCCTCTCTCTCTCTACATCGTGTGTGTGTGTGTGTGTGTAGGAAAGAGAGAGAGAGAGAGAGAGAGAGAGAGAGAGAGAGAGCGGTGTGTGTGTGTGTAGAAAGAGAGAGAGAGAGAGAGAGAGAGAGAGAGAGAGAGAGAGAGAGAGAGAGAGAGAGAGAGAGAGAGAGAGAGAGAGAGCGGTGTGTGTGTGTGTGTGTAGGAAAGAGAGAGAGAGAGAGAGAGAGAGAGAGAGAGAGAGAGAGAGAGAGAGAGAGAGAGAGCGGTGTGTGTGTGTGTAGGAAAGAGAGAGAGAGAGAGAGGTGTGTGTGTGTGTAGGGGAGAGAGAGAGAGAGAGAGAGAGAGAGAGAGAGAGAGAGAGAGAGAGAGAGAGAGAGGTGTGTGTGTGTGTGTAGGAAATAGAGAGAGAGAGAGCGGTGTGTGTGTGTAGGAAAGAGAGAGAGAGAGAGAGGTGTGTGTGTAGGAAAGAGAGAGAGAGAGAGATAGAGAATTAATGTATGCTTAGGAAATTAAAATTAAAGAAAAATAATTAAAGAGAGAAATGAAATGAAATTAAAGGTTATATTAACGTCTTCGAAAGACCAAAGTGACCTATGAGACATGAGACAAGAAAGTTACAATGTGATGGATCTGATACAAAGTCAGAGTAAGAAGATGACAAAATAAAAGATTATGGAATCCTAAACTGCTGGGTATGGACTAAACGGTTAAACGGCCAGCTAGCTGGGATAGGTAGATCATAGGAGATCCAGCAGCTGTCGCTGGCGGATCTCATCAATCTCCTCCATGGTCAGTAGTTTGACCGGGCGTTATGCATGTCGAGCCAAAGTGACCTAGCTAGATCCTCTGATGCAACCTCTATCGATGTTGCATGTGTAGTCCTCCGCAGTCGTGGACGTCTAGATCTCCCTAGCTCAGTCTAGATCTCCCTAGCTCAGTCGCTCGCTCGATCAGTAGAGAGATAGAGAGAGAGTGTATATATAACTCTCTTTCTCTATCTCTCTCTATATATATATATATATATGTATATATATATATATATGTATATATATATATATATATGTATATATATATATATATATATATAGAGAGAGAGAGAGAGAGAGAGAGAGAGAGGTAGGGAAGTGAAGAGTGAGACAGAGAGAGAGATAGGAAAATAAGGAAATAGAGAGAGAAAGAGAGATAGCCAGAGCGAGATCGAGAGAGAGAGAGAGAAAGAGAGATGGCGAGAGTGAGATCGAGAGAGAAAGAGAGATCGAGATCGCTTTTTTGAGCAAGAACCATGCAAGGCTTCTGAATCTTTCTCAAGTTGTTCATCCATCTCCACATTATCTTCTGGCTTGGACATGGAGGCCCCATCCGGTTCACAATCAGGTAGAAAACTTTCATTGGGCTGAGAACTTCCATGGCTTGTGCTTTCATCAAGTGCGGCATTGGAAAGCTTTCTCTGACAGGCTACCTCAGAATGGAGGCAGGTGGGTTCGTAGACAGAGAAGAAACTATGGAACTAAAAGAGGCAAAGGGGTTTTGTCTTCTACATGCATTGCCATGTACACCTGGGAGTGCACGTATGTGTCTACCCATATAGGATTTGACCAATAAAGATGAGATTTTGACCCGGTGGTCCTGATCTCCGTACACCTCTGGACCGAGGTGTACAGAGATTGGGCAAGACTAGAGAATGAGAGGTAGTTTACATTGTGAGGAGTATATTATATATATATATATATTAAAACAACATTCATAATCATTGTAGATGGCAACGTCATCAACTAACATGGAGGAAAAGATTGCATGCTCGTGCACGCTCTGCAAGTATCGAATCTTGCGCAAGCGTAGGATATGTAATGAGCACGTGCACAAGTACGGAGAGTTTGCTAGAGAAACCGTACAGAATCTGCGATACGACTCCGACGGAACGGGCATTGATTTCCGCAACATAGCAGCTACATCTGAGAGAGAGAGAGAAAAAAGATTATGCGTGAAGGTTCGACCAATATAGAGCCATGGATGGAAGCAGAAAAGGGCTTACAGACAGAATACGAAGGCATGGAGGAGATGCTGGATGCCTTCTTCCAGACAAGCGAGGAGAACGTGAACGAGGCAGCACCAGAAGCCGTGAGCCTATCTCCTGAAGACATGTTGAGGAAGTTGGCACATCAACCAATCTATGAAGGCGCCAAAATATATGTGCTTCGTACTTGTCTGGCATTTTTGAATCTTCAGTCAGTGTACGGGTGGTCAGATGCAAGCATCACTGCTTTGTTTAGGTACGTAATTTACAAAAGAGATTTTCCGATTGCAACGATGATGTACTCGGAGAGCTTTTTAATTTAATGTGGCTTAAACAGGTTATTGCGGGAGCAACTTCTCCCGACTGGCAATGAAATGCCCCCCTCTAGGCCAGACGCAAAGCAACTTTTGACCTCAGTTGGCTTGGACTACAACAAGATTCATGCATGTCCAAATGATTGCATTCTTTTTCGCAATGAAATTCGCATATTTTCTGTCATGTCCTAAGTGATGAGCAATGCGCTACAAACAAGATGCAATTGGCGAGACAGTTCCAGCTAAAGTGTTGCGGCATTTCCCTATTATTCCTAGGATAAAAAGCATGTTTCGTTGTGGTTCCATTGCAAAGTTGATGTGGTGTCATTCTACGAATAGATCCACTGACGCAACATTTAGGGTGCCCGCTGATTCGAAGGCTTGGAGGCACATTGAAGATACCTGGCCACATTTTAAGAGTGAACCACACAATTTGCGTTTGGGCATGGCAATGGATGGAGTCAATCCATTTGGCTTGAGAAGCTCGTCATGGAGCACTTGGCCTCTGTGCCTTATCAATTACAACCTCCCGCCGTTGCTTGCTATCAAGAAGGGTCATTTGATTTTAAGCTTGATTGTACGTGGTAAGTTCAAGGCAAAAAACATGGATGTTTATCTAGCTCCACTAGTTGACGAGCTCCAAGAGTTATGGCATGGGATCGACATAGCAGATGCGGTTGAACCAGTAGGACAACAGCATGCAAGGATCCATGGACTTCTTATGTGGACTATGCATGATTGGCCAAGATACGGAGAAGTTTCTAGTAGTGGTTATTGATTTACAAAATTCTCGCTATTCGCAAGCCCTTTGCCTTGGCCTGATTCATGCTTTGATATATGCAGGACTAACAACTTCGGGATACAATGCATGTTTAATTTGCGAGCAGTCTTTGGATGTCAGATATTCTACCTCTCTTCAAAAGACAATTTATCAAGTCCACCACCGTTATCTTCCAGATGGCCATCACTTGCGCAAAGGCCAGCTTGGTCGCATTGAATGTCGTCCTATGCATGTACAAGAGTGGCGTCGCTGATGGGAGCAACATGCGGGGCATTCTCCATACGTTTGTCCATTCTCCATACGTTGGCGTACTGGGGTGATCTACTAATTAACCATTTTCTGGATCCAACGCATATATTCAAGAATGTGGGAGAGCTCCTCTGGAAGACAAACATGGGAATGAAAGACAATCAAGCTTCACGAGATGATTTGCAGTCGGTTGGAAAGATGCCAGAGCTGTGGCCTTTCACCAATGCAGCTGGTCAAACAAAACTTCCAAGAGCTCCATGAGTATTGCTAAAAAACGAAGAGAAACAAGTGAAAAGGGTGATTTCAGAGTTCAGGACACCAACAGGATATATGCGATGTCTCAAGACAGCATTCACCCGTGACGATCAACTGTCAGGGTTGAAATCGCACGACCGGCATAAGTTCTTGCAATTCATTCTCCAATTGCGATCAAGGGGTGTTTAACGGAGGAAGTGCGGACCTGCATATACAAGATTTCAGAGCTAGTGCGGTGGATCTCTTCCAAGGAGATACGAGAGGAATCTATTGCAGTCGCAAGGGCTAACTCCATTGAGGCAGTTTGCATGATTGAGAAGTATCTACCCACGAGCTGCCTAACTATCCAGATGCACTTGCTCTTCCATGTAGTAGATGAGGTTGCAGTGGCAGGTACAATCCACAGCCGTTGGATGTTCTTTCTAGAGCGGTTCATGAAAACACTTAAGGGTTTTGTTCGCCAAAAAGCGCTTCCAGAGGGGAGCATGGCAGAAGGATGGCTGGTGAAAGAGTCTCTTGTATTGATGACCGAATTTCTATCCGTTTCTGACCCAGAAATGCCTCGACTGTGGAGCGATGAGGAGGATGCAAGACTGGTGGGAGAGGAGCCGCAAGGACAACGGGTGCCGAGGAAAATGAACCTGGACATGCGAGAAAAGATCATGAAGTTCTGTATACTAAATTCAGCGCCGATGCAAAAATGGCTTGAAAGGTACGAAGAAGAGAAAGAGAGACGCAATCTAGAGCGACAGGATTTCAGGCGAAGTCGAACGACTAGAGGCTTACCCTTGCCAGACTATCTCGCTCCTCTACCTGAATTCCCTACAATGGCATGGTTGGACAAGACAGTGAGAGCAGTTCGACAGATCGGAGAACCCATATCTCTAGAAGAGGAAGAGCTGGCTATTGGATGTGACTGGAAGTATCATACATACATGGCATTGTGGTCGCATGGAAAGCATTTCAGAACACAACAAATTGACAACAGAAGAAACACGTTTGACAGTGGGGTAATGGTTTGTTTCATGCAAAAGAGCAGGGCCAGTGCTAGAGACACGAATGAGAGCACTAGCAACCTGGATTACTGTGGTCTGGTGTCAGATATCCTGAAAGTAAGCTTCAGGCGGTTTGAGATGTTTTTGTTGGATGTGAAGTGGTTCAAGGTGATTACTTCTGGTTGCAATGCAACGATATGAAGAGATGGAAACAAGCTTGTGCAAATAGATACTACAAAGACTTGGACAGATGCGAGCGACACATTTGCTCTCCCCGAACATTGCGAGCAAGTGGTCTTTGTACCGGACCCTCGAGAGCGACAATGGTGGTTTGTGGTTCAGGTTGCTCCAAGAAATAAACAAGTATTTGAAGGGCAAGATCTCCTGGAGGAAAGTCAATCAGACGACGTCCATACTACTGTGACATTAGATGTGATGGACGAAGGTATGGCAGAAAAAGCTGACAGATATACGAGGGATGACGCAGACGAGCCAGAATTGACACTTGTAGATGAAGATGCAATGGATAAAGACAATCTGCCAGAACGAGTTGGGGCAGAGTTATGTTTTCAATTAGAGATAGACAATGATACGGTGCAAGATCTTATCGATGATGCCTCACTCGTCGAGGCCTAGGCCTGTAAGTGTTTGTGTGAAGACTTTGATTTAAAATTAGGCTTAAATTTAATTTAAACAACTGTGTTCTGATGCTTTATTTTACTTTCTTTGTGCAGGTTCATTTAGTATGGCAGACGAGATTCTAGATCCCGCTTCCCTGAGTGCAGATGCATTCATGGGCTTCGTTACACGGATGACGCCTGCTCAGATGGCAGAGGCTTCTCAGGACTGGGTAGCCAGAGGCACGGGTACTACGTCTCCGGGCTTCACACCCGAGGGACTGACGCCTAGGGGGGGGATGCCTACGGGGTTCAGGACGCCTATGGGTACGACGACTTCTTCTCCCATCACGGCCGCTTCCACACCTAGGGGTGGGGTAGAGGCGGGTACGTCCTCATCTCCGCAGCACAGGCGCACTCGCCGATCTCGGCGATCGTCAGGTGGAGGTGGTGGTTGCTGTGGATGAGGGTCCACAGATGATTCAACCCCTCCTCGCTCACGACCCCCGTCTTACCCAGGCACACCTCTCGACACACCTCTTGGCACACCTCGGACACCTTGGGGGGCACACGATCCTAGTGCCTCCAAGCTCTATACTGTACGGGGAGATGGTTCTGTTGACATGGATACAGTCGGCACTGAGATGCGACAACGGATTCAACAGCTCGTGGAGCTGCAGTTTTCGACCAGCATTATGACGTCTTGGGATCAGCAAGACAAGGAAAAAGTCACTTACATAGTACCAGCATGCTCCGGGTTCTTCCGTTGTTTCGGCGCGGTGGATCAAGGGTGTTGCACGGGACACCATCAAACATCGACGAGATGCAGCTCGACAAGCTTTCAGGACCGGCTCGCTGAAGCCTTCGAGCATCCCACACGAGACGTGGCTGCAGATCAGGGAGGATGAGCGGACAGTGGCCACGTGGTTCAGAAAGCAGCGTGAGGCTGCGCAGGTACGACAGATGACTAGGGGGACATCTCATCTTGGCAGCGGAGGCTTCGACACCTTTCGCGATGAGTTTGTGAGTTTCTAATCCAATCTTAACTATGGCGTTTTTTAAAACGCGATGAATCATGTATTCTTATTACTTTGATTTTTGTATAAACGCAGAATCTTGCAATGCATCGAGCTCCATCACGCGAGGAGGAGTCAGATGGATATCGCAGAGGTATCTATGAAGTACTGAATGATCTTGAAGCTTCAGGAGAGTCTGTAGATTGGGAGGCCTTACAGTCTCGCTAATCGCTTGAGGTGAGACGTTAATATGTGTGAGTTGATTTAATTAAGTCAGTATATGTGAAGTAATATCAATACTAACTTTGTGAGTTGTCCTATGTGCAGGTTGCGACACCTAGTCATTAGTGGACCAGATTTCATCTATATGCTTTGTGAGACACAGACACGATTCTATGTCTCTTTTTTGTGCAAACAGTTAGTGTTCAGACGATTATTGTTTCCCTTATGGTTATGATTATTGTCATTGTTATGGTTATGGCTATCTGCATTATGGTTTTGATCAAAGTGGTTATAGCCGGTTATGGTTTTAAGTTATGGTTATGGTTCGTTATGGTTATGCTTTTAAGTTATGTCTATGATTTTAAGTTATGGCTATGCTTTTCAGTTGGTACGGTTGTCTTTCATTGGCCTTAAATCTCATGTGAGATCCTACATGGATAGCATGTAGGAGGCCTATACATGATATGGTTTTTTTTGAAAAGTTTATGTAAAAACAAAGGGAACTCTGCCGAAATTTTTGCGCGCGGGAGCATGGTTGTTATTTTGGTGCTGCTCGCTTTCTTGGGCGGAGGACAGGAAGTCTGGCTGTGGCTGTGTCCATCTTTTAACTGGGCACAGGCCAGGCTACCTGCCCTCTGCCCAAGAAATTTTTTTTCTGCTATGGTCGTCGCTATATGCGTCGCTATGCCCATCGCTAATAGCGACTGGTTTCATAACGATGCGTATAGCGATGTGCATAACGATGGGCTGTGTCGATAACACCCGTTTTTGTTGTAGTGGAGAGCCTACCAACATTCATGAGCTTAAGATGGTTGCACAACCAATTGAAAATTGCACAACAATGCGGTGAAGAAGTGACTGAGGAGGAGTGGGAGTACTCTCGGGGTTGCGCTACCAAGGTAAGTTTGCAATTTATGACTAGCGAATTTCTAGATATTTGAACGACCACTCATAATCTTTGTTGGTTGTAGTATAAGTCATACACAACAGCATGGTGCAAAGGTCGACATTTTAGGGTGAAACGGATTGACAAAAAGTGTTTTACTCAAGATTGTGGAATCATGGCAAAATTTGAACAGTCTAGTCGATGATGGTTCTCTGATGGAGATCCTATGGTGGCAGAACTCACTTACTTCGGCACGCTACAAGAGATTTTGAGGATCGATTATACATGATTTTTTTTTGTTGACTTGTTTGATGTGCAATGGGTCAAGATAAACATGGAGGGTCGCAACACTACTGTGCGTAGAGGAGAGTCTGGTTTCCTTGAGGTGGATTCAACTAAAAAATGAACTAACGTAAGAGACACTTTCATACTATCCAAGCATTGTGAACAAGTAAGTATGTAAATAGTTAACATCCAATTTTAAAAGTTATGTGCCAGGAAGCTCTCATGTAAGTTATGTGGCTCTGGCAGGTGTTATTTCATCCTACAAAGTCTGCATCAAACTGGTGGTACGTCATAGAGATAGCCACTCATAGTGCACGGACGTATGAGGGCTACCATGTGCCAATCACAACGGCATCAATGGAGGATATCGGAGAAGATGCTCATTCAGAAGCCGCTGAGGTGGTGCCACACGAGCATCAAGTTGCTACTCTCTATGCGGTGCATGCAGAGGATCTACAAAATGAAACGGAGGACATCTGCCTAAATGGAGAGCTCTATATAGATAGAGGGAGTTATGTTGAGCTATGCGAGGATGAGAGAGAGACCTCTTAAAGCCATAAACATTGTATTTGAACAATTTTTCTCCGTTTTATAATATATATTGTATTCACATGGATTTTTGTCCATTCTTGTCTGTATGCTATACTTGAGAAATTTAAATTGTGTTTAATCGTCATTGCATCCACTCCATGTATGTTCTCACAAGCAAGGACACTCCTCGGTGTGTCATGAAAGTTTGATATATTGATGAGCACTTTCGCTCCGAGTGCGATGGAGATTGAGGCTGCAATCACGAAGAGGTGATCCGTCTCTGCTCATAGACGCTGCTCATCCCTCCACTACATCTAGTCGATCGGATGAAAGAGACGCTAAGAAGCACTACTACTGCTTCTTAGCGTCTCTTTCACCCGATAAACTAGATCTAGTGGAGGGACGAGCAACATCTATGAGCAGAGATGGATCACCTCCTTTGCAATTGCAGCCTCAATCTCCATCGCACTCAGAGCGCAGCGCTTACAAGATATGTAGAATGCACATGGGCAAAAAATTCACAAGAACTTCACAGGAATCTCTCTACACACAAATCCCTCCCCCTTTATGAGTCCTCTCTCTCTCTCTCTCTCTCTCTCTCTCTACTTGTCCATGTTTTCTTCTCCATTCAATATTAAGATTAAATGCTTGTGTGTTTAATGCAGGTATGGATGATAATGAGTTTCTTTCTTCTTTGTCACCCCAGCAGCGGAGGTGGTACGACGATCATCACCACTCTAGAGAACCATCATGTTGCTCTACTCCTTCAGTGTCTCCCTCTGTTTTGGAGCATTCAACATGCTCCAAAGCTTCGGTGTCAACGAGACGATCTTCACACTCATCTAGGCACCGATGCTCTAGTGGTGGTGGCAGTGGCTGCTGTGGGGATGTCGCCGTTGATGCCTCGACACCATCTCCTGTTTGACGAGGATCCTTACCTTCCCCTTCTTTGCCTGTCCCCACACCAGCCATGACATTTCCATCTACGCCAGGTTTTGCATGGCTATCGGCCTATCGTGGCTACACAGCACTAGCTACTCCTCCAAGAGTCACCCCAGTCGACACTCCTTGCTTCGTGGCCCAGACTCCAGTGGAGACACCTCATGTCTGTACCCCCATTGAGATGCCACTAGACCCCTGCCAAGACACTCACGTTCATGCGTCACAGGCAAGAGGGCTTGCTGTACTCGATCGACATCAGTGGCGGCATCATCTTGGATGACGAAGGCAAGAAGGTGATCTTGCGAATGCGCGGTCTTTTCTCTCAAGTGTTTAGATACTACATACTAAAAACCTGGAGTGAAGTGAAAAGTGAATAAAAAGACAGAGTCATCAGCATGCTGCACGACGAGTTTCCCGTGTCAAGCCGGGATGAACATTTGAATGAAGACCTGATGAAAGTTTGAATGCGTGAATACTGCAAGCACAAGCGTTTTGAAGTACAAAAAGAAACAAAGCATGGGTGGAATAGACCAGATTGGCTAGCCAAAGAAGATTGGAAGAATGCAAAGTGAGCAGCATACAAGAATCCTGACAAGTGGAAGCAACAAAAGGAGGCAGCCAAAGCGCGAGTAGAGGTAGGGAGCTCACACCACTTGGGGAGCGGTGGGTGGGAATCATTTGAGGTCAATTTTGTAAGTGTTAGCATTGCTCTTTAGGTTTGGTAGTTACCTCTATTTGTACTCTTAAATTCTAACATAATGGATTCTTTGCATCTTTTGAACAGTGGTCGATGACAGGTAGTGACCCCACACCGTACGAGCGCGAGTATGCAGGTAGAAAGGGCTTAAACACCCTGATGGACATTCTGAGTTCTTGTAGCGGCATGGTTAGTATTTCACTATACTCTTTTACATTTTTTGTATTTTAACGATAAGCTAACAAAATAGACTGTTTTTGTAAATTATATGTTTATACTTACAGAAAGTCTTATTGTTTTTTTTGCAGAATCCGAAATATATGCCGCTTGGACACCATGAGACGTCTGATTAGAAAACGTCAGTATAGCCATAGCCAGATAGCATTAGTTTCCTTTTGTCATAGAATGTATAATGAGATGACGTGTATACGTCTTTTTGTAACTATTGAAAAACCATGTATTTTCTCATTAATGACAATGGTGTTGTAACTATTACATTTGCAAAGCTTAACAATCAAGTGATTTTGCCTATGATGTGTACACTTGTCATCGATTTACTTTTGTCAATTTACTTTTTTCAGTTTTGAGTTTTGTATCTTTATTCTGCAAACAATACTATGCATGATGGAGTTAATGGTTGTTCATTTAGGTTTACTCTATTATTGAAACATTCAATATGATTGATGGGTGAATGCCCTGTCACCCAATTTTTTTACTCTCGGACGTTGCTATATAAGGCTCTGCAACGTAGCTATGAGTTTCGCTATGGGAAGCCTGCAATCGTCGCTATCTGTGTCGCTATCTGCGTTGCTATATAGCGATACAAATAGCAACGCATTTAGAGACATCGATAGCGACGCCGATAGTGACGCATATAGAAACGTTCCCGTAGCGATTCTATTAGCGACGGTCTTAGCAACGTCGGGGAGCATTAAAACCCAATGTATTTTCGTCGCTAAAAACGACACAAGTGCACACAACCTCTTGTAGTGTTTCGACACTCCGTCTTTTGTCTTTTGGGTGTAAAGAGTTGGTCAAAACTCTAGTCTCAAGGTGTACTTAGGGTAAAATCCCCCTTTTGAACACTTTGGTGCAATCATATTTTGAAAATTTAGTCTCCAAATGTCTCTTGAGACATCATACATGTATGATGTCCAAGTTTACAGAATTTGAGTTTTTCTACACAGAACCCTTGCACATGCTCTCTTATATGCCCAACATCAATCAATCATGCAAAAATGTCCAGAGAAATCTTTTTATTGTATTTTTTTCTCAAAAGCAGACTTTTCAAAGATTCTAAATGTAAACAAACACTTTAGAAAATAATTCAATGATGAATGTTAGGGTAAACCTCCTCATGGTCCAATCATCTCTTTCCTTTGACACATAACATATGAGGCATACATGCATGCATGCACTCATGACCCATGAAGACCTCATTCAATGAAGTCCACAAAAACTACACATTAGGAGAAACTTGGAGTCAATTTTGGGCCCTGTAAGGAACACCAACTCAGCATAGAGAGAGGTAATTATGAAAAATGAAAAAGTGGCCCTTGAGGGGTTTCAAGGGCGTCTATTCACTTGGTACTGACCTTATGAGGCCCTAGGCTTAAAAATGCTATATCTTGAGCTAGAGACTTCAGATTTTAGCGTTTTAAAGAGCTATCCTAAGGTTTTTGGACTTTCCGGATGCATCAGTATCTTAATCCTAGGGCCTCATGAGGTCAGAACCAAGCGAATAGAGGTCCTAGAGACCCCTCAAGGGCCTATATTCGCTTGGTTCTGACTCCTTCATATTCTTAAATAGTACCTATCAATTACTATCAAGTACAATCTGTTCGAATTTAAATTACGAGTACTTCATAAAAAGGTGATTGATGTTTGTGCGAGATGCACAAGTACAAGTACTTGTGCTTCACTTTATAGGATAGCAACAGCGGGTCACAAAAAGGCGTTCGACGCTTGTGTAGGATGTCATTATCAAGCGCCTTACTTTTCTGATGATAGGGACAATTTCCCAAAATGGTTTTCATGGACATTTTCAAAATTAGAAAAAAGGTTTTTTCTACTTAACGTTAGCCTTCTTCCTATTGGCTAAGGAGCATTCTCTCAGTAGAGATAAAAGGCCCGAAAATGTGTCCATTTCTTTCCTATTGATTTAAGAAAGTCCATGATCTCTATCCTTCAGTAGCCGAGCTTTTATCTATAAAAGCTTGAGGTAATTACTCATTTGGTATGATTTTAATGCATTGTTGACATTATTTTGCACCATTGAGTCTACTTGTTAATTGAGTTGAGAGTAGTGTAATTTATGCTTAATAATAATTCTCCATAAATGAAAGTAACACTAAGCCGCCCTAGCACATTAGGTTTCATCATGTGGTATCAAAGAAAGTTATTAGGCTAGTCTTGTTTTTAGCCTAGTTTCAATTAAACAATACTTGCATTAGAGCATAATCCATCATTAGCATTAGCCTCTTGCATTAGCATCATCCCATTTAAGGCCTCCACATAAAGTGCATCACCATCCTAGTGGAAATTTGACCTAGAAGGCATCAATCCTTGGAGCTAAAGAAGGTGGGACAATTTTCATCCTAGATTTGTCACTTTTTGGATTTCATTCTCAAAATGAGTGATGAGCATCTCTAGCACCTTCTGTCTACCAAAACACATGTAAAACCAATGATGATGAGCAGAAATTGACTTGACTCTTGGTTGCTCTTGCAAACATCTATCACGATAGATGACTGCATTGTCATTTTTGCTTCTTTTGTTCTTGTCAGTACTGTTAGTCCCTTTTGTTTGTTAGGCTTCATTAAGTCACATACAAGATATAATATTTATAATATAAAGATCTCCTTTCTGTACATGGCCTTGTAGTCACATAAAGTGTTTGATAGGCAACTTTACACTTATGAGTGCTTTTGTTTATTCGCATCACCTACTTTTTTTGTCCTTGTAGGCCACCTCAAAGTTTGATGATGATTTTCAATCATTTTTTTCCTTATGTTGTTGTTGAAGAATGACTAGCATTCTTTTTTTATCTCTGACTTCATAGTCTTGTGCATATGGCTTTTGAGACATACGTCATGAAGTGTCTTCATTTTCTTGTACCTTCTTCTCTTTTTATTTGCTCTACATCTCTTTAGTCTTTTCTTCATCTAGATTCAGGATTTTTTTTCTTTTTTAAAAAAATCATAAAAATAACAAAACAAAACCACAAATCAAGTCAACCAAAAAGCAAAATCATTCTAATAGAATTCTAAATTCTATGTACATTGTACACATGTCCCTTGGGGCTCATATATGGAATTTGTCCTTGTACTCCTCGTGTAATGCTACTATGGGGTCATATACTCTAAATTTTGTCAAAAGATGTCATAATCAAACGTAGAAATTCAGTACAACTCAGAAAACATTGCCGTCTAATATTCATATATTAGATCCTCATTTAGCTCCCCTCCTCCTATTCAGAGTCCTCCTTGACGATAGGGTATCGCCAAGGGTACGTGTTGTGGTTGAGCAATCAAAAATTGTGCCTATGCAGGCCTTGTAATGTAGCCCTATTATTCATACACAGCCAATGCATGGAAAAGATTCATGATGTGCAAGATGTGACCATAAGAAATTTTCTTATTGGAATTTACAGGCGAGGCTTCCTATTCTAAGCAATGTGATGGTCTTTGAAACTCCCCTACCCTTTGCTTGTTTGAAGGTTTTAGAGATTTTTTAAAGGCTTACTTCTCTGTTTGATTCTTCTTTGGGATCCATTCTAGTCTTGTGGTTGCTTTTCATATTTGGCAGTGTTCCACAGAGTGGATTCTGGCTTGAAGTGAGATCTCTTCTAATTGTACTATAACCATAGGAGGAATTGAAAGAATCCAAGGGACAGTGGGATGACAATAGTGTTACTGGTTTGCTTTGGGACCCACTTCTTTGTGATTCTTGGTTGTTTTGTTGATGATGCTCGTTTGGGAAACCATACTTGTCCTTGCTTTGTTGTGTTTGAAGAGACTACTTTGGGATCCATCTTGTCTTTGTGTGAGTCTACAATGGTCTTTGCTTGAAGCCTTGTATGCTTGGTTGAGGACGAGATTCGGACTTTGGGAGTTGATATTCTAATTGTTTTGGAATCCAAATAAACTCTTCACCTCTTTGTGCTCGAATCAACTTCTTTGGAACCCAAACTTGATTTGCAAAAGCTTGCGACTTTGTGTTTTTCTTAGTCATTCTTGCGGACTTTGATTGTTTTCCATTTGGCACTAGATCTTGTAGTTTTCCATTAGAGATCTTGGTCTTCTTGATCCATACCTCCTTTTGGCCAAGCTGGCTCTTTGGTATCCATATAATTTGTTGAACTTCTTGGTTTTGACTTGTTTTTCTTTTCTTTTGGACTTCTTTAGTTGTTATGGAAGCTTCTAGTGATACTGATGACCTGAGTTTCTAGTAGGGCATAGATTATGGAGCCTAATTTACCCCTTGTTATTTTGTGTGCTAAAAATGCACATTTGTAAGGCCCCCATTATGAGGAAAAGCCACCATGCATGAAGAAAAATCACTCATCGAAAACCAAAATTGCCACAGTCCCAAAATATCCCTTTTTGCTTGAATATTATGATTGGACAGCGGCTGAAAAGTGGTCAAAAAATGGTTGGCCGATGTCCGGTGGATGAAAGTCAGTGGCCGGTGTCTAGTGGCCAAATTCAATGACCAATGGCCAAATTTTAGACGGACTTGTCTTCTCAAGGACGGCCACACATGGGTGCATTGAAGAGTCCAACTTGGACTTGTCTGCACTGGGTGGCTACACAGTTGCCTCTCATGAGAGAGGGCAACTCTTTTGGCCTATAAAAGAAGGACTTTTCTACACACATTTTGGATTTTGAAGTTGATGCAACAATGGGGGTGTGAGGTGGTGAGAGTGAATCAAGGCGAGATCTCCATTAAGGATTCAATCCCTTTGTAACCTACTTCTTGATTGAAGTACTAAAGCCATTGAGTGGCTGCTTTCCCGTGAATGTAGCCCACATTGAGTGAACCACGTATATTGTGTGTGATCTCTCTCTCTCTCTCTCTCTCTCTCTCTCTCTCTCTCTCTCTCTCTCTCTCTCTCTCTCTCTCTATAATCTCTCGTGTGTGAAAATTTATCTCTCTCCATTAAATAAGCTACTCCACTATCTATTTAGCTACATCCTATTTCCTAACAACTCGTATCAGAGCAAGGTTTTCTCATAGCTAAATTATCTCAAGCAAAGGATTCCTTGAATTGAGTGGGAGTAATGATGGAGGAAGGGAAGCTCAACATTGCGAAGTTCACCGGCAAGAACTACCAACACTAGAAGGACCTTTATTTGCCACGAGGCGGTCTTACAAAGAAGCCCACAATGATGACAGATAAAGATTGTATTGTCCTTGATTGAAAGGAATTAGGAACTATCCAGTTAATTTTGACATCAACGAGAGCCTTCAACATTTCAGAGATGAAGACCACTGTTGACCGTTGGGTCAACAACACAATATAACTCAAGTTTCGTACCAAAGTCTTATCTTTTGCGAGTTATGAAATGCTGCAGATTATGGCTATAAACGTCATTTGTAATGAGTAGTTATTCTAGTTTCAGAAGCCGGGGTGCAATGGCACTCCCAGATTGTAAATACAAAGCCATTTGACCCTTTCAACCCCATTTTTGGTTAAACCTAAGGTAGCCTTAGTATATAAGGTACCTAGGTCATTTTGTAAAGAAGACTTTAATCATAATCAAAACTTTAGCGCTGCCGTCTACTGTGTGTGAGAGAGAAAGAGAGTGAGTGTGAGCTTCATCCTCTTACTACGCCCGGCTCGCTCAACACATTGGAGATCCGATTGCACCATTGTTGTAGGCTCGAGGAGAGCTACGCGACAACGCCAAGCATTCCACGCGAGACAAATTGCACACGCTGACGCATCTAGGAGCTATTTGTGGCCGTAAGTGTATCAAACGATGTCTGTTTTCTGCGTGCTAGTAGTCTATAGAATCGTGGCGACATAAGCTACGCATACGTACTCATAAATTTCAGTTTCAGGCACTTTTAAAATTTTGCTCTGTCATCCTACGTGTTTTCCACAGACGGGTTTAGAGTGTAGAAGCTTAGGGACAGGTGTATCCTAGTGAGGGGATGGTGTTCCTTAAGTTTCGTAAGAATTTGGCATGATTAGGTGAGTTACCTTCCGTATGTGTGTATGTGGCTAGGTGGTGTAGTTGAGAGCAGTGAGGTTCTTGATTGCGGTTTAGTTGGCCTTCCAGAGTGTTGTATGTGTAGGATGGTCTCAGCGTGACAAGCTAGAGAGATTTCCTCCGTGTGCCTATCGTGCCATCTGTTTCCTCGATTGACATTATGTTGATCTAGGTAGTGTTTGCATGCACTTCATGGGTGTGTGAGTCTCTCCCGTCCAACATTGGCGCCGCTGCCGGGGACACAAGGACCTAAGTAGGTTTCCTACTAACACTCATATGATGGTTGCTTGATTTAGTTTCGGCTAAAGAAAGCGTATTTGTTAAGTGGATCCGGAAGAGGATATTCCGCGATCAGGTGGATAGCCAAGAAGCGTGTGCCTTGCCGAGGGTCTACGACTAGATAGGTTTAGTTAAGATCTGTGGATTAGAGTAGTTTTTGGTGGACGAGTGATTTGTGAGGTGATAAAAGCGTTTACTAGTCCGTGTGTGGCAGTGAAGCATTTTTCTACTCATATATGCAAAACCACCATATGATTTGTAGGAGTAGCTTTAGGTAAGTGATCCGATTCTGATCTAGAGCTATTCAACACTGAATTATTTGCTAAAGTGCTTGATTGCATTTGAAATCAAGAAAAAGTGTGCTTTTGAGGGTAAAAATGCATTAAACAAGATTTTGTGGATATTTTTGTATGACTGACAGATGTTGTGCATATAAAAGAGCATTTGCAAGGGTTCTGTGAAGAAAACCTCCAATTTTGTAAACATAGACATCCTACGCGTAGGATGTCTCAAGGGGGTTCTAGAGACCAAATTTGAAAATTCTGACTGCACCAGTGTGTTCAGAGGGTAGGTTTTACCCTAGTAACATATTGACTTGGGTGTTTTTCCCTATTTTTGTTGACCAAAAGCCAAAAGGCAGAGTCAGAAAACGTAAAATTTCAGAAAAGGCTTAAATTGAGTGATTTTTGCATGTTTTGCAATTGTGAAGCATACTTGCACTTGCTGAGAGCATAAGGAAGCATCAGGGACACTTCAGTCTGAAAAAAACACCAGTAGACATCCTACGCGTAGTATGTCTACAGGGTGATCTGGGCATTTTTTTTTGAAAATCTAAGGTTACCAGTGTGTTTAGAAGGTAGGTTTTACCCTATTTTCACCTGGAAAGTCAAGATTTGACAAAATTTTGACAGATCAAATCCAAAAGATGAGAATTGCCAGACATCCTACCCAAATTGTGTCCAAGGCCTAATTTTGATACCAAACCATAAGGTGACTTCATGTGCATGTTATACATGATGTTTTGAGTGCATGTGAGAGTTTTCAGCTCATTTGGGTGAGAAAATTGGGTTCAAAGTGGACTTTAGCACTTTTCACTGAAAAAGGCAAGAACAGCTAAAATTTGGGACTTTTGAAATCCAAACTCAAATCTAAGCATACCACTGGGTTACTGACATCAAGGGGAAGCTGTGGGACAAGTGTGGGGTCAAACAGGCCAAAAAGACATCCTACGTGTAGGATGTCTTCTGTGTGATTTTGGACTCTAAATGAAATTCTGAGCATACCACAGTGATCAGCACCTTAAGGAGAGTCTGTGGTTCAAATTTGGGTTCATTCTGAGCAATAAGACATCCTACGCGTAGGATGTCTACTGCATGATTCTGAGACCAAAATTCTCCTGTGACCATACCATGCTGTCGTATAGCCTTAGGCAAGCCTCCTAGTCAATTTTGGTCCAATTTGGAGTTGATTTGACTGGTGAATTCATCAGAACGGACATCACGCTTTTGGAACAAATTCTTGATCATTTGACCAACCTATAGGTGTCAGAATCAAAAAGTAAAAATAGATGTGAGCTTAGCACATCAAGGGGAAGCTACAGTGCAAGTTTGAGCTGAAAAAGAGCAAAAAGACATCCTACGCGTAGAATGTCTCCAGGGTCATAAAGTGGTCAAAATTCTACTTTGGCCATATAGGGAGGTTCTAAGTGTCTCAAGGATTCCAGAACTTTTTTCAAAAGTGAATTTGGACCTTGTTTGGCCTATTTACCAAGCAAAGACAAGAATTGTCAGACATCCTACTCTTGGAGTGCACTAGAAGCTCTTGCAGCCTAAAATCTTGACCTTTTGGCATCCAAATTCAATTTTGAGTATACCATTGGGTTGCTGAGCACTAGGAGAATCTTGGGATCAAGTTTGGACAAAATTTGAGCAGTTAGACATCCTACCCGTAGGATGACTCTAGCTTGATTTAGGACTCCAAACCAACCTAAAAGCACACCCCTGTGATCAACACATCCAGGAGAAGCTGGGGTGAAAATTTCAAGTCATTCTGACCAAAAAGACATCCTACGCGTAGGATGTCTCAAGGCCATTTTTAGGTCCAAATGAAATTCTAAGCATACCATTGCGTTGCTGGACTTAAGGGGAGTCTCTGGACCAGATTTTGTTGAATTCTGAGCATATAGACATCCTACGTGTAGGATGTCTCTAGGCCAGTTTTAGGGTCCAACTGTAATTTTGACCATACGGAACCCATTTTGACCAGTCTAAACTGCATTTCACTGTTTTGGCCATAACTTTCACAAACGGTCTCGGATCGGAAAAGTTTTTATATCAAAATGTAGCCCCTACAGATCTTAGAGCAAAACTAAAAAAAACATCGTTTGAGGCCTCAAAATTCATCCGCAAGTTAGGGCTGTCTAAAAGCGATAATTTGTGAGAATTGTGATGAAACGGTTGCGGTTTTGGACATAGTTTCGACTTTTCATTAACCAAAGAACTTGAACACAGTGGACTAAGTCTACTTGAACCAAGCAAAAGCTCTTAAGCCCAGAAATCATGTCTACCCTAGATTCAAACACAGCTTACACAAGCTTGGAGATCCCAACGATAGAGGAATATCCTCCCACAATGGATCTTCCAAACTTGCAACTGATAAAGATCCATCTTGTTGAGAGAGTTTGGATGATTGGTCATGAGAGTGAAGGACTATATAGATACATTGACGACAATGAGGTCAATCTTTATAGGTGCTCAGATCCATACCTAGAAGAGATAACGGATTACAAGATCTTATATGTCTACGCATATGGAGTCGACTGTCAATGGAGATCTATAGTTGTCGACAAGTATGGACGGGAATACAGAGTTGTAGAAAGCACAAATCCACAAAATGTACTAGAAAGAGGTCGATATTTGTTCAATGAAGGACCACAAATGCCTCCACCAAACACGAGAATTCCTATAGGAATTCCAAGAAGAGAGCCACCAGGATTCCCTTCAAGAGCGATAATGAGAGAAGGGTTTGGAGAGTCTCTGGTTAGACTTGTAGACAATCGACGAGTTAGACCATCCCAAGTCCAGAAATGGGTAAACATAAAATACTCCGGAGATAAAGATCCTAGAGATCACGTAACGGCTTTTAGAAGAGTGATTAGAGCAGAGGAAGTTTCAAATTTTGTGACACAGTTTGTGGGATTTGGATTGACTCTAGAAGATGATGCAGCTACATGGTTCGACTCAGTGGAAAAATGGGATTTTGAGACCCTAGATGAGTTGTTTGAGGAGTTTATTGAAGAATTCTCACCAAAAGGCATTGCTCACAACACGGTCTCACAAATCCATAGATTCAAACAAAAAGACGATGAATCAGTACGCAAAGCATCATTACGGCTCAAGAGATATGTTAAGCTCTGTTCGAGAGCGGAATTACCTACGCAAGCACGACTGATTTTGATCTTTATCTAGGGAATGAGACATGCGGGCCTTCAGAAGGATCTGCATATGATAAGGAGGATGACGCTAAATGAGTTGATCAAAGAAGCTCTTTATCTAGTGGATAACTCTGAGGCATACAAAGAAAAGGACTTAAAGAGTCAAGGAGATGACACATCCTCTCAGCACAGTGTTTCACAGATAAGCGAGTCCATTTCCAAGCCAACGGCACCTATTGATCAAGAAAAGCTTATCGACGACTTGGTCAAGAGGTTGATTCCTCTTCTAAGCTCTGATTCGGGAGAGCCGAAGTGGTGTGAAATGGAGAGGAAATGGACGAACCATATGGGGGAAGAGTGCTATTATAGCATGGAAAATTCTAGGGAGAGGTATGGACAACCTGTTCCAGAAGCACCTACTCCACCTAGATACATTACGGGGAATGCGCCAAGACCAGTAGGAGTTTTAAGGCCACAACTTGTCTTAGGACAACAACCTCCGTTGCCAGGTGCTAGAATGCCGGTAGACATGAGATACATGCCAATGATAGAAGCATCAAATAAACCAATGCCAGTACCAGCTACAATGTGGTATAGCAACCAAAGTGAGTACTACCCTTCGGAGCAACAAAATGTGAGAGAAACACATGGAGTGGTGAGGCCGGTACAACCTCCACCTCCTGGGTTTCAGTCGAAAGAAAGAAGGTATGAAATGGACGAAAGGACATTGCGATTCATTGCAAATAACGGCTTATCTAGGTCAAAGCTTGCTTATAGCCAAGAGGAAATGCTAAAAGAATCTCCTCAACCAGAGACAGATTGTCACAAAAGTCGTGACAACCACTTGGTCAAAGAATGTCCTCATACGGAGATCACTGAAGTAAATGCCTATTGTCTTGAGTGTGGCATCACTCACTTGATCCCCGATTTCTCGAAAAACTGAAACCAAATCAGGAAAAGCACGACAAATGTATTAGGGATTGTTCAGCTACCTAGTAGCTCAGAAAATGAAAATGTCGTACCAGTTCAAGTGGTTACGAGAGCACAAGCCCAAAAGAAAGCTGATGAGAATCCAGAGACAAAGAGCACGGAAAGTGACACGAGTCGAAAGACGGATGATGGACCAAAGACAGACGCACCTTGTCAGAAAACCAAGAGCAAACGAAATAGTTGGAAATCTAGAAAGACTAGTAGGAAAGTACGCTGGGAACGAGAGCAAAAATCCTTAGATGAGAAGCTTACTGAAGCTGAGGAGAAGATAAAACAACATGAGAAAAAGGAGACACCTTCTCTTACACAGATGGTTAAACCTCTAGAAGAACAATCCACAGATGAGAAACCGAGAAGTGCTAGTTCAGGAGGACCTATGTTGGTAGAGAAGGTTAATGAGACATTAGATGCCCTCCTGAAAGCCTATGATGTGAGGCTCAAAAACAACCAAACCCAAGAACACAGGTGGATGAAATATCCCTATGCGAAACTAGAAAAGCAAAGGTTTGAAATGTGCCAGAAAATGATTCAAACAGCCCAAGCTTTACTAGAACCACCAATTGCAAAACCTGAGGATGTGATCCGTGTCATGCCTACACAACTAATCCCACCAAACCAGGAACTAAAAGAGCCAGATTCTAGTCATGAGCACAGACCAAACCTCAAAGACCCAGCATTAGAACCAAGGATAGTACTGAATACCACGGATAACTCTTCCGAGGGATTTCACCAAGCTATACCTGAGGATTGTAAAGAGATAGATGGTCTTGACGAATTGTGAAAACAAGTTAGAGAGTCCAAAGAAGCCGATGACCTAAGAAGACGAGTAGACAAGACTGGTGATGAACGAGGAGTGTTTCTACCACCAATAGAGGAATTTGAGACTGGATCTCAAACGAATCTAGACGTGCAATCGTATTGGGGCGAGAAAGGATCTGTACAATCTATGGATAGTCAACCCCATTCTCTAAGAACACTACCGTCCTACATGGGAGAGTACGAGACCAAGTGAGATGTGGTTGCAGTCCCATCATAGAGACTATCTCCCAACAAGGCCATCGATTCAAAGGGGCTAGTAGATATTCTATCTACCCCAGTCACCTGTACAATAATGTTAGCCGAGTTTCTCAGAATAAGACCAAACATGTGGGCTAATGTGGGTAAATGTCTAGAGAAATTTGGTAAAAAAACCCCAATGACTCAAATCGAGGAAGGCATCAAAGAGCTCGAAATGCCTCAACTAAATACTAGGCCAGTGCCATTAAACAAGGTAGGCGAGTATTACCAGGGAGAAGATGGAAACACCACCCTTCCTATGGAATTCAATGGTGTCAAAACCATGGCAATCCTTGGCAGTGGAGCTGGCATGGCCATTGCAACCAAAGAGGTTTGGAAAAAATGGGGAAAACCTGCCTTGATATCCACATGAATGACCCTCCAGCTTGCAGACGGACACAAGGAAAAGCCCCTAGGACTGCTAGAAAAAGTACTTGTTACTTCTTGTGGCATTGAATATGAACACACTTTTGGCAAGAAGAACAACTATGACATCATTGTGGGAAGACCATTCATGCGACAATTGAAAATGGTCCAAGATTGGGGTTATGACCATATATACCTGAGACATATGGAAACCATAACAAAGATAAACTTGAGGGACCATAGCTATAGGGATGTGACGAGAACACCGGTAGAGGAGTTTGATTCCGCCATAGTAGCAAGATCAGAACTTCGAGCTTGGTTAGGTAAGCCTAAAGAACTATGGATGTGTGGAGCTTCACAATGTGGTAGCTTGAGACGTGAGAAATGTATCCTAGAGCGGGTTATAGAGGATATGGACTATATCCCATAACCGTTTCCTGAAGAAGAGTTAGAGAATTTTGGATGGAACACATCTTGGCTACTCTGGATGTGTGCGCCGTGGAGGATGCTCCCACAACAAAGTTTTGTGATGAAAATGGCTATGATGTCGTTCCTTATTTTGCAGTGAGTGTAATCCAGGAAAACAAAGAGAACCAGACATCAACAAGCTCTCGAAATAAGGAGCAAACAAAGAAATGTGGAGAATCAAAAGATGAAAAAGACGATGAGTTCTATGACTCTGTAGAACACTTCGGGCTTCAAGAAGATCAACGACTCGGGAATCAATGTCATCGCTACACGAATAAATTGCATCAAAAGTGGATTCCAAAGTCCTCGATGAAGACACAGCCACCACAAGCATCCTCATACATGGATCCTAATAAGGATGCAAAGACTCAGCTAGGAGGAATATGACCAGAGCAACGAGCTTACAATGCTCTAATCAATGGGCTAGAAAAGTCCTACAAGAGACTACCACCCACGAGAAAACAGATAGTAACTTTTCACTACCAACCAAAAAATCAAGGGAAAGTACAAGAAGTCAACCTTGCTGACGATAGTAGCAATAGTGATGAATCTTACGACATCCCCTATCATCAACTTAGGCCATCACTATCACCAACCCCTTCAGCAACAACCATGACAGGTCAAAAGAACAGGACAACAAGTCAAAGCCAAAAAGCTCGACAAATATGGATACCAAAAAGCCAGATCGGCCAAAAACAGATATGGATCAGGAAGACAAAGATCTCTAATGACAAATCACAAGATCCAACACCAAAACAAAAACAAGGAAAGCGTGCACGAACGGGTAAGAATATCACAAAGTCGCAAGCTTTCACAAGTCAGGTTTGGGCTCCAAAGAAGTTGATTCAAGCACAAAAACGTTAGGAATTTATTTGGATTCCAAAACAATCATAGTATCAACTTTCAAAGCCTAAATCCCGTCGCCAACCAAGCGTACAAGGGCTGAAGCAAAGACCACTGTCGACTCACACAACAAAAAGGTGGATCCCAAAGAGGTCTCTTCAAACACAAACGAAGCACGGGCAAGTATGGGTTCCCAAACGAGAGTCAGCAACAAAACAACCAATAATCGCAAAGAAATGGGTCCCAAAGAAAAACAACAAAATTGTTGTCAGTGCATCATTGCTTGAATTCTTACAATTCTTCCTACGATTACAATACAGTTAGAAGAGATCAAGTCGCTTCAATCAAGCAACGATACAGGAGCTTCAAAGACCATTACATTGCTTAGAATAGGAAGCCTCGCCAACAAATGCCAATAAGAAAATTGCTTATACCCACATCTTGCACAACATAAATCTTTTCCATGCATTGACTGTGTATGCATAATAGGGCTACATTACAAGGCCTACATAGGCACAACTTTTAATTGCCCAAGCACAACACATATCCTTTGCGATACCCTGTCGTAAAGGATGACTCCAAATAGGAAGGGGGGAGGCATTCTGAATGGGGACCTAACATTATGACTATTAGAGGGCAATGTTTTGTGAGATGCATTGAATTTTTGCGTTTTATTGTGATAATTTTTTGACAAAATTTAGAGTATATGCCCTCATAGTAGTGTTAAGGAGGAGTATGGGGACAAAATCCATATATGAGCCCCTAGGGACATGTGTATAGTGTACATAGCATTTAGATTTCTATTTGAATGATTTTTCTTTTGTTGATTTATTTTAAGATTTTCTTTGTTTATTATCAAGAAAAAATTAAAAAAATCATAATCCACATGAAGAAAAGACTGACGAGAGGCCTAAGCACTACAAAGAGAAGAAGGTATAGGAAAACAATGAAACTTCACGAAGTATGTATCAGCAGCCACTACAACAACCAAAGAACTTGTCACAAAGCAGTGTCATCATGCAACCGACAAGTCATACAAGTCAGTGTTGAGTAGCTAAGCCACAAAATGAGTGAGGTGTTAGTCCCAAAGCTTCAAGTAATATTCTCCGTGGTCTAAGCATCTTAGCTATTTTAGGTATTGCTCAAGCTGGAAGAGTTGAGCATATTTACGTTGTGTCGCTCATGCTGGTATAGGTGAGCAAAAGAGTCGAAGTCTAAGTACTTAAGTCCGGTGAAGTGAAGGAGAAGGTCCCAAAGACACTCACGTACTAAGCACAGTGAGATACGAGTGGAGAAAATTCAACATCAACAACCCTTCTTGGAAAGGTGGAAGCTATTGAGACATCTTTTGATGTCACATGTGCTACATTTATTCCTCGAAACACCCATCATCTCCTTCTTTCACATTGCATGCTTTTGTTGACAAATTTCTCATATGCATATAAAGTGTCCCATAATTGGCACTTGCATCAGGCAGTCTTTCCGTGTTTCACTCAAGCACTCACCTTTCATGAACATGTACTTCACGTTCAACTGCTCAACTCCAATAAAAGCGTATACCAAAGGCATTTTTTTCCCACAGGGTTTTTTCTCTTTGGTCATCCAGGTTTTAGACCCTAATCTAAAGACACCTATCACCATCCTCTTGTACATATTCCTTCTACATCAACAATAAGGAAATGCTACTCAAATCAATTGACAAATGAATTGGAGCACCAATTTCAGATCATAGCATACTTCTCCTCAATGGCAAGTCGAAGAATGGCCTACAATGACAAAGCTGCAGACAACACTAACAACATGATTGCACAGGAACAAAGAAGTCCCCAATGAAGAAGCGCAGACATAAAAGTAATCAGAGGATCTCAAAAGCTTGTCCTCGATAATGCGCATCGAATGCTTGGCAGGGTTTTGAACCTCAAATTAGAATAATTAAGTCCTGGATTCGGCCTGACAGACAAACTTGGCATCGGAGTGCAACTTGGCCTAAAGAAGTTAACGGTTTAGCCATAAAATTTCTACAAAATCCTTACAAAGTTGTCATTGGCTCACAAGATCAGAAAGCCAAGCACTCAATTCTGCAGATTGTAGAAGTTGTTTCTGAGAATCACAAATACTCCGAATTCATGTGCGCTCCTTGCCGCACTGTCGAAGCAAGGGACTTGCCAATACATCGTGTGCGAGCCACAAACGGCTCCAAGCACACAACAAGCCTAAACTAGCAAGCTCAAGAGAACAAGGGTGTGTCACTCACCGCTCTACGCTCGCCTTTGTGGTGGACTCCTCGCCGCGATGAAGAAGAAGCTGCAGTCGTGCCGCGCTCAACCGCTTCGCCGCCGTCGTGCCTTCGTAATGCTCGATCGCACACACACTCTCCCTCTCTCTCTCTCTCACACACACACACAAGGAGGTGAAGAAGAAGAAGATGGAGATGGAGCAAGAGCACTCTTCTATTGCACAAATGAGAGAATGAGTAAAAATTAGGTTTAGTTGGCTTTTATAGGAGCTCACCCCATTCACACTTGGGCGCCCATGCTTAACCAACTAATCCCTTGAATGTCCAAGTTAAAGTGCGCCTCTCATCGGCGATCACTCTACCTTTCCCTATTGGTCCGACAAGCCCGGTACCTGACTCTACTTAAATAAATAATACGGTTACAGTGTCTGTCGTAGGCGATAGGGTGTCCGTGAGCCGTGAGGGTTAACAATTCACAGATTTGCTGGAGCAAATGATGGATGGAGCTTTCTCTATCCATGATGATAAGAGTCAAGTTAAACAACATTGGGTTCTTTTTGAATTTAGATCTGTCATTAGACCTATAATGACAGAAACAGATGCTGCAGCTCGGAGCGTGGATGTGAAAGACATAAAGTTCGTCATCAATTATGATTTTCCTGAATCATGTGAAGACTATGTACATTGGATTCGACAAACAAGACATGCTACTGCAAAGGCTATAGTCTATACTTTCTTTACAACAACAAAATGACAGCAAAGACCACATCGCCATCGACAATCAGGTCATGCCGGGGACGACATGAACGCGGAAGGGGGGAATGTTGACCGTTGGGTCAACAACACAACATAACTCAAGTTTCGTACCAAAGTCTTATCTTTTGCGAGTTATGAAATGTTGCGGATTATGGCTATAAACGTCATTTGTAATGAGTATTTATTCTAGTTTCAGAAGCTGGGGTGCAATGGCACTTCCAGATTGTAAATACAAATCCATTTGACCCTTTCAACCCCATTTTTGGTTAAACCTAAGGTAGTCTTAGTATATAAGGTACCTAGGTCATTTTGTAAAGAAGACTTTAATCATAATCAAAACTTTAGCGCTGTCGTCTACTGTGTGTGAGAGAGAAAGAGAGTGAGTGTGAGCTTCATCCTCTTGCTACGCCCGGCTCCCTCAACACATTGGATATCCGACTGCACCATTGTTGTAGGCTTGAGGAGAGCTACGCGACAATGCAAAGCATTCCACGTGAGATGAAGCGCACACGCCGATGCATCTACGAGCTATTTGTGACCATAAGTGTATCAAACGATGTCTGTTTTCTGTGTGCTAGTAGTCTATAGAATCGTGGCGACATAAGCTACGCATAGGTACTCATAAATTTCAATTTCCGGCACTTTCAAAATTCTGCTCTATCATCCTATGCGTCTTCGGCAGACGGGTTTAGAGTGAGGGTTTTGAGTGTAGAAGCTTAGGGACAGGTGTATCCTAGTGAGGGGATGGTGTTCCTTAAGTTTCGTATGATACTGGCATGATTAGGTGAGTTACCTTCTGTATGTGTGTATGTGGCTAGGTGGTGTAGTTGAGAGCAGTGAGGTTCTTGATTGTTGTTTAGTTGGCCTTCCAGAGTGTTGTATGTGTAGGATGGTCTCAGCTTGACAAGCTAGAGATATTTCCTCCGTGTGCCTATCGTGTCATCTGTGTCCTCGATTGACATTATGTTGATCTAGGTAGTGTTTGCATGCACTTCATGGCTGTGTGAGTCTCTCCCGTCCAACAACCACGGAGGACTTGATGAGTCGTTTGACAGCCTCTACAAGAAACCATCGCCATCCAGTAAGGTATTTCTCATGAAGTTCTTGTTCAATCTAATAATGGTAGAGAATGGATTAGTTGCAGAACACCTAAATGACTTCAACACCAACATAAGTCAACTTTGATTGGTGAAAATCAATTTTGATGACAAAGTGCGAGCTCTCCTTATACTATCGTCTCTACTGAATAGTTGGGATAACCTTGTGATGGCTATAAGTAACTCTATGTCTGGCACAAATAATCTGAAGTTCGATGATATTGTGGGTGTTCTTCTAAGTGAGAAAATGCAAAGGAGAAGCACATGTGAATCATCAAGTGCTTCATTGTCATTGGAAACAAGAGAAAGGCCTAAGGAGAGGTTCAAAAACCAAAAGGTCATGATCTCTCAAGGCGGAGAAAAGTCATGCACAAATTCGGTTCTTAAATGTTGGAACTATCGTAAGAAAGGCCACATCAAGAAGGATTGTTGGTCAAAGAAGAAGGAGTTGGAGTCTCAAGACAAAAAGTCAAAATCGGAGGCTAATGTGGCAGGTAAAGTAGAGCAAGATGCTATAATTCTCTCATTAGACAATGTGTCTAGTTCTTGGATAGTAGATTTCTAAGCTTTATTCCATGTGACACCACACAAGAAACATTTCCAAGATTACACCAAAGATAAATTTGGGTGTTTATTCCTGGGAGATGATGAAGCTTGTGAAATTTTTGGCAAAGGTTTAGTTTGTGTCAAAATTGCTCACAAAAATGAATGGAAGCTTAAAGAGGTTAGGCAGGTTTCGTCTCTTTGTTAAAAAAAAAAAATCTAAGGACAATTGAAAGATGAAGGTGACGACATTCCACTCGGAAACAAACATTGGAAGGTCTCAAAGGGATCTTTGGTGGTTTCCAAAGGAGAAAAGGTTTTGGTACACTTTACTTGTGTATTGTTAACACACAATCTTCAGCTCAGGCAATAGATTCGGAAGTCGATAGTGCGGTGTGGCACTACCGTGCCAAAGGAATGAAAATTCTTCAATGAAAGAAGCTTCTACGAGGTTCGAAAGAAGTGGACTTAGAGTTCTGTGAAGATTGTGTTTATAGTAAACAAAAGAGGGTAAATTTCAAAAATCAAGAAATGAATGAAAAAATTTAAAACTTGAGCTAGTTCATTTTGATGTTTGGGGTCTTGCAAGTACACCATCACTTGGTGGCTCATTGTACTATATAACATTCATAGATAATGCGACTAGAGAAACATGGGTTTATGTAATGAATAATAAATCCGATATGTTTTCCATATTTCAAAGGTGGAAAGCCTTTGTGGAGAATGAGGCAAGTACCAAGGTTAAATGCCTCAGATCCGATAATGGAGGAGAATATTGCAACCAAGTTTTTGAAAGCTTTTGTGCTAGAAATGGCATTTAGAGGAAAAGGACAACCCCAAGGATACCTCAACAAAATAGCATTTTGGACAAAATGAACACGACAATCATGGAGCGAGCACAAAGCATGTGGCTACATGCAAGCCTACCACTTGAGATTTGGGCCGAAGCAATAAGTAAGTCTGTGTACTTAATCAACCGGTCACTCTCAACGGCATTGGATGGGGGAGTTCTAAAAGAGGCATGGATAAGTAAACCGGTGAATTATGCATTCCTCAAAGTATTTGGGTGCAAAGCTTTCATGCCCATAGATAGAAGCCTAAGGTCAAAGCTAGATGCAAAGTCCAAAAAGTGTTTCTTCATTGGCTATGGAGAAGGTGACTTTGGGTATCGTCTATGGAATCCTGAAGATGGTAAAATCTTTAGAAGTAGGGATGTAATTTTCAATGAACAAAATATGTACATAGATTACTTGGAAAGAAAACAAACATAAGAAATTGGTGACGAGTACATGGAGCTTGAGGACAACGAAGACTCAAGGAGCACAAAACGGAGACAACGTGCAAAAACATCAACAAAATGAGGAGCCCCAACCTATTCCCCGAAGATCCACAAGAGAAAGTAGACCTCCAGAAAGGTTTGTTCCTTCCTTAAACCATCTCTTGGTCTCAAATTATGAAGAGACGGAATCATACGAAGAAGCTATGCAACACGAATCCAAAGAAGAATGAATGCAGAGCATACAAGTGAAGATGGACTCGTTACATAGCAACCAAACATGGGAATGGATTGAGCTACCTAAAGGTAAGGGGGCACTATAGAAAAAATGGGCATATAAGTTGAAGGAAGAAGAAGGTGGGAAGAAAAGGTACAAGTCCAGGCTTGTGGTATGCTAGCAACAAGCTAATTTAGATAACATTTTTTGGAGCTTTTGTTGCAAAAACACTGATTCTTTTGGTAAATTGCGAATCTAGATGGATAGTATAATCGATTTTCCGAGGCTACAAGCTTCCAGATTATATCAACTTATCTTTAGTTAGAGCTCCCAAACTATTTTTTTTTTACCAAAGAAACCTTGGCTAAGGTATAAAAGAAAATTTTTGTAAGTTATTTCCAAGTTTTGGATAGTAGAAACAGAGCGTGAGCTAACGAGGCTCACCTCTCTCCTTCTCGTGCTTCTGATTCCCTTCCCAATTGTCACATTACAATGCCATCTGTTGTGTTGCAACCACAGATAAGATCTCTCCACATTGACGTAAACATTTCATGGTAATCCGTAGCTTTTGGCGTCGCCGACCTGCGGCCTAATTTCATCATAAGTAGAAGTTTAAGATAGGAAATCTCAAAGTGAGTATAGGCAAGGTATTGGGACATCATTGCTAAGCATTTAGATGCATTCTGGCTTAAAAACGACTAGGTCAAAAACTCATTGTTGCTGTTAATAATCGTGATTTTTGCACTTGACCTAAAGTGAAATTTGAAAACCATAAGCAGGTCTTATAAACATGTCCTAGAAGTTTTGTAATGTTTGCATGCCATTTGATGTTGTAATGGTTATGATTTGTTTGCCGATTAACAATTATCTTTTGGTGACTTTGGTCATTTGAGAGAAGCCTGTGTTAGATGTGAGTTGTCTGTTGTTTTCCAAGAGATTGACACCCTCTTGTAAACTCTATGCATGTGGATTGATATTTATGTTCGTAGTTCTTGCTATGTCTGCAATAAGATAGGAGTGAGGTTAAAAACCCGGCCCACATTTGGCATCGTTGTCGGGGATCGAATAGAACTAAATTAAGGAAAACACGAGCATCTTGTGTAGTTGTCCTTTAACTTCCTCTAGGTTCACCTAGAGTTAAACTTTATCTTTAAAATCACATAGCTTAAGATTGTCGTCTTTTGTTGTGTATAGAGGTAACTTGAAAGTAGGTTGTACTTGCTAAGTAGATTGTAGGATTGTAGGATTAGATTAGGATTTTGAGAATGATTGATGGACGAGACAAGTATTAAGATAAAGGCTCAGAAAACCTTTTAAAAAACAAGAAAACAAGTGTTTATGGACACTTTCCACAATCCCATTGTAGTAGAACCTAGGAGTACGGTGAGTAGAATCCGAGGTGGGATCTCAAAGCATTGCTCACTCCAAAAGAATCAATTGTGAGTTGTTTATGTGAAGTTGCAAAAATTCAGGTATATGGCTTGAAACAGCGCCAAAAGACAATCAACCACTGAATCCGGTTGGAATAACGCTCGAAAAGTTGTATGAACCAATGGGTAAGCTTAAGAATGCACTTGAGGTAAACTTTCAAGAGTTTGCAAAAACTCAAATTGTTTACTTTATCTTGAGATTTTTTACAAAAATAAGTTTGGACTTGACTCAGAGGCTTAAAATGGGTCATAAAAAGACTGTCCAATAAAAAAATTACAGAAGTGCTCATTTTAAGCCAAAAGTAAATAATCATGATTATTTACTTTCAGCTCGAAATTGACCAAGACTAATACTAGAGACTCTATGCATGATTGCAAACATCTTCTGCAAAGGCTCATGAATTTGGATCACAAAACATACCAAAATCTTGAGAAAAACTGAAATCTGTACTGATTGTCAAGAACTTGAGTGTGACTTGCTAAATCTTACTCAAACTTAGTGAAACTTGACTCAGAGACTTAGATTGAAGTGTTAAACATGTGTATATGCTTTGTTCACAAAAAGATGAAAAACATTTAACAGATGTAAATAATCGCGATTATTTACTTTTGTCCTAGTTTTGAAATTTTTTGACCAACTACGCATACCACCAAGTTTATCAGGCTATATTGAGCACTAGTAAGATTTGGATCTCTTAAGTAAAAATTGTGGCCAGATTTGTAAACGTAGTCTGCAGACCGAAAACTGTTTTGACAAATTGAACAGAATTTATCCAAACTTGATGAAACTTGGCTAGGGAGCTTAATTTGAGTTGCCTAACCAGGTAGTATCAACATTTTGGCAAAAAGTTGCAAAAAAAATTTAGAAGTAAATAATCGCGATTATTTACATCTGCTTCAAAATTGAGCATTTTTGCACATTTGGGTATACCATAAGGTCAAGCATATCAAGCAGACTCCACAAATCAAATTCTGGTGAAATTTGGATCACAAAATTAAACTTAAGCCAGATTCTTGGAATCAGAGTTTGCGAACACTAAACAGTTGATAACTTAGACAAATCTTGTTCAAACTCAACCCAACTTGTCCAGAGATCACAAAAGGTGATTACCTGGCAAAACAAACCTAAAAAGTATAAAAATTGAGAAAAGTCGCTAACTTGGACAAATCTTGTTTAAACTCAACCAAACTTTTCTAGAGACCACAATAAGGTGATTACCTGGCAAAACAAACCTAAAAAGTATAGAAACTGAGAAAAGTAAATAATTGCAATTATTTACTACTGAGACCTAGAGAAGAGTTTTGACTTTTGAGGTTGTACAGTGTTAGAAAAACATAATACAATGTCATTGATCGAGTTTGGGTTCCATCGGGTCCAAATTGGTAGCTGTTCACTCAGTTTTCAAGAGGCAGATTAGTTCTTTAGCTCTTTGCAAGAATAAAATTTGGAAGTCTAAATTGCTCTCACTTAGCTCAAATTGAAGTGATACACATAGACCAATCATGATAAATTAGCAAAAGTTGTACAGTCTTTGTGAAAGAATAGCTAGCTTGGTTAAAATTGATACAAGAATCAGGTTGTAGGCAAGGAATTGAAAGCTTGACAAGAGTTGCATTCAATTCAAGTGGAAAAAATGGATAACCAATCAATCCAACGATAACTACTCTATCCAGGTCTTAACCAGTCAATATGAACCTTAGATTTGGTCGTATAGTAGCAAATCAAGGCATATTTGGAGAGACCACAAAGAGAGTTTTGACCAAAGAGAATGTAAATCAAGGTGATCACTTGGACACTATCTTTGAAGAAGTCTCAGACACCTATTATGACTCAACATCTGAAATCTCTTCCTATTGGACTCATTCAGGAACCAGAACGATAGTGTAATATAAGCACATACTCACCTTTTATAAGACTAATGGGCATGGAGCTCGGGTTTACATGGATCCTAATGAAGAGTATGCCATTTGCATTGATGACCATGACATAGAGCTTGAAGAGAAAATCAGAGAAAAAAGGAAATATGTGTTAAGTATGGAGCCTGGTTTACCCCTTGTAATTTTTTGTGTTGAAAACGCACATTCGTAAGGCCCTCATTATGAGGAGAATCCATCGTGCGTAAAGAAAAATAACTTGCCAGAAAATAAAATCACTCACCGGAAATCAAAATTTCCACGCACAGAAATATCCCTTCTCGCCGGAATATTATGGCCGGACGGCGGTCGAAAAGTGGTTGGAAACCGGCCGATCGTTTGGCCGGTTGGCTGGTGGCCGGTAGTCAATGGCCGGTGGTCGGAAGTCAATGGCTGGTGGCCAGTGGCCGATTTCAAAGGAGGACTTGTCTTCTCAAGGGTGGCCACACATGGGTGGATTGGAGGGTCCGATTTGGATTTATCTACACAAGGGCGGCTACACATGGCTGCCTCTCATGAGAGAGAGCAGCCCTTCTGGCCTATAAAAGGAGGCCATTTCTACACACATTATATAGTGTGAACTTGATGCAACAAGGTGGGTGTGAGGTGGTGAGAGTGAAGCAAGGCGGGAGCTCTATTAAGGGTATAATCCCTTTGTAAATTACTTCTTGTTTTGAAGTACTAAATCCATTGAGTGGCTGCTTTCCCGTGGACGTACCCACATTGGGTGAACCACATATATCATGTGTACTCTCTCTCTATCTCTCTATCTACTCTATAATCTCATGTAGTAAATTATCTCTCTCCATCAAGTAATCTACTCAATTATCTACTTAGCTACGTCATATTTCCTAACAACTGGTATCAAAGCAAGGTTTGTGTGTAGCTAAATTGTCTCAAGAAAAGGATTCCTTGAATCAAGTGGGAGTTATGGTGGAGGAAGGGAAGCTCAAGTTAGAGAAGTTCAACGATAAAAACTACCAACATTAGAAGATGCAGATTGAAGACTATCTCTACCAGAAGGACCTCTATTTTCCACTAGGCGGTCTTGTAAAGAAGCCCGCAACGATGGCAGATGAAGCATGGCACTGGGAACAATCCGGTTAAGCTTGGCATCAACGGTGGCCTTAAACGTTTTGGAGATGAAGACCATGGACGACTTGATGAAGTCACTTGACCACTTCTAGGAGAAACCATCGGCATCCAATAAGGTATTTCTCATGAAGTGTTTGTTTAATCTAAAGATGGCCAAAAATGCGTTAGCACAAACATAAGTTAGCTTCGATCAGTGAAAATCAATTCCGATGATGAAGTGTGAGCTCTTCTTATACTACTATCTCTATCGGATAGTTGGGACAACCTTGTGATGGCTTTAAGTAACTCTATCTCTGGCACAAATACTCTTCAGTTTGATGATGTTGTGGGTGTTCTCCTAAGCGAGTAAATGCGAAGGAGAAGCCCAAGAGAATCATCAAGTGCTGCATTGTCAGTGGAAATAAGAGGAAGGCCTAAGGAGAGTTTCAAAAACCAAAAGGGTCGTGATCACTCAGGCAGAGCAAGTCACACAAAAAATCAGTTCTTGAATGTTGTAATTGCGGTAAGAAGGGCCACATCAAGAAGGATTGCTGGTCCAAGAAGAAGAAGGAGTCAGAGTCTCAAGACAACAAGACTACATTGGAGGCCAATGTGGCAGGTAAAGTAGAGCAAGATGCTCTAATTCTCTCATAAGACAATGTGTCTAATTCCTGGATAGTAGATTCCGGGGCTTCATTCCATGCGACACCACACAAGCAACATTTCCAAGATTACACCAAAGGTAATTTTGGGTATGTATACTTGGGAGATGATGAAGCTTGTGAAATTGTCAGCAAAGGTACAATTTGTGTCAAAACTGCTAACGGAAATGAATGGAAGCTTAAAGATGTTAGGCATGTTCCTTCTCTTTGCAAAAATTTGATCTCTACAGGACAATTGGACGATGAAGGTCACAACGTTGCATTCGGAAGCAAATGGTGGAAGATCTCAAAGAAATCTTTGGTGGTTGCCAAGGGACAAAAGTTCGCTACACTTTACTTGTGTACTGCTAGCATGCAATCTTCAACTTGTGCGATGCATTAGGAGAAAGTTGGACTCACTTTTGAGCCTTTTAGTTCTAGAGAGAGAGTGGCACTCAACCAATGAGGAAGAGGCCAACGTTATGTTGAAAATCGACATTTTGGAGCCAAGCTATTTTAGAAAAAAGGGAGAAATTATTATTTTTGTTCATCAAATTGCACAATTTCACGCTTTCAAGGCATAAATGCCACAAGTCATACTAACTCTGTAACCGACGAATTTTAGAACTTTCAGTGAAGACTCTATCTAGTATCTATGTTCCCGCCCAAATATGACTTTGAGTAGCTCTACTTCCCTCTCAAAACTTCTTCCCTTTTTCATATTTGCACTAACCTTTTTGTGTAATCCAGTGCACACCATGACTACTTCTCAAAGGCCTAGCAATACCATTGACTTTGTTAGCATTTTTAACAGTTATACTACAGATGATCAAGCATGGATACCATCTTGAATAACTATCAAAAGTTGGGCTCTACTGCAAACTAGGAGGAGGAAGAGGAGGCAACGCAATGATTTTGTGGAGGCTTTCATGAGACAAGTTAAAGAGTTCAAAGTGTGTGCACAAAGCAAGCGGGTGAAAGAGGTCCTCATATAGCATGTTTTCCAGCATGCAGACTTAAGGTTGCAAACATCTCCTCCAAGTTTTCCACGGCATCGACCCAACTGTAAGTTATTTTGAGCATCTCACTTAGTGCATGATTATATTTGAAGGTTAAGTGGTGGATATCATCTTGGTATGTTTCAAATATTTATCCATCGAATAGGACAGATTGGCAACCAATTGAGAGTATAGTTGGGAATTTTGATGCTTTCCATGCACTTATTGGTGAGAAAGTGTATCGAGGAAGACAACACAAGGAACTTGTAGATAATAGAACATTCTTTTATGATATGTCATATTTGGAACCGAGAACTTCCTTTGGTTGGGGTCATGTAGCTCCTTTGTCACTTCCATACTTTGACAGTAAGAATTGGTCTTTGCCATCTTCGCAAACTAGTGAAAGCTTTAGGAATAAGTTGTTTCAGGATATACAAAAGTCCCTCAAGTATTCAATTGCCACAAAAATAGTTTGGCTCGCACTATTTATGCCTCTTGAAGTGTTTGTAGATTTCTTCTTCGATGAGCAAATAAGAACTACCGCAACAATGTTCATTTGCAAGTCTAAGAGTTGTTTGGACTTTTTAGATGATAATTAGGATAGGAAACAATCACAAGGCAAAATCTATATTTTGCAAAATAAGTCCATAATTTGCAAGTTCATTATAAGATCTCAAAATTTTATAGTGTCGTTTTACTATTTTAGATATCATCTTCTTAGTCGAAAGCTTATTCCACTCGACCAAGATACAGAGTCTAGCTTCGAGAACAAACCTTTATCAATGGAGCTCTACTTTCAAGACAACTTACTTATTGTGATGGAGACAATGTCAAGCACAACTCTTGCACAGCTCAGGCTAGATCTTACATGTGAAGAACTTCCACTTTTGCCAAAATTGTATGCATTTAGTCTCAACAAGAGAAAGGTGCTTACTAAATGGATGAATTTTGATTCTCTTTAATACATTAAGACATCGAACCTAACTTTTTCTTCTTTTCAAATTCCAAGGTGCAAGGAGAAAACAACATTGTGCAAGGAGTCCTCTGAAATACACTTCACTTAATTGCTTCCACTGGAAGCTAGGTCACATACCTTGTGCACACAATGAGATTTGATGCCGTGCAAACCATGATGTACTCTTCAAAATGGCTAATACAGAGAAAATTTGTGCCGCTCAAACAATGTTTAAAAAATGTATACTTTTCATTGTCTCAAAACTTTTACAAATTGTGTTGTTTCTGTCAAGATGTATACAAGTTATTGCTCCCTTTCCCTGCTATTGATCCCTTGTCCTCTCGCCCGGTTAGTGCCACCGGTCCCCTGTCCTCTCCCCCGGTTGTTGCCACTAGTCCCCTGTCCTCTCCCCCGGTTGTTGCCACCGCTCCCCTACCCTCTCCTCTAGTTGCTTCTACTTCTGCCTGTGGGGACGCTGGTCTTGGGCATCCTTTCACATCGTTCAAAATCATGGACCTCTTCCATGGCTTCCCATGCATCTTGCACCTGTGAAGCTTTCATGTGTTCTTGCTCTTGCAGTTGACGTGTAGCCCTGTACAACCAACAGAGACACTTTCTACGGCGTTCGCATAATATTTATTCATTGATTCTTGCATATTTCAAACCTCTTCTTGAGTCTGATTGTAGCATTGCGTCATTTTGTTAATGCGAGCCTGTTCGAACTCCTCAGCTCTTGTCCCTTCCTCTCTTGTATGTCTGTTTACTGAGATTATAATATGTTGGATGGCCATTACGAAAAAATATCGCACATCGTTGGGGGTGTAGTTGTGTAACTGAAGTTCCTGTAGAAGCATGATAATAGGAAAGTAAGTAAAGATGTTGCTTCTTTTCATACAAACATTGCAACAAACAAACAATAGAATAGCATGATTACTTATGTTTGGTACATCCAAAAAGTTTTTATTGAGGAGCAACAAGGCATTCAAACAAGTTTTCCAGCCACAGCTATAGTCATCAACCTGCATGGGCACGGCTACCCGTTCGTGCCAGATGGTATTCCCTAGATCATGTTCTAACAAAACATGCTCTACACAGCATACAATTTTTTCCGCAGCACTACATACGTAACCACTTGAGTCACTAACACATTACAAAGAGACACTACTTCCAAATGTACCTAGATGTGCCTTACATTTTTACACGACCGTGAAACAACGTGATTTTCTCGGAGTTTGCGTAGTAGACAATCTTATCTTCAATGTCAAATAACAACAGACTCGAATGATCACTACACCAAAATCATCAAAAGAGGAGGAGAAAGATCCTAAATCCAACATGGTTTTTACAAGGCAAGAAGAAACTCATGATTGATTGTATGCAATGACCAGAAAGCACGCTATATCAAAATTGACTCTACTAAACCAACCCATCAGAGCCAAAAAAGGAAACTTTGATGTTTTGGTGCATAGCGATATCAACAGATCTATTACGTATATTTTGTTTTGAACCTCAGCAGGCAGAAGCAAGATAGTGTATCTAACATGAATTAATGGTAGACATTAGACTAAAGATATTTCAGCGGGTTGCCACTGCCACAAACCCATGAGTCAATATCGAGTGACTAGGACAGCTATCGGATTCCATAAGCCACTGACTCGCTTGGTATTGACCCTTGTCTTAGCGGTAGTGAGCCATCTAATAAACCAAGCGTGACTTATAAAGGAAAACTTGAGACATGGATCAATACCGAGCGAGTGGTATCACTATCCAGCTCCATAAGCCACTGACTCGCTTGGTATTGACCCATGTCTTGGTAGTAATCCATTTAATGAACCAAACCTGACTTATAAAGAGCTTGAGAAGTACCACAAAGCAATGTTGACGACCACATCCGTTGCGTTGGAGTTGGAGAAACTGCACATGCACAGGAAGTCTTGTTGATCAAGGTTGAAAATGCAAGCCTCCTTTGACCTTCTAGGCAACAGTATCTGTGTATGCAAAGGTGCTAACCTGATCAAAACTTGCAACTCCTCTTTGTTCTCTTCGTTGATTTGGTCTAAAATAATTGATTCATCTGATAAAGGCTCCTTGTTGGATGTCCCTTGTGAAGCAGAGCCTTTCCCTTGCCTTTCTTGAGCTTTATTCATGGATGCCTCAAGCTCCTACCTAACAGGCACAGGGTCCTCCCTAACAGGCACAAGATCCTCCCTTACAGGCACATGATCCTCCCTTACATGCATAGGCTTTGGATCCTCCCTTACAGGCACAGGCTCCGGATCCACCCTGGCCTGCCCATGCCCCTCATCGGCATGCTCATGCCCCTCATCAGCCTGCCCATCTGTGTCATCCCTCTCGACCCATGATCGTGTCCTTTTGTTATTTAATTCAGCCCTAGAAGGCTCTGTCTGTCGTGCACGAGGATGGAGAGGGGAGATGCTAAGAATATCCATGGTTCTACTATCCCGGATAGTTACTGGCTGAAGCAGCCCATCGTAGCGGAAGCGCAGCCTCCGAAGAGTGTCAAGATCCCACGGGATGATAGTAACATGGTGTGCATGGGCAGCCAGAATATATCCATCACTGAAGAATTCAACGAGGCAGTGCACTACTGGCCCATCGCATGGCGACTCTCCAGTGCTCGCAAATCTCTCACACTACCTGCTGGAAAGGAAGATGTGGAATGGCCGGTTTCACGTGTCATTCGATCCTTCACAGTTCTTGTAGTACACCTTTATACGCCTCGTATCGGCATCTTCTTGCTTGAGCATTCAAAGAGTCACTTGTTGCCCTTCTAGGCATGGCCTTTGCACGAGGCATCTCTACAAATAGCATAACAAAAAACGACATGTCATTTGCTGCACAAGGGACTTAAGATTTCTAGGGTCAGCATGAAGCAAAGCAGTGCACCAAATATGGTTCTATTGCCTCTACTCGCTTGGTACTGACCTCAAAAAAGGTCAGTACCAAGTGAACAGGTGCAACAAACAGATTTTACCTTCCCTTATTTTCTTGGTACTGACCTCAAAAAAGTGTAATAGCTTATTTATATTTTTTGAGGTCAGTACCAAGAAAACAGGTGCAACAACAGAGTTTGTCTTCCCTTATTCTCTTGTTACTGACCTCAGAAAAGTGTAATAGCAAACATCATTTATATTTTTTGAGGTCAGTACCAAACGAACAGGTGCATACAATAGAGGTTTCCTTCCCTTATTCGCTTGGTACTGACCTCCGAAAAGTGTTATAGCAAACATCACTTATATTTTTTAAGGTCAGTACCAAGCAAACAGGTGCATTGAACAGAGTTTGCCTTCCCTTATTTGCTTGGTATTCACCTGAAAAAAGTGTAATAGTAAACATTCTATATATTTTTTGAGGTCAGTACCAAGCAAACATGTGCATCGAACAAAGTTTGCCTTCCCTTATTCGCTTGGTACTGACCTCAAAAAAGTGTAATAGCAAACATCATTTATATTTTCTAAGGTCAGTACCAAGCAAACAGGTGCAACAAAATACCAATGTGAACTAGAAGAAGAAGAGCTCCAGTGAACTCAAGATGAGTCCATGCTGACCTAATTGTCATATCGTGTGCTCCCATCATCTCCCTAATCTAGGGGGGGGGGGGGGGGGGGGGGGGGGGGGTACCCCTACTTATCCCTCCCATGTCTACCTCTCATGAAAACGCATGGTGGTACTCCAACCCACCGCCTCACAGACCACTCATCAGCCAGAACCTAGGCCCTGCTTTTCAGGCATGTCCATCTAGTCTATTTAACCAACAACTTTTTCATAACCTCCCTCAAGGTTTCACAGAGAAACTACAAGAAGATTGGAAAAGTGGTGATGCCTTTCCAAGGGACACTCCCGCACTGCCAGCAGGCCCGCATCCGGGACCTCCTCATGAGGTCCCCCCTTGGTCCTACCTTGATGGTACCCTTAGCGTTCTCCACCGACACAACCCGGGAGTGGATGCTGTCAACACGGGAGTCAATCCTCAAGGTAAGCCACTGGTAATTCTGCCTGCCTCAGGTGCTGAAGAGCAGTGGAAGATATCCCACACCTTTTCCTCAACTACCAAACCAACACCCCCATCCTTTACCCCTTAGTCAAAACCCTTGGCCACCAATTAGGGTGGAAACAGCTACCCTCAGGGGAGTCACTTGGCCTCCTCTCTGACTTTTGGAATAGGTTTAGGGCAGAATTCTTATGGATTATCTAGAAGCTCAAAAATTCTTTCCTTTTTGTTCCCAATTTTCAAGCTCCTAGTTTTAAGATATTATTTGTTGGATGCTCTATGTAGGATGCTAACCTCAAGCTGGAACAAATAAGAATCTACAGGCACAGAGTCTCAATCCTCAAAAGACTCTATGGATGCAAGAAGGGTTGAAGACCTGCAGGGATTGATCGACGACAATGGCTCCCTAAATGCTATTAATAATTGGGTACAGGAGATGAAGGATGAAGTGCTTGAGCTAGCCAGTAAATATGAGGAAGCCTTGAACTTTGCCAACAAGCTTCAGGAAGAGATAGACTGGCTATGAAGAAAAACGATTAACTTCTAACTGTTTATTAACAGTTGTATCCCCCAAAAATTAGTAGACCTGTAAAGTTTGAAACTTGGCGTTTGGACCTGTCCCTAGTGTTTTCTAACTCTCATCCCCCTCCATGGGTGTTAAGATGTAATTTTGCTTCTCCCGTATAAATTCAAAATGCGTATTTGGTATTAAAAAAACAGGTGCAGCAAACAGGGTTTACCTTCCCTTATTCGCTTAGTACTGACCTCAGAAAAGTGTAATAGCAAACATCATTTATATTTTCTGAGGTCAATACCAAACGAACAGGTGCATCGAGCAAAGTTTGTCTTCCCTTATTTGCTTGGTACTGACCTGAGAAAAGTGCAATAGCAAACATCATTAAAGATGTTGGTCAGTACCAAGCGAACAGGTGCAACAAACAGGGTTTATATTTCCTTATTCGCTTGGTACTGACCACACAAAATACAAGTGCACAAAAGTGTAGTTGCATACCTCTTCACTGTGTGTACAGTTATGCGTCACTAAAGCGGTGCAGAACACGAGTAAGAGGTGGATGCACAAAAAGGAGGAGCACTACAGAGTGAGAGGAGGTGCACAAAAAGGGTTGGGAGCATAAAAGAGATGGTTTGCTTACCGTGTAGTATCAACAGGGGTAGAGTTAAAATGATGGGCAGTAGAGGATGCGAAGAGAGGAAAAAGAGTGCTCAAATGTTTGGCGGGGGTGCTGCCTCTCAACTTAGAATGCTTACCTCGGCAAGGGTGAAAACTTCACTTATGCGCCTGATTACACCTAAGATTGTGGTTGGTAGATCGTACTACATTCGAATATGAGACCATTTATTACTAGTTGTCCTTGTGAGCACAACCCACATGCCTTTTTCATGTGACCGTTTAGAGCCAGACGCCGATCGCCCTTGCAGTCACCATCTCAATCTCCAAGTAGAACAAAGAGATCACAGTTGCCTTTTCCTTTTTTACACTCTTCCCCTTGGCCACCTCTCGTGATCCTGCATTGAGCAACCTCCACTGGTTTGAGTCATTTTCTGTCGCATCACCATTGCCCTTGCCTTTGCCTTTTGTTACTCTTCCTCCTGGCCACCTTCTGGTTCTTGCTCTCAGTGACCTGTGACATCACCATCCAAATCGGTGCCATTGGATATTGCAGAGACAGGTTCTTTCTCCCTCTCTCTCTCTCTCTCTCTCTCTCTCTCTCTCTCTCTCTCTCTCTCTCTCTCTCTCTCTCTCTCTCTCTCTTGTGTGATGTTAACTGTGTGCGCACCGAAGCCACTGCATGACAGGGTTAGAGCACATTGGGAACAACACTCCAAGGGCCAAAGAGTGGTTGTTAGGGTAATATTAGAAGTCTTGCACCACATGGTTGGAATAAATACTCCTTATGTGACCGTGCCTGAGTTGTTATTTAATGCTATGTTTGGGCATAGTGAGTGAGTAGGCCTATATATCTATTACTGATAACATTAAATGCTCTAGTCTAATCCACCTATTCCAAATGGACGTGGGTACAACAGAAATTCAACTTGGATCAGAACCAAGCAAATAGGTCCCTTCGAAGATTCTTGGGGGCCATATTCGCTTGGTTCTGACTCAATTGACGTTACCTATTATGACATTAGCACACGGGACAGAACCAAGCGAATAGAGACCTTGAGGGATACTCAAGGCTCAATATTTGCTTGGTTATGACACCAAATACATACCAATTTTGAATAGTAGTTTTGGCTTGCTTTTTCTTTCAGTCATGGGGATCATAGTCCTGGAGAGAGACGTTGTGGGTACAACGGAAATTCAACTTGGGTTAGAACCAAGAGAATAGGGCTCTTCGGAGATTCTTGGGGCCGCTATTCGCCTGGTTTTAACTCAAGTGACGTCACCTATTATGACATCAATGCACGGGACATAACCAAGCAAATAGAGACCTTGAAGGATAATCGAGGCTCAATATTTGCTTGGTTATGACACCAAATACATACCAATTTTGAATATTATTTTTGGCTTGCTTTTTCTTTCAGTCACGGGGATCTTGGAGATAGATGTTGTGGACGAGGATACATGTGAAGAAAAACTATTCACATTCTTATACAACACCCGTGCTCATCACCGTGCAACAAAACTATTAGGAATGTTTAATGCAAAGTTTTCTATACAAAGGATTATAGATTGCTCATTTGAGTACCTACAAATCTATTTGCAACAGTATGAGGCAGTCATTTGTGACAATTCTATGACAGTTGATGGCAAGAGATACGTGTACCCAACTGACTTTGACCCTGACAAGAGTGCTTCAAGGAGACTGAATCGCCGTCTAGAAAAATTTCTCTCCAATGCACTGCTTGTACAAGACAAGTGTATGAAGCACTTCTAAAAGTTTTTCTTAGTGGAATTCTACCACAGGTTTGTATGTTACTTATACTTGTAGCCGGATGGTGAGTCATAGACTTCTTAGTCAACAACTTTCGATAGTTGTCCATTGGCACCGGAGGAAGAGGTAGAGGATGTGGAGGTACATTTTGACCCAGAAGAAGAGTGGATAGAAGTATTAAAGAAAACATTTTATGCCGACTTAACTCTTGATTCTCTTGCAGATGGAGCAAAAGGGTGCAAGCAAGAAAGACCAAATAAGGAAGTGACTTTGCCTCTAAATGGAGCTCCCATCTTTGCTATGGCGGGCGACACCCACTACGTTTTTCTCACAGATATCATGCATGAGCTGAATATACGGGAGGACTACTGCTTAGTTGCAATTGCAAATTTTTATGAGGCAAACAGGGGATTTGCGGATGATGATGGAGTGGACCAACATCTTATTGCTGACATAGTTGTCCACGACTCACAGTTTACTTTAGGGTGGCAACTGATCAAAGATACATTCAATGAAGCGAAGTCCAGAGACGCCAATTTTCCAACAGATGAGCAGTTTCAATCGACAACAAAACAACTCGGCTTGGAAAACATGGGTAGGCTCGTGGAACCCAAAGCTCAAGTAATGAATAGTCAGTCTATTCACTTGTGGGGAAGGTCGACACTGAAAATGGACGAGAATCAGATGGTAATTTTTAAAGGCATTGAGATGGTATTGGAGATGGCCCAGTGATAAAATAACATGATCAATCTTTTTGTTGACAGGTGCTAGTGTATGACAATAGTTTCCTTAAAAGAGCGGGAGGGTCACGACAAGGGCTTGTCACTGGAGTACAAGGCAAGGATGCGGCGTTGTCTCACTACATCAGGCGTTTCAACCACAAAAAGGTTTGTAGAAACAATTCAAGTACTTGGCAATTGTACTCATTTCACTTACGGCCCATAAATGCTTTACTATTTTTTTTGTAGATCACTATGTACCACAAGGAATACTCCAAGGACAATGCAAAGTTCCCACTGTTTGCAATGAAATTTATTACAAGATTGTGTGGTGGGCACCCCCTCCCACTAAACGTAAAAAGACTAATTGGGATTGAGAAACAGTTTGCTCTACGCATCTTTGGCATTGGGTATGGGTGCCAAGCACTCAGAGCCCCCTATTTCATGTCCTACACAGCTCAGGCTCTGGATGTAGGGTTTGAGGACCTGGAGATCCTAGATCCATACAACAATCGGCTATTTTTGAGTGAAAGAAGACGCCTGATGCCTGTGGAGATGCTGCCATCAACAGAGAAACGAGCTCGTCTGCAGAGCTTGTTCATTGAAGAGGTAAAAAGTGAGGAAGAAGGAGGTGCATCGAAGAGGATAAAAACAACGGGCTCAGGTCCATCTTCTCCCGCTCCTAACTCCTGACTGTTGCCACCTTGCATGACACTCCCCCATATTTGAATTTCCCCAAGACATCTATTTCTTCTCTTTGCGGATGTGTTGTAAAGACCGTGTAATTTCTGAACTCTTAAGAAGCTCCTTCTACCTTGCTCTATAAATTAGTCATCTATAAGTCCATTGGTGTAACTCTAATAGGCTATTGGACTTATCCTTTCCTCCCCAATGTCTAATGTGCTTAAAATAACCTGTTCTTGCCATGTAATGGTTTTTTTCCATTCCTTGTGTGGATCATATTGATAGTGAGCCGTATGTCTTGGCAAAATATGGACCATGGTTGAACAGTATGTGTTGCATTGAAATAAAACAAAATGGTCAGTAGAGTACAGTTTTAAATTTTGTTTTGTATACGTAGAATGCTAACCCACCATGTAATGTGTGATATGTTTCCCACCCACCTTGTAAGGTAAGCCTTCTTCCAATCTAGCAAGGCTGCTTTAAATGATGTGGGATTACTTTGGTCCCAAGAATGCTGCTCAACGTAGTGGAAAATTTTATCTAGTGATTTCCATATGTTCGCCTTGTGATTTTGAATTGCCCCACCACTAGCATTGTCTTTAGCCACTTTATGTAACTGTTTCCATTTGTTGAATAGGTTTCTTCTTTCTTCTCTATCTGAATCTTTGAGGCTAAACCCAAGAAACCTTGTGGTCTTCACGCCGCCTATTGATGCTTTCCTAGATACCTTGTAACGACTTTGAGACATCTTAGGGTCCTCTTCAATTTTGACATTGCCTCCATGCAAAGCAATGTCTTAGATCACTCCCTCTAATGCTTTGATCACTCTTTTCGACTCACTCTCTGGCTTTAATGTCCATGCAAAACATATGTACAAATGAACCACCTTTTCAATTATTCAATAGAGTGCATGAAGTGTACAGACGTAATGTCTATTGGGAGCTCCATTCCATTGCACACTCTCAAGAGATTGTGCATCAGCCATGCAATATAAGCATGGATTTGCCACAATTTCTCCATGTGTTATGTTGTACATATACTTAAGAGTCTTTAAGTCACCTGCCATGTGCCATTCCACTGTATAGTCACCAAATCCTTCCACTAAAAGAACGACTTCGTTTCTTTGTTCATCACTGATGATAGAAGGAAGTTGGGTTTGACTAAAAACCCAATCCAGGATTTCAAAATTTTCCTTATCAACCTGCAGTGAAAACTGAAAACACAAATCAACAACCAAATGATCAATATTTTTGTTATTATAGAGTGAACGAAGTATACTTGAAAATATCATAGAGTTAGAATGTTGTTTTTTGACTACACGCTGAAGTATCGTGGATCCTCTTTCGTTATTGATGGATCCAGAGCTCTGTTCACGAGGGTAATGGTGACTCTCTCCAGCTTCTTGTTCTTCAGGACATTGCACTCGTCGAGCTTCAAAACAAACTAGAGAACCCCATCACACTCGTCTCTACTAATCAGATAAGTGAATTGCATACCTTTGCAATGCTTCAAGATGAACGAAGAGGTTGTTGTGCTCGTTAAAATGTACCTCTTTGCCGCCCTTGCCTAAGAACAATACGGAATGATGACCCAAGTTTCTCAAACACCTCATCGTTTACATGCCAGCGAGCAGCCTTTACATGTGCTGGCTTTGGCAGCAATGATCCTCTCTATAGTTTATTTTGAGACTTTTTAGCTAATGCTTTGAAGAGTGTCATGTATCTCATCTACAAGATGCCACTCTCATCAAGTATTGCTTGCACTTCCATTGGTTCCAACTGATTCATGAAGAAGGTAAGGAGCCTCCCTTTCAACTTACAAAATTTTTTCTGAGTTATCATCTCTTCAACTACTTCTTTTGGAACTAGACGGTTGTAATGCACTCCAGCATTGAAGCCTTCACCATTCGAGTTTAGATGCAGTAAAGACCTGCCAAAAAAGAACCATGTGTTATGATCATGTATAGGAAAGTGTATCCATTTCTTAATGAAGCACATTGAAGATACAAAAGCAAAAACAAACTTCGAGTTACCTTAAAGCTGGTATTCATTTTTTCAGGCCATCACTACCAATCTTCATGTTCTCAATGTTGCACAGATCTCGTTTTCTTTTTTGACTACCAAGCACGGTGTCTTCCTCTTGCAAACTTGTGATCTTCTTCTTAAGGCCTTGGATTGTCTCTTCGTTTGATGAAATATTTTGAGAGCATGCTTCATTAAGTTTCTTCAGCTGCATGTTCTCCATCGCCAGGAAGTTTCTTTGCCTTTTTGCATTCAATCCTCTCATTTTCAAATGTTTGGTGTATCCCAATAGCCCATCCTTGCCATCGCCTGTGAAATGTAAGACATTAGTGATATTAGCAAAGGGAGGTGGTTCATTTGTAGTAGGATCCTTTGGATAAATGGACCCATCAGTCCACATATCCAAATGATGTTCCTTGTTTGTCCTTCTAAGTTCTTTCTCCCGTTGAGATAAGAAAGACTCTCGCCTACATTTCTGCAATGGTGCGTACTCTTGCAATACATCAACATGAAGATGATGTGTGTTCTTTATTTGGGTAAGTGTTAAAGATGAAGGTGCTGAGGATTGCAAGTTCAAATTGGTGTTTTCATCCAAAAAAGAAGTTTTCTCCACTCCTAGAATTGATAGAGAAAAAGACAAACACTCGAAACTCATGAAATGTCTTAGGTTTTGGGACGGAAGACCATATTCTCATGTTTAGAGTTGATAGAGTTCATGTGGCTTATGTTTCTGGAGGGAACGCTTGTAAGGTGGCATTTCAAATCATTAGTCATACGGTTTGTTGGATTCTTGACAAGAGAATTGTTATGGAATTGATATCTTATTATTTATTGCAGCTGCGACAGGTGGAAAAGGCTTGACCGAGCTAAGCTATTGCAAAAGGATATCATATTTTATGTACATTTTATTATTCAAGTGCTCTTTATGAGCTTTGGCCATTTATGACCGGCCGGCCAGTTTGTACTCACTTTGACCATTCAAGAATCTATAAATTAAATACGTGCAAGAGGGAAATGGTCACTCTTGCACGGGGGGAGATTGCACCCAGTGTCTGTGTACTTCTTCTCCCCTCTTATCTCTCGCCGTGCCGGCGTAGCACTCCGCTTTAGGAGGTGCGCCGGTAGGCTTCTTTCCTCTCTCTACCGCTCTATGTCTCTCTTTGTTCAAGTACGGCGTTGCATACGCGCTATGGATTGTGCCAGGTATGCCGATTTGTGCTTTTCATGGATTGCAAAGTGTTATTTTGAGTATTTTGCAGGGCAACCGCGACGTTTCCGTCTCTAGCAGTGGTATCAAAGCAAGGTGCTACGTTCAAATGTCTATAGAAATCATCACAATGATAAAAGCTAAGTCCTGTTTTCTAATTCTCCTTCTTGAACTTCTTTTTGATATACTTGTATACGAGATGCACAAGTGTGGTTTGAATGCTTAGATCCTTTTTGCTCTCATAAATGCATGTGTTGATTATGTTAACTAACAATACTGGTTTTACCCATCTTACAAGTTAGATATGTACTAGAAAAAAATAGATCCTTAAAAGTATCAATGTTATCAAGCCAGTATAGTAAAAGAAGTATCCTAAAACTTCATGGCTCTCTCTTGTCTTTGGAAGCAATCCTTTGGAAAAACATGTAAAGTAGCTGTGATAATAAATTGACATAATCATGAGGGAAACTGGATGACCTCTCTAGCACACTAGGGAGTAGAAATACAAGAAGAATAAAGCGGAGAATATTACAGAACGTGAGGAAAAGGAGCTTGCGTATTGTGGTACAGAAGTTGTAGCAGTGTTTTTTATTAAGATAAAAAAGAAGAGAACAATATAATTATGTTTGAGCACACTTGATTGGGTGTCAAGTCTGGGTGTTTAAGCCTTCAAGATGTAAAATGTAACATTCAAATACCGCTTGCACAATGCAATCAAAATAGGTAACAACGAAGCGCTTATCATCATAGAACAATCTGAAAGGCTGTAGTGAGTGGTTAGGTCGGAAACCTTCATTCAAGGGTGATCCAACTTTGGCTTTGAATCGAAACGGGAACCAGCCCTGACATAGATTCACCACTTTTTTTTAATTTTTTTAACACACACACAACTCGTGGCCGTAGTAGATGCTATCATGGCACTGTTGTCCAATGCCAACACAAGGAGTGCCCATAGGTGTACGAAGTGAGAAAAGTGGATCTAAAAGTTTTCGTGGCATGAAATACCGCCCGACCTGCACCACCCATTTGCAACATGCAAACTGGAGATGAAGGAAAACGGCCATTCATGCCTTTTTGATAAGCTACAACTAGTGAGAAAGAGAGTTTGCGTCATTTGCAGGTGGGCAAGCGGCCGGTAATTGGAAGATGAGTGGAAGTCATTGGTTGGTGGTTGAGGACGGCTGCATAGAAGTACAGACCACAGCAAGTGTAGGTGATCCACCTGCATGAGCCATGCTGTCGTGTTCTTGTCCAGTCTTTGAACTGCGCGAGTGCTACAACAGAATTCTATGAGTGCAACACAGCGTGCCCACACCACACACACACACACACTCTTGCTACAACCGCCAGCCCAACCCCATGCAACCTCTTTTCGCATTCCCTCTTTTGTTTCTTGCCAGCCACACCATGCAGAGGGCGGCTCTGCCAAATAACGAAGCACCACAACCAACCAACTCTCTCTTTCTCTCACGGCCGTCAACCTCTCTCTCTCTCTCTCTCTCTCTCTCTCTCTCTCTCTCTCTCTCTCTCTCTCTCTCTCTCTCTCTCTCTCTCTCTCTCTCTCTCTCTCTCTCTCTCTCTCTCTCTCTCTTCATTTGACGACCATTATTTCTCTCTCTTTGACCGCCACACTCTCTATCTCTCTCACTCCTTTGCGGCACCAACTGGACACTCACTCAACCTCCTCCTCCCCATGGAGCATACTGCATGCGCCAACAACTTGTTAAGTATGGAGCCTGATTTACCCTTGTAATTTTATGTGGTAAAAGCGCACATTTGTAAGGCCCCCATTATGAGGAGAAGCCATCGTGCGTGAAGGAAAATCACTCACTAGAAACCAAAATTTTCACGGATAAGAATCAGGGGCAACTTTGGGGGCCTCGGGGGCGGAGGCCCCCGAGACTTTTTTTTTCCCTCGCCGGAATATTCCTTTTTTCTGGAATATTATGGTCAGACGGCGGCCAGAAAGTGGTCGGAAAACAACCGGTCGATTGGCCAGTGGCCTGTAGTCAATGACCGGTGGCCGGTGGTCAGAAGTCAATGGCTGATGGCCAGTGGCCGAATTCAATGGCCGGTGGCCGAATTCAAAAGCAGACTTGTCTTCTCAAGGGCGGCCACACATGGGCGGATTGGAGGGTCTGATTTGGAGTTATTCGCACAAGGGCGGCTACACATGGCTGCATCTCATAAGAGAGGGCATCCCTTTTGGCCTATAAAAGGAGACCATTTCTACACACATTATATAGTGTGAAGTTGATGCAACAAGGTGAGTGTGAGGTGGTGAGAGTGAAGCAAGGTGGGAGCTCTATTAAGGGTTGACTCCCTTTGTAAACTACTTCTTCTTTTGAAGTGCTAAAGCCAATGAGTGGTTGCTTTCCCGTGGACGTAGCCCACATTGGGTGAACCACGTATATCGTGTGTACTCTCTCTCTCTCTCTCTCTCTCTCTCTCTCTCTCTCTCTACTCTATAATCTCTTGTGTGTGAAATCTATCTCTCTCCATTAAGTAATCTACTCAAATATCTATTTAGCTACGTCTTATTTCTTAACAACTGGTATCAGAGAAAGGTTTGCTCGTAGCTAAATTATCTCAAGGAAAGGATTCCTTGAATTGAGTGGGAGTTATGGCGGAGGAAGGGAAGCTCAAGATTGAGAAGTTCAACGGTAAAAACTACCAACATTGGAAGATGTAGATTGAAGACTATCTCTACCAGAAGGACTTCTATTTGCCACTAGGCGGTCTTGCAAAGAAGCCCGCAACGATGGTAGATGAAGCATGGATTGTCCTTGATCGAAAGGCACTGGGAACAATCCGGTTAAGCTTAGCGTCAACGGTGGCCTTCAATGTTTTGTAGATGAAGACCATGGAGGACTTGATGAAGTCACTTGATGACTTCTACGAGAAACCATCGGCATCCAATAAGGTATTTCTTATGAAGCGCTTGTTCAATCTAAAGATGGCACAGAAGGGTTTAGTTGCAGAACACCTAAATGAATTTAACACAAACATAAGTCAACTTCGATCAGTGAAAATCAATTTCGATTACGAAGTGCGAGCTCTCCTTATACTATCATCTCTATCGGATAGTTGGGACAGCCTTGTGATGGTTGTAAGTAATTCTATTTCTGGCACAAATACTCTTAAGTTTGATGATGTTGTGGGTGTTCTCCTAAGCGAGGAAATGCGAAGGAGAAGCATAGGAGAATCATCAAGTGTTGCATTGTTAGTAGAAACAAGAGGAAGGCCTAAGGAGAGGTTCAAAAACCAAAAGGGTCGTGATCGCTGAAGACGGAGCAAGTCACGCACAAAGTCAGTTCTTGAATGTTGGCACTACGGCAAGAAGGGCCACGTCAAGAAGGATTGCTGGTCCAAGAAGAAGAAGGAGACAAAGTCTCAAGACAACAAGCCAACATCGGAGGCCAATGTGGCAGGTAAAGTAGAGCAAGATGCTCTAATTCTCTCATTAGACAATGTGTCTAATTCCTGGATAGTAGATTTTGGGCTTCATTCCATGCGACACCACACAAGAAACATTTCCAAGACTACACCAAAGGTAATTTTGGGTATGTATACTTGGGAGATGATGAAGCTTGTGAGATTGTCGGAAAAGGTATAGTTTCTGTCAAAACTGCTAACGGAAATGAATGGAAGCTTACAGATGTTAGGCATGTTCCTTCTCTTCGCAAAAATTTAATCTCTACAGGAAAATTAGACGATGAAGGTCACAACATTGCATTTGGAAACAAACGGTGGAAGATCTCAAAGGGATATTTGGTGGTTGACAAGGGAGAAAAGGTCGGGACACTTTACTTGTGTACTGTTAGCACGCAACCTTCATCTTGTGCAACAACTACAGAAGTTGACAGTGCAGTGTGTCACTACCGGCCTGGGCATATGAGTGTCAAAGGAATGCAAATCCTTCAAACAAAGAAGCTTCTACCAGGTTTGAAAGAAGTGGACTTAGAGTTCTGTTAAGATTGTGTTTATGGTAAACAAAAGAGGGTAAAATTTCAAAAATCAGGAAATGAAAGAAAAATTAAAAAACTTGAGTTGGTTCATTATGATGTTTGGGGTCCAGCAACTACACCATCACTTGGTGGCTCATTGTACTATGTAACATTCATAGACGATGCGACTAGAAAAACATGGGTTTATGTCATGAAGAATAAATCCGTTGTATTTTCCATATTTCAAAGGTGGAAAGCCTTTGTGGAGAATGAAACAGGTACCAAGGTTAAATGCCTCAGATCTGACAATGGAGGTGAATATTGTGGCCAAGCTTTTGAAAGATTTTGTGCTAGCAATGGCATTCGGAGGCAAAGGACAACCCCAAGGAAACCTCAACAAAATGGTATTTCGGAAAGGATGAACAGGACAATCATGGAGCGAGCACAAAGCATGTGGCTACATGCAGGCTTACCGCTTGAGCTTTGGGCGGAAGCTGTAAGTACGTCTGTGTACTTAATCAACCGGTCACCCTCAACGGCATTGGATGGGGGAGTTCCAGAAGAGGCATGGATAGGTAAACCGGTGAATTATGCATTTCTCAAAGTGTTTGGGTGTGAGGCTTTCATGTACATAGATAGAAGCCTAAGATCAAAGCTAGATGCAAAGTCCAAAAAGTGTTTCTTCATTGGCTATGGAAAAGGTGACTTTGGGTATCGCCTATAGAATCCTCAAGATGGTAAAATCTTAAGGAGTAGGGATGTAATTTTTAATGAACAAAATATGTACAAAGATTACTTGGAAAGAAAACAAACAAAAGAAACAGGTGATGAGTACATGGAGCTTGAGGACGGTGAAGACTCAAGGACTGCAAACGGTGACAATGTGCAACAATGTCAACCAAATGAGGAGCCTCAACCTATTCCCCGAAGATCTACAAGAGCAAGTAGACCTCCACAAAAGTTTGTTCCTTCCTTCAACCATCTCTTGATCTCAGATTCTGGAGAGCCGGAATCATACGAAGAAGCTATGCAACATGAATTCAAAGAAGAATGGACGAAGAGCATGCAAGTGGAGATGGACTCACTACATCGCAACCAAACATGGGAGTTGGTTGAGTTGCCTAAAGGTAAGCGGGCACTTCAAAACAAATGGGTGTACAAGCTGAAGGAAGAAGAAGGTGGGAAGAAAAGGTACAAGTCTAGGCTTGTGGTAAAAGGGTTTTCTCAAAAGAAAGATATTGACTTCAATGAAATATTTTCTCCTGTTGTAAAAATGAATTCACAAGATGCAACTCAGATCACTGCGTCTACACGAAGAATTTGGGAGATGGGAAGTTCATCATCCTAATGTTGTATGTTGATGACATGCTCATTGCAAGTGCTAACATGCAGGACATCAAAGACCTAAAAGAGGAGCTGTCTAAACCTTTTTCAATGAAAGATTTAGGTGCTGCAAAGAGGATACTTGGTATGAAAATATCAAGGGACATGACCAAGAAGACAATAAAGCTATCTCAAGAAGATTACATCAAGAAGGTACTAGAAAGGTTTCCAATGCAATATGCAAAACCAGTTTCTACACCTTTGGCTGGTCATTTTAAACTAATGAAGGATATGTGTCCAAAGACACAAGAGGAGATAGCCTATATGTCTAAAGTTCCATATGCTATAGCGGTAGGTTCTCTAATGTATGCTATAGTCTGGACAAGGCCACACATTGCACATGCAGCGGGAGTTGTGAGTAGGTTCATGGACAACCCAGGTAAAGAGCATTGGCAAGCTGTGAAGTAGATACTTAGGAATCTAAAAGGGCCAACAACAAAAGCTTTTTATTTTGGAGGAACTGATATTTTTCTAGAAGAGTATGCTGATGCAGATATTGCAGGTGACAAAGATACTCGAAGCAGCACTACTGGCTATTTGTTCATGGTTGGAGGCACAGCAGTAAGCTGGGCTTCAAAGCTGCAGAAAGTGGTTTCACTTTCTACCATGGAAGCAGAGTATGTAGCAATGACGGAGGCAAGCAAAGAAATTATGTGGCTTCACAGATTCTTAGAAGAGCTTGGATTCAAACAAGACAATTGTGTCTTGTATAGTGATAGCCAAAGCGCTATCCATCTTGCAAAGAACTCAGCCTTTCATTCAAGGACAAAGCACATTGAGGTGAGATATCACTTCATACGCACTCTTTTGGAAGAGGGACAGCTAAAGCTAGGAAAGGTGCATACAAGTGAAAATCCTGCAGACATGTTTACAAAGGTGGTCAACAAGGAGAAGTTGAGCTTTTGCTCATCTTCAATAGGCATTCAAGGATAAGAAGCCAGAATGGAAAGCAGTCACAGGTTTGGTTTGGAGATCAGTCTCCAAGTGGGAGATTGTTAAGTATGGAGACTGATTTACCCTTGTAATTTTCTGTGGTAAAAGCGCACATTTGTAAGGCCCCCATTATGAGGAGAAGCCATCGTGCGAAAATCACTCACCAGAAACCAAAATTTTCACGGACAAGAATCAGGGGCAACTTTAGGGGCCTCTGTGGCGGTGGCCCCCAAGACTTTTTTTTCCCTCGCCGGAATATTATGGTCGGACGGCGGCCGGAAAGTGGTCGGAAAACAACCGGTCAGTTGGCCGGTGGTCGGTAGTCAATGACCACTGGCCAGTGGTCAGAAGTCAATGGCCGGTGGCCGGTGGCCGAATTCAAAAGCGGACTTGTCTTCTCAAGGGTGGCCACACATGGGCGGATTGGAGGGTCCGATTTGGACTTATTCGCACAAGGGCGGCTACACATGGCTGCCTCTCATAAGAGAGGGCAGCCCTTTTGGCCTATAAAAGGAGGCCATTTCTACACACATTATATAGTGTGAAGTTGATGCAACAAGGTGAGTGTGAGGTGGTGAGAGTGAAGCAAGGCGGGAGCTCTATTAAGGGTTTAATCCCTTTGTAAACTACTTCTTCTTTTGAAGTGCTAAAGCCAATGAGTGGCTGCTTTCCCGTGGACGTAGCCCACATTGGGTGAGCCACGTATATCGTGTATACTCTCTCTCTCTTTCTCTCTACTCTATAATCTCTTGTGTGTGAAATCTATCTCTCTCCATTAAGTAATCTACTCAAATATCTATTTAGCTACGTCTTATTTCTTAACACAACTCAGCTGAACCTTCCCAACCACCGAGCCCTCCAACCCTGTCCCTAGCCTGTGCTTTTACAAGCAACCCCAACCTCTGTTGACCATACCCCACATTCATGTATACCCAATGGTTTTCCAACCATCAGCAAATCGGCGACTTTCGACTTGTTCTCTGCAGTTCTCGTCTGCAGTTCCCTTTTTTCTCCACGCTCTTTTGGTTTACCCTTACTCGTCTGCTTTCCTTTTTCTTTTCCCTTGAGCCAGTAGTACTCAACCTCACTCTAAAATTGTCTCCTCCATTCGCTGCCATGCAGTGTTGCGGCTGTGGTCACTTAGCAAGCGACAACTAGTCTCTCTCTCTCTCTCTCTCTCTCTCTCTCTCTCTCTCTCTCTCTCTCTCTCTCTCTCTCTCTCTCTCTCTCTCTCTCTCTCTCTCTCTCTCTCTCACACACACACACACACACACACACACACACAACCTCTCAACCTCTCCCTCATACAATATTCAACGCCCCTCCTTGCCCTTTCTCTGTGGTGTTGGCAACCCATACCCCTCAACAGTTTTCTCTGGCATCATGTTTTGTCAATGGCAACCTTCAACTCCCTGCAACGCTCACTATGACACCTCATGCTCACTGCTCTAGTGAGCAAAGCGCCCTCCTGTAAGGGCCTTCTCGTCCCTCGACATAGCCAGCTTATGATCCTTTAAATCCAACCCGCCCTTGCTCTGCAGAGTTCTTCTTCTCCCTGATTGGTAGCAGGCCTCGAGGCCCTACTTTCAACACCCTGAGGACCCTCCTTCTCCGCAACTGGTCACACTTGGTGTGCATCTCTCTCTCAATGGAACTATAGCAAGCAGGAGCATCTCTATTAATCTATTTCTCTCTCTGACGATGGGTTACAGTGGCCGGCATTGACTAAGCTCTGCAGCAGCGGATGCAATACATCTTCCAACGACGTCAGCCATCCTCAGCTTTTATTTTACCTTGTTTCATTTTGTACCCAGACACTCTCTTCGATCCATAAGATTCTATGAGTTTGATCCCACACCCCTTGTAAAGACGATTCATAAAAACATTTCATTTCATTTCGCTCTCCACTACGATTCCTTATAACGACGGACATAGACGACGCTCTCCAATAAGCATACAATAGCCTTTCGGACATCACCAGGCTGCCAAGCATATTTGGAGATCGACAAAGCTCCTCAACGACCAACTTCTTGTGATAACGTCGCCTATTGCCAACCATCCCGGGCATTGGGATGATCATGATGATGATGATTTCAGTCTGCCAATATTAATTTTAGTCTTTTAGTTCAATTTTTTCACTACACTTCATTTTATTTTGTACTGGACATTGTCTTCGATCCATGAGGATTGTACGAGTTTGACCCCATGCCTTTTAAAGACAAATAATATAAATTTTCATTTCATTTCTCTCTCTCTCTTTCCCCCCGTATCACTAGTGCAGAAATGGACATTGAAGACGCTCCTCAGTGGGACTGATGTACTACTTTCGGCGACAACGCCCATTGTCGAGCATTCTCAGGCATTGACATGATGATGATCCTTTTAGTATGATATTTTTAAACTCTTAATTTTTACATCTTTCTCTTTACTTCATTTTAACTTTGTACCCATCTCTTGGATTACATCCAATCGGATTCTGTCCGCTTGATCTCATTATTCTAAATGTATAGTCTCTACTGTCACACACTCAAACATCTCACTCTGTGAATGTCTCTCCTTGTGTTACCCCACTCTAGCATAAACAACCTGAGGAGTCTCATAACTCTAATCAGTGGTCTCAATCACTAAATAGACAATGCATGTGCCTTCACATCTCATAGTATGTGATGTAGCTTTATCTTCGTCTCTATACCCTAGCCTCTACTCATATAACCCCCCCCCCCCCCCCCCCCCCTCTCAGAATTACATTGACGATATGCCCCATCAACAATTACAATGTGACTAAATGATAATGTATGCACAAATTTGACTAGAAGCATACTGAGGGATATTGACGAATAGTACAAATTTACGGTGGGTAACAACACTAATTAAGGCAGAAAGTATTTGGAACACAACTATGATATGATATGCTGGAGACGACCACAATCAAGCTTCATAAAGTGATCATAAGACCTAGATTTACATAACTCTAATATCTTCAATGGATTCTATCACACTATTTGCAGAAATTTTATTTTACTTATAGTCTGTGGATTTTTATGACATTATTTGCATGACTTTTTTTTTCGATACGTAGCACAACATTTTAAATCCTTTGCAATACCTCACAATATTGTTAGCATTTTATTTTCAATTGATTAATGTTTTTAATTAGCACAAGCTGGTACAAAATGTTCTATGCTCATACTCTTGCTCGGTGACCACTTTTTGCAACTTCATCTAATTACGACCAGGCTATATTGCATGCTCTTTGTAAAATTCCTTGTATCGATCGACGTTATCAAATGTCATGCATTCTTAATGGGTGACTTACAATTGGTTGCCCTAATAAAATTTTGTTGATTTTCTAGGTTTTCTCCTCTTCGAATGGCTCATTGTTATATTTTACTAGTTGTTGTACAGTAGCACTGCTCAACACCATTTCCTTTATTTGGTTTACCACAATTTTAAGGAAATTAAAGTATCCGACTTACTTGACCTTAATCAAATGATTTTTATCATGATCTTCATTTGTTTTTGTTACATTTTTGTAACTCATTTAAGGATTGACAAAAACCGATGCAGACCATAATGCAAGGACGTCAGATAAGTCATCTTTTAACTTTGTTGCAAATTGATTCTTACGGCTTCCGTACTAATCTTCTCACCATATTTTATCGAGTTTTATGATATCCCATACTCTGTTATCGATCCAATAATTATCCTCACCTAAACCTTACTACCTCCTGCTTGATTATACTAACTCTGTTATACAAGATTATGCCAACCTCCTAGTTATGTTTACTGATACCATTCCAAGAGACAACACAACTCTCTCGACACGCATAATCAAGTAGCCACTCGGGATCCTGCTGGTATGTACCTCGAATACGTCACTCCTTTTTTCTCTACATTGTATTTAAGCTGAATACTCAAACAGTGCGAAGATTATGCCCTCTAATTGAATTCAAAGGAATTTTTGTGAGATAATTTTGTTGAGATGCTTTGTCAGTAAGCTATGCGGCTACTCATGTGAGCTACAGTACTCTGGGATAGTGCACAACAATTTGTAAGTGCTTTGATATACTGCACTGTGATGTCAACAACATAGTAAATATATTTTTTCCTTTATGTCTTGCCTAGTCCATTGGTCACACACACACAGATTCGCCGATCTAGGTAGTGTGTAGATACTCATCTTGGTGCAGATTCGCTGATTTAGGCAGCACATTGAAAATTACAGATTCATGATTTTTAAAACAATACCAAATGCAGATTTGCCGATTTAGGTAGCATTAGTGCAGATTCGCTGATTCAGGCAGCACACTTTATTGGTGTAGACTCGTCGGATGAGGCAACACCGATCACAAAATCATGTTGCAGTGGCTGGCCACCACTGCAACTGGTATGATTTTATTACCCGGGTACATAATGAAAGTGATTTGGATTTGGACTTATATTGTGGAATTGAAATTGGAATTGGATTGGGATTTGGTATCTGATGATTAGTATGGCAGTGTTTATGTGATGAGATTTGACATTATGAGATTAATGATGAGTGTGACCAATGATATCCTGATTCATCAAGGTATGACATATACTGCTTATTCTAGTGGTATGGGACACTAGAATAGGTAGTATGTGGATAACGGCAGGCATAAGCTAATGTTGTTTAATTTCATAAATGTTTCTTTTATTATGTGATGTTTTTGACACAACATACTAATCATTGTTTTTGACAAGTATTGTTTGCAGAATTTTATCTTCGCAACTGAGAACAGTTTCTTTCCAACGGAGAGGTATGTTATGGAATTGATATCTTATTATTTATTGCAGCTGTGACAGGTGGAAAAGGCTTGATTGAGCTAAGATATTTCAAAAGGATATCATATTTTATGTACATTTTATTATTCAAGTGCTCTTTATGAGCTTTGGCCATTTAAGACGGGCTGGCCAGTTTGTACTCACTTTTACCATTCAAGAATCTATAAATTAAAAACATGCAAGAGGGAAATGGTCACTCTTGCACGGGGGGAGATTGAACCCAGTGTCTGTGTACTTCTTCTCCCCTCTTATCTCTCGCCGTGTCGGCGTAGCACTCCGCTTTAGGAGGTGCGCCGGTAGGCTTCTTTCCTCTCTCTACCGCTCTATGTCTCTCTTTGTTCAAGTACGGCGTTGCATACGTGCTATGGATTGTGCCAAGTATGCCGATTTGTGCTTTTCATGGATTGCAACGTGTTATTTCGAGTATTTTGTAGGGCAACCGCGACGCTTCCGTCTGTAGCAAGAATGAAGGATAAGAATGATAAAGACGGCAGCTACCTACCAAAGAATGTCATTTTGGCTTTTTGTTGGCGCAAAAAAGTATCACATAGAATACACAATTTAACATTTTCATTCTCTCTCTTAGCCGACGTGGAACTTCTTACATGGCCCAAAAATGAGTCCAACTTTCTCCTAATGGCTACGAAAGTTGACAGTGCAGTGTGGCACTATCGGCTTGGGCATATGAGTGCCAAAGGAATGCAAATCCTTCAAACAAAGAATCTTCTACAAGGTTTGAAAGAAGTGGACTTAGAGTTTTGTGAAGGATTTGTTTATGGTAAACAAAAGAGAGTAAAATTTTAAAAAATCGAGAAATCAAAAAAAAAACTTGGGTTGGTTCATTCTGATGTTTGGGGTCCTGCAAGTACACCATCACTTGGTGGCTCATTGTACTATGTAATATTAATAGACGATGCGAGTAAAATAAACATGGGTTTATTTCATGAAGAATAAGTCCGATGTGTTTTCCATATTTCAAAGGTGGAAATCCTTTGTGGAGAATGAAGCAGGTACCGAGGTTAAGTGCCTTAAGTCTGACAATGGAGGAGAATATTGCAACCAATCTTTTGAAAGATTGTATGCTAGAAATGGTATTCGGAGGCAAAGAACAACCCCAAGAGCACCTCAACAAAATGGGATTTTGGAAAGGATGAACAGAACAATCATGGAGCGAGCACAAAGCATGCGCATACATGTAGGCCTATCGCTTGAGCTTTGGGCCGAAGCAGTAAGTACGCCTGTGTACTTAATCAACGTGTCACCCTCAACGGCATTGGATGGGGGAGTTCCAAAGGACACCTGGACAGGTTAACTGGTGAATTATTCATTTCTCAAAGTGTTTGGGTGCGAGGCTTCCATGCACATAGGGAGAAGCCTAAGGTCAAATCTAGATGCAAAGTCCAAAAAGTGTTTCTTCATTGGCTATGGAGAAGGTGACTTTGGGTATCACCTATGTAATCCTGAAGATGGTAAAATATTTAGAAGTAGGGATGTAATTTTCAATGAACGAAATATGTACAAAGATAACTTGGAAAGAAAACAAACAAAAGAAACAGGTGATCATGGAGCTTGAGGACGGTGAAGACTCAAGGAGTGCAAAAGGTGACAATGTGCAACAACATCAACCAAATGAAGAGCCTCAACCTATTTGCCAAAGATCTGCAAGAGCAAGTAGACCTCCAAAAAGGTTTGTTCCTTCCCCGGGGAGGTCACCTAATAAAAATGTAACCTATCACATGAGTTCAACAGAAGGGTATTTAAAGTTCTTGAAACTTACAGAAATATATATACAGAAGGGCATTATTTTTTCAAATTTGAAAACAACTTACTGATTTTAAAAGAAAAGGGTACATTATATTCTTAACAAAATTCACAGATAAGGGGTTTTACAAACATATCTTGAACGCACGTGATATGGTAGTTTGATACATAGTGAACCCCCCGAGGTTCCTTCCTTCAACCATCTCTTGATCTCAGACTCTAAAGAGCCAGAATCATACGAAGAAGCTATGCATCACAAATCCAAAGAAGAACGGATGAAGAGCATGCAATTGGAGATGTACTCACTACATCAAAACCAAACATGGGAGTTGGTTGAATTGCCTAAAGGTAAGCTGGCACTTCAAAACAAATGGGTGTACAAGCTTAAGGAAGAAGAAGGTGGGAAGAAAAGGTACAAGTCTAGGCTTGTGGTAAAAGGGTTTTCTCAAAAGAAAGGTATTGACTTCAATGAACTATTTTCTCTTGTTGTTAAATGAACTCAATTAAGCTTGTCTTAAGCCTTGTGGCTGCTCATGATTTTTATCTTGAGCAAATAGATGTAAATACGGAATTCCCTCACGGTGACTTAGAGGAGGAAATCTACATGCTTCAACCAAAGGGTTATAAAGTAAAAGGTAAGAAAAAATGGTTTGCAGATTAAAGAAGAGCTTGTATGGTTTAAATCAAGCATCAAGACAATGGTACTTGAAGTTTGATCGATGGATGTTGGATCATGGATTCATAAGATGCAACACGGATCATGCGTCTATACAAAGAATTTGGGAGATGGGAAGCTCATCATCCTAATGTTGTATGTTGATGACATGCTGATTGCAAGTGTTAACATGCAGGACATCAAAGACCTAAAAGAGGAGTTGTTTAAATCTTTTTCAATGAAATATTTAGGTGTTGCAAAGAGGATACTTGGTATGAAAATATCAAGGGACAGGACGAACAAGACAATAAAGCTAACTCAAGAGGATTACATCAAGACGATACTAGAAAGGTTTGCAATGAAAAATGCAAAAACAGTTTCTACACCTTTGGTTGGTCACTTTAAACTAACCAAGGATATGTGTCCAAAGACACAAGAGGAGATAGCCTATATGTCTAAAGTTCCATATGTTGCAGCGGTAGGTTCTCTAATGTATGCTATGGTCTGGACAAGACCAGATATTGCACATGCAGTGGGAGTTGTGAGTAGGTTCATGGACAACCCAGGTAAAGAGCATTGGCAAGTTGTGAAGTGGATACTTAGGTATCTAAAAGAAACAACAACAAATGCTTTGTATTTTTGAGGAAATTATACTTTTCTTCAAGGGTATGATGATGCAGATATCGCAGGTGACAAAGATACTCGAAGGAGCACTACTGGCTATGTCTTCATGGGTAGGCACAACAGTAAGCTAAGCTTCAAAGCTACAGAAAGTGGTCTCACTTTCTACCACGGAAGTAGAGTATGTCGCAATGATGGAGGCAAGCAAAGAAATGATGTCGCTTCACAGAATCTTAGAAGAGCTTGGATTCAAACAAGAAAATTGTGTCTTATATAGTGATAGCCAAAGTGCTATTCATCTTGCAAAGAACTAAGCTTTTCATTCAGGGACAAAGCACATTGAGTTGAGATATCACTTCATACGCACTCTTTTGGAAGAGGGACAGCTAAAGCTAGGAAAGGTGCATACAAGTGAAAATCTTGCAGACATGTTTACAAAGATGGTCAACAAGGAGAAGTTGAACTTTTTCTCATCTTCAATCGGCATTCAAGGATAAGAAGCCAGGATGGGAAGCAGTCACATGTTTGGTTTGGAGATCAGTCTCCAAGTGGGAGATTGTTAAGTATGGAGCCTGATTTACCCCTTGTAATTTTTTGTGTTAAAAACGCACATTTGTAAGGCCCCCACTATGAGGAGAAGCCATTGTGCGTAAAGAAAAATAACTCGCCGGAAAATAAAATCACTCGCCGAAACCCAAAATTTTCATGCCCAAGAATATTCCTTTCGCCAGAATATTATGGCCGGATGGCAATCCGAAAGTGGTCGGAAATCGGCTGATCGTTTGGCCGGTTGGCCGGTGGCCGGTAGTCAATGGCCGGTGGCCGGTGGTCGGAAGTCAATGGCCAGTGGCCGGTGGCAAAATCCAATGGCCGGTGGCCGAATTCAAAGGAGGACTTGTCTTCTCATGGGCGGCCACACATGGACTTATCTACACAAGGGCGGCTACACATGGGTGCCTCTCATGAGAGAGGGCGGCACTTTTGGCCTATAAAAGGAGGCCATTTCTACACACATTTCATAGTGTGAAGTTGATGCAACAAGGTGGGTGTGAGGTGGTGAGAGTGAAGCAAGGCGGAAGCTCTATTAAGGGTATAATCCCTTTGTAACCTACTTCTTGTTTTGAAGTACTAAAGCCATTGACTGGTTACTTTCCCATGGACGTATCCCACATTGGGTGAAACATGTATATCGTGTGTACTCTCTCTCTCTCTCTCTCTCTCTCTCTCTTTCTACTCTATAATCTTGTGTGTGTAAATTATCTCTCTCCATTAAGTAATCTACTCAATTATCTACTTAGCTACTTCATATTTCCTAACAATATGTGTATGGATTAAAAAAAAACTCCCCATTTAAAAGTTTAAAACCTTGTTGTGATAGACAAATGGGGGTTAGAAGTGAATACCATAATTCCAGATATGACAGCAAAAGAAGGTCTACCAACTTTGGAATTCAAGGCCCTACGATCAAGTTAATGTGAAAACTTTGGAACAGCTCACACTACAACAAAAACAGGTGTTATCGATGCATATATCAACGCGGCCCATTGCTATGCGTGTCGCTATACATGTCGTTATGAAACCAGTCGCTATTAGCGATGCGCATAAGGACGCATACAGCGACGACCATAGCAAAAAAAAAATTTCTTGGGCAAAGGGCAGGTAGCCTGGCCTGTGCCCAGTTAAAAGATGGACACAGCCACAGCCAAACTTCCTGCCCTCTACCCAAGAAAGCGAGCAGCACCAAAATATCAACCATTCTCCCGCGCGCAGAAATTTCGGTAGAGTTCCCTTTGTTTTTACATAAACTTTTCAAAAAAAACCATATCATGTATACGCCTCCTACATGCTATCCATGTAGGATCTCACATGAGATTTAAGGCCAATGAAAGACAACCGTACCAACTGAAAAGCATAGCCATAACTTAAAAGCATAACCATAACTTAAAAGCATAACCATAACTTAAAACCATAACCGGCTATAACCACTTTGATCAAAACCATAATGCAGATAACCATAACCATAACAATGACAATAATCATAACCATAAGGGAAACAATAACTGTCTGAACACTAACTGTTTGTACAAAAAAGAGACACAGAAGCGTGTCTGTGTTGCACAAAGCATATAGATGAAATCTGGTCCACTACTGACTAGGCGTCGAACCTGTACATAGGACAACTCACAAAATTAGTATTGATATTACTTCACATATATTGACTTAATTAAATCAACTCACATATATTAACGTCTCACCTCAAGCGATCAGCGAGACTATAAGGCCTCCCAGTCTACAGACTCTCCTGAAGCTTCAAGATCATTCAGTACTTCATAGATACCTCTGCAATATCCATCTGACTCCTCCTCGCGTGATGGAACTTGATGCATCACAAGATTCTGCGTTTATACAGAAATCGAAGTAATAAGAATATATGATTCATCGCGTTTTAAAAAATGCTGGTTAAGATTGGATTAGAAACTCACAAACTCATAGAGAAAGGTGTCGAAGCCTCCGCTGCCAAGATGAGATGTCCCCCTAGTCATTTGTCGTACGTGCATGGCCTCACGCTGCTGTCTGAACCGCGTGGCCGATGTCCGCTCATCCTCCCTCATCTACAGCCACGTCTCGTGTGGGATGCCCGAAGGCTTCGGCGAGCCAGTCCTGAAAGCCTTCCGAGCTGCATCTCGTTGATGTTTGATGGTGTCCCATGCAACACACTTGATCCATCGCACCGAAATAACGGAAGAACCCGGAGCAGGCTGGTACTCTCTCAAGATGGTCTCCACTATGTAAGTGACTTTCTCCTTGTCTTGCTGATCCCAAGACGTCAGGATGCTGGTCAAAAATTGCAGCTCCACGAGCTGGCGAATCCACTATCGCATCTCAGTGCCGACTGTATCCATGTCAACAGAACCATCTCCCCATACAGTATAGAGCTTGGAGGCACTAGGATCGTGTGCCCCCCAAGGTGTCCGAGGTGTGCCAAGAGGTGTGTCAAGAGGTGTGCCTAGGTAAGACGGGGGTTGTGAGCGAGGAGGGGTCGAAGCATCCGTGGACCCTCCTCCACAGCAACCACCACCTCCACCTGACGATCGTCGAGATCGGCGAGTGCGCCTGTGCTGCGGAGATGAGGACGTACCCGCCTCTGCCCCACCATATCATCGTCTATCTCTAATTGCAAACATAACTCTGTCCCAACTCATTCTGGCTGATTGTCTTCATCCATTGCATCTTCATCTACAAGTGTCAATTATGGCTCGTCTGCGTCATCCCTCATATATCTGTCAGCTTCCTCTGCCATACCTTCATCCATCTCATCTAATGTCATAGTAGTATGGACGTCCTCTGACTGACTTTCCTCCAGGAGATCTTGCCCTTCAAATACTTGTTTATTTCTTGGAGCAACCTGAACCACAAACCACCATTGTTGCTCTCGAGGGTCCGGTACAAAGACCACTTGCTCGCAATGTTCGGGGAGAGCAAATGTGTCGCTCTCATCTGTCCAAGTCTTTGTAGAATCTATTTTCACAAGCTTGTTTCCATCTCTTCGTACCGTTGCATTTTGACCAGAAGTAATCACCTTGAACCACTTCACATCCAACAAAAACATCTCAAACCGCCTGAAGCTTACTTTCAGGATATCTGACACCAGACCACAGTAATCCAGGTTGCTAGTGCTCTCATTCGTGTCTCTAGCACTGGCCCTGCTCTTTTGCATGAAACTAACCATTACCCCACTGTCAAACGTGTTTCTTCTGCTGTCAATTTGTTGTGTTCTGAAATGCTTTCCATGCGACCACAGTGCCATGTATGTATGATACTTCCAGTCACATCCAATAGCCAGCTCTTCCTCTTCTAGAGATATGGGTTCTCCGATCTGTCGAGCTGCTCTCACTATCTTGTCCAACCATGCCATTGTAGGGAATTCAGGTAGAGGAGCGAGATAGTCTAGCAAGGGTAAGCCTCTAGTCGTTCGACTTCGCCTGAAATCCCGTCAATCTAGATTGCGTCTCTCTTTCTCTTCTTCGTACCTTTCAAGCCATTTTTGCATCGGCGTTGAATTTAGTATATATAATTTCATGATCTTTTCTCGCATGGCCAGGTTCATTTTCTTCGGCACCCCTTGCCCTTGCGGCTCCTCTCCCACCAGTCTTGCATCCTCCTCATCGCTCCACAGTCGAGGCATTTCTGGGTCAGAAACGGATAGAAATTCGGTTGTCAATACAAGAGACTCTTGCACCAGCCATCCTTCTTCCATGCTCCCCTCTGGACGCGCTTTTTGGCGAACAAAACCCTTAAGTGTTTTCATGAACCGCTCTAGAAAGAACATCCAACGGATGTGGACTGTACCTGCCACTGCAACCTCATCTACTACATGGACAAGCAAGTGCATTTGGATGGTTAGGGAGCTCGTGGGTAGATACTTCTCAATCATGCAAACTGCCTCAATGGAGTTAGCCCTTGTGACTGCAATAGATTCCTCCCGTATCTCCTTGGAAGAGATCCACCGCACTAGCTCTGAAATCCTGTATATGTAGGTCCGCACTTCCTCCGTTAAACACCCCTTGATCGCAATTGGAAGAATGAATTGCAAGAACTTATGCCAGTCGTGCGATTTCAACCCTGACAATTGATCGTCACGAGTGAATGATGTCTTGAGACATCGCATATATCCTGTTGGCGTCCTAGACTCTGAAATCACCCTTTTCACTTGTCACTCTTCGCTTTTTAGCAATACCCATGGCGCTCTTGGAAGTTTTGTTTGACCAGCTGCATTGGTGAAAGGCCACAGCTCTGGCATCTTTCCAACCGACTGCAAATCATCTCGTGAAGCTCGAGTGTCTTTCATCCCCATGATTGTCTTCCAGAGGAGCTCTCCCACATTCTTGAATATATGCATTGGATCCAGCAAATGGTTAATTAGTAGATCACCCCAGTACGACAACGTATGGAGAATGGACAAACGTTTCATTCCTGGAACAAGTTGCCCCTCATGTTGCTCCCATCGGCAACGCCACTCTTGTACATGCATAGGACGACATTCAACGTGACCAAGCTGGCCTTCGCGCAAGTGATGGCCATTTGGAAGATAACGGTGGTGGCCTTGATAAATTGTCTTTCGAAGAGAGGTAGAATAT